>NW_026622908.1:46473366-47149769 GCF_023065955.2 Ursus arctos
TCTCTGGGCTGGGGACAGAGCAGGAGGAGCCATGCCTGGGGCGGATGCCAGGTCTTGGGTAACTGTGCTTGTCTGGTCCAAGGGGAGGGGAAACGTGTGCTCAGTAGAGGGGTCCAGGGCCGGTGTGCTGTGGGCAGGGTGTTGGGGGGACTCCTGGGCTAGGGACATTTGGGTCCAGAGAAAGGTGGTGCCTGGCCAGGGTTCCAGGACAGGAGGCTGCGGAAGGAGTGAGTGTCAGATGGTGGGGGTAGGGAGGCCCCTTCCCACCCACGCCCACTGAGCTGGGGCCTGCAAACCCAGGCCTTCCCTGCGTCTAAGCCATGAACATTTCCGGCAAAAACAGAGAAGAAAGAAACCCTCCCAGCCCACTGTGGTCCTATCAGCAAAAGCAGTATGAGCTGAGTTTGCAAAATAAACAGGGCCCAACATCAGCCCTGCAGCCTGTCCTGGGCACTGAGCTAAGAATATGCACGGGGGCGGAAGGTTGGAGCAGTCTTCTCTGTGGCGTCCCCAGAAAGCCAAGGGGACGCCTGCCTCCCGAGCAGCCCTCGCGGGGCCGGGGGCCGGGGGCCGGGATGGGGGCTGGGCAGGGGCCCATGTTCTCAGGACTCCTGTTCTGGGGCTTGGCCAGACCCCTCTGTCCTAATCTGTGCCGCTGCTCTGGCCGGCGCGGCCTCTGGGCCGCCTGCCCCCCATCCCCGGGCCCCCGCTTGGCCCTCCACGCTGCTGCCGCCCCACCCGCTGTTCCTGGGGTACCTAACGCCCTGGTGCCTGGCCCGGCCTGGCTGCGGAGGCCCACCTTGCTCCAGGGGTTCGGAGTGTGAAGAGCAAAACCAGCTTTCCTGCCCCACAGCTTGCATGCCCGCCGGCCTCCCTTTAGCAGCGAGAGAAAAAGGCACGGGCCGCGCCCCCACACGCTTCTGTCACCAGAGCCGCCACGTGCTCCTTCCGTTGTCCTTATTCTGGGAAGGAAGGACTTTCATTTGCCCAAATAAATCCTTCCCTACGCGTGGGGGAAACGGAGCCCCAGAGAGGCTGAGCCGTTGCCCAAGGTCACGCAGCTGGTCAGGTGAAGAGCTGGCCCCAGCAGAGGCCATAGGTGGTTGGGGGAACTGAGGTGGAGAGAAGCCCTCTGGCACGCAGGAGCTGTGAGCGGGAAGTACGTGGGACCCTTGTCCCCACTGTGGCCCCTGGCCTGGACATAAGGGGAGGGGGCTCCTTACAGGACACGCCGACCTAGATTTCCCTGGAAGCTCCTGCAAGTGAACACCCCAGCCCCCTGCTCCTCAGGACAGATCTGTTCCTGGGAAGGGGGGCCAGCTGCTGCGCACCCCCAGTGTCCTTCTCCCCCTCCTCTCCGAGCCCGTGTCCCGCAGCTGAGTGAGTGCGCGTGGGGTGGGAGCACCATCGGACCCAGCGTGAGGGCCAGGCTCCATTCCCACCCATGGCCAGGCCAGCGGGGGTCGGGGAGGCCCGGGGACTCTGGCCGGCGGGCACTGCTGCAGGCCTGCTGGGCTCCGAGGGCTGGTGGCGGCTGGATTTCCTGCCTCCGGCTTCCCGCAGTCAGCAGGATTGCTCGGGGCTTGTTTATGGTCCCGATGGCCCCAGTGATAACTGTGATAATGTGGGGCCCGGGACGTGCCACCGTGCCCTCTGGACCTGGCCAGGCCCTTTCCCAGGGTCTGTTGCCGAGGGGGCGCGGGCCAGCAGTGGAGGAGGGCCGGGGCAGGCTGGGTCCGTCTCTGCCAGCACCTCGAGGGCCCGCGGGGGGCGGCGATCGGGCACGGAGCACGGGCTCGCACACTACCTTGGAGACCGCGCGCAGCTGGGTGCAGCTCTCAGCGCACCGGTTCCTCACAGCAGGAGGGGACGGAGAGGGCGCAGACACAGTCTCCCCAGTCACCGAGCGTGTGGACGTCCCAGAGCCCTCACTGCCCAGTGGTGGCCCCCTTCCTAGTGCCGAGGCCACCGGTGGGGGGGGGGGCGGCTTTGTTCCCAAACCTTGCCCCCAGGGATCAGGGACTCCGGAAAACACTTCCCTTTGTTGTTCAGCTCTGAAGGAGGGCACGCACGTAATTCCGCATCCCAGAGGCCAGCGTGGGCCCCACCTCAGCCCGCCGCACTGACTGTGGCCAGCCGGGCCATCCTGGTGGTCAGACCCCCGCAGGTAGCTGGATGTTGCTCCTCTGGCCTGGAGAGGGGCGCCGCTGCAGGAGACCCTGCCCCTGCCCACCCCCCCAGAGGAAACCAGGCTCTAGGCTGAGCTTCAGGGGTGGCCTGCCCTGAGAGGCCGTGGGCAGAGCCGTAAGAAAGCTCTAGAACAGCAGGGCCGGGGGTCAAGGAGAGGGCACCGCATCTGGAAGCTGGCACAGCAGGGGCCACTTGGTGGCTGGGGGCAGGGAGGCCCGTGCACCCAGGGGCTGCCATGACTCCCGTCAGCCGTGGGGGCCAGTCGGCAAAAGCTCCTGGGCCAGGGTTCCGGGGCTGGGGGTGAGGAGGTTGGAGAGAGGGGCCTGGGTCTATTCCCCACTCTACCTCGGCTTCCTCTGATGTCTGGAAGCCCCCCCACAGGGTGCCCGGCCTGCCGGACGGGGGTGGCCACCAGCTGCTCCGAGCGGGTCATGGCAGCCCGCAGCCCCTGGCCCCAGGCACTGAGGGGAGCACGTGCCGAGGCTACACCTCGCTCAGAGGAGGATCCCCGGCCTCTGATACCGCCGCCTGGGATGCCACCTCCCCTCCTCTCATCCTGCCCCACAGGGACATCTGGCACCGGGCCGTCTGCCGGAGAGCAGGCCAGGCACCAGCCTGGCTTGGGCCCGCACTGCCCAGCGGGCCAGGCCCTCCGGCGGGCCACGTGTTGCTGTCACACAGTCTCAGCTGGCCGGGCCCGAAGTGAGGACCCCATGGGCACCCGGACAGCGGCCTTCCCTCTCTCTGCCTGATCCCGTCCCATGTCGTGGCCCCACGGCCAGGCCAGGGCTGGTGGTGCAGGTGTGGAGGGGACGATGCAGGACGCCGGGGCCCAGGCTGGGGGGGGAGGTGGGCACGGGGGCTGCGCCCCTGCCCTGCCTGCCCAGCTTCAGTGGGGATGGAAGTGGGCCAGAGCCCGGCGTTGCCAGGGAAACCGAGCGGCAGACACAGGCCCTGCCCAACGAAATCCCTCTATTTTTAGTCTCCCAGCTACTTTCAGATAAAGCCCGTGTAGACGGACGAGCTGTCGGGCAAGATAACAGCCCCTCCAAACCACAGAGACTTCACAGGGTGGGCCCAAGCTTGAGAAAGGCCCCCTCGGCCCCCAGGACACCACGGGAAGAGGTTCCCGCGCTGAGAGGCCCACAAGCCTGCCAGAGGCGTGGGGCACCCGGGGGCCGAGGCTGTGCCTGCCGAGGGGCCCGTGCTTGAGCAGAGGGAGCACGGACCTTGCCGCGGAGGGGGGACCGCAGGCCCCGCGTCCCACCTGGATACCCGGCGGGGCCTTGGCTGGCACGGCACCCCTCCCAGCACAGTCTGCACCCTACGCTGGAGGGTCCTTGAGCCCGCAGCCCCACCTCCCCGCAGACGCACCCTGACGCTCCCTTGTGCCACTCTCAGCCCCTCTGACCTCCCTGAGCGCATGCGGCGGTGTAGACGGCACTGCCCATCCCACCGTGCCCTGGGCGGCCTCAGCCACTCCAGAGAGGGATCTGGGGGCACGGGGCACCACTGTCAGTAAAGACGCCACTTGCCAGATGTCCTACAAACCAGGTCCCAAGGGACCGATGCCCACTTCGTGTGGGGGAGTGGACGTGAACCTCAGCTCAGGGAGACCCTGGCCATATGAAGCACCCTGAGCACGGACTGGGGGGCAGGGGGACCCGCACACGGGCTCAGGATGCAGGTAGGAGAGTCAAGGGCTGCGGCGGCACCGCCCTAAGGACCATGACCGTCATCAGAGCCTGTGTGGCCCGGGACGCTCGCGCCTACCTTGTCTTCCACCCGGTTCAGACGGGCCCCGATGGTGTTGCTGCCGCGGTCCTTGCTCTTCTCTGCGGGGTAGAGCACCCAAATCAGGGATGTGTGCGCGGGGGGGGGGGGGCTTGGAGGGACGGGTGACGGGGCGGGGTGGCGGCTGGAGGTCAAAGGTCTGCACTGTGAGCACCTCCATGGTGGGAACCCCGGGAGGCGCAGGGGTAGGCTGGGCAGGGTGCCCGGCGGGGCCTCTGAGAGCTGGGCACGGGAGGATGGGGATGACCCCGGGGGGGCTGCGGGCGTGGTGCACACGCACCCCGCGTTCCTGTTGGACGGGTGGAAGGAAGGTCTGTGGCGACCCTGCACCGGGCGAGCCTGTGGGCGCCCTTTTCCCAACAGCATTTGCTCACTTCCTGTCTCTGTGTCACATTTTGGTAACTCTTGCCACGGTTCAAGCGCTCTCGTTATTTGCTGTGGTGACGTGTCATCCGAGCCGCGCCCCCTGGCAGCTCAGGTGACGGTTGGCGCTGACTAGCCACAAAGTCCTTTTGGGTGAGCTCTGCGTTGGTTTTCCAGACGCGGGGCTGTTGCACACGGCGGACGACGCTATGGCGTAACCGTAACTTTTATCTGCTCTGGGAAGCCCTGAAATTCTTCAGACCCGCTTTATCGCGATATTGGCTTTATTGCGGTGGTCTGGAACAATCTGCCGGATTGCTGACGTGGGCCTGCACATTCTGCGCTCCCCCCACCCCCACCCCCGGCGCCATCCGGCCCCTGCTGAGCCGCGGCTCCCACCAGAACTTGGGGTGGGCGACCCAAGGAACTGGCCTGGCCCTGTCCTCCCTGGAGGGGGCCGTCGCTCTGGTCCAGGGGACACGAGGGGTCAGGGCTGGAGAACGGCCCCCACTCTGCTGCTGCTGGCCCCTCACGTCCCTCTGGGCTGGCTACTCATCCCTCATGGGACGCTGGTGGTCACACGGAGATCTCTGAGGGCCGAGAAAGGCCCACCGTTTAAAGGGATCCTGCACTCCCTGAAAATTCCTCTGTAAAGCACATGCCTAGGCACTTGGCTCAGGGTGGGGGCCAAATGCCCCCCTCTGGCGTGTGCGACCTGTCCTGCACTTCCAAGGCCTTGGTGGCCTGTTCTGATGGGGAGAGGCGGGTGGAGGGGAGGCAAAGGGTCTGGGGCAGGCAGAGTGTCTTGATGAGGAAACCCACCTGAGACGGAGATGAAGAGGGAGGGTTTCCCGATGGACTGGTCCAGCCTGGGAGGGAGGGAGACAGATGGACACCAGCTCATGCTTGGCCTGGACGCCACACACACACCCAGCGCATTGGTGGGTGGACAGGTGAGGTGCCTGGCAGGGCGACAAGCCACCCACCCCTTCTGGGGACACCTGCCACTGTCCCCCATGAACCTGCCATGGGCCTCCCGGGCCCCAGAGGTCCGTACGACTGGGGGGTGTGGGTGGGGGGCTCGGAGGCAAGCGGCAGTGTTTAGGCAGTCCTCCCTGGGCAGGGCAGGGTCTCAGGACTGCCCCGAGTCCCGTCATTGCTTTGGAAGAGGCCCAGGCCCGGCACCTCAGCCATGCTCAGAGAGACCGGTCTGTGGGTGGGCCCTTCCAGGGTGAGGCCTGGTCGCCCAGCTGAGTGGACTTCACGTCCCTACAGCGGGTTGGCCACGGTGGGGGGGGCAGCCTGAGCGTCTGGTTGTGGTCAGGACGGGGGCAGTGTCCCAGCCATACCTTGTGACACGGGGTCGGGGGGTGGGGTGTTAGGTTCCCAGGCTAGCCCACCATAGAGGGACCAGTGGTCTGAGCCCGCGCAGGCCCCCAGGGACCCAGCTGCTTCCCTGGGAACAAGCTAGCCAGGCTGGACGCTGGACGCTGGTGTCTCCCGCTGGTTAGGGCTCCTGGCTCCAGGTCCAGGACGGGAGGCCTCAGGCGGGCAGCCCGGGGGCAGGACTCTGGGCCCGGCAGTGGGTGTGTCCCTGGCAGGGCCCGGCCCTCCTCCCTCCGAGGTGGTGCGGCAGGAGGCGGGCGAGGAGGGTGACCCATGGCTCTGTGGGGGCAGCTGGCAGAGCTGGTGCTGCCGGAGTGGGAAGGGAGGGGCCCCGGCCCACCCCCTGTGCGCGCCGACTGCCCGCGGGGCCCGTGCTCACCTTCTCTGCAGCTCTTTGATGCGCACCATGAGGTTCAGGTGGCCCTGGGAGTACTGCTCGATGACGTCCCGCACGTCGTAGGGTTTCCGCGCTTGCTGCAGGACACAACGACGGTCACTCCCTGTGCCGCGCCCTATGCGCCCGGCGCTAAACGAGGACGGGCGCTGCCTCCCTGCCTCTCGGGGACTTAAGGAGGTACCCCCGTGGTGCTGCGGGGCTGTCCTGGCCCAGAGCACACGCAGTGCCCCCCGCCCCGAGCTTGGCCGCTCCGTTCTTGGGTGCTACGGCTGGGGGATCCTGGGCTGGCGGCTTGGCCTCTCTGGGCCTTAGCTTCCTGCCCACTCACCACAGGGCCCCGCCTGCTTCCCCTTTCCAGGTTACCAGCCTGTTCTTGGGAAGAACCCGTCCAGCTGACGGGCCAGAAGGGGCCCCGCTCTGTGCAGCCACTGTCTTCCCGGCCCCAAGCTGAGCCCTGACGCACACGCTGTTCTCAGGGTCGGGGAGAGGCAGGCACCTTGGGTGACAGCCTCAGCCTGTCGTGCCTGGCCTTTGCGACAGGCTGCCTGCTGGGGCTCTGAGGCTGCCAGGGCAGAGGGGATGCTCCCACAGTGGGCTGGGGGCCACGCAGGGCAGGGCAGCTGACCCCAAGGCACCTCGGCTCGGCGCCAGCTCTGAGCCCATAAATGCATATGGGGCTCAGGTGAAATCACCAGAAACCACACCAGAGAGAATGAGGCTTCTTAGGATGTCAGCAAAACCTCAAGCCACATTTATGGCCCCGTTCCCAGGAGCCCGTGGGCCGAGGGTCTCCCCCAGGGAGTGGCAGGCTGGCTGAGTGGGGGTTTGATGGCCCCAAAGGCCCTTCACCCACACAAGCCAGCCAGAGCTGCGTGGGAACACAGAGCCCCTCTATCCAAGGGGCCATGGGGGCGCCTGGTCGGGTGGAGCCCAGGCAGAGCTCATCAGCACTGAAGAGTCCAGGTTAGCAACAAGCCTGGGGTTACCGCCCCTTGCTGGGGAGGGCAAAGGCCCTGAGGCAAGCCGGAGAGCTTGGGCGGAGGCCACAGGGGAACGAGGTTCAGAGACCCACTGAGAGTCTGGGCCGGGTCTCCTCCCTGGGGGCCCCTGGGGACAGGTCCTCCCTGCCCAGCAGAAGCCTACCGCTCCTTGCACTGCCCCCCTTCCCCCGAGACTGGGGCTCCCCTAGTCTGACGGCATGGCCAGCCCCGCTTTCCCAGAAACATGGGGTACCCCGGAGGGTACCTTCTTCAGATTCCTGGCTGTGCTTCTGACGCGCCTAGGGGCTCTGCCGTCCACTCGGGCAACTCGGCAGAGTCCCGGCTCTTCCCCTGCTAGGATTCTGGACTCAGGAAAGTCCAAGGCAGAGGCCTCCTCCCTCCCAGGGGCTGGGCCCCAGAAGCCCAGGGGGGGGTCCTTGTCCCCCCACAGGACCCACCAGGTGGGGCCCTCGGCCCTCACAGGCAACACGCAGCCCCTTTCTGGGCCCCGAATCAGGACCCTGAGATCGGTGGGGGAGGGCTGGCATTGACCTGATCGTCCCCAAAGCACAGCTGTACCCCGACAGGAGGACTCGCCACCCTTGGGGCCCACGCTGGGCTGCAGAACCACCTGCCTCGTCTTGTGGGCCGTATTTGAGGCCTGTCTCGAGATCTGAGGGGCGGGCATGGGAGAGGACTCGAGGCGGACCCTCTGGCTCCCCCACGGTCAGTGGAATGACAGTCATACAGCAGCACTTAGGGACAGGCTAGTGATAACGTCCCCAGACCTTGGTTTCTCCTTCTGTAAGATGGGGGTGCTGAGCCCCGCCCCTCCCTTCTGTAGTCGGAGCTCTTCCTCAGTGCACACATGGATGGTGGCCCTGGGTCAGGACAGTGTGCCTTCCGTGGACCTCGGGCTCTGTGGGTCAGGCCTATGCCAGCGAGGTCTGGGCTGGGGTGCGGGGTGCGGGCCTGGCCCGGGGTGGGCCGGGCTCCCGGACAGGCTGGAGAGCAGGGACAATTAGTGCAGGTGAATGTGGGCACCTGCGTGGTCAGGAGCTTCTGGGGTTGGAGAGCAGGGACCATTAGTGCAGGTGAATGCGGGCACCTGCGTGGTCAGGAGCTTCTGGGGCTGGAGAGCAGGGACCATTAGTGCAGGTGAATGTGGGCACCTGCGTGGTCAGGAGCTTCTGGGGCTGGAGAGCAGGACCATTAGTGCAGGTGAATGTGGGCACCTGCGTGGTCAGGAGCTTCTGGGGTTGGAGAGCAGGACCATTAGTGCAGGTGAATGTGGGCACCTGCGTGGTCAGGAGCTTCTGGGTGAGCAGCACGTGCCTCTGGGAAGGCAGGAGCGCGTGCACGAGGGGGGGGGTGTGAGCACGTGCCGAGCGTGTGTGTCTGCGGGAGAGGGGTGGCTGCTGGACCGGCTCTGGGGTGGGGCTCGGGAGCTCTGCCTCCCCTCGCTCAGAGGGCAGACCACAGAAGGGTCGGTGCTGCCTGGCTGACACCCAGGACCACGTCCCGGCGGGGCCCCAGGCGCCCTGAGACTTATCTTGCTGCTGCTAGTCCCCCAGGGCCTGGTCCGCGCTCCTGGAGGCCTCTGGCAGGGGCTGCCTGGGGCCCCGTGGGAGAAGCCATCTCAGCTTTCTCTCCAGAGCTCATTTCCTCTGGCGGCAGCAGCAGGAGCCTGAGATGAGCCAAGATAATGCAGGGCTGTCCAGACTGACCGACGGTGGACATGGGAGTTCAAGGCAAACTCGAAGGGCTAAGAGCCTCTGGCTCCTCTGGCCAGACACAGGGGCGGCCGGCCGGGCACTTATCGGCCAGGCAGCGAGGCAGGAGGGGGCCACCCGCCACGTCTGCAGCCCCTGAGGCCGGGGGGCGGGGTCGGGGTGCATGCAGACAGACAAACAGGCTGTTGTGGGGGAAGGGAAGACATCCCTGACAGCTGGGCCTGGGGTGGAGCTCCTCACTGCCAGGCGCTCCTCTGCGGCTGCTCCCCCGTGGGTCCCTCCTCCCTGTGGAACGCCGCCTCTGGCGACAAGGGCCAGCTGGTGAGGCTGAGGCTGCCCCAGGCCCCCGCCTCCCTCGAGAGCCTCGGACCCCACCGGGGCGAACGGGGAGGCTCTCAGGAACATCTCCACTCAAAGGGCCCCACCTGCTTTATTTGAGGGCCCCGAGGGTCTCGGGCGCAGGGATGGGGCAGAAAGCAGGGAAGGTAGGTTTGCCCGACCTGCTTCTGAGGGCCTCCCAGGCTGCTCGCAGGACCCTGGCCTCTGTCCTGCGGCAGAAAAGGGGAACCCCAGCCTGGAAGGAAGTGCAGGGCCCCTGCTGATGTCTGCGGGCAGTTTTCCTGCCTGCATTTCAGGGACGGGGTGCTCCCCAAGTCAGCTCTGGCCACAGTGGGTACCCACCTGCCAAGGACAAACTCTGTCCTGACAGGAGCTGCCCACATGACCCCAAACTGGGCCTGCCAGGAGCCTCAGGTTTCTGCCGGCGGTGCTGGGTGCCCTAAGCCCTGCAAGCCCACTGTCCACCCCGCACAGCCCCCCTGTGCCCGCTGCTCCTCAGGCGGCGGGTTACAGGCTGCCTTGCGGGGCCCCGCTCTGGAGCCCCACTGGCCTGACTTCTCAGGCAGGGGGACATCCCTGTCCTAGAAGATTCCCCACTGACGCCCCTGCTCTCCCAGGTTGATGTCGGGTTTTAGCGGTCAATGCCAGGCTGCTCTCCAGTGAGGGCCCTACATCCTGGCCCTTCCCAGGGCCTCCCCCGTGCTGCCCAGAGCAGACCCCTGCAGGGGGTTCCTGCAGCCCCCTCCCCACCAAGAAGGTGCTGGTGCTGCTGGGAAGCCGGCCCCTCCCCTTCCAGCACCCCTCCGCTCCCCGCCCTCCCAAGCTGCCCCTCTGCCGGGGCCGCCAGGGCCTCAGGGAAGGCAGGCCACGGACTGCAGATACTCTACGTGTCTGGGGCCACCATGTTTTCCCCAGGATATCGCCAGGCAGACCTGATGCCAGCCAAGAATGGCATTTAGATGCCTCGTGTGTTTGGACAATGAGAAGTTCCAGGCCCCGGTGGGACCCTCAGCCCGACTTGCCCCAGTTTGGTGGTAAAGGGCCTCCCCGCCCGGAGGCATCAGGCAGACGGGCCGCAGAGCGCCACGAGGGACGGTGTGCGAGCCGCCCCAAGACAGCGACCAGCCGCTGAGCCTGGGGCTGCACGCGGCCCTTGTCAGCGGGAGGAGCACAGTGGCCAGGGAGGGCCTCAGCGAGGGGCGCTCTGGAGGCTTGTGTCAATGGTGGTCCCCCCTGGGGCAGATGCTGCCCCAGGGCTGCCACGGGCCAGGCCACGTGAGGTATGCAAGGACGCGGTCTCACTCCGGTCTCTTGTTCCCACTACAGATGGGAAGGGACGGGCCCAGGGCTGCCTGGGGTGGGTGTCTGAGTCCAGTTGGGCTCTGTGGCCCCGGCGGGTGTGGGCTCTGCTGAAGCGCCGGCACAGAAGACACAGCCTGGAGCAGGACACAGGGGCACCGTTTCTCGCCACCGTTTTGCCGGAACCAGTGGGGGAAGTGAGTGGGTCAGCCCCCAACCTTCCCCGCTCGGGGATCTAGCTGCTGCCACTGCTCTCGGGGCCCCCCAACCCCCATTCCACCGGGCACTTGCTTTTTAAAGGCACTGGTGGCCAGGACTTCTGGAAGGAGGATGGGCACCCCTGAGGTCCCTGTTTCTGAAGTCGATATGCTCTCAGAGTGAGGGCTGAGCCAGGGACCTTCTCAGACCAAGGACTGTCCCCACAGCAGAAGGAAGGGGCTGAGCCTGCTGCCTGCTGGCTTTCTCTGGGGACCTTCGGCTCCAGGGGCTCGGAGGGGCAGCTGCAGAAGACCCGGCCCTGGCGGGAAGGGAATGGGGAAGAGCAACCCTCCAGCTCCAGCCCCACCAACGGAGGAGCCCTTCCCTCTCCCTGTAATGGCGGGCCGCCCCCTGGGCACAGCCAGGGCCAGACCACCCTTCTGTTCTTCTGACTCCCACTGGGGGTGGAGGGAGAACAGGGCGAAGAGGACTGACTCTGGGGGACAGGGCTCTGGGGTTGAGGGGACCCCACTTCCTGCCCAGGTGACGCAGGGCAGGCTTGGCGCCCTCCCCGTCACTCCCACATCATCTGCCAGTCAATTAGGGGACAGAAGGGTGAGCTCCTGAGGCTCTGCATGCATCTGGCTCTAGGCTGGACCTTGGAGCCGTGTCCTTCCAGGGCGTGCTGTCTTACAGACGGGTGGTGAAGTCGTTCAGGGGTATTTGGCGGGTAAAGGGTCGCGTCTAGGGCATGGCGGGGTGTGGAGGCCTTGGAGGCTTTGCCGTGGGTGGGAGAGGGGCTTCCGGGGCTGGCCCAGGGCAGGAGGGCCTAGCGTGGGACTCACCTGGAATTTCTTCTTGGCTACAAAGTACTGCATGCGCCGAATGACCTTGATGGTGGCCCGGTGGTGCTCCCGCAGCCTGCGGTGGAGAAAGAAGAGGCGTGAGTGGCCCCCCGACTGTCATCCCATGCCCAGCACTTCCGGAGGCGTGGAGAATGTTCAGCCCCACGGGATGGAGGACTTCCAGGCTCCATATTGGTGGGGGAGGAGGGCAGGCCGGAGGCAAGAGACTTTTAATTAATGGGATGATCCCAGAAGGACCCTTGGCTTGCCTGCTGCTGGGAAACGGTGCGGAGTCAGTGTCCTGGGTTCACATGGGCAGTG
The DNA here is from genome assembly GCF_023065955.2 of Ursus arctos. Classification (NCBI taxonomy): domain Eukaryota; kingdom Metazoa; phylum Chordata; class Mammalia; order Carnivora; family Ursidae; genus Ursus; species Ursus arctos. The sequence continues at coordinate 46,485,212 of NW_026622908.1, forward strand.
CCCCTCATGCACAGCAGAACCACGGAAGCTTCTTTCCACCCTTGGGCCTTCAGGCTCCTCACCAGTATAATGGGGAGGGAGCGCAAACAGAGGTCACCCAAGGCCCCGTTCAGGTGGAACATTCTATGTCCCTACACATGGGCACACACTCAGAAAATGTGGGGGCTATAGGACAAATTAACCGGATACAATTACTACCTGAGTCACTCTGTCAGGAGGTTGCATTGCCTCCCCTCCCAAGTGCCTTCTAGAAACCTAGATGCTTCTAGAAACAAAGATCCTTCTAGAAACACCAAAAAGGAAACATGACCGATGACATGCATAGAAAAAAGTCTCGAAGGAAATACACCCACATGGAAGTGGTGGGGCTTTGGCCGCCAAGACTGCACGTGACCAAACCTCGGCCAGGACAGTGTTCTGCCCCGCCCCTTTCACACACCAGGGGAAAAGCAAATCACCTGTAGGGAGATAATATCATGGAGCCGTCACATAGTTTTACACTGGAAAGACTTGAAAGGCAAGGGAAAAAATAGACCACAGAAACAGATCTCGAGGTGTGGCAGATTCAGTGGCCCAAATGCTTGTAGCTTCTCCATCAGGAGATAGAGCTGGTTTTCCCACTACTTGAATTTGGGCTGACCTTGACATTTGCTCTGACAAAAAGAATGCTGGGGAGTCACACCGTGTATAACTGATGTGCTCTTGGAATGTGGCCATGTGACCCCGCCTGAGCTGGGTGGCTGGAGAGCCTGCATGGAGAACAGAGGCGCCCCCAGCCAAGAGCCAATATCAGTCAATAGACAAGTGAGTAAGGCCACCTCCGACCATTCAGCCCCAGTAGGTCTCCAGACGAGCGCATCTGCACAAACACGCACACAGAGCCAGCAGGGCAGCCTCCCCACAGAGCTGACCCCAAATTGCTGACCCGTAGAATCGTGAGCAAGACCACGAGCTGTGGTCTTAAGCCACTACATTTAGGTGTGGCTTACTGGGCAGCAACAGATGACAGATAAAGAAGCTAGGACCCCACAGGGGGTCCTGTCATATCAAGATCCTCAAACACATGGTGTTGCTTTGGAGACCAGGCATTGGGCAGAGGCTGGGGACAAAATGGCAGAGCCTAAGATAATGGGCCTGGAGCATGATGCTGTCACCGGTGAGACTTTGCGGTGTCCTGGAGGGGTGAGTGAATTTTGCGCTGGGAGGAATGTAAAATGTTATGGCCTGAGGGCAGCCTGTTGTGGATCAAAGCTGGGTACAGATCTTTTGCAGCCCCCCGAGCAAGAGCTGGGGCCCATTCCCGCCACGGCAGAAGCGGACCATGTGTCTGAGCCGTGGTCACAAGAGCCCTCGCAGCTCCCTCTGTTGTCCTGTCAGAATGCTGCTGCCACACGGATGTGTCTGAGCCAGGTTACTGGAAGAGCAACATGGAGGAGAGCTGAGAGCACCCAGACGAGCAGCCCAAATGCTGACCCACAGACTCACGAGCAAACGGTGGCTATGGTTTGCTTCAGAGCTTTCAGATCAAGACTTTAAAATAACTATGATTAATGGGTTCAGGAAGATAGATGGAGTATTTCACCCGAGAAATAAAATCTGTATTAAAAATAATAAAATGGAAATTCTAGAACATAAAGGACAATAATGGAAATTAAGAATGCAGCAGATGAATTTGATAGCAGAGGAGACGTGCAAGAAAGGAATGCATGTGGAGTGGAAGGGAATTGCCGGGTGGGGGCATGGAGACAAAACAGAATGAAACTTACAGAAAAAACGCAAGATGTGGGAGATAGCATTCCTACACACGTGGAATCCCAGAAGGAGAGGAGAAGAAAGGGAGGCTCAGTGGCTGAGAATTTTCCAAAAATGATGGAAGACATCAGGCCGCAGATGCAAGTAGCTCTTTGGATCCCCAGGCTTATCAGAGTAACACTGCCGAGACTAAAGGCACGGAGAATGTCACAGAAGGAATGAAGGAGGGGATGGGGACAAGGACACATTATCCTGATGACTGGCTTTTCAACAGAAAAGATAAAAGCCAGGTGACATCTTTTTTTTTTTTTTTAAGATTTTCTTTCTTTCTTTATATATACAGAGAGAGAGAGAAAGCATGAAGTGGGGAAGAGCAAAGGAAGAGGGAGAAGCAGGGTCTCCTGAACAGAGAGCCTGACACGGGCCTCAGTCCCAGGACCCTGAGATCATGACCTGAGCTGAAGGCAAATGCTTAACCGACTGAGCCACCCAGGCACCCTGCCAGGTGACATCTTTAAAGTGCTCAAGGAAAATTACTACCAACTTAGCATTCTAGACCCATCCAATATACCCTTAAAAATGAAGAAGAAAGTAAAGTAAGCAAATCCTGTAGGATTCTACTCAGATGAGGTCCCCAGAGGCGTCAAGATTCATGGGGACAGACAGCAGGATGGTGGGCGCCAGGGGCTGGGGAGGCGGATGGAGAGTTAGTGTTTCATGGGGACAGAGGTTCAGTTTCACAAGATGAAAAGCTTCTGGAGACAGAAGGTGGGGACGGCTACGCAACATGTGAATGTGCTTAGGGCCCCTGAGCTGTGCACAAAAATGGTTAAGATGCTGCATTTTATGTTATGTATATTTTGCCACAATAAAAAAAAAAAGAAGCTGAAACCAAAACCAAGAGAATTCACTGCCAGGAGAACTGCATTGGAAGAATGATTCAGGGGACAGGCAGAGAAAAATGATCCCAGAAGGAAGTATGAGAATACAGGAAGGAGTTAAGAACACATAAAAGGACAGATTTATGAGAAAGTTTAAATTTGTATTGACTGTAATGGTAATGCTTCATGAGGTTGAAACATTACTAGAGACAAAGAGGGGTATTTCATAATTTTAAACAATGGTCGGTTTGGTAGAAAGATATCAACCCTAAATCTGCATGGACTTAAAACCTTATACATACCTGCCTCTGTATATGCAGAGCAGAAATGCGTGATAAAAACAGCGTTAAGAGTCAGAGAGCACGGACGGAGCCACACAGCTGCGAGTACATTGTGCTGTCGGGGAAATGGTGGAAGTGCTAATCTGAGGTCGACCCTAATGAGTCAAGGTGTCAACCACTGATTGAATAATGAAAATATGTAAAAGCAACAAGTTAACAGAGAATAAAAACGAAATAGGATCACTATTTGACTAATCCAGAAGGAGCAGGAAAGGAGATAAGAAAGAAGGGATGGGACAAAGGAGGGATGAGTGAAAGGCAGCAGAGTGCGTGCACTACAAGGGGACAAAGCGTATCAATGAAAGGATTGACACGGTCAGACAGGGTTCAAAAGGCAACTTGATGTTGCTTATAAATCTATATATAAATCTTCACACAAATATAAAGACATAGAAAGGTTGACAGCAAAATGTCTATCACGGTGTAGCCCAAGGGGAGCTGGTGTAGGGAAACTGCATCATACAAAGTAAACTTTAAATATAACCATAGACAAAGACGGATATCTCATAATTTAAAAACGCTGGCACTCTGGTAAGAAGATATCAATTCTCAATCTGTATGTACCTAAAAACATAACCTTAAAATATATAAAGCAAAACGGGCAGAACGAAAAGGTAAAAAAGAACGTGCACAATCACAGTGGGAGATCTGAATACACTTCCGTCAGTAACGGGTAGAAAAGTAGGCAAACCATCAACAGAGAGACAATCTGGACGACATGAGTAGCGACTTGACCTAATCGACATTTATGGAACACGGCTCTCAGTAGCTGAGGCGTACGTAAGCTTTCCAAGCGCACGTGGAGCACTTACCTGAACAGACTATACACAGGGCTTTAAAAGCAAGTTCCAACAGATTTCAAAGAAATTCAATCATATATGTATGTTCTCTGACTGCAATGAAATTAAACTAAAATCAATAAGATTAAAAAAAAAACTAGAAAATCCTTAAGTGTTTTAGAAATTAATCTAAATGAACCAAGGTCAAAGAAGAAATCTAATAAGAATCAGGAAGTATTTTAAGTTGGATAATAATAAAAAGGTCATGTATCACAGCTAAATAACTGGTTGAGGTACCATGAAGTAAGTGCTTAGAGAAAACCTATGACCTTAAATGTATACATTAGAGAAGAGGGAGGCCAAACTCTCTTTCAAGAAGTTAAAAAAAACAACAACAAAAAAACAAATTAAACTCAAAGAAAGTAGATAGAAAGAGATAATACACAATACAACTCAATGAAATAAAAAAAATGAACATTACATTAAAAACATCAACAAAGCCAAATTTTGATTCTCTAAAGAAACTAATGCAATTGACAACTTTTGGCAAGAGTAACTGGGGGACGAGGGGAGGCAAATCACCAATGTCAGGCATCAGAAACGGAACACCTTTACAGACCCCAGGAGTTAAAAGCTCTATTCAGAGGACATTATGTACAAAAGTAATTTGGATAGTTTGGTTAAAATATATCAATTCCTTAAACATAATATATAAAAGCAGACATAAGAAGAAATAAAAAAATCCAGATTTCCCAATATTAACCACATAAATTAAATTAGGAATTTTAATGATGTTTGCACAAAGCAAACTAACAAAACCTTAAGTCTAGGTGATTTTACCAGTAAATTCTTCTAACATTGAAGGAAGAATCAATACCGGATTTATATAAATCTTTTTGGGGATTTTTATGACGCGGCATAGCCTTTATATCAAAACCGGACAGGATATTTCAAGAAGGAAAAATCACTGGCTGATCTCTCTCGTAAACACAGAGGCAAATGTCCTGCCCGTAACAGCAACAAACTAAACCCAATGCTGTCTATAAAGACATGTGAACGATGAGGTTTAATTCAGTTATCCAAGGCTGCATCAGCATCTGAAAATAAACCCACATAACTGGCCACAGAATAAGTTAAGAATAAGTTGTATTTGTTCTATAATCACAGAATAAAGTCAACAGAATAAGTCTAAGGAAAAACAAAAAATCAATTCAAAAGATGCATAGAAACATCTGATAAAACTCAAGAGCCTTTCCTAATTAGAAACCCGACTCCAAGGAAAGCAGGAATAGAAGGGAATTCTATTACGTAGAAAACAAACATGAAACAAGACAAAACCCAGGAGAGCAAACGTCACACTCAACAGTGAAATATTAGGTGCCTTTCCTTCGAGAGAGGGAGAAATGCAGGGTTGTCCCTGGTCTCCCTTTCTACCTGATGTTGTCCTGATAGTCTCAGCCAGTGTGTCAAGGGAAGGAAAAGGAAACGAAAGACAGAATCACGGGACAGGGTAAAAATAAAACCACTGTTACTTGCAAATGACATAATCATAGATGTTAAAAAAAAATCTTCAGAATCTTCAGATAAACTCTTTGACTAATAAATGAATTTAGCAAGAACATCAGTTTCAAAGACAACATACAAACATCATTGGTACTTCTATATGCTAGTAACAAGTAGGGAATAAAACAAAAAGACACCAATAACAGTAGCATCAAAAACCATAAAACGCCTGAGAATAAATCTACTGGAGACAAGCAAGGTCTCTGCACAGAAAAGTACCAAACATTACTGAAAGAAAGGAAAGAAGCCCTCAATTAATTCAGGATATAATGTGCGTAAGTTGGAGGGTTTAACATTTCTAAGGTGCTAAGTTTGAGCTATGGATTCAATGTGACTCCAATCAGTGTCTGAATGCTTTTCTTTTTTAATATTTTTGGGGGGGGGATTTCAAGCTGATTCTAAAATATTTATGGAAAAGCAAAGAGCTAAGAGCAGACAAGACAATTTTGGAGAACGAAGTTGGAGGACAGAGCTCAAGGCTCATTGTCAAGCGTCAGGGATGAACGCTGGGTATCACCGGAGGCAGCCTTAGGTCGCACTATTAATAAGGTGACGTTAGATTAGACGGATGAGTGCGTCAGTGGAAAAGAGTGGAACACCCAAAGGTGAAAATACATATATGCGTGGTCACTTGGTTTATGACAAATGCACTGTTTCAGTCCACTGGGGAAAGAATGTTCTTTTCAATAAATGGCCCTGGGACAAATTGGACATCCGTACGAGAAAACCATGAGCTGTGGGTCCCTGCTAAACGTCAGTTACAGAAGTAATTCCAACGAGGGCAGAGACCTACAGGACGGCAAAGGCGATCAAGGCTGGAGAACAGAACAGCAGACTATCTCTGCGACCTCGGGAAAGGCCACGATTTAACCAAACACAAGCGGCACTAACTATAAAAGGGAACCATTCGATAAACGGGGCTTCCTCGAAGTTAAGAGGTTCTTTACATCGAAAGACATCATTAAGAGAATGAACAGACACTCTACAGGCTACGAAAGGACATTTTCTGGTAAAGCACTTGTATCCAGAATATATAAAGAATTCCCACAAACTAATAAGGAAAAGACTACATGATCTGAAAAAAAAAAAAAATAGACCAAAGATTTGAACGGGCACCTGACCAACAAAGGACGTCCACGCGCCCGTGAGCCAGTGCTCAACACCGTTACTCCTCGGGGAAACACTGATCAGAACCAAAATGACATGTTCACACGTGCTCGCTGCCATGGCCGGAATGAAAAAGACTGACCGTGTCGAGCGTCAGAGACGATGTGGCCCGACGGACCCACGTGTGGTGCTGGTGGCAGCGCGGGCTGGTTTGACCACGCCGGAGAGCTGCCTGGCGGTGGCCGTGGATGGGCCCATGTCCGGGCCCAGCATCTGTTCTTCCAGATACACGCCCCAGAGAAATCGGTGCACACATCCACCAAAGGCAGTAGAAGGACATTTATGGCAGCTTTACTCACAGGAAATAAAACTCAAAGCGACAAATGTCTGACTACAGCAGCACGGAGAAGCAGACGGTGCTGTGCTCCTTTAAGGGATATCATCCAGCAGTATGAAAGAACAGGCTGTGGACTCCCACGCGGGACCCCGCCCTGGCCACCTGGGCTGGCCGGTAAGCCCCTGGGGGCGGGCGTCTGGTGATGTCAGGGCCCCTATCGCTGGGCAAGGACCCTCTGTGCCTCCGTGGGGCTCCAGCTGGGAAAGGGGCCTGTAAAGTCCAGTCTCAGCAGAGAGAAGGCGTGGCACCCCATGGACAGGAGAGGACACCCAGCGGAGGACAACAGGGCTCTGAAGCTCTCAGCTGCACCCTGGCTGTCAGGCTGGCCAGCCGCCAGCCATCAGCCAGGCCCACGGGGGCTCCCGTTCCAAAAAGGGGATCTCAGGGCCATAGAAGGCCTCATTGCACCAGGGAGGCTGGGGTGCCACGTGGATAAGGCTGAGGAATCTTCCTGGAGGCACCGGAGAAGGATAAGCCGGCTTCTTAGGGTGGTTCAGGTGCGGGCCCTCGTGACTGAGGCTGAGACACACACAGAGCCTTTGTCCCTCCTTCACCCGCTTCCCAAGCATCCTCCAGTCCCTACAGGGTGCAGGGCCCATGCTCAGCCCCAAACCAAACAGCCAGTCTGGAAGGCCTCCTGAAGCTGAGCTCCCAGCCAGCAGGTGGAGGGAAGGCCTACAGACTGGGGGTGTTGGGCCTGGGGAGCGTGGGACCGGGCCAGTGGGCGCTATTGGCTCCTCCATGGTGCTGACGACACAGTGGGGAGAGGAAGGCTGGGGGCCGCTTGGGGGACCTTCAGGATCTGAGGGCACCTCAGCCTGGCCTGGGCACAGGGCTCTGCCTGCCCCGCTGTGGGCAGCCTAGGCGGGGACAGGCGGAGCCTGAGGACGGTACCGCCAGCAGCTGGCCCCCCCAGTGCCGGGCGGCCACTCTGACCTGCAGGTGATGTTGGCTTGGGTGCAGGGCCGGTTGGAGATCGGCCCCGATACACAGACCCATTGGATGCCCCAGGCTTCGCTGGCTTTCTGCCCAAAGTGCTGTGTCCCCACGACAGAGCAGGTGAGCCGGGGGCAGTGGGGCAGGGAGCCGCGGACGCAGAGGCTGGCCCTGGCTTCTGTGTCGACCCCCGCACCAACATGTTGCGTGTTAATAGGACCCTTCTGTGCAGGAGCAGCTCACGCACACATACTCACACACGCACTTGTGCACACGTGCCGTGCACACGTGCCATGCACACACGCGAGCACGGGCTCGGAGGCAGAGCTGACACGGCCTCTGGGAGGCCCCAGGATGTAGAGATTCCCCATTCTAGGGTGGGGGCCACTGGCCTCACGAAGCCCCTCACCCAGGCCTGAGATGGGAGGGGACGTCACCCTGGCCTCATGTCCCTGAGTCTTTTCAATCACCTCCAAAGACATGGGAGCAGGTGGAGGCCTGGGGCTTTATGGACACCGGCCGCGGCCTGATGCCCAGGGAGATTGCTCAGGGCTCCTCAGATCCTGCTTCGCTCAAGCAAAAGCCATGGCCGGTGACCGCTCCAGTGACTTCTTGAAGCTGCCACCCACCACCCTCACCTCGGCCAGCTCCGCAGAACAAAGCTATGGCCTTCGCAACCACGCAGCACCAGCCTGGCCGACAGAAAGCCAGGGCTGGGGTGCCAGGGCCTGGCCCAGCGCCGCTCAGGCCTCCGCTGGGCTCGTCCCTGCGCTGGGGACAGCCCTGTCTGCCGGCCTCCCTGCTGGAGGCAAAGGACTCCTTGGTCTGCAAGGGACCGGCCTGTCTGGCTCTGCTCGAGGAAGGTTTTCTCTTCTCTCTGTGCTGGGCTTGGTCTGGGAAGGTGGTGGCCTCGTGCCCGTTCCTGGGGGTTCTGACGCAGGAACAGGAAGGCGGGACAGGCGGCAGGATGCAGGCTGGAGACCCTGCAGGAGACCCCGGGCCCTGGGCCCCGTGGTGCTGAGGCTGCAGGCTGGGTGTCCGCCTGCCCGGGCTGGGCCGCCCTCTAGGCCTTTGGCCCCCCCACCCTGCTTTGGGAAGGCTGGAGGGCCAGGGCCTTGGGGGGGGGGGCGGTGACGCAGTCCACCCCCTCCTCTCTGCCCTAAGAAAGGAGAACCCCTCTTTTCCGCGGAGACAAGGACCAGGTGGGAGCTGGATTTTGTCAAGCGCTTCCTTCCCGTCACCTGATAGGCTGTGACGCCCCCTCCTTAGCCATCCATGTGACGCCGCCCCGGTAGTTGATTTTTGAACGTTGAACCGGCTTGGCTCATCACTTGGTGGTGGTGGGTCGTTCTTTACACATTGTTGCATAATTAGTTGTGGTTTTTTAAATAATATTGAGAAACCCCAGGAATCCAGAGCTCAAAATAAAAGCTAGACCCGACAGCCCCCAACCCAGTCACCCTCCTGCCTCACCCCCTGGGTGGCCGTCCTTCCAGATCTGTGTCCCTCATATCCTTGCTCTCCTGTTGGTGTCGTTTTATCAAATGACATGTAGCCCCCCCCGCCCCGGGCATATATTTTGTGTTTTAGTGATTTAGACTTTATGAAAATGCATTACGCTTTTCCCCGTATGTCACTCGGCTCGTTTGTTCGGACCGGTGGGAAATGCTCCGTTGTGTAGATATGCCGAGTCCCTTCGCTCTCCTCCTGCGACAGGCGTGCGGCTGGAGGCCAGGCGTCCGGCTTGTGGAGGGCACCGTGGCAACGCTCGACTACCCTCGGGCTGGGCGCGGCCTGGCGTTTCCTCCGGTGTCACCCAGGCACGCGACCGCTGGGTCATTGGCCGTGTGGATTCGAATCCGGTCTCACCGTGCACTCCCCAGCAGTGCGGGAGACCCTGCGCCCCACAGCCCTGCCTGCACCCCCAGTGATTGGCCTGCGTCACTCACGCCAACAAAATGAGTGTGAACAGGGCCTCGCGCCCCACCTGGCCCCGGGTGCTTCCCTGGCCGGAAGGCTGAGCGCGTCTCTGGGCCGCTTTTCTGTTTTGCTACTTGGGGCCTTATTTGAATTTCTACCTACCTGCCTACCTACCAGTTCTTTGTTTTTGTTGTTGTTCTAAGATTTTATTTATTTATTTGAGAGAGAGAGCAAGGGTGAGCCGGGGGAGCAGCAGCAGGAGAGGGAGAAGCCGACTTCCCACTAAGCAGGGAGCGCCATACAGGGCTCGAGCCCAGGACCCTGAGATCATGACCTAAACCAAAGGCAGACACAGCCATGGAACCACCCAGGCCCCGCTACCAGTTCTCTGCCGGTTCGCGTGTGGGGAACACCTGCTCCTGTGCAGGCAGAGAGAGGCTCTCTGAAAGATGTCCTAACCCTTGCACCTGTGAATATGTCACCTTATTAGGCAAAGGGACCACAGATGTGATTAAGATTAAGCACCGTGAGATGGACAGATTATCCCGGACTCGCCTTCCGGCCCGTGAGCTGCTGGAATCCTTACACGCGGAGAAGCTTTCTCCGCTGTGGCTAGAGGGAGCTGTGAGCAGACCGCGGCAGCGTCCTGGCTGTGAGGGAGGAGGCTGGGGCCGCGAGCCGACGGGGGTAGGTGTCCCCAAAGCTGGACAAGGCCCGGTGGTGGCTCTCCTGGGGGGCCGCCAGGAGGAGCCAGCCCTGAGACCCCTTTCAGACCCACCACACTGTGTCTGACTTCGGGTCTGTGGGACCCAGAGACCACCGGTGTGGGCTGTCCTGAGCCACAGGGTTTGGGGTAACTGGTCGCAGCAACACCAAAAACGAATGCAAACCCTAGTTTCAAATCGCCTCCCTGTCCTTCAGGTGCCTTTTGAGGCACAGGACCTCTTATTTTCTAGCGACAACTCTGTCAGTATTCTGTCATAGCGCGTTGGGGTCTTGTCCAAGAGAGAGCTCTGAACGCCCCGTTTCGATAGATACTAAGTAGCCCGCGTGTTTCGAGAGTTAGAAGGATTGTATCTGAGTTGTTGTAAATGGTGTGAGGCAGGCGCCTTCGCCTCTTCCGTTGTGGATAACCACCTGTCACTGTGGCCCAGGTGCCACCAGCACACCCCAGAGCCTCCCACTCGGGCTCCCTGCTCTGTCCGCCCGGCTGAGTGTCAACCCTCGCACCCACAGCCCAGCCTCACCCCAATCCTGACCCCTGGAGGGAAAGACTTCCCGCTTCCTTGAGAAGGTCTTCGTTACTCTCGGCTCTGGGCTCATTTGGGGCTCGTCACAGGAAGTCCCACGAGAAAGCCTGCTGGGTTTTTACCAGAATTACAGTAAATCTATCAACCTAGTAGGAAGAAAGGAATTGACATTTTGTAAAGCGGAGGGTCTTATCTTGAGTATGGTGTCTCTTTCCCTTCCTGAAACTCTTACCGGAGAATCTAAATTCAGCAGAACTTGGTTCTTGAAAAAACGAACAGAGCAGACAAAGCTCTGTTGCGGATGCAAATAAAATAGTACAAAATGCAAATAAAAATAGTACAAAAGAAAGTTAGGAATTACTACAAATAGGGATAAACCCGATAATAAAAGAATAGCCACGACAACTATATGCCAACAAGTTTGGAAAACCTAGACAGAATTTGGCACATTCTTAGAAAAAATTTTAACTCCCTAGAACTGACTAAAGATGGGATAAAATACCTGAAACCAGCTTGCGACCACTGAAGGTATCAAAGGGTTGGTTACAGACCTTCCTGCAAGAACACAGCAGGCCCAGGTGGCCTATCCCAAATTCTCCCACACTGTCCCAGGACAGACCCTCCCAGCCATACGCAAACATCTGAAATGGAACAAAAAATGAAAACAAAATATGTATCGAAATTTGAGGGGTGAAACTAAAGCAGTTCTTAGAGGGAAATTTGTAGTGTTCCACGATTACATTAACAGAAAGGGAAGCTCTCAAACCAGCTCTCTCAGTTGCTACCCAAACACTAGAAAGAGAAGAGCAAATTAAACCCAAAGCAAGCAGAGGGGAGGGAATCATAGCAATGAGGAGAGATGACTGAAACAGAGAGCAGGGAGGAGCCGCCCTTGTCTGAGATGGGCTGATGTTCTTCGCGCGGCCTGAGGCCCAGCCCCCTGCGGACGGTCCCTGAAGGTCTACACCCAGGACCCCTCGCTGAGGCTGCAGGAGCATCTCCGTTAAGCAGCCTTCGAGTCTCCCAGGGCCCGCGCTCTCCCGCCCCCTAAGAGTCGCTGACTCTGGGGACTCTCTCCTTTAGGTCTCTCCAAAGGAAGGGGCTTGGGAATGGTGTGGGAGGCAGCAGGCTGCTGTTGCCTCCCCGTCAGAGGCCTGAGGGGTCTGGGAGAAGGGACCCCTCAGTTCAAGCTCTAAGACCACCTGCCTCACTGGTCAGTCGCATCTGGTGCTGTGTGTTGGTTCCCTGGTGAAGGCAAGGCCACCTGCTTCACTGTGGGTCCCAGGGCCGGGCATGTTCCTGGAGTCCCCCAGAGGCAGGGGGTGCCGAGTCACCAAGGAAGCATTCCACACAAGCCTGGGGACGGGGACTCAGACGGACAGTTTCCAAAAAGCCGGAGGCCCTGGTAGAGGAAAAGGCTCTATTCTCTCTACATCCCGTATGCCTGTTTCCGATACATTATCATCAGTCCAAAGGAGTTGTCTTCCTTAAGAAGTAAAACCTAGACACCCAGTGTTGCTTATCCCCCCCCCCCCACCGTTCTCCTTCCTCCACGGTCTGCCGCTCACTCCCAGGCACCTCCCGCCACCCTACACGGCAGCAGGTGGGCGCTGGGCTCCGTGCTTGCCAAACCTTCGTTGATTTCAACCTCAGGACGAGCCTGGGAGGCAGTGCTCAGCCTCCCCCTCATCTTACAGAGGACGGAACCAACCAGGGGGACAAGTCTCTCGGTCAGCAGTACTGCCAAGTCTCGAGCCCAAATGTGTGGCACCCCCGGCCCTTAACCGCCACAGCAGGGCGTCCCCTCCTCACAGCCTGGCCTCCCTTCCATCTGGGACTCCTGGGGGAACCCCCCCACCACTCGGGCTGCTGGTGGGACCTGCCTTGAGGGACAAGGGTCAGTCCGCAGGGAAGCCGGGTCACACTCCTGCCTGGGCTCAGGTTCCCATCTGAGGGGGTGGGTGTCCAGGCCTCCCCCAGCCCGTGCTGGGCTCTGTGTCCAAGTGCCATCCACCTGGGCCCTGCAGTCTCCCCCGACCCGTGACCTGCCCTCCCGGGGCAGCTCCAGCCTGCGGCTCTGGGTACAGGCGGGAAAGTCCGCAGCCCAGTCAGGTGACTTCACAAATAGCACCCCGCGGGCCACGGTTGTGCAATCCCTGTAATTAGAACCAGCAGTCTCCCCGGGCATGGTCCTGCCTAGGTCAGAGAAGCCACTGTGCTCTGAGGTCAGGTGAAACAGGGGGCCATCGTGACACTGCACCTGTCTTCGGCAGCCGCTGACCTGACCCGCGGTGGCTCCGGGGCCAGCCCGCTGTGACCAGCTCTGGGCAGAGTGGCTGGAGGGGGAGAGGGCCCAGCCGGGCGAAGCAGGGGCAGCTGCTGCGCTCTCTCTGCAGACCCTCCTCCTGCTACCGCCGTCCCCCCCCGCCCTCCCCCATCCTCAAACCCTTTCTGTGCCAGCGGCCATGCTCGTACACACGGCAGGCGCCCCTCACCTTCCTCCCGGCCAAAGCCCAGCCCGTGTTCCCATCACGCACACCCTGTAGCACCAAGCGCCGCTGGGATCAGAGGTCGCGGCGTCTAACTCACACCCAGCGCCAGGGCTGAGGCTGGCGGCCCCCGCTGCTCCCCACGTCCAGCGCGGCCTGAACCTGGAGGCAGAGCGTGGGGTGGCAGCCGGTGAGGAGCCCTGGCTTGAGGGCCTCAGGGCCCCCGTGGCCCCCATGGCCGGGGTAGGAAGGTCTGAATGTGGGTCTCCCCTCTCTGGGGGCTGAGGAAGCCTGGCCTGGGGCTCCGGCCTCGAGCCTCAGGTCCAGACCAGGGACGGGAACCAGTGGTGGTGGGACGTGCCCCCTCACGCACTCAGGATGCCCCAGAAATCGAGCTGGCGAGCTGGGGCTCAGGCCGAGTGTCCCCGGGGGGAACAGCTCGCTCGCTGCGGTGGGACGTCCTGGCTTGGGGCAGCAGGTCGTTCAGGTTTACCTCCTCTTGTGCCCGGGGGTTCATTCCCTTGGCGGGGGGCACACTCCGTCCACAGACTTCTCTGCTTCCCCCCAACCCTACTCCTGCCACGACATGTGTGAGAGGACATGGACTGGGAGGAAGGTTCTGAATAGGTCCTGGACACAGGAAGCGGATTCGTGTTTTCTCCCCAGGGGAGGGGGCGTGATGGCGCAGGGGCGCAGGGCTGCTTTTGGGGGTGACGAGAATGTTCTAAAACTAGGTGGTGGGCCCTCCCTCCTGTGAACACGAGAGTGTGGAGAGTATCCCAGGCTGCTCCTGAGAGTGGGAGCCGGGCGAGGCACACGGAGGTTCTGGGTGCTTCTCTGGAGGACAGGGAAGGAGGGGGGACTCCCCCAGCCCCCGGCTTTGCCCAGGGCACAGCCCTCTTTGGGATTCTTCCTCGGGGGGCTCAGGGCCCCGGGGAAGGCAGCCTCGGGAGTGCTGCTGCCCTAGGCCTCCTCCCTCCCCCGGCAGACACAGAGGCCTCCTAACTCCCCAGTCTGGCTGAGCCTCTCCCTTCCAACCCGTCCGCCACAGCGTGGCTGCCGTGGGGCGCTTCTCAGGCCAAGAGACAAATCTCAGATCCATGACCCCTGCCGCCTGCCCCAAATCCTGCCATGGCTCCCTACTGCCTGCCCAGTGATATCCAGACTCTGAGGGTGGCCCATGGGCCCCTCACGACAGGCCCGGACAGATAGAACATGAGCTGTAGGCAGTCTGGGCGCTCTGGGCGGGGCGCGAGGTGACGCACGGTCCTGTCCCCTCCGGTTGCTGCATCGCGAGTCACCACACGCGTGTGGTCCTGAGGTCATCGTAAGATTGTTTTCATACCGATGATCCAGAAATCAGAGCAATCCCATGCTGGCCCCCGGTTGGCAGCAAAACTCGAGGACCTCGGGACAGGTGACCGACACAGATCTGGCAAAGGGAACTCGTCTCGACATGTCCCAGAACCAAGGGAAAGGAGCTAATTCTCTGTTTCCCCAAGATCGGGGCTTCCTTCTGGGCCCCCTGAGAGCTCCCGACACAGGGCAGACTAACGAGCCACGCGTGGCAACTTCCCAACTTAACCGTGTAGCTTCAATCCACTCCACTCCCACCCCGCTTACTTCTCGGCGCCCCGGCCCCCGTGGAGCTCGGGGAACTCAGGTGCCTCCGATTCGGTGCAGTTCAGGGCAGCCCACGGGCCGAGTCGATGTGCCCCAAGTCACCTTTGCCCGCTCCTGCTCACCGTCGGCCCGGCAGGCTACGGAGCGGAACAGCACACAGAGGTGGCTCCTATCGCCACGCGGCTGGGAGCCACAACCCCCGTGCGAAGGCCTGTGACGTGTGAGAGGGGCCGAGCTGAGTGTGACCCTGGATGGGCAGCTCTGGAACGTGCATGTGTCGTGCCCTCCCTGCTGCCCCCCAAGGCCTTCCATCAGGGGAGGGTTTCCTGGGGGTGGGACCCCGCAGCTGCGGCCTGCATGGGACATGTGGCTCAATCCTCCCTTCCCCTTTGCCTGCGGAGACCCCTGCCCCGTGACCTGGGGCCTCTCCCAAGTGCTGGGTCTGTTTCCTCCTGAGAGCCTGCGGGTCCCCTTGGAAGCAAGGGACAGGAGATGGGAGCTTCAAGGAGGGCTCGAGAGAACCCCACATAGATTCCCAGGCTGGGCCTCGGCTGGTTCCAGAAAGTCCCCAGAGCTTTGGAGGCCTCAGGAGCCGGAGGGCCCACAAACACCGCGTGGACCAGGCTGCGTCATAACAAGGACGTGGCCCTGCAGGGACACGGGGCCCCGGAGCCGGCACAGCCACGCAGCTCCGAGCTCTCAAGAAGACACCGTGGCCAGGCTCTGGGGAGCAGGGTCCTCGCGCCCCCAGCGGGACGTTGGCCTGACAGCCTGACGCGTCCTGTGCGGGGTCACTGGAAGGAGCCGGTGAAGAAGCCCATCTCTGTGCCGCCTCTGCCCCGGGAGGGGCCGGGCGCGCAGACAGAGCGCAAGGTTGGGCGTGAGCAGGCGGCTGGGAGGACCCCATTTAAATCCCGGGGAGATTATGAGGGGCGTTTGTTGCAGGCTGTCAGCCCTCATTAAGTTAATGGAACTGGCGAGCTGGCATGCTTCCAGCACGCTGGAGAAAGAAAACAAGAAAAGTGTTTTCAGCGAAAGAGCCAGGGGGTCCCATTTCGCCTGCAGCCCCGGGAGATTATGAGCCGTCGGTAATGGGCTCGCTGGAATGACTTACTGGGGACTTGTTGATTAAAACAAGGGGAGAAAACCCCTCACGTCTAAGAAGAATTACATGGGCTTCTCACTGATTTTCCTCTAGAAAAGGGATTTGTGTGCACTTCCTTCCAAAAGCCCTGTCTCCGGCTAGCGCCTCCACAGCCACTCGGGCTCCCTGGGCAGCACGCGAAGACTGGCAAGTACAGCCCGGTGTGGGGTTCTCTCGAGCCCTCCCCCAAGCTCCCACCTCCTGCCTGTGTAGACATGGGGAGCAGGGGATCGCGGGCTAGGTGAGCCCTGGGGGTCAGGAGCCAGAAGGTTCTGCCTGGCCCCCTGGGGCCCCTCAGGAGGAGCACAGCTGGCCTCACCCTGCAAGAGGGAGCCCCCCCCACCCTCCTCCCTGCCCTCAGGAGCAGAGAACAGGCACATCACCTTAGAGCTGGTTTAGGACTCTCACGGCCTATAGGTACCCTTCTAGCCCCTTGGCACCACGACGGAGAGCTTGGGGGGTCTGCCATGGGGCACTGGTGGTGGGACTCCTGCGTCTGAGGGCAAAGCCCCATGTGGGACACTGCCTCTCTCCCCTACCCCCACATTCCCTAAACTGCCAGGCCACCCACAAGCCCCACGCTGCACCCCGAGCTCCCATGACCATGGTCCTGGGCCGAGAGCCCTGCCCTCCCCAGACAGCTGGACAAACCTTGGGTGGGGCCCCCATCGTCCCAGCAAGATGCTGTGGCACCAGGCCCTTTGCCTGGCCTCCCCACTTCTCAGTCCTCTCCATTCTCCTCCTTCCCTCCCCCCCACCCATGTACCCCAGCCCCCTACTGGGAGCCAGGCCCTGGGCTTTCAAACGCACGGTGCCACGACTCCCTTACTCCCACCGCACAGAAGGAAGCCGCAGCCGGGGCAGACAGAGCCACCCGCCTCCAGAGAGCCTGTTCCCGCCAGACTGGGAGACAGCGCGTGGCTTCTGGTCTCCACTTGCCTCCTGTCCTCCTCATCGCCTGGCCCCAGCTGGGGCCTCTCAAACACCCCCCACTCCCTGGTGTCTCCTGTCTGGAAGCCCCAGGCCCTGGAGGTTTGGCCTGGCTTTCAGGCCATTCTGCTTTTATAGAGCCCACACCTCCTGGAAATCATGGCATCTGACGACCCGTCCTGCGGAGGGCTCAGCGGGCAGGCCCCCGGGTCGGGGGTGACGTAGCTAAGCTGGGGATCTCTGCGTCACCCGACTGAGCCTCCTTCCTGCCAAAGCCCCCTTCTCCTTAACCCAGGGGCCCCGGGGCTGCTCTGGGTCCCGAGTGGCAGCGGGAACTTGCTCAGCACAGCCCACACCCCTCTCCCTGCTCTGGAGCCTCCCCCCACGCCCTGGCCGAAGAGCCGTGTCTGATGCAGCACAGAGGCCAAGGGCTGGCGCCTCGGTGCACAGCTAAACTCAAGGACAAAGTGACAACTGCAAAGAGAGGAGGTGGACACTCGGGCTGGGGGTGGGGCGTGCTGCGGACCCAGCCCCCGGAGCTCACAGTGACATGGCAGGTGACCTATAGGCCCAGACAGGGAGGAACCGGCCAGGGCTTCCGGTGATGCAGGGACAGTGGCTCCCAGCCCCAGGACTCTGAGGCCTCTAGTCCAGCCCTTGACTCACCTGGGGCGAGGGGCAGGCAGGGCATTCCCTCTAGGACACTGAGAAGCCCCACTTGGGGGAGGCACCTGGTGGGGCCCAGCCCCCGACCCCATGCCCCTCAACACACAAACACAACCCCTCTCCCTGGCATTGGCACCAAGAAGCCCGCTGTGAGGGGCCCACTGTGGGGATGGGTGCTGGCTCTGCCTGCATCCTGAGGGCCACTGTCTCGTCCCCCCAGCCCTGGTCCAGGGTCACAAGCAGACGGCCTCATCCTGCCTTCCTTGGGATGCTGGGGGTCAGGGCGAGGGTCTTCCCTGTCTAGTGATGGGGCCTCCCTGGGGGCCGACGATGACAGTGCTGGGCGTCCAGGAGGGAAGAGCTGGCCTCTCACCCAGGCCCTAGGGCCGAGCATGGGTCTCATGTGGATTTCTGCAGATCAGATCCTGTTTTCAGCGCCCCAGGCCTGAGCGGTCTTCCCCGAGAGTCCTCCTGTGGGAGGCGGGGAAGCGGCCGGTCCAGTTTCAGAGAGGGACTCCTTTTGAAATGCGAACATTATCACTGCTATCAGCTGAAGGCTGGGAAAGTCGGGCTGGGGGGCCTCACCTGCCTCCAGCCCGGCCTGCCCCGTGCACCCTGTTCCCGGCCTCCGCGTGCCCACCCACCTGGCTGCTCTGCTCCCCCCGCCGCTGCCGTGTCCTCTTGCCTGTCCTGCCCGTTCCAGCCTCGGGCCGGGGCCCGCACCACCCCGAAACTGTGTTCCTTTCTGCTGGGGCGCCCGTGTGGGGCCCCGGCAAAGTCCTTGAGGGCCCTGTTTTTCTCACGGCTGCATTCCCAGGGCCTGACACACAGCGAGTGCCCCACGCACAAGAGCAAGGCCATGGTGCCGGGCTGCTCCGGCCCAGGCCAGCGGGGACAGGGTGCCGCTGCCTGGGGTTGGGGGCTGGGCCGCGGCCGGTCAGGCGTGCTGGGCCAGGGGCAGAACACGGGGCAAGGCTCTCCCGGGGCCACCACTCGGCCCTCCGCCTTTCCCTCCCCCCAAAGGAAAGGAGAGGTTAATAAACCAATTACTTTGGGCAACGAAGCAAAATAAGTCCCATTAAAGTAATTAACGTCCTTCGCACAGCCCCCATTGGAGAAGACTAATAAATTGGGGCTTTGTCACCATCCGGTAATTCCTCGCTGGGGCGTTTCTTCATCCTCGTCCAACAGCACAGTTTAAGGCTCTGTTAATACTTTTAAGACGGGCTCGATGCCAGACTAATTAGATTTGCATTTCCACCATGGGCCAGGCTAGGCTCGGATGTGCCCAATGAAAGAGGCCTGAGGACCCCGCAGGGGCCCCGGGGACAGCACCCGCCTTTGAGAAGGGGCCATGTGTGGATTCCCACGTCTGGCCTGACACTGTGTCTGCCGGCCCGGCTCCCCGCCCCCGCACGCCAGGGCACGGCTCTGATCTGAGTGAAGGCCAGGCCTCACTCTCTCGAGGGTCTCTTCCTGAATCTGCCCCCCCCCCCAGGGGGCTCACAGGGGTCAACCGGATGATCCAGGACCCCAGAGCCAAACCCAGGCGGGTCCACGTAGAGAAGAGGGCAGAGGGCAGAGGAGCAGTGTGGAGTGGAGACACCTGAGGGGCGCTCCCAGGCCTGGTGGTCCAACGTCACAGGCACGGGACACACCCTGACACTTTAGGGACATGTCGATCACATGTGTCCCTGTCACGATGGGGGAAAAGGGTGGGTCCCCTCTGCGGTCTTCCTCCCCGAAGCCCACGAGGCCAGTTTAACCATGAGAAGAACTGCAGAGTGATGTCAGTCAACGCTCACCCTGCAGAGCTCCTAACCTGTCCTCCTCGAAACCGTCAAGGTCATCAAAAGCAAGGACAGTCTGAAACTGTCACGGCCCAGAGGGGCCCAAGGAGACACGGCGACTGGATGTCAGGTGGGGTCCTGGACGGCATCCTGGGACAGAAACAGGACGGCAGGGAGGACCAGGAATTCCGAATGAAGTGTGGACTTGACAGCAATGGTGTCCTGCCGCGGGAGTGTCAGCTGCGACAAACGCACCGTCCTGACCTAACTCGTTAATGGAGGGGAAGGGGGGGGAGGACGCATGCGGGAGCTCTCGGTGCGATGTTCACCATCATCCCGTAATGCTAAATCTGTTCTACAGTCTCCCCCCCCCCACACCTCCCTCTGTGTGACGGGCCCTGTCACGGGGCCGCCGTGAGCTCCCATGGCACCGCGGCCAGGCCAGGCCAGGCAGGAGCCCTTGCTGGGGGAGACGGTGAGAGCCACCAGCTCGGCCTGAGTTACCGTGTGCCGAGCGTGCGATCGGGGAGCGTGGAGTCTGAGGGCAAGCAAGGCCCGCACCTCAGTCACGTCAGCTGGGTTGGGTCCGGGTGCCACACAGACGCCAGCTCCCGAGCAGGGCACGGCCCACAGTGGGAAGGACGGGAGGTGCCAGGGACAGGGTGGGCGAGGGGGGATGAGAAACGGCAGACTGCTGGGCCCTGTGTGCCGGGACTGGCCGTGGAGCCAGAGCGTGTGCCCCGCTGCTGCGGCCGGAAGGCTGCGGTAGGTGGTAAGTCGGGGGTGCCCAAGTCTGGCTGCCAAATCCGCTGACCTCTCAGAACACGACAGTTTGGATTTCATAGAACTATTATTCTATTATTCATCTCTTGCTTTTTTCCCGACCTTTTAAAAATGTAAGGACCATCCTGAGCTCACGGGCCATACAAAAACAGGAGGCCGGTCATGGTTCACGGCCCCTCCACACAAAAGCATGTCATCAAGTTCAAGTTAAAGGGAAGTTCCTATTGCATAGGACTAGAAAGGAACTTCCTTACTTTGGTAAAGTTACAGACCAAAAGCCAGAGCAAACCATCCCAGTTGTGGAGGACATATTTCCCCTCATGTCAATAACCTATTAATTAAAGGAGAATGCTTCCCTTAAGACCCTGCATAAGACAAGGACACCCGGGGCCCCACGCTGTGTCAGGTAGATGCCACCTAATGCGGAAGAAAAGAAAGACCGAGGCGTGAGGGTTGGGAGAGAGAAAACGGGCCTTATCTGCAGCTGATAAGATCATCTACTTAAGAAATCAGCAAGGCCAACAGATCAATTATTAGGACTGACGAAAGTGTCCACCGGGGCGGCCAGAGAGAGGACGGACCCGCACAATCTCGTGGCCCTCCTCTACCCCAGCAAGAAGCTCCGAGGGAAATTAGCACCCAACTTGCCCAGAAAGCAGCCCCCCATGAGAGGAGGCCCCTTGGAGCTCTCCCAGACCCCAGGGGAGGACTCAGGAGATGACCCGAGCGGCTCAGAGACTCCTTGACTCTGCGACGACGACGAGAGAACACGATACACTGTTTCCATTTCCCCCACATTCAACCTGTAAATCCAATGCAACCCCAAGCAAACTTCCTATTGAAATTAAGGAACTTAATAATGTGGCCGTGGAAGAACAAATGTCCGGAACGGGCGAGTCAAACTTTAACAGAGGTCACGTGCAGGGCGGAGGGGGCAGGTGCGCTGCCGGCAATGGAGCCTCTTTGCAAAGCAAAGCAGCAGTCTCCAGGGCACTGGCGTGTCCCCCGGAAAGGAGACCACTGGTGCAGAGGAGTGACCCTGGTCACGCTCCTCGCAGGCCTGGGGACAGGGCTGACCGCAAAGATGACGCCACCCCCCACCGGGGACGGGCCAGAGAGGCTGGGAGGCGGGTGGCTACCGCTTGGAGGGAAACAGGTCTGGCCCGCCCGCTGGCACCCAGGGGTGTTCCTGGAATCAATGAAGACCTACATGGCAGAAGGTGAATTATAACTGACGCAAGAAGATGCAGGAGAATATCTCCTGACAGCACGGGCGAAGAGGCCAGAGGTGGACGTGTGGGGTGGGTCACCGTTTGCAGCTCCCACTCCTGCAGGGCCCCCGGAGCGGCGGGACTGCCCGTCTCTGCCCCCAGGGCCCCGCTGTCACCCACCACCTCTCCTCTCTTTATGGAAACTCCTTCTTCCCTGCGGCCCTCTCAGAAAAATCCTGAGCTCTGCGGACGGGACTCTGTCTCCTTTGTTGACTTTCGTATCTTTAGGGTCTGGGACCGTGCCTGGCACAGGGGTGACAGGATGCCACAGTGGGGGCGGGCCGAGCGCACACACAGGCTCTGAGCCCAGGAGAGGCTCCGACAGTGTTTGCTCAGCCCGGCCTCCATGGGGGGCCCTGAGCAGGTGTGCCTCGTCCCCCGGCGGCTGTCAGATGCTCACCAGGACTGGAGTGGGTGACAAGTGCACCCTCTGCTCCCAAGGCCCAGAAGACTCTAAGCGAACTCAGGTGCCCCAAGGAACCCCCCAGCTGGGTAGCCGGTTGGGTGTCAGCCTGGCCCAGAACCTGCTCCGCTGAGTCCCATGCTGTGTCCCCATGAGGTGCTGCCTTCCGCTCTAGAGAAAACACAAGCTTGGACCCACGACCTTCTAAGCAGGGCGATGCAAGCCGCAGCTTCTGGCAGGTCCCCAGTGGCTCCTTGCTGGCTGCACCATGTGCCGTGCAAATGGATGGTGACAGACCTGTTCCCCACACTTCCTTGAACAAAGAGCTTGGATCTTGGTCCTTCGGCTTCACATTCCTAGTCCCCCGAGACCCAGAGCTCCAGAGAGAAGGCTTCAGCGAGCAGGGTGGGGGACAAAGCACACACCTGGCAGCCTCAGCTCCCCTGTGGGTCAGGGAGGGGCAGCAGGTGGCCCTAAGGGGTCCCAGAAGTGCCCCCACCACGCAGGGCTCATGGTTTGGAGGGGCAGCAGTGTGTCCCAGGAGGGGACAGCTGTGGCCAGGAGGAGGTAAAGGGGCTGTGGGTACCAGCAACCGGGCGGCTGAGGTCCCCAGCCACACAGAGGAGGGCGGGCGCCCGGGGCCCAGAGCCCAGGCCTGGGGTCAGGGGAGGTGGGAGCGGGTGAGAACATGCAGGAACGGGCCCCTTGGCCGACCAGGGCGGGCCTGCAGCTGATGTCTTGTGAGGACACCTGTGTGATTTCCCCTAAAACATCCTGTCCCTCTGGAAGGACCGGCCACGGGTAACATTCCTTTCCTGAGGCGGTTTGTAGACCAAAGAGGCAGCCCAGGCCACTGCTGGGGGCAAGTGACCGGGGTCGCTGCACTTGGGCAGAGGCTGGTAGATCATCGGGAAGCTTGGATGAAACACGCAAATCGGGGATGTGATACACGGCCACCCGCGACACCTTGTCTTAACCCCAAAACTACCCATGGGGGCCGACGGCCTAACGCTGCCATGTAGACCAGAGTCCTGTCGGCACCGCCACGCCCCGAGAATATCCAGAATTTCTAGGCTTTTTCTTTAAGGTGGAAAGAGAACTTAAAGGCCCTTATGGGGAGATCTGAGCCCAGAAATCTTATAGAACCCCCTACAACACTCTTCCGGTCCTTTCAGCAGTTCGAACCGATACACCCGCACGGAATCTTCCTGAAGTTTCCAGTGAACGTTTCCACAGAATTCTGAAATCCACGTGTGTGCACATGAATTTAACCATTCACCATCACACCACCTGCCTGGCTGCCCCAGCAGGGTCCTGGGGGGCAGGCGCCCTGACGGGGGGACAGGTGGGCTGGAACAGGGAACCCAAACCACAGGCCATGATAATTGTTAAAAGTAGTTAAACTAATAATAACGATGTTATATTACACATTTTCTTTACGATTTATTTTCTATGCACACATAATACTTTATGGTCAACACAGATTTAAGTACTAACATTACCAGTAATACTGAGTTAAGGTACAACAGAATAGAATCAAGAGTGGAGAACATCACAGAACGGGGTGTGTGTGGGCACACGGGTCTGGTCCCCCAGAAAGAGGAGCCTGGCATCTGGGGGCTGTGGCCAGAGTGTGCGAGGCACTTTCTGAAGGGCCTTGGTTTGCTTTGCTGGCTTGCATTCACTCAGACAGGAGGCCCCGATGGCCCCCTGGGGCCCTTGGGGGAGGGGAGGCCTCCTTCCCTCCTGGGGCCCTTGTTTGCAAAGCTCCCAGAGGACCTGGCAGGACAGAGCCTGGACAAGCACAATCCTCCACCGCAGAAAAGCCGAATCAGTGAACACCCCCTCCCCCCACCACGGCCTTTCTGCCTCGGTTCGTTCATCTGCAAAGTGCAAACTACCCCTGGAAAGGGCGGTGGGGGGTCCGGGCCCCCTGGACTTGCATTCACATGAATCCTTCCTGTGAGGAGTACAGCTGGGGGGCAGACCCCCCCCCCGGACAAGAGGGCCCCCTCCGTAGCACAAGAGTGCGGTGGCCAGATGGCCCCGGGCGCCAAGACAGGCCGCAAAGGGGCACGCCAGGCCCCCAAGGCCGCCGGCCACTCCCATGATGTCTGAGCTCCAGGCACCAGCAGACCCTGATCCGGACCACTCTGGAAATCTCATGGGTGTGGCTCCAGCCAGTGTGGGGCCCGGCTGGGGTCCCCGCTCGGGGGCAAGAGAGGATGGCCGCTCTGTGCAAAACCTCCGCCAGCCTCGAGGGCAGGCCAGGGCAGGAGAGCCTGGTTTTAGAACTTACTTTTCTTCCTTTTGCCTGTTAGTGTAAAAATCTAACGATAACACAGTGACCAGCAACTGTCCTGCAACAGTCAACAGAACAGACAGACTCAAGAATAGAGGGTTCTGGGAGGTGATAAAATGGCCGGAGGGGTGCTCCTGGGGGACTCTGGGGCCCCGGACCTGCCTGGGGAGCCAACGAGCAGGGCTCAGCTGGGAGACAGGCTGGGTCACTGGAAGAGGACCTGGCCCCAGCTGTTGGTGTGCCCAAAGCCGGCTACCCCTTCACGGAGCCCAGCACGTTCGAGGCCCAGGACCTCCACTCACAATGACGGGGTGAGGACTACAGGCAGATTGTAGCAAAATGTTCTGGAACATCATATCAGTAACAGAGGACGCTAAGAGGAGGAGGGGAAGGACCTGGCAGGGAGCTGTGCCCCCCTTAGCTCCCAGGGACCCGGCCTATTTCTGAGTGCCCCCTCCCGTGCCCCGGTCCATGACGATCCAAGAGTCCCCTCGATTCTCACCTGGGCAGCGCAGCCCAAGGTGGCCCACCGCTGCAGGGGGACCCAGGGCACCATGGTGAGCAGAACGATGGCCCCCAAAGATGCCCATGTCCTGTCCCCTGGAGCACAGGGACAGATTCGGCTCTGCAGCTCTGGGGGAGAGGCTGCCGATGGAATGAAGTTTGCCAAGCAGGTGATCCTGACGTGGGAGATTCCCCTGGATTATCTGTGATCACGAGGATCCTTGCAGGGCAAGTGGCAGGAGGGGCAGAGTCAGAGGAGGAGAGGTGACTCTGTGCAGAAGGTCAGAGAGACGCCAAGCCAGGAGGCTCCGCCGGCCTCGGCTGCCCGCGTGGACAGAGGACGAGGCCCCCAGCCAGGGAATGTGGGCAGCTCCCAGAAGCCCCCGGAGCTGGCAGAAAGGAACCCAGCCTGGCCACACCTTGATTTTAGTGCAGTGACACGGTCGTGACCCCTAGAACTGCAACATCAAAAATCTGTGTTGTCTCGAGCCACCGAAGTCGGCCATTTGTCACAGCAGCCACAGGAGACCAACACGGGCCTCCGACAGGACAGCAGGGGGGATGGAGCCCCACGTCTGGAGCCTGGAGTCTTGGGCTCGATCCTGCCTCAGAGCAGGTGACCCTGGGCCTGCCACCCACCTCCCAGAACCTGGGCAGCTACAGGTGCAGGATGGGCTCATGGTACCTCCCACCACGGACGCCTGGAGGGGGGGGCCCAGCTGCACCCACGGTCCGTCCCCCATGATCACCCCAGAGGGCAGGCTGGTGTCAGCCCCGCTTCTCAGGGACACAGAGACTGCAGGGAAGTCCTCACTGAAGGTCACGGTGGGCCGGCTGGTGAGCGACAGCCAGGGCTGTGCCCGCCCACCTGGCCGTGGGCGCCCACTCTGCACCTGCAACAACAGGGTCAGCCCGGCGTACGGTTACAGCCACTCGGTGGGTGGCTCTGGATTCCTGTGGCCGGTTGGCGTGCAGAATCGGGGGCAGGGGGAGGACCATCCCCTCCGGTGTCTGGGCGCCCGGTGCCCAGCGTATGGTCTGCCCAGAGGACCCCGGCCCAGCCAGGGCCCCCGGGAAAATCAGACACCACACACATACCTGGAGGCACATAGGCCCTTCCTGGCCAAGCCCCTGGGCCTCCCAGCGACCTAGAGTCCCTGCTGGGCTGGGGTGAGCAGAGGTTGGCCTCCTCTGGCCTCCAAGATACCAGGCTTCAGGCCCATCCCATGACTCTGGCTGGGTCTCTGCCCCCAGGAAGGTGAGCATCCGAAGCAGATCCACAGGACATCAATGGGCCTGACACCTACCATGTGTCACTCTGGCCTTTGGGCTGGAAGGGGGGGGGGGCACCTTCTGCTTCTCTTGTCATGCTCAATGCAAATGTCACCTCCTCAGGGAGCCCTCCCTGATCACCCTGGCCTCAAGACCACACTGCTGCCCACTGCTTGGCCTAGGAGACGGCTGTGAGGGCCTCCACCCCAGACCTGAGCCTCCCCAGCCTCGGGGGCTCACTCCTCCCCCTCTTCCTTTCACCCCTCTCCTCTCACTGCTGCTGTTTGCAGTTTTCCTTGCTCACCTTCTTCATTTCGAGTTGCATTTCCCATACTGACCACAGGCCACTGGTCAAGATCAGGTTAGGACCCTCTCCCCGACCCCCAAGAAGACCCCAGAATGTCCTTTGATGGAATGAGTGCCAACCCTTTGCCCGCCCTGACCGGCTCCCACGTGTCTCGACGGCAACAGCAGGCCCCGCTCGTAGAGACCTGTGACGGCCCAGCCAGTCCTCACATCTGACGCCCGCTGACTCCCCTCAAGGCCCAGCTTCCGACCCTGCAGCGGTGAGGGGGACGCAGAGCCACGGAGCCTTCCCAGTGACCCGCGCCCTGCGGCTCAGACCCACCAGCTGCGTTTTATGGCCTGTTAGGGCCGAGTCAGGACGTGGGCTCCCCGGCATTTACACAAAGGTTCTTCACCAGAATGGAGTCAAATGGATTCACGTTGGGATCATAAATATAATTGGGATATTTTTATTTTCAAGTAGCACTTCTGAAATCTATAAAATTAAGCTAATATACTGATTTTTAAAACAAGAACTTTATTGCCCTGTGAGTCAGAGTTTGCCAGTCTATGGGGCTGGGAGTCGGCTCCCGTTCTAGGCATCCAGCAGGCCCCCAGGGCCTCTCTGGTGGGCCTGGGCCTGCTGCCCCCGCCACGCGGTGGACACGCGGGGAGAGCGGGGACCAGGAGGGGGGCTCCGGACCTCCACCCACACGACGGCCGGCAGAGGGGACCGAGCCCTCCCCTTCGTGCCTCTTCTGTACTCACCCCCCTCGCACCCCTCCCGGGGACCCTGCCTCCAGCATCTTACACGGACTGAGTTCCCATCCTGTGGCCCTGCCCCCCTGGTGCCTGCGCCCTGCTCAGGTGGCCGGTGCCCCGTAGGAGATGGCCCTTTGCTCCCAGCCACGCCCACGCCTGCTGGCAGCCACTGCCCCGCGGGGCTGGCCCGTGAGAGATCACAGAGAGGCTCCTGGAAGGGGCCGGGTGGGGTTTGCGGGCCTGCAGCTCGGGGGCCAGGAGACGGCCACGTCGGGGACGTCACACGGACCACCCCCTCCTGGGCCCAAGCCAGCGCCTTCCTCTCCAGGTAGTTGGCACCTAGAGCCCCCAAGGCCAGAGCCCACCCCCAGCCCTGCACTCCAAGTACAGGAGCGGCCTTGACCCCAGAGGCCCCCCAGGCTCCTCGTACTCACAAGCCCCAGGGACTCCACGGAGCCCTGCGTCTGCTCAGGCTCCGACGCTCTCCGGGCCCTGGAGGCTCAGGGATTTTGAGACTCAAGGGCCCACGTCCCGTCCACGTTCCCAATACCCACAAGCACCGTGTACCCCAAACGCAGTGCTCCTCAATCCCACAGAGTTTCAAGAGCTAGAACGGAATGTAGGTCCCAATCCCAGCAGCCCCAGCACGGTGGCCAGATGCAGGGCACTGGGGGGTCACCGAGGGCAGGTGGGGGCTGGGCCCGCCAGGGAGCCGCTTTGGCATCACGGGCTAGCATAGGACCTCCCGGCCCGGCACCAGACCCAGGCAGCTTGCAGGCCCTCCTGTGCCCACATCCCGACGGCGTGGCTCTGGGGCAGGGGTCACCTCCTTGCCAGCGGACATCCTCTAGACCCTGAACAGATGCGGTGGGTTCATTCCATCAGTGCCGTCCTGCCTCCGAAGGTGACCGCATTTGGAGACGGGGCCTTTAGAGACAAGTTTAAGTTAAAATGAAGTCACAGGGGTGGCCCTGACCCAGTGTGACCGGGGTCCTGACAAGAAGAGGACATCAGGACACAGACGTGCACAGAGAGACGACCCCGTGAGGACCCAGGGAGAGAGCACGGCTGTCCACACACGAGGAGAGAGGCCTCAGGAGGACCTGCCCTGCCCACGCCTGGACCTTGGGCATCGGCCTTCGGGACCGGGGACGGCGAGCGTCGGTGGTGTTTGTTACAACAGCCTACTCTGCCTGACGCGGCCCTCGAGCTCACGGAGGGACGGGGGAACAGCACGAGGAGGGCGGGGAGGGCTGGCCAGGCCTTGGGCCACGGGTGGGATCTGGATGGGGCAGGGGTGAAGGGAGAGCATTTCTGGAGTAGTGATGATGCCGGGGGTGGGTGTGGAGTTGGAGGGGTGTGGTGTTGGGCGCCCTGGCCCACCAGGCTGAGGTCAGAGGTGCAGTGAGGAGGCAATGAGGCAGGGCGTGGTGGGGGTGCCCTGAACAAGGTGTGAGGGGGTACACGGGCTTGGTAGGGAAGGCAGGAGGGGGTGACACAGGTCGCCCCTCCAACAGCACGGGGCCTCACATCGGCATCTCCTGCCTGTCCCCACCCCCCAAGCCCGTGGTGTCCTCCTGCCACAGGGGGTGGGCCCTCTCCTAGCAGCTGCTCGTGGAGGTGACGATCTCAGGGAAGGCAACTCAACACCCCTGCTCAGTGCTTGCCTTCGCGCTGCTGTTCTGTGCATAGACCCCGCCACAGCCATGGAAGCATGGCTTCAGATTTAACGTGTATACTGGGGAGTTCAGTGCAAGCCAGGTGCCCCGGGGCAGGTGACAATGAGAGAGCGACCCACATGTGTGCCCCCCCCCAGCAGGCTGTGCCTCCATAGGGCCTTCCCTTTTGTTGGTCCCCACCCCGGGCCGGGGGCCACAGCTCTGTCCACGGCCCAGGGGTCCTCGTTCTGGAGCTCAGTCCATGACGCTGTTCATGCGGGACTGCATGGGCAGACCCGAACGGGGAGTGTAGTCCCTTCTTCAGAGTGGGGAAACTGAGGCTGGAAGGGGCGGCAGCCTGCCCAAGAACACACAGTTCAGGGTGGCGGGGTACTGTCGTTCCGGCCCGTTCACACAGTAGCTTCTAGAACGGCCAGCTCCCTATGCCTGGTTGGAGGTGCTCAGCTGGAACAGTGCACCTGAGACCTGGGGCTCCCCAGGGAGCCCCCCCCCGAGGCCTGCTCCTTCTCTTGGGGTCCTTGCTTCAGGAGGAGCACTGTTGTCCCCCCACCTAGCACCATGACCGCGGCCTCCACAGCTCCTCACCGCCCCCGCTGCCGAGCCTGCCTCCACCCCCCAGCCCCTGCAAAGCCTGCGGTGCAACCTTGGACTCCAGGTCACCCTCTCCTCAATCCGCGATGGCCAGCAGGGCTGTGACCCACTGCTTCCCGGCCCTCCGCCTGGAGCGAAGTCCATACGCCTGGGCGGGGTCAGCAGGCCCTCCTCGGCTGCCCTTGCCCAGCGCGCCGTGCACCGCGGCTCTGGCCTGCCTGAGCTGCTTTCCAGTTCTGGAATTCACCAGCCCTCTCTTGCTCAGGCCTGTGTGATTTCTCATTCATCTGCTCCTCTAACGTTTATTCAGCACCCTCTCACGCACACCTCCGGACCCCCGGGGCCAGAGCAGTGACCTCCCTTGCCGCATTCCCAACTCTCAGGGACAGACATGCGTGAGACTAGCCCCCGATGCACGCAATCAGAGACCAGAACCTCTACAAGATGAGGCCGAGGCTGCGCGAAGACCCCGAGGGGCTGGGCCACGGAGGGGTCTCAGGGGAAGCGACAGACGAGGCCAGAAGACAAAACAGGCCTCAGCCGGGGAGGAGTGTGTGCACATGCCTGTGTGCTGAGAAAACCATCCAGGGCAGGACAGAGCAATCGGCATGTGCCAAGGCCCTGAGGTCAGAAGGAGTGATAGGGCTACAGCCTGGGACGGGGGCGAGGGGAGGCATGAGGCGGCGCCTGAGGGGTCTGCAGGACCAGGGTCCCTAGCAGGAGGAGGCACTCTTCCGACTGGGGCGAGGGAGGTCTGGGATGACCCAGGATCTGGCCTGGGCAACCTGGAGAACAGGTGAGCCTCTGGGGCCTCAGCAGTGGAGGCCCAGGCTCAGGGCGGGGAGGGTACCTGGACTCTCCCGTTCAGGTCCCTTCCCGTCGTGAGACTCTCGTGTCTCAACGTCCCCCTTCTGCCTCCAGCTGCCCCGTGCCCTCCGCCCCCAGTGGACTCACGGGTCCGGCTAGCCAAGCCGCCACATATCGGCCACAGCCATCCCAGCCCCTTCCTGCGTGGCTTCCCTGGTCCCTGGCCCTTCTCTGCTGGCCCCCCAAGGTCTCCCGGCTCTCCTTCCCCGAGGCACTGCCGGCCAGCTGGAGTCCTCACAGCCTGCCCGCACCTCTGCACCCGTCAGTACGTGTCCGCTGAACTGGGGGTCACCCACAGTCCCTGGGCCTGTGCGGAGAGCCTGGGTCTGCTTGCTAGCTGGAGGATGGAGGGGAGCAGATAGATGGGGACTGAGGGAAAGCAAGGGTCGGGGGTCCGCTGCGGGAGGCCCCGTGCTGAGCTGGGAGTCCGGCGTGGGGCCAACCCCACAATTCAGGACGTGCTGGGGAGGGCCCAGGAGCCCACTCCCTCCTGAGGCCTCCTGCAGGATTTGGGGGAAAGTAGCCCAGAACAGAACAGCCCAAGGAACGGGGGCCGGGAGGGGCGGGGAGGGGGCTCCCCAGTCTGACTGCTGGGCAGGATGCGCGGCTGATGCTTCCCATCTCACCGAGGAGGAACCTGAGGCCAGGGGGGGTGAGGGCGGGCTCAGGTGTGGCTGCCGCCGAGGCCCCTCCTCCCACGTGCTTGCGGCTGAGCAGCTGGCTTGCTGCCTGTGGGTGGTCACGGGCTCCCAGCGGGAGCGCCAGCAGCCACTGGGGGGGTGGGGGGGGACTGGAGCCACCCCGCCTGGGGCAGGACGGGGCTGGGGCCTGCAGGGCAGGGGACCCGGTGGGGGAGACCGCCAGGGCAGGGGTCCCCTCCCCGGGCCCCGGTGGGTGGGACGGAGGCCCCCGGGCTCCGGCTGTGAGGCGAGGCCCTCGGTGACGGCCACAATAAATATGTTTGTTCAAGGGAAGCCAGGCTGGGAGCTGTGCGCGCCGGCCTGGGGAGGAAGAAAAGGCCGCTTGTGCCTCGCACACTGGGGCGATTGTTCGCGCTCACGCAACTGCTGCCCCGTGGCCGGAAAGGTCAGACGCCCCTCGGGCCCCGTCGGAAGCAACTGGTGCCTCAGGCCCCTTTGCTCGCTCCCAGCTGTAACACCCGTCCATCCACATCACCTCTGGGCCTTGGCATGGGAGGGAAGGTGCCAGGCAAGACGCCCTCGGCAGAGCAGAGGGAAGAGACGCCGGGAGTCTGCCCGCCTAGCCGGGGCGGCCGTCCTGAGCTGGGCGGAGAGCGGCCCCCGGAACCTGGGAGGACGGGGCAGGGAGGCGGCTCTGGGCACGAGGGCCTTCACTGTGGGGGCACCTGGCTCCCTGGTCGGACGGAGCCGTGCTGGCCCGGGTTTGGGTATCCGGGGTCCCGGGGTGAGGGCTGCGGAGAGACCCGGCCCATGAAGCAGGACGGAGCCGCCACCCTGCCAGCCAGCCCAGCAGCAGAAGGGGCCCAGGGCCCTGCCGGGGGCGGCCCTGCCTGGCCGCAGCCCAGCTTCTAGACCCGTGCTGGACACACTGCTGGCAGTCGCCAGACGTCTTTGGGGCAAACGCATCCCAGACTCTTGTCTCGCCCTCATCTCGAGACTCTAAAGGACAAAGATCTGGCACCTAAGCCTGGTCTTCCACTCCCCTGATGGGGAGGAAGAACACGAGAGCCCACGATGCGGCAGCCTCAGGGGCAGCGCCCCGAGTCCTCTCCCCACTGCACCCCCCTCCGCGCTGCCCCTGCCTGTGCTTTTCCAGGGGAGAAGTCCCCCGAGACAGGGCTGTGCTGCGGTGGGGCCTCGGCCACTGCCCAGAGCAGGGAGCATTCCCTGCTTGCCTGTACACATACATACACCCAGGGCAACCGGGAGGGGGATGTTTGGGGAAGGCGCTGGAGGCTGGCCTCCCGGGCAAACTGCCGTCCCGGTGGTGACATCCGTGAGAGGTTGCCACAGCGGCCCAGGGACCTACCTTGGCAGAGTGAGTCCCCCCAAAACTGCTTTTCAATCAGAGGACCAGGGGCTGGGAGCTGGGGAGAAGAGGTCCAAGGGAAGAGCTTCTAGAAGCTCTTCTAGATGGGGCCATAGTCAGGTGCCCGGGCTCGGGGGCCAGCCCTACCCTAGCTTGCTGCAGACACGCTCCTTCACCTGGGCTGGCCTATGGCCCTGCTCGGGCACTGCCCCGGGTGACTCTAGGGCCCTGAGCCCCAGGACTGCAGTGTCTCTGGGCAAATGGGCGGCACGGGCCATGCTGAAGTCTTGTTTGGGGCAGGGTTGTTGAAGGGCTTGCAAGGAGTTGAGAATGGGACACGGGATGGGGGAGGGAGTCCCCATCCTGCCAGGGGACACAGCCTCTGCCCAGCAATGCGGTGGGTGTGCTGGTTGGGCGGTCTTGGCTCCCTTTCCGGGGACTCTCCTCCTGACACACAGCTGGAATGTGCTGGGCTCTCCAGGGCCTGAATTCCCCAGGGGCCGGGCATTCTAACCGTGGGACGAGGACGTTCGGTATTGTCCTCTCTGGGCAGCACTGGGGAGCATAGATGGTGGCATCCTGCAGGACCGAGCCCGCCTTGGGGCGCTTGGCAGCCCTCTCACTGGGGAGCCATCGGCTTCCCCTCCGAGAGGCTCCCCCCTCGCGCAGGGGCCGAGGCTCCCCCAGGGGCCAGGTGGTGGTGGGATGGCTCCCCGGCCCACCCCTCTCCTCTCCGTCAGGCTCCAGGGTCTTCCTCTGGTTCTGCCTCTAGCTGTCAGGTGCCCCTAGCACAAGGCCACAAGGCGTCCGCCTTCTCTGTGACCGAGGCCGAACTTTCAGAGCCACAAGAGGCCCGGCCAGGGTTCTGGGCTCTGTGGCTGGTCCCACCGTGGCAGCCTCTGGTCCGTCTGGCCAACAGCCCAGCCCAGCTCCTGTCCACAGCCTCCTGGGTCTGGCCCCCTTTCCCTCGCCTCCTCTGCCCGTTCAAGCCACCATGGCCACACACCTGTAGTCCGGCCCTCACCTGCCTCCGTGGGGGACGAAGGCAGGAGTAGGGAGGCCGTGGCCGTAACAGCCTTCTGCCAGCACTTGCTGCCCGGGGACCAAGCTGACCTCTCTGCTGGGGCCTTGCAGGCCCCGCCTGCCACACTGCCCGCCTCCTGACTCCTACAGAGCACCCCGCATTCCTGCCAGGGAAAGAGGGAACAGGAGCGACGGTCTGAGCACTGTGAGGAAGGGGCCACGAGCCCGGCAACGCGGGTGTCTCCAGAAGCTGGGAAGGCAAGGAATGGATTCCCCCGGAGCCTCCAGAAAGGACCCCGGTCCTGCCAGCACCGTGATCTTGGTCCCGTGGAACCCGCTGTGGGCTTATGGCCACCAGAACTGCCGGGTAATAAATCCACGCTGATTAAAGCCACCAGGTCTGTGCTCCTCTGTTCCAGCAGCTCCACGAAGCCCGAGTCCACCAGCCACCGTCCCTTCTCGCCTGCACACCCTGGTCTCTCCCAGGCCCGTGGTGGCCCCTCGGTGGTCTGTCCTCGGCTCTGCAGCCCGAGTGACCGGGTCACGCCCCACTCAGAGTGAAGGCCGGTGTCCTTGTGAGACTCCCAGAGTCTCGGCCACATTGGCACCGTCCTCCTCCCAGGGCTCCTGTCCAGAACGTTCTTGGCCCTGATGCCATGACCCTTCCTGCAAGACGTCCCCAGACCCAATTCAGGACAAGCCCCTTCTGTGCGCCGGCCCTGTCTGCCTTACCCGTGAGTAGTGAGGAGCTAAATGCGTCTCCTTAGGTGTCTGGTGACTGTCCCCGCTTGGGGGTGTCGGCCCCTCTGCTGTGTGCAGCTTTGGGTCAGTTTGTATCGGTCCTGCCCCAAACCCGAGCAGGGGTTCCGGGTTTGCATTTGTGGTAATAACGCCCACACGTCTCTCTTCAGGGGCTTCACTAGTTGGTCACAGGCTGGCAGCCCCATGGGGGGGGGGCATTTATTCTCCCATTTTACAGGTACGGCTACTGAGGCAGGGGGATCTTGTCACCCGCAGTGTGGCTCCACCCCGTGGGGGGCCCGAGGAAGGAGGAGCACACGGGGTCCCTGGGCCACCGTGCGCCCTCTCTGCCGTCCAGGGCAGGGGGAGGGATCAACAGGCTATTGTTGGGGGGAGCGCGGTTGCCAGCCCAGCCGCACGGCAGCCCCTGTGTCTGCAGCGGCTCCCAGAACCAATCAACACCTTATCGCCAGCATTAATCACCCCACTATCGGCCCCAAATCAGGCACACACTTCTGGGGAGTTCAGACCCTGGCTTCACAGAAGTTTCCATGTAATAATAGATTAAGTTTCTGGTGGTTCAGCAGCATCCACAGAGGCTGGCCCTCTGGGGTGATGAGGGGCTGCCAAGGGCAGGCGGACGCTCTGCCCTCCTCCCCAGCCTGAGCCCTCAGGGACCAGACTGGCCATCTCTCTTCCCGGGGCCAGCCTCTGGGACGATGCTGTGGGCCCTTGCCCAGACCTGGGCCCCTGTCCCCTGCTCTCGCCCTTCCTAAGGCCTGGCTCTGAGGATGGGCGGCCTCAGGTGGTGTGAGAATCTCAGGGGGAAGCAGCCTGGACCCTGGGGAGCAGGAATGAGTGTCCCCACCCTAGCCTCAGAGGCTGGAGGAGGCAACCATGTCCCGCTGGGCATGGGAAGGGCTGTGAGGGGCCACCGTCAGAGTCAAAGAGGGAGACAGGAGATGAGGGGACAGGAGAGGCGGGGAGGGAGGGCAGCACCATCCTGAGACCTGGAGAGAACATGTGCAAAGGCCCTGGGGCAGGCACGCACTGGAAGAGGCTGAGGGAAGAGAA
The DNA here is from genome assembly GCF_023065955.2 of Ursus arctos. Classification (NCBI taxonomy): domain Eukaryota; kingdom Metazoa; phylum Chordata; class Mammalia; order Carnivora; family Ursidae; genus Ursus; species Ursus arctos. The sequence goes on from NW_026622908.1 coordinate 46,520,347, forward strand.
GGCCAGAGTGCCTGGGAGCACTGAGGGGCCGTGGGGAGGGCAGGAGGTGGGAGGTTAGCGGGAACCAGCCATGTGCACCTCAGCTGGGCGAGAGCCACGGGGATGGGGTATGACCGGGGCAGGAGTCCCAGGGAACATGGGGTGCCCCTGCGACCCCACAGCAACGCCCTACAGGGATTTAGTCTCTGGCCCCTTCACAGCTTGAGCTCAGTGATGCACCTTTCCCACCGACACTGTCCATTCACCCCCCAGACCACACAGCCCTTCCCCCCCAGCTCCCACTGCGGGTCTCCCTGCCGTGGAGCCCCCTGGGGCCAGCCGTGACCCCCCATCTCCAGTCTGTGCTCCTCTCCTCAAGCTGAGCTGTTCATGCAACCTTCACTCTGCAGGGCTGCGGGATGCCTCCCCGCCCCCATCCTCCGAGTCCGGGCTGGCTCTGCAAGGTCACTGGCCCTGAGTTCCGTCCCGACACCCCACCCCCACACGGATAATCCCACGGCGCTGCCTGCTTTCTCTAGAGTCCTGCCCTTTATCATCTCCGCCTTACAGACAGGACAGGGATCTTGGAGATGCTGTGAGCTGCCCCCTGATCTCGGCATGCTGGGATTTGGGTCCTGGTGTGTCTGCCCCCAGAGCCCAGAGGCCCCAGCAAGCTGCATTCTTGCCCCACCGGCCTGGAGGGGAGGGGGGGGCGTCCCTCCCAGAGCCCAGCGTGTATCTCGCGCCAACGTAGACAGATGTGTGCCTGGAGCCCAGAAGCAGAAGCAAGCAACACAGCAGAAAGCAGGGACAGACCTTTCTGCCAGGATGTTCTGAAGTCAGTGCGGGGTTTGGTCAAGACCCCCTTGGGGCTGGGGGGCTGGCGACACGGAGCCCGAGCTACACGTGAGTGGCTCCAAAGTCCCCCACCCCCCGCGGACCTCCAGCCTGGGGTACAGCGAGGGGAGCCCAGTGCACAGGGGTGGACACATTCTCCCTCTCAGGAGCCGCTGGGAAGGGCCTGGGTGTTCTTCCAGAGCCTCTTCAGGGGCAGATCGGGCCCTCGGCCCAGCCTGGGGTGGCTGCCCACCAAGCGGGGGGACGGTACATTCCAGCAGAAGGCAGACATGTCGTTGCTTCGAAATCCCCACTCCCCCTCATACTGAAGTTCCTTCCTCTTCAGGCCAACACAGAAGTGCATGGTTTGGGGAAGAAATAGCAAACAACGTTCGTCCCCACCGGGAATGGGCCTCGCCCAACTCTGTGGCCTCGCTCACTGGCTTGCCACTGCGGTCCAGCACCCTGAGCCCCGCTGGGCTCCTGGCTGCTCTCCTGTCTCATATGCCACGGTGGGCAGGGGTGGGGAGATCCGGGACCTGGAGGGGATCACTCCTCCAGCCTGGGCCTCAGTTTCCCCAGCTCTTAGAGAGCAGCAATGGCCCCCGTGTCATGTCAGCGCCCTTGGAAAACCTGTCGCCGGCCTGGGGCTTGCCTCCAAGAAAACCCTCTCGCTCAAATGCACTGCTGCCCCCCCCCCGATCTGAGGGCACTGGCAGATCCCCCCAAATCCATCTGGGGACCCCAGGGTCGTCAGGCCAGGAGCCTGGGTGTGCAAGCCTCCACGCAAACCCCACCCAAGCCGCCACGTCTGCACACACGTCACACGAGCGGTCACAGCCCGGCCTGAGCTGCCGCCGGGCCTGAGCCACCGCCCGGGACCCACCCTGGGCCTTTGCCGCCCAGGCCAGCTGGAAGCAATCTCCCTGGAGCGGGCAGGTGGTCCTCCTTAGCAGGCCCCTGCGAGGCCATCCCCAGCCCTGCACCCACGGCCGCCTCGGGCCCCTTCCCTGCCGGAATGAACCAAGCGCTCTGGAATTCGTGAAGAAATCAGGGGTCTTTGGCCTGCTGTTTTTCTTGGCGAGGCCTTATCACCAATTAGTGGGGAAGCCCGAAGGTTAGGGTTTCAGTTAGTTCAGCACAATCTGAGAAGCAGGGAGTTGGCCTCCCGCCTCTCCTTGACCTGCAGGGCCCCAGGATGATTAACCAGGCAGGTGACCTGCACTTTGGGCAGGGGGAGCCAGCGTTTGCACAAGCTGGCAGGTTTCAGAAAGCCCAGCAACCCTGCCTTCCCTAGGTCCCCCTCAGCTGGAAGTGAGCTTTGGCCGTGGAGTCCGCAGCCGGGGACTCTGGGCACTGAAGGAAGGACGGGGACGCTCGGCCTTGCATGGTGGGCTTAGCCAGGAAGGGGGTGAAGGCAAGCAGGACTGGGGTTCTGGGGGGGCCAGCCATTTGAACTCGGGGACGCTCTAGCTAAGCTGCTTCCTCAACCACAGGCAAACACGAGGCCGTTATTTCAACTCAGGGAGAAGGTCAGGGACCCCCAGCAGACAAATGGCGGGGCGTCTCTGCCGCAAAAGCCATTCTTCTGACACAAAAGGTGGGCTGAACCACCTCCCCTGACCGGGGCGCCGGGGAGCCAAGGCCACGTGCAGGGGTGGCGAGCCCTTCTCTCCGGCCCGGCCCACAGCCGCGTCCGCCAGGCCCCGGCAAGGGCCGCGCATTGCGCCCACCAGCGGCGGCCTTCCGTCCGGCCACTGCGCTCCTGTCTGTCTCAGGAATTCCGACCGCCCTGCCCCGACCCAGGCTTCCCAGAGCGGAAATGGGGGCACAAACAGGTCTAGCCCCGGTTCAAGATGTGTGTTTAGGAGACTCGCCAGACATGACTGTGCGGCTCGCTGTGCGCGAGCAGACGGGGCAGCAGGTGACATCGGACGGGTGTGCGGTGCCCACGCACTGCCTGTTTCTGAGCCCCTCGCTACCTGGCACAGATCGGAGGGTCGGGTGTGTGCTTCCCGTGACAGACACCACTGTGCCCCCACTTCACAGCCAAGAGCGCCGAGGCCCAGACCTTGAAGGGTCTTGTTCAAGGCCTCACGGCTGCAGAGCTCTGTTCTGAGGCCGAAAGCTTGACCCTACAGCCCCCTGCGTGTGGGGCAGGTGACCCGTACCCCCATTATGAGGGGGAAGGGTGGGGGGGAGAGCAGGAGGCTAGCGCTGGGCTGAAGGCACAGGCAGGCCCCCACCAGGCTCCTCCACCCTTCTTGAGGACCTGCAAATGGGGTACTGTGGTGAGGTGCGGGGAGCCCGCTGCAGGGCGTCCTGGCCTTTCTCCTTCTTTCTCTACCTTCTCCGCTCGGAGGGTCGTACCCCCGTCCCCAGCCCCCAACGCCCCCCTGCCAGCCCGCTGGAGGCCCCACTGCGGCAGGACGGGGACCCTGGCGGCCAGCGTTGTGCCATTCTGCAGAGCCCCACGCAGACGGGAGGCGGCTGCCGCCCCGAGGATTTAGGGCCGTCACCTGGCAGAGCGGGAGGGCTCTCCACCCTGCCCGAGTAAGTGGTTACGTGGGGAAAGGTGATACCGTAAAGTGATACGGAGCCGCGGGAGAACCGTCTATTATCGGAGCCTGCGAGGGTGCGTGTTTTTCTTTCTGTCTTTCCTTCCTGGACTCCGCGTCTGTGGCTCCCCGATGATTTTATTGGAGCGTCCAGGTCCAGACGGGGGTTTCTCTCAGGAGGACTGACGGGGGGGGGGGGCGCAGAGGTGGCGGTGGAGGGGGCGTGTGGATGGAGGGCCTGGGGAAGGGCGCGAGCCCCTTCACATCTGCCGCGGGCCTTGCCGGCCGCTGCCCCTCCCCCCCAGTAGGCCCCTCCACCACGTGACTTGCCCAGGCCACCGGGTCAGGAGCGTGGAAGCACTTGAGCGCTGGGACATCCTCTCTGACGGCTGGGAACTCTGGGCCCACCACCGTGTGAACCGCTTCGGCTAGCTGGCTGGAGAGGCCCCAGCCACCAGCCGAGGGCCTGACCTGCGAGTGAGGCCATCCGAGACCGCCCAGCCCCCGCTCATACCAGGCAGCCTGCTTGGCCGCCCCCACGCAAGTGTGAGCAGCGAGGTTTGGGGAAGGTTTGCTTCACAGCAGAGCTGACTCACGGCCTCTTTGAGCCTCAGCGTCGTGCTAACCTGGGTGTCACTGTTTCCAGGCACCCCTGTCTCGAGGGCCAGAGCCAGGACCGATCCCGGTCTGGGAGGGCTCACGTACTTCCATTGCCCCAACAGGCCAAGTGTCCCTTGGGAGGCTGAGAGTCTGTGACCCCTCGTCTGTCCCCCGGGTGGGGGTGTCCAGTTGTCATGGGCAGGCACATGGTGCTCCAAGCTTACTGGTCCCTGGCGGGACGGGACCGGGGTGCACCTGGAGCCTGGCTCTGCCGACGGTCACCCCCTGTGTCACAGCCTCCAGGGCTGCCGTGGCACTCAGGACCTGGACCCCACACCTCGGCCTACTCCAGAACGCCCTCGGAGCCCTGAGCCCACCCCAGCTTGCACTCCCATCCCCAGCATGGCTGGCCTCCCTTGGCCCTGCCCGCTGTCACCCCCATGGGGAAGCCATCACCCCCGTCACCCTGGGCTGAAGAGTCACACCCAGCCCCACCCCAGCCCCCCTATCCTTCCCTGCCCTCACCCAGCCTGCTTTTCTTCACCTGTCAGCCTCATCTGATGTCACGTCACCTGTGAGCTCTGGGGGCAGGGTGTGTCGGCTTTGTGGCTCCCCACCCCCCACGCCCTGACTTGTCCAGGCCAGCCCACATGGGGACCTCAGGAATCAGCCCTGCACAAAGGGGGTGTGGGGCTTCCTAAGGCCTGTGCCAGGAGGGACCCCCGAGGCCATGTGTTCCCTGCACACAGCGGCCATGCATCACGATATTGGCCAGGAGGGCCCGTGGACGCAGAGGCGGTCACTGACAGTGTGGTGGGAAGCCCTCAGTGCACGTGTGTGGGGGGTGACAGGGATGGAGCAGGACCTCTTGGGCTCATAGTAAGGGTGCCCTGAGGGGTCCTAGGCCCGTGCTGGGTCTCATGAACCACCCAGATGAGCCCACTCTGGGGCTTCCCTGAGCTGGATGAAGGGACAGTGGTCTCGGAAGGGCCTGGACAGCAGACGGAAGGAAGGGACAGACTCCAGGTGGGCTTGGTGCCCCCTCAGAGCCTCCGCCAGGGCCTGGCCAGGGTGGCCACCCCAGCAGCTGTCAGGGAGACAAACAGCCCTGTAGAATGACTGTCTCGCATTGTTTGCTGCAGAGTGGAGGGGGTCCTCATAAAGGCTCCGTGGGGACGAGGACGGTGACCCCCGAGGCCCGTCCCCCCCCCCCCCCCCCCGCTCAACTCTGCAGGGCGCCTCCCACCCCTGCAGGAAGGAGAAAAGCCACGAGAAGACTCTTGACCACCGGAATGTAAATCCCTAGAAATATTTCTTGATACAATCTGCTAATTCCACTCACACCACGGACGGGGGAAATGCTGGGCACGGCCTCCATTGCCTGCGCTGGAGACTCGGGAAAGGGGCGGCCGAGCGGGGCCATGGAATGGCGGCCTCAGGCCCTCAAAGCGCCCAGCGGGAGCCGGCTTATTAGCGGCCTTGAACAAAAGCTGCAAAGGCTTGGGGTCCCCTTGCACGCAGACCCCCGCAGGGAGCCTTTCAACCCCCAAAGCACTGCCTTTTAACTCAGGCCTCCTCCACAGGACAAACAGGGGAAGAAATTAGTCGTGGATGCTGCGGGATGTTTTGTAACTTGTCCGGTTGTCTCCCTGGAGTTGGTCTGGCCCAGGCAGCTTGTCTCTTGACATTCAGAATGGAGAAGCAGAGGCCCCTGCCGGCCCCCTCCCTGCCTTTTTAACTCCTTACAAGCTTCCCAAGACAAAACCCCTTTCTCGCATCCAGGCGGGGCCTCTGCAAGTGCCCGGGACTGTCCGTGGCTCAGAGCTGGAAAGCTGGGGAGGCCAGGAGGGGGACCCTGGCTTGGCCTCTGGGGTGCAGAAACCCAGGTGTCCCTCGGTACCGAGCCCTGGCGGTCTCGGGGTCTATGCTGGCCTCCAACTCCCAGCAAGGGCTGCTCCCCAGCCTGACCCTACTTGATGAGGAAAACGAGGGACAGCCGCCCCCAGCGCTCCAAGGGCGTGACTTCCCACAGGCCGCAGGAGATGAGCTAGGAACTCTCCAGGAGGCACGGGGCCCTGGGGTTCCGGAAGCCAGGCCTGCCACCAGGGAATGGCCACCTCTGCTTATGCTTTAGCTCCTGTTTTTGGTGGCCGAGGAGAAGCCACTCTTGTCCCCAACAGAGGAGGCTCAGAGAAGACCCCTTCAGGAGCTCAGAGCTCCGGCAGGCAGGGGTTAACCACGGACCGGCGGGTGCTGGCCGAGCCCTGGGTCCCACTCCCGTTGCCGAGAGCAGCCAGGTGACCTTCGAGGGGGCTGCCTCTGCTCTGGGAGGCTCTCCCAAGGCCAGTGGCCTCCTCCTGGCCTTCAGCTGTCCCAGCACAAGGCCAGCGTGGGCTTGGCCTGAAGGAGGCCTGACCTCAGCCTGGCCCCGGAAGGCCGCTGAGCCAGGGAGTGTGTGCCTGCGTGTGCACATCCCCGGATCTGTGGTGCTGCCGACGCACGCAAGCCTTTCGGGTTGCCGATCCTGTGTAAAGATGACACACGACAGGGACCTTCGGTTTGTCCTGAGCCGCGAAGCCCTGCACACGCGACCACCCTGGAAGAGCCCTGTGCCCTCTGAGCTACCAGGAGGGTCTCCTCGCCAGCCTCCCCCAAACCCACTGCTCTGGGCAGGAGCCACCCCAAGGTGGAGGAAACGGGTTGTTTCAGGAGCCAGTCTGGGGGAGTTGTGGGGTTCGTGTGTTCGGACGGAGCGGCCCCCGCCTCCGAGGGGCGCGAGGGGTCAGGCGTGGTGCATCCGCACATGTGCGTGACCTGGTCACACGTCTGCGGTAAGAGCTCCATCTGTGTTCATATCCGCCCCTCCGTGACTGAAGATTATAGAAAATTCGGATGCCTCCGGAGGTCACGGCCAAAGTGGGGCTGTGTGTTTCTCTGAAAGCACCCGGCACACAGCCTGGAGCTCTGGGCCCGGCCGCCCCAGCTCGGGGGGCTGCCTGCGGGCCCCAGGGTCACCAGGCAAGGCGGCAGCCCAGCGGGCAGCATATCAGCACAAGGCTGGCCAAGCCTCGAGTGTCCTCCCGACTTCTTAGTTTGGCCTGTGTCCTCTCAGCTCTGGGAACCTGGGCACCAGGCACGACAATGGGGTTAACCACCGTCACCTCTCGGGAAGGGCTACTGTGTGTATTCATAACCTCCCGTTCGCGATCACGAGGCTTGTCAGCCCGCCTGGGAAACGTGGAAGTGGAGCCCCGGGAGGCCAGTGCTGCGCCCCAGAGTGCCCAGCACGGAGGGGCCTAGCAGGGGCTTGAGAGGTCGGCAGCCCCTCCAAGTACTAAAGGAGGGGGGACCAGGCGGACTGCACCTGCGATGACCCTCCCAGGGAGGGTGGGGTCCTCGGCAGGGTGGCTGCGACACCTTAGTGTGGTCCTCACTGCAGCTGTCCTTCCCGTGACTGCCCCCGTGGCACTGAACAGTGGCCCATGCTGTGCACATGCTCTGAGAGCTTCGGCTTGGGGTCCTGGCTTTCCCTGGTGGCTTCTAACAGTCAACCTTGCAGCCGTTGCCAGCAACCCCCGGAGCCAAGCTGTCCCTGCCCTTCCTCCTTGGCATCCATGTTCTGGGAGCAGCATCCCATAAAGCTGGTGGTGGCGGTCGGTGGTGGGGAGGCCCCATGAGTGGACAGGGAGGGATGAGGAGGGAATTCAGCCTGGAGGCAGGGAGACTGAGTACGGGGCCTGCCAGGGGCTGCAGGGTGCTTGTGTGAAGGAAGACGGTGGTCAGAAGGGGCTGGGGGCTTGACCACGGTTCTGAGCCCCACCCTGCCGGCTGGGGCCGGTCCTCGAGGGGTTTAATCCAGGCCAGGCGCATCAGCCTGTCAACCCAGAGCTCACCTTGAGACACGGGATCAACCCCAAGCCGGGACTACACCCTTGTAGCCGAACAAAGCAAGAAACGCTTCCACAGCAGACGCACCCTTCCCGGCCCTCTGGAGCAAAGTTCAGTGCTTTCTCTATGGCCCCGAAGTACCCCATGAGGAGTCCCTGCACCAGGGGTACTCAGACCTGCAGGTCCTGGGCCCCCAGGCCGCAGACAGGCTCCCCTTCCTGTTCCCTGGCCCCTCAGGGCAGCGTTCCTGCCTCTCCCCTCCCTGATGCTGTCCTGGGGGACCTTTGCTTCTGCTCTTCTGAGAGCTTGTGGTTAGAACAAAATAAGAAGCCAGTCAGTGGGGCCTGCGGAACTTTCCTGAATACAGGGTGGGGGGAGGGCAGTGACTTCCTGGAGCTCCCCTCCCCCAGCCCCAGCCTCCTCCTAGCCCAGGCGGTGGGGCCCGGTGGGGGTGTGGGGCCCGGCGGGGGCTGGTGGGGCCCAGCGGGGGCCTGTGGGGCTATGGGGCCCGGTGGGGCAGGCACAGGTAATGGCTCTTGAGAAGGACAGGGAAAGGGCCGGAAAGCCTGGAGGGAGGGAAGAACTCTACCGTGGCCACCTCCAAGTCTCCTTTCTGCTGGCTTTGAATGCTGAATGTTTTGGAGAAGCAGAGTGTAGTTAAGTGGGAGCTCAGGCCCAGCTGCTAAGCCCCCGCTCCGGGTGATCTGCCGGCTGCCTTCTGAAGCCCCCTCCTCATGGACAGTCTTGAATGGTGCCGAGGGGCCCACCTGAGCCCCAGAGTCTGAGGGACAATGCTGGGAGTAGCCCAGCCACCTCGCCCCTGCAGGGTGGGTGTTTGCCCTACTTGGGGGAGGGGGTGAGAGGGAAGAGAAGGGCGCTCTGCTCAGGACCCCTCCCTCCTCCTAACCCCATCCCTGTCCATCGTCTGAGCCCCCCTCACTTACCGCCATCCATCCTCTGAGCCCCCCTCACTCCCCCATCTGTACTCTGAGCCCCCACTCCCGCACCCCCCCCATCCAGTCCATCTTCCTAGTCCCCCTCAAAGCTCCTGGTCCGTCCTCTGAGCTCCCCTCACTCCCCCCCTTCTCTGTCCTCCGAGCTCCCTTCACCCCCCCATCCTCCGAGCCCCCAGGGCAGCTTGGTTCCCAGTGGGGCTGCGTCACCAGCTAGCAGGACTGCCGGTGTGGGGCGGGGGCTCCGGCTGACCATTAACTTTTCCGGGCCCAGGTGCCGGAGTCTGCACACCTGCGGGCCGTGAGAAGGCGCCGCAGAGGGCAGAGGCCGCAGGGCTGGCACGTCAGGAACAATACAGCCCCCACGATGTCTATCTCACGTGCTCACAGGGCCAGCCCTTCATGGGAACGAGTCTCAGGACACTCACGCACAGCCCTGCAGGGAGGTCTCGTGCTCCCCAAGCTGACCCTCGGGGACATTAAATGTCAGGCCTGTGGGTGACGGGGCAGGATGTGAACTCGGGGCTCCCCACGGTGAGCGGCACGGGTTGGAGGGTTGGGGGCTAGAGGCCAGCTCAGCGTCATGCTGTGGCCACGACAGTCAGGGCCAGAGCTCCTCTAGAAAGCCAGCCTTGGTCCTGATCCCCAGGTCCCCGCTCCCCAGGCCCCAGACTGATGACACAAGAGACCCCACACCCCTCACCTTATCCCTCCGGGCTCTCCGCTCCTGCTGGTGCGGTGGCCAGGGCTCCCCTGTGCGCACAGCCCGGCCCGCGGGCGTGGGACGCACAGCAGGAGAGCGAGCGAGAGCTCAGGGCTGTTTGTTACTCAGTAAGTTCCTCAGCCATGCTGACCAGTCCGGGGTTCACCGACTCCTCTGTACCCGACATCGAGGCCCGGGGGCTGCTTCAGGACCTGTACGGGGACCGCCGGCCTGCCCGGCTCCACGTCCCTCCGGGGGGGGGGGGCCTCAACGAGCATTGGAATGTCTGAGGACGTCGAGGGTCCCCTGGCTTCTCCCTCATTTCCTGGCTTCCTGCCCCAGCGGGAGAGCCACCGGAGCCTGGCCCTGAGCGGCTGCGTCCTGCCGCGGCATGATGCGTGACCACACCCCATGTGAAAAATTCTAAGTGATACAGGCAGCAGTTAATGGGGGCCTGGAAACCAAGACAGACGGGGTGGCTGAGGGACAGGGGGTCTGACCTCCGCAGGCAGGTTGCACCCTGTCCCGCTTGTCCTGCTACTCCCACTGCAGGGCAGGTCAAAGGCAGGGCACAACCCCTGGGGGCTCACACCCTCCGGAGTGTGCTGTTACTGGAGGGAGTTAATCCCAAAGCTGCAGGTCTGAGGTTGTCAGGGAAGCCCTGTTTTATCTCAGGTAGTCAAGTCCAAAATTTGTGCCCTGGGCAAGGGCGGCCTCTCCCTGCCCTCCGTCATAGCGAGCCGCCAGCCGGGGGGTCTGACGGAGACCCCAGGGGATGGTTTTGAGGTCCGCATCCCTGGTTTCCGACCTGGCTGCCCCCTCCCACTCAACCACCGGAGCTTGGGCTCAGGCAGCTACTCCCGCACCCCAGAAGGCCAGGTGGTTTTCAGGTCAACATGGGGCCACCCTAGCTGGTCAACTAACCCTCAGAGGCAGGGCTTGGAGAAACGTGGCCAGAAGGACACAGTGTGCTATGGCAGGGCCCCAGGATGGCTCTCTGCACCACCCTGAGAGAAGTCCTTCTAGATCGGGCCGCTGAGGGGGTCACTGGCCTCCCAGGGCTGGCATGGGCTCAGGAGGGATGGGAGTCTCCTCCAAGAGACCCCAGGAGGGTGGGACGAAGGAGACCTGGGTCTTTCTCAGGGTGTGGTGGAAACCAAGGCCCCTGGCTGTCCCCCTCTCCTCGGGCCCCTCATGCACAGCAGGTCCCGGACACTAGGGCTCTGGTCTGCTCCCACCTTCTCCCGTCCTCTCTGTCCCAGGAGCCCTGTCCAGGCAGCCACGGGAAGGTCCTCCCTGGACTCCCTCCCATCCCCCACCAACCACCAAAGGGGTCCAGGGGGCATGCACAGCCTGCCCTGCCCTGCTCCCCGCTTCTCTGGGATAAGGCCTTTCAGCTATGGGCTCCGCTGAGCTCTGGAGAGAGAAGCACAGGTGCCAACGCTGCCCTCGGCCGTCCGGCTCTGAGGCTCGAGGCGGGCGGGTGAATGTTTCTGCGCTGCGCTCCTGGTCTGTGAGTCAGGGCTGGTGCCGCACAGTGCCCTTGCCAAGAGCTCCCCGTGACACCCGTGAGTGCTGGGCACAGTGGGCCGGCTGTCACCAGCTGCCAGGTGTCACTGCCGGCCGTCCATCCTGCAGCCTCTCACCTGCGCCAACAGCAGGCACACTCGGGGGCCACCACGCCCCGCGGCTGTGTGCGCGGCACCCGCCTGGGCTCCGGGCAAGACACGGGCAAGCAGGAGGACATGTGTGTGAGGGAAGCAGGACTCTGGTTCCTGGGGCCCGGACTTTCGGGGGAAAGAAAGGCACATCTGTCTGCGTGGTTTTCTTGCTCAAGAAGGGAGCGCTGCCATTTGAACGATGACATGGGACTCTTTAGCTGGCCTTCGAGGTCCTCTGCCACCAGACACTGCCCCTGGCCTCAGGTCCCGGTCATCCAGCGCCCGAGCATGCTGCCTCCACCGCCCTTTCACCGCACACGGCTTGGCCGCGTTGTGTGCGCCCACGTGCAGGTCTCCTCCTGTGAGAATCTGTCTCTGTGAAGCCTTCCAGGGCTGACCTTTCACCCCCACCTGTCTGCCTAACACTTGCCACCGCTGAAAGCCCTTGCATCCACGCGCAGCACCCGTGGGGTCAGAGCCCCGTGCTCAGCCCAGGGAGCCCGAGAAGAACAGGAGAAGCACAGAGCAAGCCTTTACCTCCACCGATCACAGAACGGCCCCCCGGCTGTCCGGACTCCCCCAGAGCACACTCAGGGTGACCAAAAGAGCCACGGGAGGAAGCCTCGAGTCCACGGCCTGGCAGGCTGCCCAGTCAGAGCACATACTCTGCCTCTCGGGGGACAGGCAGGACCTTGGGGGCTGGCCCCGGGGCTCAGGCTGCCTGGTGGGGGGGGAGTTGCAAGGAAGATGGGGCCTGCCCCAAGCTAGTCAGGTGCAGAGGCTAGAAGGCTCCTGTCTGACTTCTCCCCGGGGTGAGGGCGGACCAGCAGGACTCTTGCAGCCTGGGCACAGGTGGGGCCAGGATGGTGCCCTGGCTGTAACAGGCCCTGATGACCGGACAGGCTCAGGGAGGAGGCCTCGGTGGCCCACGGCTCCGGCTGTGTGACCTGGGCCTCTTCCGAGGCTCTAGTGGGATGGGGGACCACAGGCCTGGCACCCCCACCCCCACCCCCAAGTGATCGGGGACAGAACAAAGGCGCGGTGGTGAGTGGTGCACTGGGCCACAGCATCTGCAAGGGCCGGGCTCTGAGTGGGTGTTTGCCCATCTGGAAGCAATATTGCAGAAACGTAAGACGGCCAGAGTACGGGATATTCTCTGAATACGTGAACTCTACAGTGAGGAATATGGATTTAATGGATAATCTTACCAGCAGCCAAAGAACCCGGATTCCTCCCCAGGCCTTCACCCTGCACTTGGCTTCCACTGCAGCCCAGCCCAGCCGGGGGCCAGCAGCGCCTGTGGCCATTGGCCTCCAGAAACAGGGCTGACCCAGGATCTGAGCTCACTTTTTTCTCTCACTGGATGGGAGCGGGGGAAACAGAGACCTGTTCCAGCTCCTGTCCTTGAGACGCCCATTTACAGCAAGGAGGACGATGTTGGAGAACACAGAAGTGTGTGTGTGTGTGTGGGGGGGGTGATTAATTAAAATCTACAATGGCTACGACTTGTTCTGGAATCTGGGGGAGAAGAAACCATTTCTGTAGCTCTTCCCAACTTAATATAGCTGGAATAATAAAATAAAACAATAAAAACCACAGCGGAAAAGATGACTGGAGCGTTTTTATGGCGAACAGCAGAGGAAGAGCCCAGAAGGGCCCGACGGAGCGCAGCGAACAATGTGATTCAGGGAATGCTTCCAGAAGGCGGGAGGAGGAGCGGAATGCAGGTCCGGCTGGCCTGGGGCGCCGGGAGGAGTGGGGGCTCCCCACGCTCAATCCACGGAAGCCGCATCTCAGGCAGGGTCCTGGCTGCTCTCAGATGTCATCTGAGAGGCTCATTCATCCCTCCCTAACGTAAAATCCCCAAATGCCAAACGCTTTGTGACGTGGCTCCTAGTGCGGGGGAGGAGGGGGGGGGTTCTTCAGCTGGCTGCCTCCCTGGGGCCCGGGACCAACAACTGGGCCTCTCATCCTCGCCAGGAGCCCCAGCACAACCCCATTTACAACCAGGGGTCTTCCAGGGAGCTGACCTCACTCTGACAAGAGCATCACAGGGAGGCAGAGGCGGGAGTCCTTCCGTGTCCCCCACAGCCTCCTCCCCATGTCCAGCTGAAGAATCTCCAAGGGACAAGGTGTACGCCCCACGCCAGGAGGCTGCAAGAGAGTCACATGCGGAGAAGGCCCGGGAGCCCAGCCCCTCTGGCGTCCTGGCCGCAGGGTATGGCTGCTGAAGGGCAAGGAAGGCCTTGGGCTGTGGTGGTCATGGGGAGGTGGGGAATCCCCCTGCAGGCCCCTTTCTACCCCATCTGCACATTCCAAGAGGAATGGAAGCCCTCGAAGCTCCTCGACCTACCCCCATCTAATGAGGTAGGGGTGAGGCTCAGAGAGTCTGGCAGCCAGGCCTGTGGCCAGGGCAGTGTGCTTTGGGCTGGCCCGTAATCCGGCCTGGTGCCATGGGGGAGGCAGGTGGGTAGGGAGCCCTCTTCTCTGCCCCAGAACGCCTCACTGTGACTACGGGAGGCCCTCTCCCCACAGCTCTGGGATGCTGTTATCCCCATTCTGGCCTGGGCCCCAGCCAGCCTGGAGTGCTCTCCCTGAGGCGGGGCAGGCCTGTGGTCAGGGAGCACGAGTGCCCCACCCGTACCACACCCAGCAGAGGGCCCGGCACACAGAGGTGCTCAGAAAGCACGGGATCCGTGGATGACTGGGAGAAGGAGCAGGACTCACGGCTTAGGTGACACAGGCACGATGCCCGTCCCCAGGTTCCCAGAGGACATAAGCCACCGCCTCCTTGGACCTGGTCCCCTCCCTGGCTTTCTGGGGGGGGGGGGGGTACAGGGAGTATGTCCCTCTTTTCCTGAAGGGGAGAAAGACCCAGTGAGGCTGGGGCATACCAGCTGTCCGTGACCCAATTTGGTCTAAACAGCTTGACCCAGCCATCCAAGGGCTAGACGCAGGTGAGCAGTTAACAGCCCAGCCACCTGCCACTGGCTCCAGGCAAGTTCACCACGAGCCAGTTCTGCCTCCCCTCCAAGGCGCCCTCCTCAGAAGCAATGCCAGGACCCTCCCCTCTAGGGCTACAGACCAGATTTGAGACCTTTGAGTTGAAAGGAAATTTGAAAAATCAAGTTCCTTTTGTAAGCTGCCAAAGTCCTGTTTCCCTGGTGGTGAGGCCCCAGGATGCCTCACTCGGTATTAATGACCATCTCTCGATCAGAGTGGGGGGCGGGGAACAGGGGAGAGCCGTGATAAAACTACTTGTCCAGGAAATAGTTCTGTTATTCCTGCAGACCTCCCCGGGATTTCCACACCCTGTGCCGAGTCTTGGGGTGCAGAGCGGGTGGGATGTTAGAGTCACCCTGGCCTCTGGGAACCACTCTCTGGGAGTGGCCATCACACAGAGGGAGAGATGACCAAGGCATGTGAAGAAGAGAGCTCCTGGGTGAGGGGGCACCTCAGGCACCCCCCGGGACATGAGGACGTTCCCAGAGAGGGGAGGAGAGTATGTGCCCTAGGCAGGGTTGTGAAGAGACTCTTGCCCAAGCAATACATGGAACCCTGCACAGAGCCAGGACCATGGAGCATCGCTGAAGCCCAGAGGAAGGGGCTTAGGGCCGGGAGCAGCGTGGAGGCTCTGGAGAGTATGGGTGTGGAGGCTGGGCAGGACCAGTGGGTGGGAAGGAAGGACAGCACCTGGTCACTGCTGCACAAAACCAGCAGCATCAGCAAAAGAAATAAGAAAAGAAGATCTAAACGAAAAGGAAAGATATCCCATGTTCATGGAGCAGAGGACTTCATGTAGTTGAGATGCTGACACTCCCCAAGATACCTGTGGATTGGCTATCATCCCTCTCAGCATGCCATCTGGTTTCTCTGCAGAAATCGACAAGCTGATCCTAGAGTTTGTGGGGAAACTCGAGGGACCCAGAAGAGCCAATTGATCTTGATAAAGGAAGAACAGATAAAGCTGGAAGACCCAATTTAGTTCACATTGTTTGGCCTAGCACCAACTGAGGGGACAGACACAGGTGAGCAGCTCACCTGTGAAGGTTGCAGGACTCACGCTTCCTGATTTCAAAGCTTAACACAAAGCTACAGTAAGCAAGACAGTATGGTACCGGCCTAAGGACAGACACACGGATCAGCAGAATAGAATTGAAAGCCCAGAAGTGAAACCTCACGATTATGGTCAGTTCGTTTTTGACATGGGTGCCAGGATCACTCAATGGGGAAAAAACAGTCTCCTCAACAAATGGTGCTGGGAAAGCTAGATCTCTGAATGACACTGAATGCAGGCAGACCACTACCTCACACCCTGTACAAAAGTTAACCTGGATGCAGGAAAAACTCAGATGTAAGAGCTAAAACTATAAAGCTCTTAGAAGAAAACAGGAACAAATGTTTGTGACCTCGATTTGCACCCTGCTACTTAGTTACAATACTAAAAACACAAGCCTCAAGAGAAAAAAGTAGCTTATTTGGACTTCCTCAAAGTTAAAAATCATTGTGAGTCAAAGGACACCATCAGGAAAGTGAAAAGACAATCCACAAAATGGGGGAAAATATATCTGAGAAGGGAGTTGTGTCTAGAATATATAAACAACTCTAGTTACCCAATAAAGTGATCAATAAAAATTGGGGAAAGGGTCTATGTAGACATTTCCTAAAGAAGAGATCCCGATGGCCAACGAGCACATGAACATATGCTCAACATCATTAGCCATCAGGGAAATACCAATCAAAACCATGAGGTGTTGCTTCACACCCACTGCGATACCCAACGTGAACATGACCCACAGTAGCAGGTGTTGGGAGGCTGGGGGTGGGTAGTCAGAGCCCTCCTACGATGCCCATGAGAAGGTAAGATGGCGCAGCCACGGTGGGAAATCGTCGGGTGGTTCCTTTCGAGGTTTAACGTCAAGCTCCCCTACCACCCGCTAATTTTGCAGCTTGGGGCAGACCCAAGATAAGTGAAAATACATGTTCATCTAAAGCTTGCATCCTCATGTTCACGGCAACGTTATTCACGATGGCTGAAAAGTGGAAACAGCCCACATACCCATCAACAGACACGAGGATCAACAAAACGGGCTCCAGCCACGCCACGGAATACGGCTTGGCCGTAAGAGGGAGTGAAGCCTTGACATCTGCTGCACAAGGAAGGACCTGGGGGACATCGTGGTAAGTGCAGAAGCCGTCACAAAAGGCCACATGGTGTCTGACTGTCTACGAAACGTCCGGAACAGGCAGATCCATACGGACGGATATGTGGCTGCCTGGGGTTGGGACGTGGGTGGTGGTGGTGGAGGGTGGGGAACAGTTGCTACTGGGGACGGGGTTTCTTTCAGGGGTGCTGAAAACGCTCTGGAACGGCCCAGTGCTGACGGTTGCACAACTCTGAATACCCGAAAAACCATCGAATCGCACACTTTAAATGGGTGAATTGTATGGTACGTGAGTAATAGCCGAATAAAGCTAGTGCAGAAACAAAAACTAAAAACACAAATCGAACAAGCCGGCAGGACCACAGCACCCTAGCAGGCCCCCAGGCGGCTCCCGACTCTGAGCTGTCCCTGAGTGTGGGGGCCCGGGGGCCCCCGCTGGCCCGGAGGGCTGAGCTCCTACCCGTGTCCTGCTACACGGCCCCCAGGTTGGACATTTCTCATGGTGAAGGCCCAGGAACCGGGAGCCAGAAGTCCTGTGCAGCTGGGGTGGGGGGGGGCGGGGGGCCTGGAAGCCGAGCAGGAGAGATGGAGGCTCCCACGCTCCGGGGCCAAGCTGACGTGACTAAAGCTAAACAGACCCATGCCACAGCGGGCTTACAGCTCATTCTGTGCAGCGCGCCGAGCCCCTCACCGGCGATGGCAGCCATGGGGAGGGGCGGTGGGGCAGGCAGCCCCAAAGGTAATTTGCACACGGAGTTTATAAGGCCCCTCAGCTCTTTTAAACATATGCTTCTCTGATTATAAACAGCTGATGCTCACAAGATTCAGATTTTCCAGCAAGGCTTCCAAAGAAAGATTACACTCCAAGCAGAGAAAGGTGACGGGGTGCTTTGCTGTGGACGTAGCTCCAACCACGTTCCCCAGCAGCTGGAGCCGCCCCTGTTGCCAGGCTCTGAGCGTGTCCCAGCCGTACAATGTTTGCTGCCATCGACATGGCCCGAGGAGGACTCCGGCCCCAGCCGTGGACTGGGGAGGGGACAGGCTGAAGGAGACCGAGCCCCCCATCTGAGACCCAATCCCCTGCCTCCTTGGAGCTCCGGCTGCACAAAGCCCTCACCTCCTGTGTGTAGACCCAGGTCGAGGGCGGAGGGTTTGGGCTGCTGCCTGCACGGTGCACCCCCAGAGGCCTCCAGACCGGTCCCTTTAGGGGGTGCCACCTGGGTCTATGCTGACTCTCGGTCTCACCACCCCTCCCTCCCCAGGGATTTGGGGTACAAAGAAAGAGGAGGAACACGGGCAGATCAGAAACATCGGCCAGGACCCCTCACCCAAACGAAACCCTGATTCACCACCTTGCCCAGTTCTGCTTGCCATGCTGGGGGTTGGGGGTCGGGCTGCAGACCCCAGGAAGGAAGAGATCCTGCCGAGAACGTGTTCAAGGCCAGTCTGATCTGTGGCTGCTGTTGAGTCTGGGCCCGGGCGTGTCCTCTCCCTGCCGAGGAGACGCTCCGAGGCGTCCCCAGCTCCGTGAAAAAGACCCATGTCCAAGTTGGAACAATTAACGAGCAGGGGGCTCCTGCTGGGAGGGTCTTGGGGAGCAGGGGTGCAGCCCTGAAGGGCCTGGCACCTGGAGGGGTGGTGGGGTGGCTCCTGCCACACTGGGCACACAAAGGAGCTGCAGGGAAGACGGGGTGGTGCGCACAGGATCGGCACCCAGGAACGCAAGCAAAGGTGCACCCGCCCTTATGCCCCGTAAGCACCGCGTCCGCAACAGTGCTGCCCAAGCAAGTCGAAAGGCCGCGAGGCCATGTGGCAGAGAGGGAAGGATGGACAGACGGAGCCTGGTCATACGATGCCCAAGAGCAAAGCCCAGCATGCGGACCTGCTGCTTGTCCCTTGACCTTTCTGCTGCCCAGGGTCCCCGTCACTACAGCAGGCTGTTGATAGGGCGAAAGGCGTTACTGTCACAAAGCCCTTGCTTGGGACTGGGTGTGACGCAGGGCTCACCGTGCACTGTCGGTTAGGTAAAACAGGCCAGGCCTCCCCACTGGCGTCCCCAGGGCCGCTGTCCACCCACACAGGGCATCTTGCCATCAGCCCGATGGGCCTGCTCTCCTGTCACTGTGGCTAACCCACAGGAGGGCTCGTCCACGTGCCCAGGCGCAGAAAACCAACCGGGACCCAGCGGGCTGCCGAGGCCCCTCTCCGGGGCCCTCGTCATGGAGAAGCCATCTGTGCGGGGCATGCGTGAGGGCGGTCGAGGCCAGTCCATGGCCCACAGGCCACAGGTCACTGAGGACAGGAAGCTGCACCGACGAGAAGCCAAAGGATGGCCGTGCAGGACCCACTGCCGACCCCCAAGGGCGGCGGGCCAGGAAAGGAGGCAGGAATGGAGAGTCACCGCCACCGTGGGCGTGCCTGCCTGCCCCAGTGTGTGCCCTTAGGGCTGGGGAGCAGACCAGTGGGGACCTGCTCAGAGACAGATGAGAAGGCACCCCAGCCACTGAGCCCCATACGTTGATGCCCGGGAGGCTACCTGGTGGTGGGGGGCAGCCGGTCACCAGCCTCAGGAGAGGCAGGCAGCGCCCTTCGTCCTGCCCACGTGCCAGAGAACTGGACTCGGAT
Source organism: Ursus arctos (assembly GCF_023065955.2). Lineage (NCBI taxonomy): Eukaryota > Metazoa > Chordata > Mammalia > Carnivora > Ursidae > Ursus > Ursus arctos. The sequence continues at coordinate 46,539,316 of NW_026622908.1, forward strand.
GTTTCTGGGGGAGAAAAGAACCACCTGTTACAGGTGCCGGAGCACATTCTAGCTATTAGACTCTCTTGTTGTCACAAAGTCCCCCTCTGCGCGAACCCCAACAGCTCCCTGCTGCCCAGAGACCCCCTCCTGAGTCGCAAATACTCCTCTCACGGGCACCCCAGGTGAACGGCCGCTGGCCTGGAGGACGACATTCAGAGCCCGAGAAAGCAGAAACATGGCTTGTGCACAGCACTCTCTCTCCCGTGGCCAGATGCCACCAACCACTGGCCACAGCCGACAGGCGGCCACGCCCTCTTCGCTGCCCCTGTCATGGGCCAGACTGAACCCGGCCAGAATGGCTGCATCGGCCAGCTACCCCCAAGTAACAAATGGCCCGACAGTGTCACAGCTTCAAGCAATGAAAGTTTATTATCTCACATGGTTTCTGAGGGTGGGTCTGGCTCAGGGGTCCCTGGGATGTTGGCCAGGACTGTGGCCACCGGATGGCTTGACTGGGACTGGAGGACCCACTACCACGATGGCATGCTCACAAGGCCACTGGTGGGAGGCCTCTGTTTCTCACCACATGGACCCCTCACAACATGGCGGCCGGCTTTGGCCCAGTCAGGGACCCCAGTGGGAGAGCAAGGAGGCACCTCCAACACTTTTTATGACCGTTTTGGAAGGTGCTCTCGGACATTGCCACCATATTCTGCTTATCAGAAACAAATCATTAAGTCCAAAACAATTCAAGGGGAGGGAATTAAGCTCCATTTTTTGAAGGAAGGAGTCTCAAAGGCCTCATGGACAGATCTGAAAACCACATGGGCACGTGCTACACCAGACATACTGCCCTTTCTCCTCCTTCTTGTCTTTTGGGTCCAAAGCACACCCATCCTCCGAGCCTCCTGGCTCGACTAGAGCATTGTCACTCAGTTCCCCAAAGCCTCTCACAGCCAACAGTTTTGTGCCCACTGTTCCCCAGAGCCTGGTGGGTTCCACTGCAGCCGTCCTGCCCTCTGCAGGCCCAGAGCCAAGGATATACGGGTTCTCTGCAAGTGTTTGTTCTCACCCTAAGTATCAGATGAGGGCCCCTCGACATTTAAAAACAACCTACAACCCCCCAAGGCGCCCGGGTCGGGGCTTCCTATCAACGCTTTTCCCAGAACTTCAGAGATAATCGAAATTCTTTCTGGGTTGAGCCTGGCAGTGCCAATGTCCTCAAAAGCCTGGAGCCATCCAACCCCGCGGCTGGGGAGCTTGTCGCCGAGTGGCGGCTGTGCCAATGGCCGGCCTGGGCAGGAAGTGGGGGACAGGCATGTCCCGGGGGGCTGTGTGGTGGGAAGGAATTGCCTCTGGAAGGTGATGGTAGAAAAGACTCTTCAGCCGAGGGGTCTGGCAGGGCCCAGCTCCCTTTCTTTCCCACCCCCCACGCCTGGCACCCAACCAGGCCCCCAGCAGGTGCTCAGGAGACAGCTGCTGAGTTAACCCGCATCGAAGCAGGGGCTCTGGGAGAGTTGGGGTTGGCTAGTCAAGGCTTGGCTGCACACCGCCGAAACACGCACTCACAGCACAGCTGCCCTCTCGATGGGAAGCGGCCCACACCCCATGCTGCCACTCATCGGGAGCGCCTGGGCTCGAGACCCCCCACCCGTGTGGCCTCGTGTTCTTGCTGACCCCACTGCAGGAGAGCAAATCTGCTCATGGGGGCCAGCCAGGGTCGACCCTGACACAGCGTCAGTGTCTAAAGGCATGTTCCCACAATTCTTCCCTTCCCATGTTGCTCTGGGAGAAGGGGTCCCGCGGGGGCCCAAGCTTGCCCTGGAACTGGGACCGCCCCAGGGGAAACAGGACCCATGTCGGTCTCACTGGCCGCTCTGAGTCCTGTGTCACGCCCTGGGCCCTGGGAAGCTAAGCCAGGGGAAGGCACTGAGATAAGCCACGCCCGAGGAGCCACTGTGCCCCATAGCTATGGGCTATCACCACGTAGCCGGGTGGAGGGGCGGGCGCTGACCCACTTACAGAGTTTCTGAAGATCCAGCTGTCGCCTCCCCCCCCACCCCGACTCTCCAGCTTCCTTCCACACCCTCCTAGGGGCCACCTGAAGCCCTCCTTGCCCTCAGCCACAGTCCCACCAAACCACCTCCTGTGGGAGCCCCGCCTGGCTGCCTCTCGCCCCTCCACAGGCGCCATTTCCTCCAGGCCTCCTGCCTCTCTCATGGGGTGATGGCAGGTCTCCCCACAAGGCAAGACCTCCTTGCCTCCCTCCTCCCACCCCCACTCCCCAATTCTCTCTCCATTCAGCAGCCAGAAGGGAGAACTGATGCTCACCACCGCTCTCCCCAAACCTCCCCAAGATCCTCCCCCATTTCATCTCTGCCGTGGCCAGCGAAGCCCGGAATGGCCCGGAGTCTGCTCCTCCTCCCTGGGGCTGTGACGCTCCAAAGTGGGGAGCACGAGGCAGGGAGACTGGCAGACGGGAGCTTTGAGTGGGGATGTGAGGGCACGCCGTCTGTGGGTACAAGGCGGATCTGGGGGGGAGGTGGGATACAGGTGTCAGGGCTGAGTGAGAGCGGGGTGTCAGCCACAGAGCCCGCAGCAGGAGGAAGACTCAGGAATGAGGACGTGGGAAGCGCGGGGTCCGCAGAGACTTTCGACCAGCGAAGAAGCCACTGGACGGAGGGTCATGGGGGTCATGGAGAGCTCACCCAGGACAGCGGCAATGGTGTCCATGCCAGTGTACAAAAAGCTGCACTGGGGACACGGAGCAGGGGCCACTGGTTCTGGGGACGCGGCCGCTGGCTATCGAGTGCACAGGGTGACCCAAAGAGCAGACTTCTCAGCAACGGCATCGGTCACTCAGGGGTGCCCGGGGCCTCTCAGCCCCCTCCACGTTCCAGTCCACTTCCGAGAGCAGCTCAGGGCAAGGACCTTTCCTGGGAAGATGGTGCCGAGGCGGCCACGTGGCCCTGGGCCTCTCTGCTTCAGCGGGAAGCAGCTTTCTGAGAACCTGGCTGAGCCTGAAGTCGGTTCCACCCTTAGACTCTGGGGGTGGGAGAGCGGTGGAGGAGAGTGGGGGTGAACCACGGCCCAGAGAAGAGCCGGGCCGGGGCCTGCCACGTCCTGTCACTTGGGTGAGGGGCTCCCACCCAGTCCTTTCCTCCTGTCTTGCCCCGTGGGAGGAGGGCTAGTGTTCCCCCCGGGATACCCGGGGCTCTGGGCCCCATCTGCACTTCTGTGCTGGCAAACGCAGGAGAATTAGCTCAGCGACTTCCTCTCCTAATCCCCCACCCCCATTCTAAATACCTCGGAATCAAGAGAAAAGCCGAGTGGACGTTTTGAGCCTAATTCTCTTCAGCTGTGTGTGCGTGTATGTGTGCGTGCACTTGGGTGCAGAGGCCTGCGAGGAAACCTTTTGAACCCCGAATATTAGTGCTGGAGGGAGCGCAAGGAACGTTAGGTCAGCCCCCACCATGTACAGCTGAGACAAACCAGATGCCCTCTGTCACACGGGAAGCTGAGGTGGAGGCCACCAGGTGCCCGGGCTCTCTGCCCCGCACCCGCCCTGCAGTCCCGAGCCACGTTCCCGGGGTTTCCATGACTGGGGAGCCCCCAGACAGGCGTGGGCTCAGGATGGACCCTAGCCCCACTCAGGCGGGAGCTGGCTGTGCCCACCACCCCCCTCTTGAATTCTGATGTGCCAAAGCCAGCTCAGGCCCCCCTCCCAGCATGCCTGGCTGCCCCCCAGTCTCCCTCAAGCTGGCCTGGGGTCCGCCCAGCCTCACATGCTTCTCCAGCCAATTCCCACATGTCTCTTGTCTCCTGACGAGACAACAAACCCCTCTCAGTCTCAGAATGTTTTCCTCTGTGTCTCCCCCAAAGGACTAGAGTGGGGCGGGGGGGCAGGCGGTGTGGGCACACAACAGGTGCGCTGGGGCTGGCAGGCAGCCCTAGCTGATTGACGGCGCCCCATGTGCAGTGAGGGGGTGAGGGCTGAGGACTGGCCCAAATGTGACTCTGAACCCTCCTCCCTGACCACTGTGTCAAAATCGACAGCGGCAGCCTCCTTGGCCTGGCTCGAAGCACGGGCCCAGGAAGATGGTCACGCGTGCGCACAGAGGCGGTGTCCGTGGAGTTTCAGCATGAAGGGGTGTGTTAGGAGAGAATCCACGTGTTGAGGATCTCAGGCTCCAAGGTGGGGGGGTTCAGTGGGGCAGCACAGCCGCGAGGAGACACCTACAATGAACCCGGCCGCTCACCTAACTGCACAGCTAGAGCCCAGAGTTTGTTCAGATCAGATCAACTCCATTTTCACAATTAGAAAAATCAGTTTTCAAGATGAAATCTCAATCCACACTGTCACTCTTTTAAAGGGGGGACCGCCATTTTAAGTAGACTGGCTTTAGGTGGCTTTTTATCCCGTGCTCCATACCCTTGGATGACAAACACAACCGGAACAAAGAAGTTGGGGAACAGCTCACATTCGTGAGTAAAGACCAGTGGTCAGCTGTTGGGAAGAAGGCGCAGCTCCCCAAATCCACCTAGGGGTCTGTGTGTTCTGACAAAGAAGAATGTCCAGAGCACTTTGAAAATTTCTTGTCTGTCTTTCCTACTGGAATATAAACCCCACAGAGGCAGGAAATCTGTGAAATCACTCTGAGGATCTGGGGCTTCCACTCCCCTGACGTCCCTGGGGAGTTGGAAATGGACATGCCTGGAGAATGTCCCAGGAAGGGGCTTTGCCTCCCACTGAAGGGCGCAGGAGGCCACGAGAGGCAGAGGTCAGAGCCTTACTCCACTGGCTCACAGCAGCCAGAACCAGGGCAGGGCCTGAGGGTGCGCTCGGCCTCCCGTTCTAGCCCAGCTTTGCCAGCCAGCCCTCCTGTTCTTGTCTCTTCACAAGGCTGGCAGCAACCCTTTTCCCTTCCAGGTAGGAATCCCAGGGTTGCACAGAGTGGGCCAGGGCTCCACCAGGGCACAGGGTAACAGTGGTACTCGGTGGGGGGAGGAGAGGGAGGCTGGGCAGGCAAAGGTGGTGGGAAGGTGGTGGGACCTTCCGTGAGCCGAAGCTCCGAGCCCCTGGAGCACGTTCCATTGTCCCATCATACTTCACTTACAATACACAAGCTCTAAGATAAATTAAGAATTTCAAGATGGTGAGAGCAGAGCATTGAAACCCATGTGTTGATAGCCCCTCTGAGTGCAGGGCCCCATGCGATGATACTGGTTACAATCTGCCTCTGGGATAGGCGGATGCCCAGAAACACCCATCCAGGCGGTGAGGGCTGGCTGACCCTCTGTCAAATGGACCAACCTAGGCTTGCTGTGCAGCTTTCCCGTGGGCTGGTCAGGGGAAAGGGAGACGACCAAGCTGGGATTGCGTGCAAAGGTCGGAGAGCAAGCTGTCGATGTGTAAAAAGACAACACCATTTCTCCCTTCTCCTCCAGGCTGAACCACAAAGAAAAAACTGACCCAGTCACCCTTGCAGAAATTCCTGGCTCTTTTTGTAGACACATATTTCAGGCAAAAGCAGTTGGGATGAATGGTCTCAGTGCTTGCTTTGGGTGTGGGGATGGCTGCTTGCTTGGCTGGCTCTAGCTTCCCCCTTCCTGCCTTGAAGTCGACCCTGGTTGGGGGAGAGTGAGGGTAACAACTTCTGAGAAAATACTGTGAGTTCACAAAAGGTTTAAACTGCCCTAGACTTGCATAAAACCTCAGTGGAGTGAGAGCCCCATGAGGACAGACTTCCTGATGGCTGTTTGCTGTAGACTGTTAGTGCTTATGGCAGTGCCTGGCACCCAGGAGGAGCTCAGAAGATGTGTGGGGAGGATGGATGGATGGATGGATGGATGGATGATAGATGGGTGGACGGATAGATGGATGGATGGATGGTTGGATGGTTGGATGGGCAGATGGGTGGGTGGATGGATGGTTGGATGGGCAGGTGGGTGGGCAGATGGAGGGATAGATAGGTGGTGGGTGGGTAGGAGGAAGGGCGGATGGCTGGCTGGATGGGCAGGTATGGGTAGGTAGGTGGATGGATGGTTGGATGGGCACCTAGGTGGGTGGGTGGACAGTAGGGAAGACAGTCAAGGGACAGGGCACCCAGCCCCCAGGAACAGGCCTATCATAAGGAGGAGGTTGCACAGAGAGATGTAGTGGTCTAGGCAGGAAGTTGAGCACCGGGGTCGCCTTCTTTGGGGTGACCTGGGCAGGTCCTCTCCTTCAAGAGCCTGCCTGTCAGAGTCTGGGCACCCTCGTCACGAGGTCTCCTGAAGAGTGAACAACAGGACGTCCATAGCAGAGCCCCCGCTAGCAGCACGGACGCTCCCTGCATGGTCCCAGAGGGAGGTGGGAGGCCGCCGGCCAGCCTGCCTGCCTTCGTGGACCCGTGTGGTAAGGGTCTGCAGCAGACGGTTTGTGTGCTGAGTGCCGAAAGTGTCCCGTGGAGCACCCAGTAGGGTGCGGACGCGCGGAGGTGACCGGACGGGTGTGTGGACATTTGCACCGCGAGCTGGGGTGGGGTGGGGTGCAGCACGTGGCACTGTGGTCGCCCCGCCAATCCAAACCCCGGTGGCATCGGCACTGGTCCCTTTTGACCAATGGCAGAGCGTGGTACACTGCTCGCCGCGCCCAGCCAATCTGCACGGCGGCACGCGGCAACCCACCCCGCGGGCCTGTCCAATCAGCGGCCGGGCAGCTGCCACGTCAGCCGGGGTCCGGGCGCGGCCGTAGGCTTTCGGCAGACTGTCGCCCCGCCGCTCAGTCGGCGCTGAGCTCTCGGCGGGGCTGACGTGTTGGCGGGGCTGTCCTCGCGGCCGCACCCTCTCCTCTGCCCGCCGTCCTCTCGGCCGCGCCAGCCCCGTGCCGAGCTCCCCAGCCTGCGCTCCTCAGGGCCCCCTCCGGCGCTGCGGGCGCGGTCCGACCAGGCGGCACGGGACGGGTGACCGCCGGCGCACCGAGGTGAGCTCTGCGTCCGGCGGGCGGGGGCCGGCGCTCCGCTCGGCATCTCCGGGAGAGCCGGCCCGGGGCGGGGGTCCTGGTCTGGGATCCGAGTCCGGGGCGGATTCCGCGCCTGGAGTCCGCCTCGCGGTCCTGTTTCGTGGTTCCGAGTCCAGGGATCGGATTCCGCACCTGCAGTCCGCCTCGCGGTTCTGCGTCGTGGCTCCGAGTCCGGGTCCAGTTCTGCATCTGGAGTCCACCTCACGGTCCTGCATCGGGGATCCAAATCCGGGGGTCGAATTCCGCGCCTGGAGTCCGCCTCGTGTTTTTTGAGTCCGGGTCGGATTCCGTGCCTGGAGTCCGCCCCGCGGTCTAGCATCGTGGTTCCAAGTTCGGGTCCAATTCTGCATCTGGAACCCGCCTCGCGGTCCCGTATCGTGGTTCCGAGTCGGGGATTAGAGCCAGGGTCTGGAGTCCGCCTCATGGTCCAGCCTCGGGGATCAGAGTCGGGGGTCGGAGCTGGGGTCCGGAGTCCGCCTCGTGGTCCTGCGTCGTGGATTTGAGTCGTGGATCGGAGCCGGGGTCCGGAGTCCGCCTCGCGGTCCAGCCTCGTGGTTCCGAGTTGGGGATTGGAGTTGAGGTCTGGAGTCCGCCTCGTGGTCCAGCCTCGTGGTTCCTAGTTGGGGATCAGAGCCGGGGTCTGGAGTCTGCCTCACGGTCCAGCCTCGTGGTTCCGAGTCCCGGGATCGGAGCCCGGATCTGGAGTCCGCCTCGCGGTCCAGCGTCGTGGTTTCTTGTCCCGGGTTGGGAGCCAGGATCTGGAGTCTGCCTCGTGGTCCAGCCTCGTGATTCTCAGTCGGGGATTGGAGTCCGGGATCCGCCTCGCTGTCCAGCCTCATGGTTCCGAGCCGGGGTCCAGAGCCTACCTCGTGGTCCAGTCTCGCGGTCCTGCGTCGGGGACCGGAGCCGGGGTCGGAGTCCGCCCCAGGGTCCTGTGTCGTCGGGAATCCGAGTCTGGGTCCAGTGTTCTGATTCTGACGCTCAGGGTTCCAAATAAGGGATCAAGGCGGAGTCTGTTGGAGTTAAGATGGGAATTCTGAGTCGGAAATCAGAGTCCACGTGGCGGTTCTGAGCCCAGGGTCCGAGTCAGGGATCTGAGTCTGCGCATGAAGTCCGCCTTCCTGCCTACGTGGCAGATTCCAGGGTCGGCCGTGTGGGGGCGGGATCAGAGCCAGCCTTGGAGTTGGGATCCCGGGACTGTGTTGGGGTTCTGAGTGAAGGGTGGAGGGGTACTGGTGGGGGGTCTAGAGTCCCAGTTGGAATCAGAGTTCAGAGCAGGGGATCCAGGTCGGGGTCCTACCGGGATTGGAGCCAGAGTGGTGCTTGCTGAGTCCGAATCTTGGGACTGTGTGGAAGGTGCCTGGTTCTGAGTCAGGTCGGGGTGGGGTATCTGACTTGGGGTTTAGGGATTCTCAGTTGGAGATCGGAGTTGGGGTTAGGGGTCCGAGTTGGGGGTCACAGTCAGAAATTGGAACCGAGGTTTCTAGTCGGGGTGGGGATTCTGAGTCACAGGTCTGCTGGGAGTTGGGGTTTGGAATCATGGGTCTAGGTAGGGGAGGGGAGGAGGGGAGGAGGGAATAGAAGTCTTGGTCACGACCGGGATTGGAGTTGAGGATTGGAGTCACGGGTCTCAGTCTGGACGGTAGGGGGAACAGCCTGGAAGTTGGGTTCCCCCGACCCCCAACCCCAGTGTTCCTCAGGCACACTGAACTGCCTTTTCTGTAAAATGGGGATGAGTTCCTTCTTCCCACAGGATGGTTCTGGTTATGAAAGGGATGAATCCGTCTTCACTGTACAGCTCTGTCCTCGACAGAGTCACCCAGTACAGAGACGTTGCTAGAACAGTAATCTCCGCATTTTAGGTGCATTTGCCAGCCCCTCTCCTTGCGGTGGTGCCCATGCTGGACGGAGCCCTCCTAGGAGGGACTGTTCTGTTCTCTGCTGCCTGCCCCCCCACCCAGCCAAGAGCCTGATACACAGCCTTGCTTGGGCAGTACTTGGCTGAAGGAAAGCAGGCAGGCAGGCTTAACCAGATTTCTACGGTGTCTCAAATGATCCATCTCTGCACCTGTTTTCCAGATACTCACTGGGAGAAAAATTTAAGGATTGGGTTGCTTGATTACAGTTCTATTTTAATGTGTTTCCAAACATGCTGAAGAGAAAAGTGGGCCCGTTTCAGGATTTATGCTCCAGCTAGAGGGATCTTTTTAAATTGGGAATCAGAGCATGTCCAAATTCAAATAAGGAGAGCACAAGAAAATATGATCTAGTTCCCTTATGAATGCTGAAGTCCCATGTACACCATTAACTAACCGAATCCAACAGTGTATTAAACAGTTCTTTAACAAGTGGGATTTCTCCTAGGAATGCAAAGATGATCCAATATCAGCAACTCTATCCGTGTAATTCACCACATTAAGAGACCAGAGGAGAAAAACCATATGGTTTTCTCAATAGAGACAGAAAAATCATATAGTTTAAGGCCTATGCATGATTTTAGGGCGGGGGGATAGTGCTTAGCCAGCCCAGTACTAGATGCTCCAATGTGATACAAGTTCTGTACCAATGCCTGGCTTTTCAGCAAACTGTACCCGTCCCTTTCAGGAAAGGAGTAGGCACAGGGGCCACCACAGGCCACAGGCGTACCCTCGCACAAGGGAATGGGACGGAGCCGAGGGAGAGGCCCAGGAGAGAGGGAACCGCCCGTCCTGAGACGTGTGGCCTCTGTCGGGCTTTTCGGACAAAGCATTGAGTTCCCCAAAGCACTTTTGTTAACACGGCTGGATCTGTTGGTAGTTCATTATCTCCTTAGAAGTTAAAACTGAGAAACCTTTAAAACCAAACCCAGGGCCGTTGCAGCATAGCTTCCGGGGGTCACACTTGCTTTGGAAAACTCTAACTTTGTGAGAGTGAGAGCAGAGCAGGCAAATAATATCTGAGTATTACGATGAAAGTGGTTTTGACCTTGTGCAAAAGGGCCTCTGGGGCTCTCTGGGGTCCTCAGACCACACTCTGAAAACTGCTGAGCTGCATGAAAAACACAGTCAACTTTCAAATGGAAAAGAGACATGAGCAAAGGTTTTGGATAGAAGATCGATGCCCCCCCCCCCCCCACTTGAGCCAGGAGTGAGAAGCAGAATAGAAGTTAAAGCAGCAACACTTACACCTGGTCAGGAATTAACAAAGAAGACTTTTATGGAGAAAATTTTAAAATCCTACGGAAGGATGCAAAGGAAGATCTTTAGGTATGGAGACACCCCATTCTCTTGGGTGGGGCAGCTTAGCATGAGAAGGGTCAGGGTTTTCCAACCTGTAAGTTTAGCACAACTCTGCTTAAACTTCCAGTTGGAGTTTTTGACGAACTTGACAAACATATTCTAAAACGTATGTGAAAGGAAAAGATCTGCAAACACCAAGTGCACTTTGAAAAGGGAGAACAGAGGAGGCCTTGTACCGGCAGATCCCGGGGCGCACTCCAAGCCTCAGTAACAGGGGCAGCGGGGGACGCGGCCCAGGAGAGACTCCAGAGGCAGCCTTGCTTCAAGAGGACGGTGGCCTGGGACAGAGGTGGTGCCGCGTGACCGTGGGGACCGCGTAGAGGACCATCTGGGGAAGCTGGCCCTGAACGGAGAAATCGGACTGTGGATTCCTACCTGACCCCTACCAAAAGCAGGCTCTGAATGGACAAAAGACTTGATGCTTGTTTACTAGGAGAGTGTGGGGGGTGGAGGGGGGGAGGAATAACCTCCCACCCCAGTAGCCTGGGGGGTTCGCACACAGTACCCACAAAGCACAAACTCCAAAACTAAAAGTTTGGACTCGAATACGTGCAAATAAAGTGTTTCTGTTAAATCCGTCCATCGTGGTGAACTGTGTTTGTTGCACCTCTAAGACCAGAGCTGCTGTTTTCACTCTCACTTGTGTGACTTTGCCCAGGTTACAGATGACAAGTGACATGATATTTGAAACAAAACTGATAAGGGAACAATAGCTAAAATATACTAGAGCGTCCTGCAGACCAGTGAGAAAAACACAGGAGAACAGCGGGCAAGGGACACTAACTGGCAGTTCACGCGGGGGCGAGGGGGGGGAGCTACGGGAAGATGCCCGGCTCTCGGCAATCAAAAATGCGGATGGAAGCAAGGGGCATTCTTCACAAGAGAAGAATTAGAAAGTAGGATCATGCCAAGTGTTGGCAGCAAGGCAGGAAACAGGCCTCCCTGTGTGCTGCAGGTGGCCGTGTGAGACGGGCACAGACACTCTGGAGAGCCTTCCAGCACTTCTTCCTCAAATAAAATATTTAATACCTGCAGCCCAGCAGTTTCCCTCCTGGGTAAACAGCCAGAGCTGCTCTCGGCAGAACAACGAGGGGCTGTGTGTGCGAGCCTAGGACAGCCCTGCCCGTGGGGGTGGGGACTTGGAACCCGGCGCTGTGGTTAGGGGTAAGGACTACATGTACACTCCACCAACCGGAGACATGCGCAGACACGGCGCTGAGTGGCCCGGACGCCAAACAGAGCGAGGGCCTCAGTCCACGGCTCTGTCATGAAGTGAAAACGACCACCACCCAGCCGTGCTAGCGGACGCGCCATGCGTTACCAGGACACACGCACACACACTGTATATAAAGGACACCAGAGCAGCAGTCTAGGGTGGGAGGGGCGCGGGGGGGGGGTTACAAACGGAGATCGGAACGGATGGAAAAGAATGGAGAGGAACAGTGCTGTCTCCCTCCCACAGACCCTCTCAGGGGGACCACGTTTCACGGACTCGGCTGCCGAGTTAGCCCACCCCGTGCAGCCGAGTCCCCAGAGCCAAAAAGGAAGGATTGAATGCATGTCCCGTCACTCTCCTGCCAGGTACCCTCTAGTGGTTTCTGTTTCTAGGAAATCATATTCAAATTCCATCAGGTTTTACAAGATCCGCCCTGCCCGCTGTCCTTCTCCTGAGTTCCTGTCACGCCAGCCTCCTGCCTCTTTCTCAAACTGGCCAAGTGCCTCCGGGCCTGTGCACCAGCCCCTCTGCCTGGCCGGCCGTCCCTGTGGACTTCCCGTGACAGTTCCTCCTCCCTTTTCAGGGCTCACCTGAAATGCCGCTTGTCAGGGAGCTGCTCTGAGCTGCCCCGGCGGTGGGCCCCATTAGTCCCCGGCTAGGTCAGCACTAGGTTCAAGCCCCCACAAAGGCAGGCTGTGCCACGGTATTTTCTAGTGCCCGCCCCGTCTCCTCCAGCAGAAGGGAGGCTCTCGAGAGCGCGTTGTCTCCTCTACGGGGTCCGCGCACGGCGGCGGCATGCCTTTCTGCTGAATGGCTTCATTGATCTGTCGAATGAAGGAAGAGGCCAGGCCAGGAAAGTGTGCGTCCATTTTCAGAACACAGAATGTAAGCAGCGCACGGGGATCCTTGCTCCTCAGCCCGGAGTTCCCGAGCGCCGCGCTGGTGACATTTGGGGCCAGACCGTGCTTTGTCTGGGCTGTCTTTGCCTTCAGGGTGTGTGGTGGCCTGCTTGCCTCTACCCAGCAGACGCTGGTAGCTCCCCCCGTGTGATGAGCAAAACTGTCAGCAGACAGGGCCACATGCCCCCGTGGGGCTGCCCCAGGTGAGGGCCGCTGCCTGAGAGCAGGCCACCGGAGCCAACACCCATAGCCACTCTCTCAGGGAGAGTCTGGCTCAGGCCCGGCCCACTGGACATCCCCTTCCCTGGCCAGTGGTCTAACTCCAGGTGGGCGGGTGCCTCTTGTGCCATGGCCCCGTGGGCTGCCACCTGGGGCTTTAGCTGGAACCATCATCGGCTGCAGACTCTAAGCCATTCGGGGCGTGGGCATGTGTGGCTGGTCGGAATTAGAGGTGGCCTGGGTAGCAGTCAGGAGGGCCCTCTCTCCTCCTCTAGTTAGTGCGGACGGACAAGCGAGTGGCTCTGGGTGGACAGCAGATCTGGAAGGTTTGCGATGTGCTCCCGAAGGAGGCGGCGCATCCTGCCTCAGAGCAGGCCCCAGGCAGGCGGGGAGTGGCCTCTACAACTGCCCTTCCTTCTCTGTACCTCCCTCGGCCTTTCCCTTGTACGTCCATGCTGGCCGGCCCCAGCAGGACTGGGCTGCGGGACCGGAGCCTGGATGACCCAGGTCAGCCAGGAAAGCTCAGGAAAGCTGAGCAGGCACCCACTCCCCAGCCAGTCTGTCCCGCCCATCTAAAGCCTTCCTCTGGGATCCTTTCCTGGGGCTGGGCGAGGCCCTTGTTTGCAATTTAAATGTGGCCTCATTTATGGAAGGGTCCTTGCTCCTCCGAAAAGCCCTGGTCTCCGCCTCACCCTCCCCGCCCTCCCCGGCAGCCGGGCCTCAGCCAGAAGAAGAAACTGATCTAATAGGCCTTTCTCCTGCTAATTGTAGCAATTAGTGTCACAGAATGGGGACTCCCTGGGGGGCCAGTGCCCGGCGCACAGGGCTGTCCCCAGCTCCTCAGGCTGCAGCCCTGCCTGGGCCAACTGGGCCCCCACCTACATCCTGGCCTGGCTCCTGGGTGGGGGTGGGGCGGGAGGGGGGGCGCCGGGTACCCGGGAGTCGCAGCAGGGGTGCACTGGAGTTCAGACCAGCGGCCACACAGGTGACCCTGGCCTGTGACATGGGGCCCTCCCAGAGCCATAGCACGTGTGCCGAGTGTGTGTGCAGGAGAGTGGAAGTCTTCTTGGAGCAAAAGGCTTCTAGACTGGGGGGAGGGGGGAGCCACTTCCCAGTGTTGCCAAGGAAAGTCCTTTTCCTCCCCTCCCCAGGGGAGCTCCTGCTCCTTCATCCAGCATGCTCCTGGAGGTCCCCCTCCCCCGTACGTGGATGCCCATCCAGGAGCACACTCGTGCCACGGTGCCTCATGCCTCCTAGTGACGTAGGCCACACGCACGTGCCATGGTGCCACACGCCCCTTAGTGACACAGGCCACACACAGGCCACAGTGCCACACGCCTCCTAGCGACACAGGCCACGTTGCAGCCAACTTTCCCAGGCAGTGGGTTGTGCCTGAGAGGCAGGGCCATGACCAGTGCCCCAGTTTGTAGATTTGGTCAGTGAACAAGCCTTTGTTCGCTGAAACGGCACCTAGCACTGGGTACCAGCCGCTGGCCCGGGCAGTAGGGATTTGAGAGGGCCCAACCGAGCGAGCGAATGCGTGTTTTCCTGCACCTGGAGAAGCGTGTGCTGCAGGTGGGAACCACCCAGAACACGGTCTGCACCAGGAGTCAGTCTGGGGTCCTAGCAGCTCCCTTGGGGAAGCTGGGGAGGGGGGGACAGGGCAAGGGCTACAGGCAAGGGGCCCTCTGGTGGAAGAAGCCCATGAGCCGAAGGGAAGGAAAGAGACTCAGGAGGAGGAGAAGCTCAGGCGCGGGCAGAGGCCAGACCAGAGAGGCCGTGCTGCGGAGGATCCGAGCTCGTTCTGAGAACACCAGCAGCCACTGAGGGGTCCCACTCAGGGAGGGACCCCTTGGGTCCCCGTCGGAGCCGCCTTCTGGAAGGATCTCCTTCCACTGAGCGGAGAAAGACTGAAGGGAACAGCAACGGCAGCGCCCAGCGACGGGGGCAGAGGGGCTGCAGAGCAGCCCGAAGCTCACGGTGACACCAAGGGGCGAAGCCAGCCTGGCAGGGTAAGGGGCTGACGTGGGCAGCCAGGAGGCGGATATGGCCGGCAGTGACCGCGGGGGTTCCGGCGCACGTGGTGGCAAGGACCCTGGGTGGGGATGTGCCCGGGTGGTGTGGACTGCCCGAGGCTGTGGACGGGAGTGGTGGGGCAGGTGAGGGGAACGTGGGTCTGGAGTGTGGGGGGCTGAGCTGGAAAGGGAGACATTCGGGAGAGAGGCATCCACAGATGATGCCAGAAGCTACAGGCCCTAGGAGAGCAGCTCAGGGTCCAGCCCTAGGCGGGTCCTGAGGAGCCCTGTATCCAGGGCCTGTCCTGGAGGGGTGGCCTGCGAAGGAGGGAGTCAGTCCCCTGCCTCCGGGTCACGGCCTCTGGCACCAGCGCCCCTGCTTCTCTGACTTGGGGCCACGGATGGCCACTGACCTAAACCTGGCCCCTGGGGTGTGCCTCCAGCTGCTGCGGCTGTGTGCTGCCCACGGCTGCGCAGGACAGACGCCCTGTCCTCCCTCCTCTGTCAGAGAGGCTGTCCCCAAGCACGTGCGGGAGGAAGCCCGGCCGGCTCCCGCGGGACGGCCTCGCCCTTGCCGAGGTGTTTCAGAGCCTCGCGCGGTAGAAAATGCCCCCATCTTCACCAAAAGCCAGCAAGCTGAAAAATGGCCTTGAATAGGGCCTAGAGGAGAAAACAAAGAGCCTGTCAACGTTGGAGCTGTGGCGGGGGCAGGGCGCTTCACAGACCCCACGCAGATAGAACTTTCCAGCAGTTTCTCGGCCCCAACGCCTGGACCCAGAGACCCAGCCGGACGGGTGTTCACGGGGGCGGCGGCACTGGCCTTTCTGCTCAGCCCTCCTGATTAACAGTTCAAACAGGCCTCGAGGGCTCAAAAGGGGTTAACTGCAGAACCTCTAACTCCCCTGCTTGCTAATTTTTAAACACAGCTGAGCCCTGAGAGGGACTCTGCACAGCCCCCACCCCAGTGTCGCCAGGAATCCTTGTGCATCCAGAACAAAGGCTCCCCATTCCCTCCCTTGGCCAGCTTGTTCTGACGCCTGAGATGAGACTTCTCCCTGAAGCTTCTCCCCTCCATTCACACCTGGCGAACCTTAACACAGGGCCGTGACTCCCAAAGGAAACTTCGAGATTGGCTGAAAGGAGCTGGACCTACCCCCACGCGATTCCCGCTGGGAGAGGTGCCTCAGACTCCTGGGCCTCCACCACCAGCTCCCGGCTTTGGGAGGGTGACCAGCAGGGAGCCAGGGCGATGGGGAGAGTGCGCCCACAGCCCCAGGCCCGAGGGCTCTGGGCGCACACCCCATCCTCAACCACTCAGAAATTCTAACAGATGGCCCCCCGGCGCCCACACCCCTAACACACGGCCCGGAACCCCCACACTCACATACACACGCAGGCCCGTCCTATGACCTCCGCGCGGGGCCTGGGGTTCTGTCCTCCCTTCCTGTCCCTTCTTGCCCCAACCCCAGCCCCTGTGGCACCTTCTTCATGATGCAAGTGGAGACCCCACCGGGCCCCGAGGCCATTCCTGAGGTCCCAGGACCTGGCCTCCGCTCTCACACTGGTCCCACTTCTGGCCCTGGGACGTTCTTGAGGGAGACAGAGGTGTTTTAGTGTGAGCACCTGCCACGTGCCAGTCGCCCCACTGCCCAGTGACTCGTCCTCACGTTCGACTTCAGTTAACCCTCAACGGCCCCACAGGGAGGGAGGTGCTGCCTACACTGGCAGACCAGCAGACAGCAGCCTGGCCGAAGGCTGTCTCGCCTGAGGCCACTGGGCCCTCACATGGCGGAAGCTAGCCAGTCGCGGCGGAGACCAGCCCACCAAGTCCTCTCACCTGGGGTGAGGGGTGGGCTGCGGGTCCTCTGTCAGGCCCCCTATCCTAACCTCGGAAGAGAGACACACTGTTGAACCTTCAGCTGTGCCACAGAACCATGCCGGGGAGGGAAGGCAGGGCTGATGCAAGCAGCCCGTCCCCAGGTGCCACCGTCCCCATCAGTGTTGTGGGGGAAGGCAGCCTGGGAGTCCAGGAGGCCCGCCCTGCACATGCAGGGCTGGATGCCAAGAGGGATGCCAGAGGCCACGGCTGGACACCTGGGAGGGCCAAGTGCCACCCCGAGAAGGCATCCTTCTCTTCCTGCTCAAGCTGCTAGGGAGCCAAATGCCACCCCCCTCCCCGGGCTTCCCGTCAACAAGTGGGACCATGCCCGGTCCAGGTGCAGAGGGCAGCTGTCCCTAGCAGCCACTCAGCCGGCGCTGCCCGCCCAGCCAGCCACTTGCCCAGCTACCCCTCCCGCTCCTGCCACCAGGGCTGTTGGCTTGTGTTGCTCCTGAAATGTGTGGCTGTTTGCGAATCCGGAAGATCTCCTGCTAACAGATTTCCACTTGAGTCTCTGACCCATCACTCATTCTGCCCCTCCCGTGCAGGGGAGTGGGGGCCGTTGGATGGGCCTGTCTGTGAGCGCCTAGGCTGGCAGGCAAGGCGAGGGAGCAACAGCGGGCAGAGGTGGGACCTGGGAGGGACGAGGCTCCGGGGCTAAGGAGAAGGGGGGTTCTCTAGAAACCTCGCACCCCTGTTTAGGGCAGGAGGCAGATGAGAGGGTGGGGGTCTCTGGGGGCCTGTGTGCTGGCTGGCAGGGCACTACCCCTCCTCCACCTTCTCCATTCCCCCGCAGGGGCTTCTCCTACCCCCTCAGGCCCCTCTTCTCAAGGCCAGGAAAAAAGCCTCAAGCTGGGGGGGGGGGGGCATCCCAAGAGTGGCATTGAGGCCCAGGGTTGGGTGGGAGATAATCTGTGCAGGGGCGGATAGGGACATCCCCCAAGGGCTGACTTCCAAGCTGCTTCTCCTACCCCCTGCGTCAAAGGCAGGGGGCTCAGCGGGTTTGGACATTAAAAGGGGAGGGTCCTCAGCCTTCCCGGTCACCTGCCTCTCTCAGCTTGCCCTTCTCAGGGTCTCCCAGGCCTACCTGTGCAGGCAGGTGGGGGCCAGACCACGCACCCTCAGGCAGTCGAGCACTATGGGGGGGCAGGAGACATGACCGCTGGTCGCAATCCCACAGAAGTCACCCCTGCCTCCCAGGCCCCTAGGAGTCCCCGTGAATGACAGGCTGGGACTGTCCAGAGGCCTCGGTTTCCCCACCTGGACAGAAGCTCATGGTGGCGCCTCCCTCCCCATCAGACCACCCAGGCGTGAGGGCCCTCGGCCTTGAGGCAGACCCCCCCCCCCCCGGAGCTCTCTGCAAAGGCTGGGGTTTTTCCACCCGCCTCCCTCTCAGCCCCGCTGGGTCCCCTGCCTGACCCCCGCATACCCAGGCCCTAGAAGCAGACTCCTCGTCACAGTCGAGTGAGGCAGCGAGTGTGCCCGCTCCCGGAGGGGTGCTGACCCCTCCCCAACACAGGAGACATCAAAGGGAAGCAGGAAGCAGTGGGCCTGGCTGACCCCAGCAGGGGGGAGAAGTACAGTGTCATAGCTCAGCCTGGGGCTCAACTACTGGGGATTTTCCACCCCACCAGGATTTCCACAGGACACCCCGACTCTGGCCTTTGAGGCTCCTCGGGAACCAGGGTCTGGGTGGGCGCTTGCTGGGGCAGGGGGCTGGCTTGGGTGGCTCGGGAGCATGGCTGCGGGCGCCAGAAGACCCCTGTCCTCGGTCTCCTGAAGCCTTGCTGGCTGCTGCTTCAGGTGCATCCGAACACCCCGCGGGGCCCTGGGATCTGGTTCCCAGGACAGCCAGCGGGAAGTGCACCTGAGTCCCCTGGGCAGAGGGAATGTGGCTTTGCAGCTGCAGGCCCTGCACCGACGCCAGGGCTGACTGAGACATCCCTCCTCAGGTACAGGTCTGCCATCCAGGTGGGGACTGTGTTTGGTCCAGCAGTGGGCTCTGTACAGCCCGGAGCTCAGCCTAAGAGCAGACGCGCTCATGTGGAAAGTGCTGGCAGCAAGGCTCCCGATCTGGTTACAGCAGCTGTCTTCACAGGAATGAGCTGCCCAGGGCTGGGAGCCGTTGTTCCGGGCTGGGGATGCAGGCTGCGCATGAGGCTACCCTGGGGGCAGGCGGGGGCGTCTGTTGGTGGGAATTGTTTCAAAACAATCACAGAACCTTGGCAAGCAGGGGCTCTGGGCATTGGGATCTGGGTCTCCTGCTCAGGGGTTGCGGTGATGCCCCGCTAAGCCCAACTGGGCATGTTCCTCCCCCAGCCAGGCCTGGAGCCCTGGGGTCTGGCCTCCCAGGCCAGCAGCATTACTGGGGTGGGGACCTTTGTTCTGTGCACACAGGGCCTGAGGGTCACATAGGCAGGCTGGAGCTGGCGGGGGATGGAGGGACACAGGATGGGCGGGCACAGCTGTGTTCTCAGGAAAGCATGAAAACCCAGAAGTGAGGGGTTGAGACGGGGTGAAGGCCCACACTTTGCCATCGACTCAGACCTGCTGGGGGCTGGCCCAGCACCCTTCTTTCTCTGCTCTGCCATCCCCCAAACTGGCTGGAGTCCGAGGGGGGCTGGAGTGAGCCCCACCCCGACTCTCCTGCGAGTGGACTGAGGCCCAGAGTCTGTGGGCCTTGCGCATGGCACCCAGGACTTCGGCGGGCTCGTTCACAGAGACCATGGGGCGTCCCGCAGCCCAGGTGATGGCCGAGCCCCTGGGGAGCCAGGAAGCCATCTAGGAACCCGCCCGCCCTGCTCTGCCCGGGAGTCTGAGCGCTTGAGGCAGAGGCCTCCACAAGCCCCCAACCCCAGACTCAAAGGCCTGAAGCCCGCACGGGGCCTCTGAGACTCCAGAGTCTAGGAGTGGCCCCTGGGGCCTGTGAGGGCTTGTGCCTCCACCCTCCTGGGGACACGCTGTCTCACCCGCAGCCACAAGATCTAGTGGTTCGTGTGGGGGCCCCCGTGCATGGGCTTCCTGCTCAGGGTGCAGGGCTGTGCAGAAGGAGACCCGCCGACACAGGTCCGGTCTGTAAGTCTCATGGGCTGCCCCAGGAGGCACCGGTGTGTGAGCCAGCAGTGAGGGGGACCTGCGAGGCAGGGATGGGAGGACATCGTGGGCGACGAGCGCAGAGCCTTAAAAATGGAAGCTGCTCCCCTCCTGAGCCGGCCGGGGCAGCCCCAGTGTCCCGTGTGGGTCAGGAACAGGCTGCTCTGATAGAGGGTCTGCGGATCGGGAGCTCTCTAGAGGGGGCTGGACACGGGCTCGCCTCGGCGGGGAGACCCCAGCCTCCCCCAGTGACCAGAGTAGCTTGAGGGAGGCAGACCTTTCCGTGCCCCTTCTAGATGGGGCGCCTCTCCCAGGCCCCTAGGCCGCCTGCCCGCACGGCCTCTAGTTCTCCTGGGAAAGCTCAGGCTCGGCTTTGGTGCTGCAGACAAGGGACTTGCCTCCCTGCCTGGGAGTCACTGCAGGGACACCAAGAAAGCAAACCCACTGCTTTTCTAACACCTAACAGTGGAAAAGGAGGAAGAGAAGGGAGGTCAGCTAGAAAGTTCTGGAACACAGTCTATTTACCAAAGGAGCATGTTTTCCAGTGAAAGAGGATGCTGCTGGGGAGCTGAGGAACCAGTGAGGACCAAGCCCACGCGGCCGCCTGGAGCTTGTGCTGTGGTGGCAGCAGGCCCCGTCCCCCCCCCCCAAACCCCCCGGTCCACGCTGGGCCACCTCACTCACAGGAGAGACACAGGGACAGAAATGGGGGGGGGGTCACGGCAGCCACGGCAGCTCCCCTTTTGTTCAGGTACTCAGTCCGCCCAGAGGGCAGTGGGCGCGCTTGGGGAGCGGACAGCTGCCCGTCTGCTGGCAAGAGGCGGCCAGCCCCCGTGGGCACTGCTCTGCCGCCCGGCGGCCTGGCCCGTTCTCAGGGGAAAGGCCCTCTTGAGAGCCGCTCTGAAAGACTTCCCAAGTTGCTGGACCAGTTAATGAGTTATTTGCTCTAAACAATGTCTTGATAAAGGGGACGGATGGAGTTAGCTGGTGTTGACTAAGGAGAGACAGGGTTGCCAGGGAAATGCTTCTAAGTGGAAAGAAACAAAAGACAGTCGTCGGGTTTTGTCTGACTAGGAAAAATGCCGTGGAGAGCGTACCTTTGGCCATCTTTTGTGTTTATGATTTGGAAGAGACGGGCGGCAGTGAGTGTGGGGCCGGGCCGAGGGCTCCCACAAAGCGGGTGTGTGCGGGGCAGGAGCGGCGGCCCCGGGGCCCAGGTGGCCAGCCAGGCGCCCCCCCAATGGAGTGCGGAGGGCCCCGCGCCGCCCGGGGAGGGCGAGAGAGGCTCCCAGAAGCAGAGACGAAGAGCAGGTTGGATCGAGGGCTTCAGGGCAGTGTTCACGGGCTCAGGCAATATTCACGGGCTTTTATTTCTTTAATTCTTGTTCTGGGTTATAAATCTCTGCTTGTCCTCAGCGGCTCGAAATGTTTACTCGGAACTAAGCCCTGTGTTTTAACGAGTCATGTTTTAATAGGAAAACCATCTTTGATGGAATCATAATGCAATTCCTACTTTTTTTTGGACCAGCCGGAGCCCCAGGAGCGGGCCGCCGTGCCGCAGTGACAGGCAGAGTGGCCTAGTGCCTGGCCCGGAAAACCTGGCCTCCACGAGGCTCGCTGGGCATCCTCAGGCCCGCGGGCCGGGGAGCGCTGGGGCCGTCCCTCTACCCCTCGCCGTCAGCTCTGTCAGCCCGCAGTGCCCGAGTCTCCGGTAGGGGCCTGAAGACAGGCCCGTGGTGGCTGCCACGGTCCATGTGCACGCCTCCGGAGCTGCCGAGAAGTACCCCGGGCACAGGAGGATGCAGAAGCTCCTTGTTCTCAGGCTGACAGGAGGGGGCCCTGCCATTTAGAGGCGGGGGCAGCCTTCCTCCCCCGGGAGGACAGCGCCGGGACAGCCAGGCATGGAAGGTATCTGAGCACAGCCTGGTGGCAGGGAGACCTCGAGCACCTCCCCAGGTGCCCCCACCATCCGTCTATGCGGGAGCTCTGCCATCCCCCAAGCCTCAGTTTCTCCACTGTGAAAACCGGAACGACCTCTACATACAAGGCCCCAGGAGGGTCATCGTAGTTAACACGTCTGATTCCCTGCATTTCTACACGGGCAGAAGGGAGCAGGCCTCAAGGGGAGGGATCCTTTGTGATCAGAGACCTTGGGTCGACTCTGGACTCCCAGCGGCCACGGCCTGTGGAATGTGACCTGAGCCCTGGAGGAAGGGCAGGGGTGGAGGAGCTCCAAAAAGAGGCCAGGGGCTTCCCGCCGCAGGCTGCGTGGATGAGGGCCTGCAGCCGGGGCCGGCACCTGCCTGGCACAAATCCCCCTCGCTTATTCATTCACCTCTTTCTTCATCAAACATTCACAGAGGGGCCACGATGGGCTCCACACGGATTAAGGCTGGAGATAACAACCTGAGCCAAAAGGTCTGCTTCTGCCTTCCCCGGCCCCTCGCACTTGCCGGAGACAGCCAGTAAACCCTTGAGCACAAGTAAACACGCAGTTATCCATTAAGAGTGGGGGGTGGGGTACGGGGTTCTCAGCGGCCCAGTCTGCCGTGCGGGCATTTCAGCTACAACCCAGAGGGTGAGTCCTTCCCAGCCTGGGGAAGGGGAGAGGGTCAGCAGAGAGCCTGGCTTGTTCAAAATGATACCAAGAGAATATTGGAGGGGCCCCCATGACTTCATTAGATCTGCCGCTCAAGGTCACTACGAGCTTGGTGACCCCGGGCCCTAGACTTAACCTTTCAAGCCTCAGGTTGATTATATATAAAACAAGAGTGATAATATTCTTACGTCAAGAGCTGCCCTGATGTGCAGATTAGTGAAACCGTGTTTATAAAGCGCTTAGCACAGCGCCTGGCTGAGGGCAAGTGCAGTACTGACTCTCTGAAGATGATCGTTTAGCTCAAAGCGTGTGCGGGGCTGCTGCGTTTTCCCTTCGTCCGCACGGCAGGGACTGGCCTCCTTGGGAGCCCCTGGGTGCCCAGGGAGTGCAGGCCGGGCCCTCAGAGAGCGCGGGGACCGCCCTGCCTAGCTCCCGCTGGCCCCCAGGGCCCGCACAGGGCCTGGGGTGCTCGAGCACCCCTTCCGGCATGGAAGAGGAGACGCCTGGGGCCCGGGGCGAGGGGGCCCTCACAGCCTGCGGAGTACCGCAACAAATCCTACGTCCCTTCAGCTCTGAGAGCTGGGCCCTGCACCTACCAGCCCTGGGGGGCCCGCCAGAGCTCCAGACCGACCTGCCCCCTTGCCCTTAGCTGAGTGTGTGTGTGTGTGTGTGTGTGTGAAGGTCAGGGGTGAGGGGGGGACGGTTAGAAACCTCCAGAGAAGTGAGAGGCAAGTTCCTTGCGGGCTGCGGGGGTTGGCCCAGCCTGGACCAGGTGGGGGCCTTTATGAAGCCCCATTTTCCATCAAGGGAGCCTAAGGCCAGGAAGGTCAGCTGGTCCCACCACCCCCTAGAACTCTCATGGGGATCCCCATTCTTTGTCTGCGGTCACCCCAGCTCTAAGAACCATCCTTTCCGTGGGGGTGAGCAGGGAGGCTGACTAGGGGTCACATAGCTGGGGGGAGAGAGGCAGACAGAACTGGGTGGGCTGGTGGGGAGACAGGAAGTCCTGGGAGTACTGGCCCTCCTCTCAGCCCCCAGCGGACGGCCCCCGGGCTGTGCAGCCCCTCCTCACCTATCCCACTCTTCCTTCTATCCCACTCTTCATCAAACGTCAACCATATAAAAGCACTTTCTTTCCGCGTCCTGCTAGCATTCAGAAATAGAACTGTTGTCCAAGAATTTTCTCACAAGGAAATCCTGCCATTTGTGACAACACGGGTGAATGTGGAGGACAGTGACATAAGCCAGACGCGGGAGGACACAGTGCACGATACCAGGGACACGAAGGGTCCGGAGCCGCCAGACTGCTGGAAGCGGAGGGCTGGGTGGCGGCGGCAGGCGGGGCGTGGGCTAGTCCCCCCCACCCCCTGCACGGAGGGTCCGCCCCGCGGGGCGAGCGGGTGCAGCGTGGGGGGCAGCAGTAAACACGGCCCGGTGTCCTTCACAGGCCGCTGGGAGGGCAGGCTTGGCGGGAAGCGCCCTCCTTGGATAACAATACCAGTGAGAGGGCGAGAGGGCACCTTTGGAGCTCATGGGCGCTTCGTGGCCAAGATCGCGGTGATGAGCTCGTGGGCGCGCTTCTCTCCAAATCCTCATGCTGCACACGTTACTTACGTGCAGATTTGGTATGTCAATCATACCTCAACAAAGTAGCTTAAAAAAGGAAACGAAAAGCAAGACACAAATAATTTCTCCCAGGAACTTTTGTTTCGAGCACCTCATTTAAGCACATTCTTGACGACGTCCTCCAGAGCTGCACCCGGAGCTCCGCAATGTCCACCCCGGCAAGGCCTGCACAGCGTAGGAGCACACACCTGTTTCATCTACGGTGACCCAAAAACCCGGCTAAAAAATCGGTTTTGGAAACCCAGGCCTGAGCGGTGTCGCGCCGAGAATGCAAGCGGACCCTGGGCAGCCTGGGAGGGTCTCTGGGGAGCTGCGCTGAGCGCGAGTCAGTCTCCGAAGGTCCCACAGCGAACAGTCTCGTCAGGCAGACTTGAAAATGCGGAACAGATGGGTGGTTGCCAGGGCTGAGGACATGGCGGGGTGGGAGGCAGTGCGTGTGGCTCTGGGGGTGACACGAGGGACCTGCGGGGACAGGAGCGCCGCTGGGTCCGTGTATCTGACCTTAGTCTACAGTTTGCAAGACGTCACTGTGGGGGGAAGGGGGGAAAGGACACATGGCATCGATTATTTCTTAAAACTGCTTGTGAATCTGCAATTATCTCAAAATAAAAAGTTTAATTAAAAAAGTCATGATCCCCATACGAAAAAAATCAGCAGTCCTAAAAATACCCAATAATGAATTTTAAAATGTACAAAATCCACACAAGGGGCTAAAAGCTATTGAGGGACATTACAGCTCTTTTGAACACCTAGATAAACCTCTCCTCTGTGTGGCCAGGAAGGCTGTTTTTGTAAAAAAGAGAATTCTAAGTTAATCTAAATCGATCACAGCTTCCGTAGAAAATACCAAGAGAATGTAGGGAGTCACACACGTGCTCACTTTTTAAAAACCAGACACGCCGATTCCAAAGCCTGTAAAAGTCTGAAAAGGCATCACCTGGAGCTCTCCGGAGGCAGCCGGACCCCGGGCTCCAGAAGGCCGTGGCTGTTGGAGCGCGCCTGTCAGCCTATACCGTCTCCCGAGCACGCGCTACATTTCTTTCTGAAGCCAAGCCTCCTGGTTCGACTCCCTCCCTGGCGGCCTCGTCAGGCACCCAGGACGGTAAAGGTGGTGAAGGCGCCTTGCACACCGGCTTTGGCCGGCACTGGAGCCTTTCTGTGTGCGGGCGCTGGCTTCTGCTTCACACGGGGTCCCTTCAGTCCCCCCAGCAGCCCTCGAAGGCATGCTTTCTTGTCATCCCCATTTTACAGATGGGGAGACCAAGACCCCGGCCCAGTGGCTCACTCAAGGTCCAGCAAGGAGACAGCAGTGCAGTCGGGGTTTGAACTTCGGGTGAGGCTCCAGAACTGCCTGTAAGCACGACTTTCTGTTCCCGAGTCAGTAAAGGAGAATGCCAGGCAGCGGTGCAGGGGCCCAGGGGTAGCCTTCGTCTGGGCTGCTTTCATAAGGACAAGGCTGGAAAGGCTGTGCTGGGCCAGGGAGCCCAGACAAGGCCAGGAGACAGTTGCGGCTCTTGGGGTTGGGACGCGGAGCCGTGCTGACCTGCACTGGTTGTTACGATGCCCCAGCCAGCGGGCTTGATGGGGTCAAGATTTTCCTTCTGGCCACTGTGTGGGGGTGGGGCAGGATGCACATTCTAGATTTTTCTTACTGCGGCTTCCTCCTTGAATTAGGCCTATTTTCATCTCTTGTTCTCTGCTCAGTTACTGCATTCACTTTTCCTAAGATGCCCTGAAGCACGTGGGATCATACACGGGTGGGAAGAGGCCCCTGGGTCAGACCCGCGACCCCTGTGTGGCTGGACTCTGCCGTGTGAGCGAGCCCGGGAAGAAGCACACACTGCAGCTCCCTGACATTCCTAGTTATCCAGGCGAGGACTCGGCCCCTAACACCCAGCTTCCTGTCAACTCGAGAGCTAATCCTGTGTCTACGTCTGAAGAGTGTCTTGATCTGAGGCCGTGCCGTGGGTTCCCTGGTTGGCTGCACTGGGGCTTTCCAGTAATGGGAATGGGGGAGGCCCTGCCCCACAGGTAAGTGTGTCGTAAAGTTCCCAAGTCAGACCGCCAGGCCTGGCCTATCCCCGGGCCCATCGGCCATCCAGAAGGCCGTCTACGAGCAGACACGAATGACGGGAGAGTTTGAAATGCGATCAAGGCAGCAGGGAAGTCAGCGGAGAGGTGATGTGCTCGAATGACTCGAGTTGGGACAACGAGTTAGACACACAGAAAATACACTGCATTTAATGGTTTCTTACACCAAACCCAGATGAAACACTATTCACATGTAAAAAGGTGAAATAAGAAGGACAGAGGAAAACAGGGGAGAATCCATTAAAACAATCTCAGAATGAAGAAGTTTTTTCAAAATGTACAGCTAGGACCAACCCCAAGTCACAAAAGACTGCCAAAGTTCACGTCAATTTAAAATTCCCACCAGCAGAAAAATATTATAGAAGCCAAGAGACCAAAGAAAAATTGGGGTAAAATATTTTCAACACATGTTGACTTCCTATAAATCAGTAAGAGGGCTTAAAAAGAGGAGAGTATAGGAAGATGGAACACAAAACAAAAAGAAATGCTATTAATTATTTGAAAAGATAAAGCCATCATTCATAATAAAAGAAATGTACATCGGAACTCCAGCATAGCATTTCTCATCCATCAGATGGATGGAGGTAAAAGCCGGGACTGCTGGTCTGCTGGGGGCGGTGTGGGTGCGGGCGCAGGACACACAGAGCCGCAGTCACGGTCACGGACACACGGACGCATGGGGCCGCTTTCACCAGTGCATGGATGCACAGAGCCACTTTCACGGACACACGCGGCCGCTTTCACGGATGCACGGAGCTACTTTCACGGACACACGCAGCCGCTTTCACGGACGCACAGAGCCACTTTCACGGACACACGCAGCCGCTTTCACGGACGCACAGAGCCACTTTCACGGACACACGCAGCCGCTTTCACGGACGCACAGAGCCACTTTCACGGACACACGCAGCCACTTTCACGGACACATGGACGCACAGAGCACGGGTGTCCAGATGCACGGGGCCACTTTCATGGACGCACGGGGCCGCTTTCACGGACACACGGACGCACGGAGCCACTTTCACGGGTGCCCAGATGCACAGAGCCACTTTCACGGACGCACGGGGCCGCTTTCACGGACACACGGACGCACGGGGCCACTTTCACGGACACACGGGGCCACTTTCACGGACACACGGACGCACGGGGCCACTTTCACGGACGCCTGGATGCACAGAGCCACTTTCACGGACGCACGGGGCCGCTTGTATGGGTGCAGGTGCAACCGCCATTTGGCAGATCTGTGAAAACATGTACAAATGGGGAAAATGGACCTTTGGGAGTGAATCCACTTAAAATGGAGACCAAAATGACATGAAACACGGATCTGACTGGGAGGTTTCCTTGAAAAATAACGACACTAGCTGTGGAAAGAAGACTGTCCTAGGAGAAGCTGTTGTAACTGCAGACACCTCATTTCAGAAAGAGCGAGCGGAGACGGTTCTGGTCTTGCGGTCGTGAACCATCACATGAGGCCACCGTGGGGCACCTTTGACTGCGTCCCAGCCTTTGGCAGAGTTTCCATGGAAAGGCTCGTCTGTGTAGAAAGGGAGGCTTAGCCGCTGCGCCCAGGGGCTGCCCTCTGGTTTACTACTGCCCTGGCTCTGCTCTGAGCCGCTCATCTGGGCCCCAGACTTGATTTTCTCTTCAACGGGTAACTGGTTTCACGCAGCCTCACTGCTGGGGGTCTTCCATTTCGCTGCCCTTAACTTCATGAAACCTCACATCTTGGCGAGATTTACAGCTCTTCTCTGTAACTGACTCACTTTGTGGCATCCTTGTTCGGTAAGGGACAGCCTCGGAAGCGACTCCGTCAACGGAGCTAGAGCAGGGATAAGCCCGAGGGGGGGGGGGCACACAGTAGTGTTCAGTGGGGAGGGACAGACTAATTTCATAATCGGGCAGTTCCTTAGTGAATATCTGAATGGTTAATGGCTGTCTTTAGCTGCCCTACACATCCATCAATAGGGGACTTGTTCCTACTCACGGGACAATGGGATGTCCTGCAGCTGTTAATAAGAAGGAGATGCCCTCGATGTCTTCATACAGACCCATCTCCGGAGCGCCCAGGCACCTCGCCTTTGAACGGTGTGCACTGGGGCCGCGTGCTCACCGAGCAATGAGTGGACTTGCTCGGGGACTGCTGGAAGGTCTCCTACAGCATGACGCCTGCGGAGAGGGGTGCAGCATGGCGCGCTGGCCAGGGCTCCATTCTCTTGGGGTCACTGTGTGTGTCCCTGCTGGCCCCGTCCTGCCAGCTGCAGTAGAGTCACGTCGCCCTCAGTCAGGCCTCACTAAGCGGCCCACCCCTGCATCCGAGGATGGAAAGCTCGCTGACCAACCCCCAGCCTGGCGGCCCTCCCACCCCACCATCTGCGTGCCTCTTTTCGGGCAGATGGATGCCCGTGTGCACCGGAAATGGAACCGATGCTGTAGACTGGAGTCCCCACGAGCGCAGCCCCACGTGGGGTATGCCCGGTGCAGTGGGCTGAGAGCAGCGGCCACGCGCCCAAACGGATCCTGGAAGCACTTGAACCCCACCACACAGAGCCATCCCACATGCGTGCGTGCGCGCCCGCGGAACACTTAATAAAGGTGCTTCTCGCAGGCGCTGCCGCGTCAATCAACCTCATCTGGGCAGCTCAGAAAGAAGTGTGGCGGACCCGTACGTCAGCTCCGCAAAGGGGAACTGCAGGTAGACGCGCTCGCCACGCAACCGTGCGTGTGAAAGGGTGGTCCGCGTAAGGATAGGCGCAGAGACGCACTTGCTCATAGGAAACACGGGGGAGAAACAGGTCGGAAACCGCTGACAGCGCTAACCTTTACGGAAGGAAACGCAGGAATCCGGGGTTGGGGTGGGGACAGCCCGGTATTTTCACCAGAGCCCCTTCTGTGCTCTGAATTCGTTTTGCCGTGTGCGCGTGTAAAACCTACTTATTATTATAATCGTTTGTTACGCGAGATTGCACGAGGTAAAGCACGGCCCGCCGCGGAGCGTGTGGACGCCCTGCCAGGCTGTGAACGGGCAGCCCTCCGCCGGGGGCTGGGCGGCTGGCGAGAGGCAGCTCCGCGCATGGTGCCGTGGGCTCTGGTTCATGTCACTCCGAGAAACGGGGGCTGCTTCGGCACAAAGAGGTTTTTGACAGCGGAAGGCAGAACCAGAGCGAGAGCAGACCCTGGGCAGGCTCCCAGGGAGCCCACCCCCACTCTGATGGGGGGGGGGTGCCCTCCACCCCTCTGCAGACCCACAGGCTGTCCTAGGAAATGAGATGCCGCATGTGCTCCGTCACTGCGGGCTTTGGAGAGGAGCGATCCTTTCAAGAGACCGTCGTGGACGTGTATGGCACGTTCTGACCGCTGCGTCCCACGAAAATACTTGAGTTTTTATGGAGCTCGTTTCTGCCTTCAGGTAATCTTTGATTTTGATTCACACAGCAATGATGACAACACGACCTATTTTTCAATTGATCTGCCCCACGTCTGGCTTAAGTATTTCCTAATGCATATTCATGTTTTAAACTAAAAAAAGAAGAAAGAAAGAAAGAAAGAAAGAAAGAAAGAAAGAAAGAAAGAAAGAAAGAAAGAAAGAAAAAAAGAAAGGAAGAAAAGGCTGGAACGTGTACCCTATCTCACCACCATGCTTTTCTCTTTTGCCAAAACTTGGCTTTGGGGAGGAGCCCGTGATCTCCGCTTCAGCAATGGCACTGCTCGGGCACCGCTCGGAGCCTGTGTACTCTGGGGCGGTGACACCATGTTGACCCAGGAGGGGGCCCTGGGCGCTCCTCAGCGGGCCACTGCCCCCCCGCCCCCAGGAGCAAAGGCAGGGGAAGGGAAGATGAGGCTGCTGGTGACCCACGCGGGACGTGTCCACACCCGGCCTCGGCAGGGGCTCTGCCCTGGGCATCCCCGTCCCCACCTGGGCGTGGGGAGGCTGGGACACGCCGCTGGCAGGGTGGCTGGGCGGGAAGAAGCCAGCCCAGCACCCGCCACTGTAAGAGGAAACGAAGAGAAACAGCTCCAGTCAGCCCCACAAGTGAGGCCTGGAAAACTCTGCAGCTGGGGTGAACACAAAGGACTTTTCAGACCCTGCAGCCAAGGTGCCCAGTGAGCGATTTTTTTTTTTTTTTTTTTTTTTTTACAGCTATTAGGGTGACAAGCCTTTCCAAAGGCCAGCAGTTGGCGAGGGTTTCCAGGAAGCTGGTCTGGCAGCAGGCTGGGATTGGAGCAACTTTAACGAGTTAACTTCAGAAGGAAGGAATCGTCAGGGAAGGTTTAAGGTTCAACAAACTTTTTGAATTATTTTGCAAAAAGTCCTGGCTTCCAAACTCAAAGGCATGTTTAGCCGTGACTGTTTTAAGCCCGAGATTATTTCAAAGGCAACGCAGCCCGCACGTTTCTGATTCATTCAGTCCAGGTATCTGTCTTAATGCCTCAGGACAGGCTGTGCAAGTGCCATCCAGTGCCGGGAGACACGGGGACCACCTTACGCGTCTCGTCAAACGCCCCTCCAGCCACGTGCCTCTCCCGCTGCCAGCCCCCGTGGCCGTTTGTGCACACGCGCACACACGCGCACACACGCGCACACCTTCCCCAGGCAGGAAGCCGCTCCCTGCCAAGAGCGCATGGAATTCAGACTTCCAGAGGGTGTCCTTGGCCTCCAGCTCCAAGCCACACGCGGAAGAAAGGTCCTAGTGTGTGTGGTGGGGGCCGAGAGAGAGGGGCCGCCATCTCTGCTCACGTCTATCTGGGCCCCAAGAAAAACCCACAACGGGCTACACTCTGCTCAGCCACACCCGGCCTCAGTCACATTCCTTCCCTTCCTGAGCCCACACTGGGTGGCCCCACAACCCGGCTTCTACACCTCCCTCCCCACCAGCGGGGAGACCTAGGCCAGGCCCTCATGGGGCAGTCAGCAAGTACAAATGAGGGGGCCGCACCCCAGGCCCCAGGCAGCCGGAAACCACCAAGGGGCCCGAGGGGCTGGGCATCCCACCCGTGGCCTCCTCTCAGCTACGGTGGGAGAAGACAGTACTTACTCCCCAACCAGCACACCCCGGGGCTGAGCTCCTTGCGGGAAGTCCCTCTTCATATCCCACCTGTACTCTCCTTGCTGCAGGCGATCCCCACACACCGGGAGGAGGCACTGCCCCCCTCCCCCGGCCCCCGTCCTGGCCGGGCCTTCCCAGCCCTGAGATCTGGCATCCTTGGGAGTTAAACATTTACAGGCAGAGACCAGCACCAGCCCAGTAAATGAGACAAGTCCATGATCGGCCACACACGGTGGATGGGCTGGTCACGCTTAGCTTCTCTCTGACCCCAGTCCCCGGGGCCTTGCCACCTGCGTGGCCAGGGAGCAGCAGGTGGGCAGTGCGATCCCCCTGCAGGTCATCGGAGTTGATGAGGACCGTGATGAGCGGGAGCGTTTACGGCTCCTCAGGTGCTCAGCGCTCCGGGAGGCCTGGCACAGGAAGGGGGGGGCTCCTGGGCCTGGCCCTTCTGCCTGGGGAGGCGGCTGTGGCTTTGCGGCCTGGGCCTGGCGTCGCTGCTGGGGCTTCTGTCCTTGCTCGGGGCCGCTCTGATCCTTCTGAGCTGGGGGGTGGTGGCACCCCTGGCCTGCTCCTGCCCACTGGGGTCTCTGGCTGAGTGCCGTGAGGTCCTGCTGTGGCCTGAGAGGCCCACTTCACTCTCCCTTCTGGCCAGCCCAGACCTCGCAGTTCAGTGTTTAAGTAATGCCTCAACTCTACCGGCCTGTCCTTCCAAGCATGGCCTGCAGTGGACTTAACTGGGGGGACACTCTTCCCGCATCCCTTGCGGGAGGGCCTGGTGTGGGAGAAACAGCAGGTTAAGAAGCAGGCCACGGCCACGACCGAGGCCTCGAGGACGTGCTCCCACTGCTATCCTGGTAGCCAGGTGACCGGGGCCTGGTGCTCAGGGAAGTACCCTAGCTAGCCACTATGTTTGGGGTAGCCAGGTGACCGGGGCCTGGTGCGGGGTGCGGTGCGGGTCCCACTAGAACAGACGGCTTCGGCTGGAGCCACAAAGGAGCACGGGACCCAGAGACAGGAGCCCCAGGGCCTGGCCCCAGCTGTCAGCCGCTGGCATGGCCCTCTGGTCTCTGGTGTCGGGGCCCCCACTTCCCTGGCTGTCCAGCTCCCAACACCTATAGAGATGTCTTCCCACCCCAACACCAGCCCCCTGGTCTGACGCAGCCCGCTCCCAGTGCAGGACACGGATGGGTGGTGGGGAGCTGTAAGCAGGAGGCTGCTGTGGGCTGTGGGGGTCACCTGGGAGGACAGTCCAGTGAATTCCTCTGAACCCCTGCAGATGGCCCCACCCCAGTCCCTACACACACCAGCCTCAGCTCAATCACGCCGGGAGCCTGTTTTCTGGGGCGTCGCTCCACCCAAGGCCACCCCCACATCACGAGTCTGCCCCCCGCTCCTGCTGCGGCCTTGTCTTGCAGCCGGGCCCCCGTGAGCTCCCACCTGGAGCCCACGCACCCAGCCGGGTTCCACGGGGCACTTCAAGAAGAAAAGCAAGGAAAAAAAAGCATTCCAGTGTTTTAAACTGGAACAGATTCCATTTGATTTGATGAACCCAGAACCCAAGGAAGACACAGACACAAGACCACCACCGAAAGGCCCAAGAGGAAGGGAAGGTAGGAGGGGCGCCCCTGGGCCGGAGGGTGGCCGTCGGGTCCGGGCCGGGGAGTGGACGACACGGGACCCCACGTCAGCCGGGGCAGGGCCAGGGAGACAAGCCTAGAGCAGGCTCAAAGGCTCGAGGCCAAAGGTCGCAGCGTGACCTTACCTTGCACTTCATACCCTAGATACAGCGCCCGGCTACCGGAGGAATGGAGCAGGGGCCCCGGGCTTGGCTGCCGGGAGCTGCCCACCTGCCCGGGGGCTGGGCTTTCTGCGAGCATCGGGTGTGTGACCACATGCGAGGCCGTGGGGAAGGGCCCTGAGTGTGTGAGTGTGAGAGTGAGCGTAGCTCTGTGCTCTTGGCACGGCCTCACCTCCCACCCGCTTCCAAACGTCCTCCACTGCCTGTGACGTCACCCCCCGGCCTCAGTTTCCCTAGCAGGGCACCGGAGAACCGTGCTGTGGCAAGTGTTGGACTTGGGCCTGGTCTGATCTTGTGTGATGGTTTGGTTCCAAAGTCTTAGAAGGTGGATCTGGTAGAGTCAATGTTACCTTGGAAAATCCCTTGAGTTGCCCCTAAAACATCCGGTCCCCAGAGCTGTGTGCACACCCCCGCTGAGTAACTCGTGCACCCTGAAGTGGGAGCAGCTCTGGGCAAATGCGGAGGGTGCCCCCGCTCCTCTCCAGGCTGCCCCCCCCTCCCCCGCACAGTCTGTGCAGGGAGCCTCTGGGGCTGATCAAAGCAGACGTGGGCTCGGGGTATGGGTGTGGGGCCAACAGGGACGCCGGGAACACCAGCCACGGCGGCTGGACTCCCGTCTCCCCCTGCCTCTGCTGCCCTTTCTTCCCCTTCCCAGATGGTGCCCCAGGCCTCCCGTGGGCCAACCGGACTGACAGACTGAACCGTCAGACCTCCGCCCTGGAACCAGTCACTGCCAAGGACCAGCACCTGAGAGGTGGCCTGTGCCCAGGACACCTGCCTGGTCCCCAGAGGGCGCGCACATGTAAAGGACGATCGCCCAGCCGGGGGCTCTGGGCCACCCCTTGAAGCCAGGAAGCTCGGCCCGCCGCTCTGCCTCCCACGCAAGCAGTCAGCCTCCCAGGTGACCCGGGAGCCCCCGAGCCGCCTGAGGGTCTGCAAGGCCCCTCGCCCTCCACGTGCGCTGGTGCAGGTCCAGGGTGTGTGCAGAGACCAAACGTGCAGAATTCTCCGCAGCTCAGGGCCCCCCAACCAGAGCACAGACTCTCCGTCCAGGTGCACTGCTGTCTCCTGCTGACGGGCCACAGACCCCAACCAGAGACCAGGCCCCTTTGCCTCCGCTGGCTGGCGACCCCCTGCCCCCTGCCTCCCTGCCCCACGGGAGCCAGCCTGGCTTTCCCGGCACAGCCCCGGGCTCCCTGAGAGACAGCGTGTCTGGGACTGAGCCCCGGCTCTGCCTCACAGGGGCCGCTGGCAAGGCCTGGCCCTTCTGTGAAGCACTCTCTGACCCACCACGACACAGTGTATCTGGTGAGCTGTGTGTCTCGGCCAACGGCAGCCTCCCTTCCCAACCTGACACAGACACACAGCCTCTTGGGAGCGGCTGGCGGCCAGCAAGACCGGGAACACGGCCGCCCCTGCTAGGCCACCCACGGAGCTGCCCCAGAGATTGGGGTACGGCGGCGCCTCCATCCCTGGCCTCGCACAGGGCCACAGGCAGGCCGGACGCCTGGCCCGCGCCACCCTTTGCTCTGCTGCAGGCCGTGGCTGCCCTTGGCGGGTAGGCCCGACGCTGAGGAGAACAACGGCAGAAGCGTGTTGGGGCACGTGTGGCTGCGCACCCCTGAAGAGAAGGACAGAGGGGCCCAGGTCTCCCTGGGAGTGGAGCCCCTTCCCTCACCACCAGAGGCTGTGTGCACCTGCCTGCGGACCACGTCGAGGCCCTGGGCTCGGAGGCCTCCAGGCAGATCTCGTGAAGGACGGGACCGCAAGGCTGCTCACGGACTCCATCCGCACCCCATGAAGACCTGTGACCTGCTGTGTTCAGAAGCTCTCAGGTCAAGTAGGAGATGTCCCTCTGGGGTCTCCCCTACCAAGGTGACGTCTCCTATCGGCTAATATTTCTATCAGCTAACAGTTCTCGAATTCGGTGCAGGGCCAGACCCCCGACCCCACATCCTCAAGTGTTCATACCTGCACCGCGAGGCCCATCTCCAGGGTCCAGGAGAGGACGCCGAGGCTCGGAGAGGGGAGCTGACTGCCCTGTGTCCTCCAGGCCAGCCGGCCAGATCCACGCCAGCCAGCGTTCCCAGGAAGACACGTCCCGGGTCTGGCAAACACCTGAACATCAGCACATGAGGCGTGAACGTCAGATCGGCCGCACGCGGCCACAGCGCGGAAAGCTGCAGGACACGGTAAGGAACGCGAGGGGCGTGGGGAGGCCACGGCTGCCAAGACCCGTTGTTGACCCACTATCGTGAAGACGTTCGCTGTCCCCATCCTCATCTAGTGGGGCAGCCCGTGCCGATGGGAGGCTGGCTATGGGAAGACAGGCCAGTCGCGAGGCCGGGGACCTGGCCGGAGCCTTCTTAACCGGCTGTCCGGACCTGTTATCAAACCCAGCAGCGACGAAGCAAGGCCTTGGCGGAAAGGACACGCTGCGGTCTGAGCGGTGGGACCGAGCAGGGCTCCGCAGCAGAGCCACGCGTGGACGTGGGCTGCAGTGGGGTGGCGCGGAGCTGGCAGGGCGGCGGAGGGAGGCCGGCCTCCTCCGCGATGGGTGCTGAGCCAGCCCGCATGTCCAAGGGGGAGAAAATGTACCTTGACCTCTGCCTCACATTGGATGCAAAAATCGATTCCAGATGGACCGCGGATCTACATGTGAAAGGTGAGCTAATAAAGGCTTAGAAAAAACCAGAATATCTTTATGACCTTGGAGTAGTCAAAGTTTCTTTAATGGGACACCAACAGCACTATCCAGAGAGGAAATGTTTGATTAACTGGATCACATTAAGAGTTCACTTAAAGTTCTTCTGTTCATCAAAAGACGCCCCTCACGGGCGGAAGGGCCGGCCCGCGGAGGGGGAGGTGGTGGTTCTGTGCTCGGTCCGTCCACATGCGTGTGCGGGCACGCGGGAGCACCAGCGTCTCTGCCCCCGCCAGCCGCGCCAGGACACGGGGAGACAGAAAGAAAGAGCAAGTGTAGATGGGCCAGAAGAGCTAACCCAGAATCAAACGGGCAGAAGACACGAGCATTTTTACGAAGGACCGTATCCAACCAATCGGCAACACGGGAAGGGGCTCGGTTGCCTTCGCCGTCAGGTTCCCGCGGGCGAGATCCCGCTCCGACGGCGTGGCCGAGCGCGCGAGCCCCGGAGGGCCGGGTGCGGGGGGCTGCCCGGCAGGACTTAGCGAAGGGAAGCACGCCCCTCTGGCGGCCCCACACCTAGGCAGACGCGCACCGGAAATGCGGCCTGTCCGTTCGCCAGAAAGCCTGTACAGGATATTCTTAGCACTAATGATAACAACCCGACGCTGGACGCGGTCCACGCGGCCGCCGACAACAGAACGGATAAACAAAGTGCAGGCCGTTCACATGGTGGCGTGCCAGCCGCCCGGCGCGCGAGGTGCCGCTCTCCGCAGCCACGTGGCACGCCTCCCGGGAAGCCGGACGGACGCAGGGGTGTGCGGCCGTGGGCGTCTGTCCATAGAAAGTTCAAGAACGGGCACTGCCGAGTCCTGCTGCCAGAAGCCCAGACGGTGGTGACCCTCCGAAGGCGTGACAGGAAGTGGGAACGCAGGGGCTTCCTGGGGACCCCTCTGTCGCCCCGGCCTGGGCGCTGGTTACGTGCAGCCTGTGCTGAGAGGCACCAAGGGCTCTCGGGATCCGTGCACGCTTCATCCTTCAGCCAGAACGTTGGACGCGCCCGATGTGCAAGGACGGACCTTTCCGGGCCTAACTTGAGAGCTGGACACCCACGTCTGGAGTGGGGCTGGGCCTGCCCCCGCCCCCGGCCTCCTGACCACGCGGCCCTGAGGCTTAGCCTCCCCTTCTAGGTGTAGGCCCATGCGAGACCCGCGACCACCGGAATTGTCTCCGTAGCGCCACGCCAGTGCCACCTGTGACGTTGTTCTGTCCTCCAGCTGCCTCTAGGGTAAGCTGCTCTGCTGTCCCTCACACTCTCCAGCGCTCCGCCTGGTTCTGGCCAGCTTCGCCAGAGACCTGCCCGTGCAGAGTGCGAGCCCCGCCACCCGAGCGCCCCCCGACCAGCAGCTACTGTCATGGCTGCCGAGGAAGTAAGAGGCCTCCCGCTTTCCTCCAGGCCTCTACCTGGACCGAGGGCCCAGTCCCCAGAGCGGTGGCCTCAGGAGGCCGGCCACATCCTCCTCACGTGCTCGGATGGAGGAAGTGAGGCTCCCAGAGGTTAGGGGGCGTCTGGGGCCGGCCTGCAGCTGGGCCGCTGCAGGCTGAGAGCCAGATTGAGGGCATCTGATTCCCAGTCCTGTCTCTTTCCCACTGAGCCACTCCGCCTCGCTTTTAATTTAATTAGGAGAACATTTAATCCCCCCGTGCATTTCAGAGACGGGTCTGAGCTGGCCGGGGCTGGGAGGCTCTGACGGGGCCTGTGACTCACGCGGTTCTGCACAGCACTCCCGGGCGGGCTCCCACGGGGCTTCCTTGGCACCTCGTGCAGACAGAGGTGGTCTGGAGCTCCGAAGAAGACAGGACACCGGTCTGGAAAGACAAACTGGTCTCATCTGTTGCTGGCAAGCCCCCTCCTTATCCCCCTGGACACTGGCCCCGAAGCGGCCTCTTCATCCTTTCCCACCAAGGTTTGCAGGGCGAGAAACAAAGCAAGGAACATGGCCGCTCGAAGAACTGCGGCGCCTGGCGCCTGTGCGGTCCACGGGAGTGCACTGCAGCTGGCCCCGGGGTCCCTGAAACGTCCCCGGCCGAGCTGCTCCCATCCAGGGAGCCGGCCCTCTGGTCCACGGAACCAAGCACAGGCCGAGCCTTGCGACATTTGCCCCCGTTTCCAGAAGGCATGGGGCTGGCCGTGGCCTCGCTGACAAACGCAGAATCCAGGAGACATTAGTAGTGATGTGGACGAAAGCCAGGCCACAGCGGCCTTGCTGGAAAAGAGACACTTGAGCGTTTTGGCATGAGACTCCGCAGGGTCCAGGAGAAAGTTGGAGACGTGGAAATTGTAATTAACGCACCCGGGGCTGGTTTTGCTCAAGGATCTACAAGCTGTCCTGTCACAGGAGGCCCACAGGCACACAGTTGCTGGGGAGGTATTCACGGTCACCTGGAGGGGCCCCACGGAGCCCCAGTCCCGGCCCTGCCTTGCCTCTGCCTCCCTTCCCTAGAAGGCCCGCGGCCCTCCCCACGCCCATCTAGACGCACAGGGGGTCAGGCTGTGCTGGGCCCCGCGGAGCAGGACGGGCCGGGGTGGCTGGGAAGCGGGAGCTGAGCCTCGCCCAGCCACGACGGCATGACAGGGAGATGGAGGGGCTGGGCATCCACTCTTCCAGGGGAACCCTTCAGGGGAAGGCCTGGCCTCTCGCACACCTGCTTGGGGTGTCTGCGTGTACCCAATGGGACGGATGTGAACTCCTGGCCAGGCCTGGCTGCCTTGGCATCTGAGGGGGGAGTGGGGGGCTTCACAGAAGTGGCTGCCGTCTCCCAAAGCTGCTGAGACAAGGGTACCCAGGCCACGCGTGCATGCAGGCCTGATCAGAGCCACAGATCCCCATGCTGCAGCCAATTCTGACCAGCTGACCCCTGCCCTGCGTGGTAGCCCCCCCTCCCAAGGCACCACGGCCCTCACCGCTTCGTCCCAGGTGATGCTGGCTGGGCCCTGGGTGGGGGTCCTGCCTGCCTTGGGGCAGGGGCCACAGTCTCTGAGCTCCTTCGGGCCCGGGGCTTCAGGAGTAGTGGGGAGCGGGAGCCTGAGAGGGGCCACACATACCCTGCTCCCCAGAAACCAAGGGTGGGGCCCTGTACTGAGGGCTCGGGGAGCTGGGACAGAGCCCTGACAGACAGAGGGCTCCCCAGGGGCAAGGACGACGGAGCAGGAATCTGAAGGCTGCAGTCGAGTGACAAGGCCGTTTCAGATGGGGACACCACGTGCAAGGCCCTCCCTTCCCACTGTCCCACCAGTGGCCCTCAGGGGGCAGAAGGCAGTGGGCAGGGCAGGAGCCCAGGAACTCATCCCGGCTCCTGTTGGGGTGCGGGGCTCCCCTCCTCTCCTAGATGCCCCGTCTCTACCTTACACTTGCCCCTTGGAGGCCCTGTGGCAAGGCTCTGGGGGCGGGGACACAGGTGTGGAGAGTCGAGGCAGACAGCGGCTCCCTTCCGACCTGGAAAACTGGCTGTCTGAAGGCATGTGCCCGGCCGCGGCCCAGCTCTCCGGAGCCGTGTGGGGGCCCGGGGCTGCAGGGGACGCGGGGCTTGCTTATGGGGCCCAAACCACTCTGCCTCCCCGACCCACAGCGTCCTGGTGACTCCCTAGTTAGCACCTGGCTTGCTCGCCGGCCCCCTGCCCCCCCACCCCTCGCCCCACCAATGGCCAGCAGGCCCCGGAAAGAGGAGCTTCGCCCAGCCCCAGGGACCTTCCCGTAATCAAGGCTGCAGTGACCTCACCTCCCTGGGGCCCAGCGGGTGGGGAGAGCTTGAGATGGAAACAAAATGTGTCTTTATTTATGCTTTTAATTTGAATTCTGGAACTGACCCAACGTGGTAATACACTTAACCTCAGTAAAATGCTGAAGAAAAATGAATCTGTTTTTCAGTAACTGCTTCCCACCCCCTCTGCCCCCTGCGAGACCCCCGTGCACATCCCCGTCCCTCGCGCACACACCAGGGCACGGGCCTCTGTCCCCTGTGCGGGGTCCATGGGGCCGGGCGGCCTGCAGGAGCCTCCATGTGGCCCCGAGCGGCTGGAGCCAAGTTTAATTAGGGGCACGGATCGCCAGGAGCGCCGGGCGAGAGGTGAAGGCACATGGCCCCAGCGTGGACACACAGGGCGGGCGCGGCCCTGAGTAAACACGGTGCCCACCGGAGCCACCTCTCCTTCCAGGAGTGGTGGTGGGGCCCTCTGCCCAGCCTGCAGCTGGGGGGCGCCTAGGTCCTGAGGCCCCAGCACCTCTCCCTGAGCCTCCATCCCACTCTCCCCAGCAGGGCTCCCTGAGGCACACACGTTTGTACAGGTCCCCTGCTGGTTCACCTTGACTCTGCCCTGACCAGACCGTAGTGTCTTGACCTCAGTCTCCGTGCTCCCAGCCACCATCACAGACCCAAGTACCTGCCTGGACACCTTCCTGCCGCCCCAGCTGGTTCACACCCGCTTCTGGACAGGTCTGCTGGGAGAAGCCCTTGTAGGTTCTAGCATGGGGACCTGGCTGAGGACTGGGGCACAGGCTCAGGCAGCACTGGGGGTGACCGAAGACACCTCCTCCCAGCCGGCCTGCCACGCTGGGGGCGCTGGCCCGAGAAGGCCCACAGCCGGCCCATGGCCAGCACGGGGCTCCGGGCTCTTCCAGTCTGACGGCCACAGTCCTGGAGGAGAAATGGCCAAGCGCCCCCGGAGAGCCAGGTTGTGCTGGCGTGGACTGCCTCTTGAGGCACCCTGAGCAGGCGGGCGGCCTGCGGCCCCTGGACAGTTGGTGTGTGCCGATGCCAGGACCGACAGCCGTCACCTCCAAAGGGGTGATGACCGCTGGGGGCAACTGTGAGCTTGTCTGTGCGGCCCCCCCGAGTCCCGAGTCTTTTGTCAACCTCACCCTGGGCCCCCCGTGGGGGTCTCGCGGGGCCAGGGAGCTGGGGAGGCCTCCCCACCCAGCTGCGTGGATGGTGGGTGGCAGCCCTGTCCTTCCCGG
This sequence comes from Ursus arctos, assembly GCF_023065955.2. Classification (NCBI taxonomy): domain Eukaryota; kingdom Metazoa; phylum Chordata; class Mammalia; order Carnivora; family Ursidae; genus Ursus; species Ursus arctos. The sequence goes on from NW_026622908.1 coordinate 46,579,721, forward strand.
GTGGGACTCCTTGTGTGTGTGTGTGTGTGTTTGAGGGGTTGGGCTACGGTCAAGAGAACAAAGGAGGAGAGGCTCCAACAGGAGGAGAGTGGCTCGGGGGACAGGAAGGGGCAGCAGGCACAGTGAGGTCTGGGTGAGGTCCACCTGCCCGAGGGGTGCGGTTCCCAGCAGGCTCTGAGCCGGCGCTGCACCTGTGTTTTGGACAACACCAGCCACAGAACTCCAACTGTTCCCACTCTGTGGTCTGTCTCGTGTGCTGGACTCTGTACAGGCCTCTGCCAAAGCGGTAAGACAGCGTTCTGCCTGCGGGCACCGGCCTGCCCCGCACAGCCCGCCTGCCCCCCCACCCCCCGGCTGTTCACACCTCCGCTCCCGCCCACTTATCCAGCAAGCCTGTCTGGTCATCTCCAGGACGGGTGGGGGCCCCACAGCCCACTCGGGCCGGGTCCATGAGGACGAGTTGCCCCTGCTTCCCAGTGACCTGGCCGGCTCCCACTAAGTTGGGGAGCACCTCCTGGGGGCACCCTGCCAGCCACGGGGGAGTGTCCACCTCCCCGTGAGCCTGAGGGGCCTGGAGAGAGGGCCGGCGGGTCCTGCCTGAGCACCGTACCAGCCCGAGACGGTCCCGTCTTTCTCGCATTCTGGCTACGCGACTCTGCCAGTCCTGCCTGAACAGCCAGGAGGCCCTGCGACCTGGGTCCCCACTTCCTCTGTCACCTGCGAGGCAACAGTGGCAGGCCCAGGGCCTCACCCCGGGAGAGGCGCACACGGCTCAGGACGACGCCCAGACCCCTGGAGGAACGCGCACGCCCTTCTGAGGCCTCTCGACGTGTCCGTGGAGAGGGGACCGAGTCAGCAAGCGAGCCCGCGAAGGGCCGAGCGGCGCGCACACATCCTCACACAGGACTTGTCCGGGGCAATCCCCGGCCGGGCGGTGGCCAGAATGGGCCCGAGTGCCCCACGGACCCCACCCCTCACTGCCCCCCTGGGTGGCCCTGCTGGGAGCACTGACTCCCACCTTGCAAGGGACTCACAGCACGCAGGGCCCTGGGGATTGGCCTGGCAGGGCTGCGATAGCGGGGGAGGGCAGGCACGCGTCCCAGGCCAGCTGTGCCTCGGGGGAGGGCCCGCTGGGAGGCGTGGAAAATCAGCCATTTCCTCCACCTGAAGGAGCCCCTGAGGACAGCCACGGCGACTGGCAGACAGCACTCGGCATCTGCCCCGCGGCTCTGGCCGGGTTCTATGGGGAAACGCTGAAAAACAAAGTCGTCTCTTTCTTGGGGGTGGGGGAGGGGGCTAGGGGAGAGAAAAACAATCTTCTCAGACGCGCACGGCGCAAAAACAAGTGGAAAATGATCAGCTTGGTTTTCCACAAGTCAAAACGAGAGGATCGTGTTCCCGGACTTGGCGGGAAATGCCCCTGCTCTTCTCCCCGCTTGGTGCCTGGGCACTGGGTCCGGCCCCTGGCAGCGAGTGGCCCCAGCTCGCCGAGGGCAGGCGGCAAGTGGCGAGCCCTAGGGGAGCAGGCCTGAGCCCCACACCGGCCCCTCTGAGCCCCATGGCCCTGCAGCCCGGCCCGGGCGGGCCAGCGGGCACTCACTGTGACACGTGGGTGATGGGCGCCAGCAACGTCTCCCCCTCCAGGTCCAGGTCCTCCGCAAAGCTGTTGGTTCTCACAAAGTGGGCTGTGCTCACCTCCAGCAGCGTGGGGCTCTTCTTCACTGTGGGGATAGGCGTGGCACAGCACGTGAGGCCTCTGTCGAAGGCTCGAGGGGACCCAGGGGGCCCAGGGCTGCTCAGAGCCCGGCTCAGACACCCACCCCAACCGGCCACCCCAGCCGGGGGCACAGACTTGCACGCCCCGAGCCTTCCCCCAAACCGACAAGACATCTACTCGCAGAGCTGGGTGAGGAGGGGGGATGGTTCGTGAAGCCTCTGCCCCGAGGATCTGGGGGTGGCAGGTTAAAATGGCCCCCATGTGCCTGAGGCCTCAAAGGCCCGTGACACCTTTGCAGGGGGAGGACTGCCTGGGCTGAGCTCAGGTGTCCAGGCCTGTCCCCAGGTTCACAGCTGACACTCAGGTCAACAGAACAGCCGACAAGCACCGGTCGGCTGAGAGACCCTGACTCTCACCACCACTGACCCTCCTGCAGACAGAGGGCCTCGCACCGGCGAAGACCCAAGGTGGTCTCCTGCCCACGATGAGCCACAAGCCTGGGAGAGGGAAGCAGCCACAGAGCTCCTCCCCGCCTCCCCAGCTCAGGCCACGGCGCCACACCGGCCACCCAGACCCCAAGGGAGGCGTGGGAACCTCCTCGCCCCAACAGCCTGTGTCGCATTCAGGTCCCCGGGCCATCTTCGACAACCTGGGGCTGACGTCAGGGCTGATAAGGAGACCTACCCGGCCCGGATTTTCAATGTGGACTGATCTTTCTTTTCTCCATTTAAAGCTTTTATTTTAAAGACATAAGTACTCATTGTAAGAAGTGCAACAACTCAAAGATTCACGAAGGCCCGCCTCCTCCAAGGTCATCGTGTGAACGCCCTGTGGATTCCTAGCTCACCCCTCTCTGCTCGTCGTACCAGCGGACACCAGGTGAGACTTCTTTTTCTTATACACGTGTCACTGCTCTGTTCCTGTCCCCCTGCGACATGCTCATTTCTCTACAGGTGAAGGAGATGTGGATCTGTGTCTGGGTGGTTGGACAGTCGTCCGTGGTTTACATCTGCCACAGGTCACTCAGCCACGGACACGGAGGCTCTGCTAGCTTTACGCCACTCAAGGCAACGATGCGCCACCCGTTTGTAAGAAATCCTGGCGCTGGGGCCAGGTGAGAGGGTGCGTCCTCGGTAATTTTAAGTGCCTTCCCAAGACGTTGTAGCAACACAGACTCCCCCAGCAGTGTGTGAACGTGACAGCTTGCCCACGTCCGGGCCCAAACCAGCCGCTGGCGCTCTTCCCGGGGCCGCCAGGCACGGAGGAAGCTGTTTGGTGCGCTGAAGGCCTGCTGTGGCCTGGAGGCTGTTTGGACTTCCTCCTGCAGAACCGACTTGCCTGTTCACATCTTTTGCTCATTTTTGCTTGTCGACTTGTAGGAATTGTTTACCGATTAAAATATTAACCTTTTGTCATGTAAGGTACAGAAATCTTCCCCAGGCTATCTTTGGTCTTAGCCTTTGAGTATGGTTGTTTTCATCCCAGAAAATGTTTTACATGTCTAAAGTGATACACTTATCTTTTGCTTTATGTAAAAAGAAGATTTTCCCACTTCAAAGGGATACGCCGGTCCCTGCATTTACCTGTGATGTGAACGCATGAATGTTCTGTGTACATTTTACCACATTTACCATTTATGCCTCACATTCTGGGTGCTCACCAGCAATCTGAAAGTGTAAAAGGACCCTGTACAATCTTTTTAAAAATGTATTTTTATTTACTTTTTATTATATCATACATAATCTTAAGAAACTAACGTAAAACATAAAATATAAAATTTCTCGAGGAAGACACAGAAGACTATCTCTGGACCTTGGATTTGGCAATGAGGTTTGAAGGACAACACCACAAGCTCAATCGGTGAGAGGAAGAAATTGATAAATTGGAGTTTATCAAAATCGCAGGTATATTTGCTCTGCAGAAGACATTGCTAAGGCAAGCAGAGGTAAGCTACAGACTTGAAGAAGGTATTTCCACGTCTCCTCTTTGGCCAAGAACTCATATCGAGAACACATAAAGAACTTTTGCGACTTGACAACAAGGAAAGCCACCAGACCAATTTAGGAAATGGATTACAGGCAAGCGTGGAGAAGGGTGCTCGGTTCAGTCAACGTCGGTAGTCGTTAGGGAAACGCAAGGTAAACCCACAGTCAGCAACCACAACACCTTTCCTGGAATGGCTAATTGTTTTTTAAGGTTTTATGTATTTATTTGAGAGAGAGAGAGTGCCGAGCAAGAGAGAGAACAAGGGGGGCCGAGGGAGAAGCAGACTCCCCGACCAGGCAGGGAGCCTGATGTGGGGCTCGATCCCAGGACCCTGGGATCATAACCTGAGCCGAAGGCAGACGCATCACCGACTGAGCCGCGCAGGCGCCCTCTAGAATGACGAAATTTTGTTAAAGCTTGAGACCTGAGCGTGCCACGCCCTCACGAGGACGCGGAGCGGCTGGAACTCACTGCCACGGGTGGGAACGCAGAATGGTGGGGCCGCGCTGGAAGAGAGTTCGGCGGCGTCCTCTCGGGTTAAACATGCACTTGCCGAGCGGCCCAGCGGTCCGTCTCCCAGATACTCACCCAGGAGAATCGAAAATTTACGCTCAAACCTGTGCATAAACGTGTACAGCCGCTTCCCTCACAGTCGCCCAGACCTGGAAACGGCCAGGACGTCCTTCAGCAGGGGAGCGGGTAGACGCACGGTGTTCGAGCCGTGCAATGAACACTGCCCGGCAACCAGAAGAAATGGGCTAGTAATTCGTGGGGCAACACGGGTGACTCTCCAATGCATACCGCTAAGCAGTGAAAGAGACCAGAGGTACAAGGCTATGTATTCTGTGATTCCATTTACATGACATTCTGGGAAAGGCAAAAGTACAAGGACATAAAACAGGTCAATGGCTGCTCGTGTTTACGGGAGGGGGAGTATCTGACTTCCAAAGGGTTGCACGAGGGAGTGTCTAGGGCTGTGCAACTTCTCTCTATGATGCTCTGCTGGTGGATACATGAATCCAGGCATTCGTCAAAACCCACAAAGCTGTCTCTCTCCAAGAACCGATTTTACTGTTTGCAAACTAAAAAAAAAAAAAAGAAAAAATCAACCAGCCTGTTCTAGGATCCTAGGAATGAAAGCAGACTGCGAAAAGTGAATTCTGCGTGACGAATGTGTGACATCGTACCGCATAGCACGGGGAGGATGGCAAGAAGGAGGTGGCCTCTTTGGACTGTCATAAACACAGGGCTCTAGTTGGTAATTGTGTTTCTCGTAGGGAAACTATGGGTTAAACAAATAAGTAAATAAATTATCAGTAACAGGAGCCAGGTTTCTCACTCTCTGAGAAGTACAGCAGTAAACGGAGTGTGTGTCATGGGGGGAGGGGGTGGTACAAATGACCCTGTGGCCAGAAATTTCAGTATGAACTTGTATCGCACGTCCCACAGACAGAGCCGTAATTACAGACACGTGCGTGTCCCTGGGTGACGGACGCATATATACTTCCTCACTCTGTCTGCAGGGGGGAAGCCGTGACAACCCGGCAGCCATGAGCACCCCAGGGCCACATCCTGGTTTCTTAACACCATCCACTTCCCGGTCGGAGGGACCAGGGCTCTCTGGCTGAAGACGGCAGGAAGGATGCACGAGGAGCCTGACGTTACCGTCTAGTGCTCCAAGGACGGGAATGCTCAGAATGGATGGGGGACATAGGTCCAGTGGGCACAGGAACTAACCCAAAGGACCCTCGATCAGGTGGCCAAGGCCAGAGCCATGTGAACCACACAATAAATCACAGGACTGAATTACAGCTCAAACACAAGTATCCCGAGCCCATCCTGATGCAAACTAGTAAGTGGGAAGGAGGGGCAGGCCTTCCTCCACGGATGAATGCTCAGAGCCGTCGGTGGAACTTGAAGGAGACTTCAGACTATCTCCCTCAGGTATCTCTTCACGGCTGCGGTGCTCTTCACACAGGTTCACCGACTCTTTCCCACCCGTCCCGCGGGAGGTGGCGCACCAGGCCCTCCCCTGAGGACAGCGCGCTCGGTGACTCGCCTCCGCGACTACACTCTGGAACGGGGAAGAACGTGTCTGACACGGTCTCAGCTCCGTGGCTCAAGCTGGCAGCGCCAGTGACAAATCACGCTGACGCGGTGCGGCAGGCAGAGCGCCTCTCTCCTGCGCCCCGCGAGCCCAGAGCCCCAGTCTCACCCGGAGACACCAGACAAACCCAACTGTGGGACACGGACACCCGGCCAGCCTTCCTCAACGTGCCAAGGTCACGAGAGCCGAGGAAGGACCGAGGAGGCGGTCTCACGGATCAGATAGAACCCCAAGACCTGCTGAATATAACCGTGTCGTAATCGACGGATCCTGGAGCAAAGGACCGCGGTCGTTAGACTGGGGAGGTCCAAACGGATGACCTGGACTGCGGCTTGAGAACGGTGTGGCTGTGATGGTAACTTCCTGGCTTCAGCTGTGACACCAGGGTGACAGAAGGCCGTGCGCGTTAGGGAAGCTGGTGAAAGGTACCCAGGGACTCTGCACGACTTTGCCTCTCCTGTATATCCAAAAAAGTATTTTGAAAGCAAAAGTAAAACCAAAGCAAACCACAGCAAACCACAGCAACCCCAAATCGGAAGAACAAACAAACAAATCCTGTATACAATAGTACAGAAACTCTTCAGTGTCTAATCAAGGGAATGCAAGAACCCTAAGGAGAGATGGTTAGGCCTTGATGAGCGCCATTGAAGAAGACATAACCTAACTCGGGGGAGAAACAGACTTCTGTTCCACAGACTGGAAGACTCCACGGTGAAAGGGTCGTCCTCCTGGAACCATAATAGAAACCCTAAGGTTTGTGTATTAGAACGGGACACCCGATTCTGGAATTGTTCTGGAAACGCAAGAAGTCAAGGTTTGGCAATGTTCTCGAGGAACAGCGAGCTAGGAGCACCTCCTCCCCCGGATACCCCCGCAGGGCTTACAAGCTGTGGCCGGTGAGACGGGGCGAGGCGGCCGGGCCAGCGGGACAGGGTGGCGCATCGGGAAATAGCCCGCGTGCGTGGGGACGCTCACCACGATCTGAGGAGGCTGGTGCAGGTGGGAGACGGCCCTCCGGGACAGTTGGCTGTCCATGTGGGGAAAACGCTAAATTGGAGCCCCCCCCCACCCCCCCGCCATATACCAGAAATTCATCCTCGGCTTTCCGGGCAATTGAAGACCTACGAAGAAAAGCAAATATCTAAGGCCTTTAGAACTGAGCCTACAAGGACTGTCTTCACGATCTCGGACTTCCGAGGGGTTTCCTAAGACTTAAACAATATCCGTACAGGAGAAGGCGGATGGATTCGGAGACCTCAGCCAACAGCACCTTCAGGAGTAAAAACACGACCGCGGGAGAAGCGTATCCACGACACAGAAGGAACTCATGTGAATCAACAAGGAAAACATAAACCACATAAATGAAGAACGGGCAGCAAACGAGCACATCAGCAAAGAAGGATCCGGACGTCCAAAGAACACGTGCTAAGGTGTTGTGCCTGACTCGCGATCAGGGAGAGGGAAACCAGCGCGGGAGCTCACGGCCCGTGGGGGCGAGGGCCGCCCTCCAGCAGGAAACCGCACAGACATGACTTAGTCACACCCGGGAGAAGGGCTCTGAGCGAAGGGCTCTGTGCCTGTGACATTCCCAGAGAGCACAGCAAAGTGACCGGTAAGCCTCGAGGAATGCGAGGACATGCAAAGGCTCCCAGGCCTGGGACCTGGCGAGAGCACTGACCGCCCCCATTTCAGAGACTCGGGGCTGAGATTCAAGTACCCTGGGTTATATTATACAGTTGTCAAGTGACAGAGCTGAAACTCCGTCCAGGATTCAAATGTTCTTTCAAGAAAAAAAAAAAAAAAGGAAAGGAAAAAGAACACAAATACATATTTTTATGTCTGCATCACTTGTATACAGAAGGAAAGAGGGGCAGAATGGTGGCTGGAAAGCGGGGCTGCTTTGTAAATGTCCGACATGACGAGTGCCATCTCCAGAGCCCGCGGGCCGGCAGGAGTGGGGGAGCCACCTGACCCCTGAGAAAGGCCCAGCCCTGGTGTTTTAGGAAATTGAGCTGTGCACATCAGTTGGCCGCCCAGAGCGGGTGGGGCTTGCACCTGCCAGAGAAGAATGTGTGCTGTTTGGTTTAATCCTGGGAACAGCACGAGGGGCCCGCAGCAAGGGGCAAAGAGGGGTTCCACAGGTGTGTTTTTCCAAACCCAAAGGAACGGCGCCACTCTGCCCCGTGTGTGTGTCGGAGACCGCGGGGTCTGCCTCCCCCCGTCACAGGCAGGCAGTGGCCGGGGGGCGCAGACCACCCCCCTGATTCCCGTGGCTGTCACAGCTGCGGCAGGAGGCACAGGGAGTCTGGGGGATGGGGCCTCGCGTCCTCACCAGATATAGCGGCACGCTGCCCCCTTCAGGCACGGGCTTAAGGGCAAATGCCGGGTCCCAGGAGAGCGGGCTGGTCGCCCCTACCTCCAAGAAGCCCGAGATGGGACAAGACAACCAACGGCCCTGGCCTCCCAGCTACGGAGCAGGCCGAGCCCACGAGCCCAGGAGTCCACGGGGCACCTGCCCGGCCAGCTCATGGAGACACCCGGCTCCCAGGAGGCCCGGCCCCGGGGGAAGAGCTCCCGGTGTCCTGGCGACAAGGAAGTCACACTTCCATTAAGACGGTCCCAGTGTTCCGATGCTTTCATTCCTTGGCTGCCTTTGCCTTGTCAAGGCCAGAATCTGGGCCTAAGTTTTCAGGGCAGAACAAAACAATTTTGTTTTCTAGGAAAATGGGAGGTGTGGGATGGCGAGCGCAGCCTCTGGCGTGGCGACCGGCACAGCTGGCGACACCGGCTGCCAAGCCTCGCCCTCCCTCCGGAGAACAGAACCGAACAGCTACAGCCTCCTTCCCAGCCGGCAGCCCTGCTCAAGAGGCTGATTTCAAGTTCCTTTAAAAAAATATGGGCACAGAAAAAAGACTGGAAGGAAATAGACCAAAATGCTGACTGTGGCTGGGTTTGGGTGAAGAGACGGTGGGTGACTTTCGCATCCTTCCTTCTCACGTCATGTTTTCTGATTGGGACGGCACGTCCACGCGTCCGGGAGGCGGCCGTTTGTGCAAGGCTCCCACCCTGCGCCCTCTGGTCGCCCACCCCGCCAGGAGCGACCCCCTCGGGGCCCTAAGCCTGGGCCCGCCACGCATGCGCCCCAGGCCTCCTTCCCAGCGGCGCCGGTCCTCGTGTCCCTTGGCTCCCCACACGGCCCCCTTGCTCACACGGCGAGACCAGGTCAACCCCAACACTGGGACACGCCCGGCTCCCCCGAGATGCAGGAGGGGACCTCCCCTTCCCCCTCTGCTGCTTCGAGGGTGACCCCATTTCGTCGTCACAGCGGCCCTGTGGGACAGCAGCTTCCATCCCTGCTTCTAAGTGAGCAGACTGAGCTCGGAAGGGTGCAACCTTGTGCCCTGGGTCCCCCACATGAGATGGGGCCTCCAGCAGCAAGTCAGACTGGCCGCAGGCTGCAGCCCACCCTCCCTCCCCCGGCCCTCCACCCTGGGGAGAGTCTCCCTGGGAACTTCCCCGCCGTCCCGTCCCCTCGTCCCCTCGTCCCCTCGTCACGGATTAAAAGCCTGTGTAATCCCCCAGGTGTAACTGGAGTTCTCCCTGGAGCTCTCCCTGCCGGGCGGGCGTGGGCTCCTGGGTGCCTGGCCCCGGACCTCGCCTCTCACCTCCACCCCGGCCCTCGGGGCTCAGGCACAGGCGCGGTCCCTGGGTCAGCCCATCCCACGGGGATAAACAGAAGCTGCCCCTGTCCTTCCCGAGTCAGAGCCCCTTCGCCGGCCCCCCCAAGAGTACCCCTCTTGGCGGATTTGCCAAAGCCCTGCAGATCCAGCACCGTGAACGGGAACCCCCTCCCCAGGGCATCCGGACAGCTGCAGCCAGCCCTGCGTGACATTGCTGCACCGCGGCCCCAGGCCCATGCCAGCTGCCTGTGCCCGGCTCACAGACCCCGAGCCAGCACGGCCACCACCTGTGTCTCCACTCAGAGGCGAGAAGTAAGGAGCATGGACAGAAAGTGTAAAAGCCATTCCCACAACAGCTGCCAGGGACAGGGGCGAGGAGTGGAGCGAGAATGTATATTCACAGCTGGTACCCAGTTCCGCTAGGAAAATACCTTGCTCGAGTGGACACCTGTTGTTTTCGCCTGCCCGGCAGCCAGGCCTGGCTTTGGCGAAGAGCTTCCGGAATCGTCCTCAGGGAGCGGCCCTTTCCCCATTCCCAGGCTGCAGGGTTCAGACACCCACAGGCTGTCCCCAAAAGGGGCCCATGGCCCGGGATGGCTCGTACCCTGGTTGGGGCCAGGGCCCCGGACCCTGGCAGGAACAGTGGGGGAAAGAGACGGCCTCTGTCTGCTGGGTTTGCTGAGCTGGTGTCCATTTGTTCCCCTGGGAAGGGGCTACAGCCGTCCCTGTCCCCGTCCTCATCCCTGTCCCCAGGGCCAGTGCATGGGGGGGGGGGCGGGGCAGGGGAGAGGGAGCGGGGGAGCAGAAGAGGGAGCAAGGCGGGTGGGGGGAGAGCACAGGAGGGGGAGGGTGAGAACAAGCAAGCGAGATCGTCCCAGCCCCGGGGTCCAGCTGTGTCTGAAACAGCTGGGTCCAGATGTACGAGCCACAAAGTGTCCCTTTTGTACTTCAGCTCGCTTGACTTCGGGGTTCCATCATTTGTTACCAGGACAGTCCTCAGGAATGTGTGTGACAAACAGGGGTGAGGCATGAGCCTGAAGGGAGGGATGTGGGGAGTCAAGGTCCCAGGGGAGCGCGGGAGGCACAGGGCAGAGGGGACGAAGGGGCTCCCCGAATGCTGGTGGCTGGCCTTCTCCCGCTGGGATGCCAGCCCGCCATCTCCACCCCTTCCGTGAGGCCCTGTCCGCGCCCCACGTGAGGGGAAGACTGGCGCCGACCGTGGAACACGCCGGGCCTCCTGTCCGGTCAGGGATGTGCGGATAGAGTTGACATGAGGGGAGCAGCCACCTAAGAGCCAAGGGCAGAGGCAACCTTGGGAGTCCTGGCCAGATCTGGGGACCCCAGGCTTTCCACGCCCCCCGAGTAGAGGGCACGGAGGCCCCTCGCCTCCCCTCACAGCAGAGCTTGCCGGCCCCCGGACACACGAGCTGTGCACCCCAGGGTGGGGTCTGAATGGCGGGGGCGCTGGGGCGGCCGCGGCGCCAGGACAGGGTCAGCCTCGAGCGCGTGCAGGAAGCGAAAAGGGAGCAACACAGCCACCCACATGAGTCTGCGACCCTCTGGGGTCCCCGTGCTCAGGAAGTCCCTGTCCAAGCTTCCCAAGACACGGTTTCAGCGGCTGGTTCCCGGCAGCAAGAGCGGCCCCGGGAAACGTTAATATACAATGGAATCTGGGCTCAGTGCTGTCTTCTCCAAGAGTTGAGCTCACAGGACATTCCCAAGAAACCTCTGGAGAGGTGGGGAGGAAAGTTTCTGGAGGTCTTTGGATGAAGAAAACAAAAAAGTGGCCTTGATTTTCAAGGCAAAATTACAGAGGAAGAAAAAAATGTTTTTAATCTAATTAAGAGCGATCTTTTCACCTTCATCACAACATCGCGGAAACGTGCCAGAGCCTCACTTCACACAATAATCAGAGCAATTAGTGAGGGAGAAGCCTTGGAAACCGGTGCAGATGTTCTCAGAATGTTTAATGGGGAAATGAGTTGCAGGCCTCGTTCTCAGCATCCGGCTCCAGGCCCTGGCTACCAAATCCAGACATCTGCTGGGGCCCCACCCCCAGGCCCCGAGGGCGCGGGCTTGAGAAACGCAGGTCCCTTCCCAGGCCGCCTCCCAGCCAGGCCAGATCTGGGGCTGAGAGGCTCCCCACAGCTCCCCAAGCTGGAGCCTGGACACATTCGAGCCACCCCAGAGCTGGGGGGAGGCTTAACGTCAAAATTATGTGAACAACTGATGTCAAAAATAATCAGCTCAGCATAGCTCCCCCACCCCGTCCCTGCTGGCTGCAGGAGGGCTGGGAGGCAGGGAGAGGGCAGGGGGCCCTGAGGGGAACTCGGCTACGACCGCCCCCCTCCCCGTGTCCCCCAAGTTCTCACGGACACCACTGTGTTGTGAAAGGACAGGGTGGCATCTGCCCACCATGGGCACAGGGGCCCCATTCCGATGCTGCTGGCCTCTTTGTGGGCCCAGGAGTCAAACTGGTTGAACACGAGGAATTTCCAGTCATCAGAGAGCAAATGGAGAAACAGGATGATGCTTTCCTTAGGAACTGGTTGGTTCCAGAGGGCGGGGGGCACAGGGCTGGTGTTCTCGTAGCCCCTTGCGGGCCAGGCGGCTCGGCAGAGCTTCCCGGAGGGAGCACGGCGCTAAAGGACCCAGGCCGTCCCTACTCTCCGGGACCTGCCAGCTGCTTTTGTGAGCACCATCTCTGACCCCGGGGCCGTGCAGCCACACAGGCTCGGCCAGAAGTGAGAGCGGGGTGGACCCCCTGCGGGGCAGCCCCCCCCCCCCCCCCCGGCAGACAGATCAATACCCTGGCTCCCTCACCAGCTGGCAGGGCGGCTCTGAGGAATGCTCTATGCGGCTTCCCAGCTGCCCACCGCGGAGGTCGTCTCAATAAGTACCCAGCACAGGGTTCCTGAACTGGGCTCTGTGTTCAGTGGAACTGGCCCGAGACACTGTGGCAGGAAGCTACTGGAGCATTTTAAGTAGGAGAGCAGCAAGGTCCACTTTATATTTAAAGAATTCCCTTGAGTTGCTATGAAGAATGGAGAGGAGGAGGCAGGGATGAAACTGAATGACCAGTGAAGATGGAAGGCCAACCACCCAGGCAAAGGGATGGCAGCAGCGTGGCCCGGGAAGGGGGCTGGAGGGCAGGCCAGGGGTGGGCGAGGTCCGGAGAGTTGAGAGAATCTGCCGATGGATTAGACGGGCAGATGAAGGAAAAGGTGTGCCTCCGGAAGACCTCCAGCCAGGCCCGGAGACCGGCGGCACGCTGCTACCTTCTCCCCCCACCCCCCGCCGTTTCAAGCCTCCCCCAAAGTCTAAAACCAAGAAATGCAGGTAAAACCATAGATGGAGGGTGCCTTGGGCAGCATGAGGAGACAGAACGCCATGGCCTTCCGATTGCCTGTGAGTGTAGAAATGAGCCAGATTCGAATAACGCCCTAAGCACCTCCCACCACTGCCATTGTATGGCTACAGAGTCAGGAGATGGACGTTTAAGAAGCTTTGTCAAAAGACAGAAGGAAAGTGAGTGACCTGGGCAAAAAAGGAGGAGTATGTACCTCCAGGACCCTTCTCCTCACAGAGGCATTGAACAATCATGCCCAAACCTGTCGGAACTAGGAACAGTCGGGAAAGAGGCAACGTGAAAGTGGCAGGGGCGCGGTGGCATTTGTACTTGCCCACAGAACACCCCAACCCCAGCTCGGTGGCGGTGTGAGGATGGCAGTCCACATTCCCAGCGTGGGGCCCTGATCCTTGGTTCCAGGAGGAGCGGAGAAGTGAAAGCTGATGGGCATTCCTTGAAAAAGCCGTAAGGGAGTCCAACAAATTCCAGCCACCTCTGGAGAGTTGTCGTTGAGGTACACAGTGGAGCACAGAAAGCCTGGGAAGAAAAGCTGGAGAAATCCTTCTGACTGGAAATCAGGCTACTCAGAAGTAACCGCGTACACTGAGGAACCAAGAAGGCTGAGCTCGTGCCCAGGGTGAGATGTGTGCATTGAAAATGCCCAAGAGCGCTTGGAGCCTTCCCCTCCGCTGAGCGCTCTGCCCACCTCGAAAAGGAAGTGAAGGCTAAGGCAGAATTGTAAACAGCCTGGACAAATGTCCCAGCACCCCAGCAGAAAGCCAACCTGCAAAGACTGGATGAATTCTTTTATTTTTTTCCCCTCTCCCCCCTTCTCCCTCTCTTTTCCTGACCCCTGGCACTCAAGGAACCTTTCGTCAAAATACAAGCTGAGCACGAGCTCAGGGACCAGGACTTCAGAGACCAAACATGACAAAGTTTGCAGATTTCACAAAAACAGGTTAGAAGTCACTGAACAGCTGTAGCCCACAGCAAGACAAAAACAGCCTTAAGGAAGGAAAGAACCTGATAGCTGGGGTTACTACATATAATGTTTAGAATACCCAGTTTTTAACAAAAAGTTATGAAACGTGTAAAGAAATAGAGACTATGACCCGTTCACAGAAGAAATGAGCAGGTAATGTTCCTGAGGAGGTATAGACATTGAACTTACCAGAGACTTTTAGTCCACTTTCTTAGATATGCTCAAAAGAATGGAAGGAAGTTGTAGGCAGAGCAGTGAAGGAAACCAGGAGAACAATACATAAAGAAACAGAGAATATAAATGAAGATACATTAAACAGGAATTCTGGAAATGCAAACCATAATATCTGAAAGGAAAAACCCAGTCGAGGGTTTCATTAGCATGTTTGAACAGGTAGAAGAATCCGTGAACATGAAGATAGGTCAATCAATTGAAATTATCAGGTCTAAGGAAAGAAAGGAAAAATAATCTGATGGAATAAGGAGCAGACCCTAAGGACCTGTGGGATGCCATCAAGTGTACCTATCCATAATCGGAATCCCAGAAGGAGAGGAGAGAAAGGAGCAGGAAGAATATTTGAGAAAATATTAGCTGGCAACCTCCAAATTTCTTGAAGGCATGTAATCGATACTTCCAGGAAGCTCAGTGAACTGAAAGGAACACATTACAATCAAACTGTTAAAAGACAAAGACAGAACCGTGAAAAGAGTGAGAGAAATGACTGATCACATATGGGAACACACAGTGAAGAGTAACGTCAGATTTCTCATCAGAAAGCATGGAGGCTGGAAGGGAGTGGGATGACATTTTAAAGTGTCAAGAGAAAAATGAGTCAAGAATTTTATATCTAGTAAAATTATCTTTCAACAATAAAGGGACACTACTGTGCACCTGAAACTAATATAACACTGTATGTTAACTATACTGGAATTAAAACAAAATAAAATAAAAAACAATGAAGGGAAAATGAAGATATTCCCAGATAAACAAAAGCTGAGGGAGTTCATCACTACAGACCCCTCCTACAAACAATGCTGAAGAGAGTTCTTCAGGCCCAAGAGAAAGGACACCAGAAAGTAACTCAAAGTCATACAAAGAAATAAAGAATTCCCTAAAAGGTAACTGCATAGGAAAACATAAAAACCGGTATCATTGTACTTTTAGTTTGTAACTGTGCTTTATTTCCTATATGACTTAAAAAACAAATATATGAAACAACAATTATGCATCTGTGTAACTGGGAATACAACGTGTAAAGATAAAATCTGTGACAACAACACGAGGGGGAACCATACAGAAGCTGTGTTTTGTATGCTATCCAAGCTGTTGATATCAGTTGAAACTAGAGTTTTATAAGTTTAGGATGTTAAATGTAATCCTTGTGGTAACTAACAAGAAAATATAAAAAAATATATACATAACAGGACTGAGAAAAGAATAATTGCACCCTACTAAAAAATCAGTTAAACACAAGAGAAGGCAGTAAAAGAGGAATGAGAAACAAACAAATGCACAAAACATACAACAAAAATAGCAAAACGGCAGTCCTTCCTGGTCATTAATTACACTAAATGTAAATGGATTACGTTCTTCAATCAGAAGAGATTGGCAGAATGGATAAAAAGAAATTATACAACCTACACTGCCTACAAGATACTCATTTTAGATCTGAAGACACAAAGAGATTGAAAGTGAAACAATGGGAAATGATAGTCTATGCAAATGGTATCCAACAGGGAGCTGGGGTGGGTGTACTAATACCCGGGAAAATAGACTTTAAGTCAAAAATTGTTACAGGAGACAAAGAGGAAAGAGTCGGCTCATCAAGAAGACATAGCAATTACAAATATATATACTTCTAACAACAGACTTCCAAAATATATGAAGCAAACATTGACAGAATCGAGGGGAGACACTGACAGTTCTATAATAATAGTTGCAGGCTTCAATACCTCACACTCAGTAAGGGATAGAACAATCAGACGGAAGGTCAACAAGGAGAGAGAAAACTTGAACAACACTATAAACCAACTAGACTTAACGAACATCTAGGGGACACTCCACCCAACAACAGCAGAATACACATCCTTCTCAAGTTCACCTGGAACAGTCTCCAAGAGAGGTCACATGTTAGGCCACAAAACCATCTCAGTAAACTTTAAAAATTAAAATCATATGAAGTATCTTCTCTAACCAAAATGGAAGGAGGATAGACATCAATAATAGAAGGAGAACTAGCAAACCTGTGGAAATTAGAGAACTCAAACACTCTTTAAAAACTAGTGGGTCAAAGAAGACATCATAAGGGAAATTAGGAAATACTTTGAGATGAATGAAAATGAAAACACAACATACCCCGGCATGGATGCAATGAAAGCAGTGCTCAGAAAAAATTATACCTGCAAATTCCCACGTTAAGAAAGAAAAAAGTTCTCCACTAACCTAACTTTACAGCTTAAGGAACTAGAAAAAGGAAAGTAAAGTAAACCCAAAGTTAGCAGAAAGAAGGAAATAATAACTACGAGACTGGTGAGAGATGCAAGGAAAGAGGAAAACAACAGAATCCACACAAAGTGGGCTATTTTTGAAACATTCAACAGAATTGGCAGACTTCAAGCTGGAATGACTATGAAAAGAATTAGAGACAATGTGTAAAAGTAAAATAGTAAAGAAAGTGGGAATCTTACACTCGACCCTACAGAAATAAAAAGAACTATAAGAGAATACTATAAACAGTCATACTTCGACAACTTAGAAAACTTAGATGAAATGGACAAATTCTTAGAAACACACAAAGTGCAAAAACTGACTCAAGAAGAAACAAATTCTGAACAGATATATAACAGGTTAAAAGTTTGAATCCGTTATCAACAAACTCCTACAGAAGAGAAGTCCAGGAACTGATGGCTTCACTGGTGAATTATACCAAACTTTGAAAGATGAATTAACACCAATTCTCAAACTAACAAAAAAGAAGGCAGGGGGACACTTTGCTATACGTTCCTATAAAATGAGTGTCACCCTGATGTCAAAGCCAGACAAGTACAGCACGAGAAAGCTAGATATCAATGTCCTTAGAGATGCAAAACCCCTCCGCAAAATACCAGTAAACCAAATCCAGCAGCACAGTGCAGAGATCACACGCCGCGGCCAAGTGGGATTTATCTCGGGAATGGAAAGCTGATTCGACACGGAAAGATCAATCCGTGTAAAACATCCCATTGACAGAAAGAGGAGAAAACCACTTGAGCACCTCAAGGGCAGAAATCAATATCCGGTGACCATTCAGGATAAAAATTCCTAGAAAAAGAGGAATAGAAGGGAACTTTCTCAACATGATAAGGAAACTTATGGAAAACTCACAGCTACCATCATACTCAATGGTGAAAAGACTGAAAACTTGCCCCCTCAAAGCAGAAACTGGACAAGAATGCCCATTTTTACCACTGCTTTGCAATGATGTGCTGGAAGGTTTAGCCATAGTAACTAGGCAAAATAATAACGATAATAAAAAGCATCTATTTTGGAAAGGAAGAAGAAAAATTATTTTTATTCACAGATGACATAATCCCATCTATAGAAAATCCCAAAGAAGCCTCAAATGAGAAAAAGAAAAAGGAAAAAGGAAAACGACTACTAGAGCTCCTAAGTGAGTTCAGGGACGTTGCAGGGCACATGGTCAACACAGAAAATCATGTGTTTCGATCCCCCAGCAATGAACAATCTGAGAAGGAAAAGGATTTTTAAGTCCCTTTACAATAGCATCCATGTTCATGGATTGGAAGACAGTATCGTCAAGATGACAGTATTCTCCAGTGATCTAGATTCAGTGCCATCCCTATCAAAATTCTAATGGCCTTTTCAAAAAAGCAAAGATGGAAAAATTGATCCTACGATGTTTATGGAATTGCAAGGGGCCCTGAACTGCTAAGACAGTGTTGAAAAAGAAAGTTGGGAGACTCACATTTTCTTCTTTCAAAACTTACACAGAGCTACGGTAATCAAAACAATGTGGTAGTGGCACGAGGACAGACATACAGACCAATGAATCCCTCACATACATGGTCAACTGATTTTCAACAGGGCGTCAAGACTATTCAATGGGAAAGAACAGTCTCTTCGACAAATGGCGCTGGGACAAGTTGGCAAAAGAATGAGGTCAGACCCCCCTCCTCACACCATAAACAAGAACTAAGTCAGAGCTTATGTACAAACATAAGAGCTAAACTGCAAGTTTCTTAGAAGACGACATGGGGTAAATCACACGATCTTGGATCTGGCAATACATTGTTAGATATGACGTAAACAGCAGGCACATCTCTGTGAGCGTGCTACATGCCCCGGACTGCTTCACTGTAAAATAATTAATTCACCGTACACGGACATTACCTCATTAAAAAATAGATGAGGCAGAGAAGACTTTAAAGGAGCAGAGACACAAAGAAAAGAATAAAAAGACAGTGGCTGTGGTTAATGGAAGCCCAACATTCATATCACTGAAGTCTCTGCAGAAGAAATAAAAATAATAGAAATAATATTTAAAGCCTTATCTAAGGAAATTTCTATAAATACAATAAAATCTAACTCTTGTGGGACACCTGGGTGGCTCAGTCGGTGAAGCGTCTGCCTTCGGCTCAGGTCATGATCCCAGGGTCCTGGGATCGAGTCCTGCATCGGGCTCCCTGATCAGCAGGGTGTCTGCTTCTCCCTCTCCCTCTGCCTCTGTCCCTACTCATGGGCTTTCTCTCCCTCACTCACTCTGTCTCTCAAATAAATAAATAAAATCATAAAAAAAAAATCTAACCCTTGCATTTCTGGTACCGTGTGGGTACCAGGGAATTTATCTAGAATAATCCATTCTGAGACATTTCCAAGTAAAACTGTAAGACTTTACAAATAAAGAAGATGGCCTCCGAACAAAAAGATGAAATAGCTTCTGGAGGCAGGAGAAGCATGCTGGCAACAGACTCATCACAAACAGGACAGAAAGCAGGACAACGGTGGAAAAATATTTTCAACAAATTTACGGAAGTGCATACCAAGGATTTTCTACTCAGCCGAGCCGGCCTTCCTCTAGCGAAGGGATGGAAAAGCAGACTTCGTGTGTACCAATATCGCATGCATGCGTGTTGCTCCGGATCTTACCAGAGGGTGAGCTATGCGCCGCCGTTGGGGACAATGCTCTGGCAAGGGAAGTGACGGTGAACGATCTGTGTATTTAATTACACATGAAGACCCAGAGAGAGTCACGGCCGAATAACACTATGTTCTGACAAAATAGAATACAAATCTGAGGGAAGGAAGAGAGGCTGAGAAAACAGCAGCTTGGAGATACAGTATACAGAAGGTGTGACTTACATGCATGATGGAGGCATCCACGGTTAGCGTTGAAACCAGCGCATCAAACACGGTGAGCTTGAGTAGGAGAAAGGGGTATCCAGCCAGAACAAAACGAGTGATGTGAAGGAAACCACCAGGAAAAAGAAGAAGTGAACGTTCTTAAATACTGAAATAATGAATGAAAAAGCAGAGCAGACACACAGAACAGAGAGCAACAGAATCAGTAAGACATAATTCAGGCGGTAACTGTAATATGGGACAATACAGACATACTGGTTGTATTGATAAATGGCAGTGAAAACTTGCTTCTTGGAAGAAAAAGACATCCAAATGGGCCTAGAAAGCAGAATCCAACCCTATGCAATTAAAAAAGAGAGAGAGAGACGTCTAAAATTCAGGGATTGAAATGGTTGAAAAATACAGGCGTGAATCAAGATTTACCAGGGAAGTGTAAACAGCAAGAAAGCATGGGCTATGCTTCTGATATCAGAAAAAAGAGTAATTAATGCTAAAACAGCATTAAATGAGACAAATAAGGATCTTCTGTGATGCTAAAAACTGTGTTTCATAATGAAGCTACAACAATTATGGAAAACGAGCAAATACCACAGCCACCACCCATATAAAACAGAAACGACCAGATATGCGGGGGAAAATAGAAACACATTAGTGATGGGAGAGTCCAACATTCCACGTTCCTATGACAGCCAAAGTGGACTGAAAGAAAAGGACATTAAAAATCTGAAGGACATAATCATTAAGGTAGGTCTTTTGTGGGTGTATATAGAGAGAACCCTACACCATGACAATGGAAAATATCCTTTTTTGAGCACACATTTATAGGTCTAAATACATAGATCAATAAAAATAAAAATACACAGACTACCAATTGAAAAAGCTAAAAAAAAAAAAAGAAAAAAGGACTATAAATAAAAAAAAAGCATGAGGAAGGAAATAACAAAGATAAAAGAAACTAATGAGGCAGAAAACAGTAAAATACTGGACCAAATTAACATAATAAAAATCCTGGTTACATGAAAGAAATAAAATAGACAAACTACCATTTAATTAGGGAGAAAACAGCACAAACAAAAAGGAACAACAAGAGAAGGTGCCGTGAAGGAAAATTTTAAAATAATGATAGACTGCTTGGTACACTTCTATGCAAAGAATTCGCAAAACCCAGATGAAATGGATAACTTCCTTGCAAAATACAGTTTATCTAAAATTGATCTCAGCAGAAATAGAAAGCTTACGCACACTGATTTCCAAAAAAAAAATCAGTAGAAAAAGTTACCAAGGAATTACCCTGAGAGAAAGTGTCATATCCAGTCGGTTTCACAGGGGGAATTCTACCAAAACCTCTCAGAAACTGGAGAGTCTTAATACTATACATACGTACATACATATATGTATGTGTATATATTTTGCTTCAGAGTGTGGAAAATGAAGGAAACCTTCCAAATACTTTTTAAAGTGTAACACTGATATATGAACGATAAACATAGAGCAGGAAAATAAAAGTCCCATAATATTTGTGAATGCCGATGCAAAAATTCTAAATATTTCCCCATATTAATAGGTTTAAGAAGAAACATATGATTACATCTAAGAATTTATCAACCGTTCCTATTAAAAGCTCTCACGAAGGTACAGGGAACGGACACCTCCTTGACAAAAGTGCTCAAATACGAGATAAAACAGAGTGAATTCCTCTACGAGCCACACATAGTAAAAGGGCCTCCTGACTCTGACTAAAAATCCAGACGTCATAAGAAGATCAGTGAATTTGACTCCAGGTATAAAAAAATAAACCTTTCGCACAGGAAAAAAAAAGTACCCTAAGCAAAACTAAACGGCAAACGAGAAAACGGAAGGAACCCATTGCAGCAAAAATCACCAACAGGAGGCTTGTGGCCACGACATACAGAAAACGTGAAAACTGAAGGAGTAAAGGACCAAGATGGTTATAAAAAAATAGGCAAAAGGTATCAACAGCTCGGGAAATTATATATAAAAATGTCCCTTAAACTTGTGAAACAATTCCAGTTTCACTCGTAAAAAGATCAATGCAAGCTGAAGCCAAAGCTAAATCGAGATATCAGTTTTTACCTATCAGATCGACAAAAATTCAAAATACTGATAACCTACTCCCACTCCGCGGCTGTGTGGGACAGTCTCACATCTGCTGGTGTGAGTGCAAGATGGCACTACTCCTGTGGAGGGGAATTTGGCAATATTTAACAAATCTAAATGCGTATTTGTATTCCAACCTAGTAACGCACTCCTAGGAATTTACCTTAAGGGTATCCCTCCAACAAAATGTAAAAATATGCATAAGATTATTCAGTGCAGAATTTTATTTGCAATTATAAAATGTCAGAAAATAACCCAAGCTCTGGCCGCAGAATGGTGAGCGTAGCTGCCGTCGGGAAACCACGTACACAGACAAGCTTCAGGGGCTGGCCGACAAGACTACAGCACGCAGGTGAGGAGGAAAGCCATGTAACTGTAACGAAGGACAAACCTCTCCATGAGCAGATGTTGAGTGATTTCTAGGAGATGGTTTTAGGTGGGAAAAGCAAAGTACAAAAGGACATATATAGAATACCACCTTTTTTGGAATAAAGAAGGGGAAATGAGAAAATAAACCCATATGTTTGATAAAGAACATACATCATCCCACATGCAAAATCAACCAGGAAGTACTGAGGCTGCTGACTTAGGAGGACTGGAAAGAACCAGGCTGGAAGGGATATGGGAAGATGAGAAGGAAGGAACTTTCTCTCAGTAGACCTTCTTGTATGGTTTTGACTTTGGAAGTATAGTCACGTCCTGCATATCCAAAAAACAACATGGAATCAGCAACATGCAGGACCCCTCTAGAAAGGGGGAATGAGGACCCTGGCGAAACTTGTCCCTAGCAGGCAGTGATAAAACTGGACAAGACTTTCAGAAACAACCACTTAAGAACTCTAGAAATTAACTGAAGGAGAACTGAAAGGTGTTTATTCGAGAAAAAGCTACAAAAACTCAGAACGGCAGAGTCCGTGGCACTGTCACTTGGGGCTGCTCCCATCCCCCACCCACGCTCCGTGGCACAGGAGCCTTGAGGTCCCACAGTCCCGGTGCCAACAAAGAGGGCCAACATGACTTGGAGCCTCATGGGAGACCCCATGTACTGTGTCAAACGACAGCAATCTCGGGGGCAAATCAGCAAAGCGCTGGGGAAGGCTAATACCACAGCTTCCAGAGGCTGCAGTACTGGTTGAGACAAGCAACAGACCAGCAAGAATTTTTACAGGAATCCTGAGATCTGGCAGACTGCACGCACACTCGAGAGAGACAAGCAAGGACACCTGTTATCTGCTTCTCCTTGGCGGGCTGTGAGACCCCATGTGGGCAGAAAATTACAGCCACAAGACACTTGTAAACCGCCTGAACTTTGAATGAGTGTCTCAACTCACATGCAGATCACCTCAGCAAAGGGAGGACGCCTCATTGGCTCAAGTTGTGCAAACAAAACTTTGGACCAATCCTGGCCTGACCACCAGGCTATGCTGATCCGGGGGTCACACAAAGAAAGCTGGGCTTAAAAACAAAAGCATGTTAAAAAAAAAACCAAAAACAACCTGAACAGAGACATCAGTGACCCCACGCTGTGGGGGACAGAAACTGCAGAATCAAGGCGGCATGATCACCGCTGATTTGGGGGCAGAATCAGAATCCAGAGTTCCTACATTATGTAAAAATGAAACTTTTTTTTTTTAACAAAAAATTATGAGACGTGCAAAGAAACAGGGACTGTAACCCTTCAACAGGAATAAAGAACAGTCAATAGAAATGATCTCTGAGGGGCCCAAACATTGGTCTTTGTAGGCCAAGACTCCAAAGCGGCTACTATAAACATGTTCAAACAATGCAAAGAAACCATATTTGAGGAACGAAAGGAAAGGATGGTGGTGGTGACTCATTAAATGGAGAACATCAGTAAATAAATATGATTTATAAAATACATCAGATAGGCATCACGGGGTTGTCCAGTACAGTGATGTAGAGGGAAAACCAGAGGGGCTACACAGCAGATGTGAGCTGGCAGAAGAAAGAAAGGATCAATGAACCTGAAGATAGACTGGTGAAGGGGACTCATTCGGAAGAACATAAAACAGGTGAACAAAACTGAGTGCAGCCGTGGAGGCCCGTTGGGTGCCATTAGGAGGAGGACCATACGTGTGAGTAGAGTCCCTAGAAGGAAAGGAGGGAGGGCTAGACAAAAACATTTAAAGACCCATCTAGGAGTAACCTGAAGCAGATTGTTTCCAGTTGAAATGCTGACTGTAATCCCCAGACTGTACAACTAAGAAAACAACTTGAAAACGGGAAAAATAAACTAGTAAGGGACTTAGAATGGCACACTAAAACACGTCTATTCAACACGATGGAAGGCAGTAGAGGAAGAGGAGAGGAATAAAAGAGACACAAGACCTACAGAAAATGAGTAGCAAGTGGCAGATGTAAGTCCTACTATATCAGTAATTATATTAACTGTAAATGAATTAAACACTCAAGAAAGAAGCAGAGATCGCCAGACTGCCTAGCACAGGAACCAAGCATATACTGCCTACAATAGAGACATTATATATTCAAAGACACAAATAGGTTCAAAGTAAAGGGATGGAAAAAGATGGCCTGCAAACATTAAACACAAGAAGGCTGGAGGGGCTATGCTAAATATCAGCCAAAATTGACTTTAAAACAAACTCTTACTGGAGACAAGGAGGGACATTTATAATGATAAAAGGATCAACTCATCAGGAAGAAATAAAAAACTATAAATTACGGAAGTTATAAAGAAATAAAATTACGAAGAAATAAAAGTTATATATGCCACTAACAGCCCTAAAATACATTCAAGAAGAACACGCGGAATTGAAGCAGCAGACAATTCAACAACAGTTGGCAATTCAGTAGGAAAATAACAGCATTCAAGTCCTTTCTATTCTTGCTGATCTCCTGTCTTGTTTTGTCAATGACTGAGTGGAGTACTGAACTACTGCCTAACAACGACCGCTGAATGAGGCCGTGTGCCCATGTATGATGAGGCTGTGGGGCCCTCTGCTTAACGCCCTCCCCCCACCCCCGTTCTGGTGTTGGGAGATCAGTGGGGAGCTGAGAAACCACCCTACAGGGGGATCCACTAGGAAGGTGATCTCACACCCCACTCAAACGACACGCCAGGGTGAGATGGCAACCCCACTCCCACCAGGAAGATGTGTGGCCATAAAGGGAAGCTGAACTTCTACTTCCCCTCCTACCATGAAGTAGTGTAAGATGACGCCCCACCTACATCTTCTGGAGTGAGATTGCTGGGGCTCAGGGGGAAGCTAAACATTCATGGTCACCTGGCCCTCTTGCTACACTTCAACGGGGGAAGAGTCTGCAAAATATATATATATATATTTTGTCTCATAATATATATATATATATTTTGTCTCAAATATATATATATATATTTTGTCTCAAATATATATATATATATATTTTGTCTCAAATATATATATATATATATATATCTGTCTCATAATCTCTAAAAGTTCCAGGGTACAACTGAAAATCACTTGTCATGCCAAGAATCAAGACAGTCACAACATAAATGAAAAAAAAAAAAGATGATCAAGAGATGATGTAACCAAAATTAGTCAAATGTCAGAATTACTTGAGAAGCTTTACAGGCATCCCTACAAAAATGCCTTAATAAGCAATCACAAATTTTCTTGAAACAAATGAAAAAAACCCCTGAAAATCACAGCAAATAAATAGAAGCTCTTAAAATGTAAATATAGAACTGAAAGATGTAATAACAGAATAATCCTCACTGAATGGACTCACGTGTGAAGTTGGCAGGCAGAGGATAGAATCACTGAACCTGGGGCTAGATCAATAGAATTGACTTAATCTGAATAACAGAAAATGGACTGAACACTGTGAGCAGAATTTCAGGAACCTATTAGACAATAAAAAAGAGCTAACATTTCTATCACTGGAGTCCCAAAGGAGAGGAGAAAGTGAGACAAGAATTGTATTCAAAGAAATAATGGCTTAAAACTCTCTAAATTTGGTGAAAGATACAATCCTACAGAGTCAAGAAGCTAACTAAAAACAAAGCATAAATCCAAAAAATCTACACCAATACACATGATAAACTACGAAAACTTAAGACAAAACATTTTGGAAGAAGATAAATGGCACATTACCTACAGAGGAACACTAATTTGAATGGCAGAGCGTTTGTCACCAGAAACCATGGAGACCAGAGGAAGTGAATGTGGAGGAGGGACCATCTCCAAACTTTTTCTATCAGGCCAGCATTACCTTATCAAAACCAGATAAGGGCACCACAAGAAAACTATAGACTAATATCTGGTGAATATAGATACAAAAATTCTCAACAAAATATTAGCAAGTGGAATTCAAGAACACATGAAAAAGATTATACACCATGGCCAAGTGGGATTTACTCCTTGGGATGCAAGAATGCTCAACATACACAAATCAATAAATGTAATACATCACGCATCAATAAAATGAAAGATAAAAATCAGATCATCATCTCAATAGATGCGTTTTGACAAAATACAACATCCTTTCATGATAAACACCCTTAACAGACTGGGTATAGAAACAACATACCCAAATATAATAAAGGCCGTATATGACAAACCCACAGCTAACATTTTACTCAATGGAGAGAAATTGAAAGTGTTCCGCTAAGACCAGGAACAAGACAAGGATGCTTACTCTCACCATTCCTAT
Source organism: Ursus arctos (assembly GCF_023065955.2). Lineage (NCBI taxonomy): Eukaryota > Metazoa > Chordata > Mammalia > Carnivora > Ursidae > Ursus > Ursus arctos. Next base: position 46,605,695 of record NW_026622908.1, read on the forward strand.
TCAGGATAGTACTGGAAGTCCTAATTAGAGCAATTAGGTAAGACAAAGAAATAAAGGGCATCCAAACTGGAAAGGAAAAAGTAAAATCATCATTATTGCTGATAATAGGATCCTATATATAGGAAATCCCAAAGAATCAGTCAAAAAACTTGGAATTAATCAGTGATTTTGGTAAAGTGCCAGGATACAAAATCAACACATAGAAATCAATTACATTCCTTTACACTAATGAGGAAGCATCTGAGAAAGAAATAAGACCATCCCATTCAAAACAGTATAAAAAAATAAAATATCTAGGCATAAATTTAACCAAAGAAGTAAAATGTCTATACAATGGAAACTACAAATCTTTGCTGAAAGAAATTGAAGACAACACAAACAAGTGGAAAGACAGCCTATGTTCATGGATCAGAAGACTTAATACTGTTAAAATGGCCATCCTACCCAAAGCCATCTACAGATTCAATGCACTCCCCATCAAAATACCAAAGACATTCTTCACAGAAATAGAAGAAATAATCCTAAAATTTGTATGGAACCACAAAGACCCCAAATAGCCAAAGCAATCCTGAGAAAACAGAACGAAGCTGGAGGTATGACTATAAACCAGTCTATAATGTTACCATGTGTGTATGTGTGTATGTATATATATATATACACACACACGTGTGTGTGTGTGCATATGTTTTTATATATCACTATATATGTGTGTGTATATATATGTATATTATGTGTCATTAAAACTATAACTAATTTGAACTAGTTCAAAGCCATAGTAATACAAGCTGTATGGTACTGGCACAAAAATAGACCCATTGACCAGTAGAACAGAACAGAGAGCCCAGAATTAAATGCCAACATAAATGGTCAACTAATATTCAACAAGGGAGCCATCAGTACCCAATGAGGAAAGGATGGTCTCTTTAGTAAATGGTGTTGGGAAAACTGGAGAAACACTTGTAGAACAATTAAATTAGATCCCTATCTCATACCTCTCACAAAAATTAACCTGAAATGGATCAAAAACTTAAACATAAGATATGATACATTAAACTCTGAGAAGAAAATGTAGCAAAGAAGCGCATCAACATTGGTTGTGGCAATAATTTGGGGGACATGATGCCAAAGAACATAAAAGAAAAAAATCAACAAATGGGACTACGTCAAACTCAAAAGCTTCTGCACAGCAAAAGAAACAACCAAATGAAAAGACAACCTACAGAATGGGAGAAAATTTTTGGAAACCATATATTTGATAAGGGGTTCAAATCCAAAATATATAAAGAACCCGTCAGCTCAAAAACAAGAAGATCTCAAATAATTTGATTAAAAAATGGGCAGGACTAAATTAGACATTTCTTCAAAAAGGACATAAAAATGACCAGCAGACATATGAAAAGATGCTCAACATTAGTCAACATTAGGGAAATGCAAAATCAAAATCACAATGAGAGGTGCCTGGCGGGGGGCTCAGTCAGTTGAGTGTCTGACTCTTGATTTTGGCTCAAGTCGTGATCTTGGGGTCATGGGATTGAGCCCCAAGTCGTTCTCCATGCTCAGCACAGGGTCTGCTTGGGACTTTCTCTCCCTCCTGCTCTCTAAAATGAATAAATAAATCTTTAAAACAAAACAAAACCAAACCCACAATGAGACATCGCCTCACAGCTGCTGGCATGGCTATCATCAAGAAGACAAAAGACAACAGCTACGTACAAGGATGTGGTGAGATACATTGTTGCTGGCAACGTAAGTTGGTCCAACCACTGTGGAAACAATACGAAGGTTCCTCAAAAAATGAAAAATAGATCTGTCATATAATCCAACAATTCCACTTCTGGGTATATATCCAAAGGAAACGAAGACAGGATTTCGATGAGATATATTCACTTTCAATGAGATACAACATTATTCACAATAGCCAAGGGGGAAATAACCCAATGCCCATCAATGGATGAATGGATTAAAAAAAAAAAAGATACATATACCCAGGGGAATAATCTTCAGCCCTGAGAAAGGAAGATATCCTCCCATTTCCGATGACATAGATAGACCTTGGGCACATTATGCTAAGTGAGGTAAGTCAGCCAAAGACAAGTACTGTATGGTATCACCTACAGATGGAATCCAAAAAACCTAAATCTGTAAAAAACCAAAAAACAAAACCCCAAAAAACGGAGAGTAACATAGTGGTTACCAGGGAATGGGGTCAAGGAGGAGGGCTGAGAGTGATGGTATTTAAGGTACAAATTTGTAACAAGTAGTGAATAAGCCATAGATACCTAATGCACAGTATAATGAATATAATATCATGCTACAGTTACATACCGTGATAAATTTCATTACATCAGCAACCATATTACAATATAGAAATGTATCAAAGCAACACAGTATATACCTGAGACTTACACAATGTTACATATCAAATTTATTCAATACATTATAAAAAGATACGAAAAAACCAAAGGGAAGTAAGGTTTCAACACTTCACTCAGAGAAGCGAAGCCCAGAGACCAGATTACAACAAACCACATGTACGTACATGGTAACACCTAGGGCAGTGACTAACAGCACTCCACAAAACTACTCACTCAAAACACTGAAGACATCAGAAGGATACTAAGAGAATATTCCAAACAACTCTACACACATAAATATGACAACTTAGATAAAATGGACCAATTCCTCAAAAAGTACACCCTACATTTGACCCAATCCGAAAGAGGTAATTTTTATGGCCCTATAACTATTAAGGAGATTACATTTTTTAAGGAGATTAAAATTTGAGTTTAAAAAGTCACCAGAAGGAACTCCCAGATACCGGTGGCTTCACTGGAGATTTCTCCAAAACTGTTAAAGAATTACTTATAATGCCACACAATCTCTTCCAAAAAACAGGAAAGGAGGGACTACTTTCCAATTTATTTTATATAGAATTTCCCTGGTAACAAAACGAAAGATATTACCAAAAGGGAAAAGTACAAACCAATATCCCTCATGAATGTAGATGCAAAAATTCCTTTAAAATATTAGCAAATATGATTCAGTGATATGAAAAGAGTTATATACCATGACCAGTGGGATTTATTCTAGGGACGTAAAGTTGGTTCAGTAGTTGAAATCATGCAACGTAATGCACAATATTAATAGGTAAATAATAAAAATCACATGGTCGTATCAGTTGATATACAAAACGCATTTGACAAAATTCAACATTTTCTCATAATAAAAATGCCCAGGAAAAAAATAGAAAAGGGAACATCCTCAATTTGATAAACACTGTCTCCCCCAAAAAAGCCCTGTATCTAACATTAGACTCAATGGTAAAAGACCGGATGGTTTCCTCTTAAATCAAGAACAAGGCAATGATGCTCACTTACCATTCTTATCCGACATAGTGCTGGAAGTTAGAACCACTGCAGCAACATGAGAAGTCAATAAAAGACATACACATTGGAAAAGAAAGATGTAACTGTAATATCCAGAATGTGGAAAGATCTCCTACAACTCAACAACAACCAACAAAACAAAACAAAAACGCAAAAATGAGCAAAGACTTGAACAGACATTTCTCCAACCAGAATAAATAGATGGTCAATACGCACATGAAAAGAGGGTCAAATCACGAATCATTAAGCAAATCCTAATCCAAACCACAATGAAATGCCGCTTCACACCCATTAGGATGGCTACGCTAACAATATTTTTTTAATGAACAGAAAATAACAAGTGTTCGTGAGGCCGTGGGGAAGTTGGAACGGTTATGTGCTGCTGGGAGGGATGGGAGATGGCGCAGCCTCCGTGGAAGACAATGAAGTGGCTGCTCAAAAAATTAAAAATAGAATTCCCTTACGATCCCTCAATTCCACTTCTGGGTACAGACTCCAAAGAACTGAGAGCAGGGACTTGACGAGATATTTGTGTCATCACAGTTGTAGCAGCCCTGCGCACAATAACCCACAGAAAACAAATACAATTAAAAAAAAAAGAAAAGAAAAGAAAAGAAAACGGTCACTATTTGAAGATGACATCAGCTTGAGAGTGTAGAGAGCCAAAGACAAGGAGAAAAATCTTGAAAGCAGTAACAGGAAATAGGGAACTCCACCAAAAACTAACAGGTGACTTTTTGTCAGAAACAGCGGTCCCCAGAAAGCAGTGCGGCAACACATTCGACATGTTTGAAGGAAAAAAGGTAACAAAGAATCTTCTATCCAGAAAGGCTATCTTTCAAAAGGAAGACAGAATAAATATATTCCCAGGTAAACAAAAACAGAGAATTCCTTGTTAGCACCCCCACTTTGTAAGAACTACCGAAGGACATTTTTCAGGCTGGAAGTGACTCCACATAGAACACCAAAATCACACATAGAACACAAGAAGCGGGGGCACCTGGGTGTCTCCGTTGGTGAAGCATCTGCCTTTGGCTCAGGTCATGATCCTGGAGTCCCGCGATCGAGGCTCACATCGGGCTCCTTGCTCAGCGGGGAGCCTGCTTCTCCCTCTGCCCCTCCCCCTGCTTGTGCTCTTTCTCTCTCTCATAAATAAACAAAATCTTAAAAAAAGGAAAACAAAAAGCATCCATAAAGGTAATTATGTATTAATACACAACAATATAAATGCATACTTTGTACCATTTCTTTTAACTGAATCAGAAAGTAGTTGTATGAAACAACACGTATTTAATCGTATTGTTGGGCTTGTACGGTCCAGAATGTACAAAATTGGCCAGGGCTCACTCAAAGCAGGTCTGTTGTTGCCAAGTTGCACTGAGCTCAGACACTGTCACCACCTGGTAATCTGAATCCACGGGAACACACGAAGAGGACCAAAAATGTCAAGAAGGTTAATGGAACAAATCCTGCATACTTTCTTCTCTCAGCTTCTATACAGACCAAGTTCCGTGAAGTCATCATTACTACAGTGTGTTGATGGGCTTGTAACATGTAGATATAATATATTTAACAATAATACCACAGACATGGGTAAAATGTAATAAACCAATATAGGGGTCCCTTCTGTACTAACCAGGCTTAGGTTAGTATAAATCTGACATTAAGATGTATATGATGAATTAAGAACAACCACTAAGGAAATGACTCGAGTAGTGAAAAATCACTAAGGAACCTTAAAAACGGTCTTAGAAAATATTCACTAAATGCAAAAGAAAGCAGGAGAGGAGAAACGGGAACAAAAATATAGGAGACAGAAAACGAAAAGCAAAATTGCAGACAAATCCAACTTCAGCAGTAACATTAAGCACGGATGGATTAACGAATCAAAAGGCAGAGCTCATCAGACCGAATTAAAACATCAAGTCCAACGATACGGGTCTAGGGGACGTACGCTTCAGATTCAAAGACACAAACTGACTGAAAGTAAAAGGATGGAAAAGCATATGTCACGTGGCCAGCAGCCACACGCTTCTTAGAGCGCTATACTGAAGCAAAGTAGCCACGGAAACAGCTAAAGCAACAACTGTCGGAGACTTCAATACTCCGTTTTCAATAATGTATGGAACAAATGAGCAAAAGATCGATAAAGAAAGAAAAGACGTGAACCATGCTATAAACCAACCAGCCCTGACAGGTATCTCCAGAACGCTACAAGCAACCAGAGAGTATGCAGGCTTCATTGTCCAAGAGGGACCATATGCTGCACCATAAGACAGAACTCAGTACTTTTTAAAGGCCTGTGATACGGATTGTTTTCTGGACACAATGGATCAAAAGTAGAAATATATGAAATTTAAACAACAGACTCTTAAATGACCAATACATCAAGGAAGAATTCATAAGAAAAATTAGAAAATACTTTGAGATGAATGAGAGTGCAGACACCGGATAGCAGAAGTCGTGGGATTCGGGACAGGAGTGCTAAAAGGGAGATCTCTGGCTGCAGGGGCCACATGACAAAAGAGAAGAGACCTTGTATCAGTAGCCTAACTCTCCACTGTAGGAAGCTGGAAGAAAAAAAGAGAGAAAAAAAAAAAACCTTCACCCTAAAGCAAGCAGAAGAAATGAAATAATAAAGATTAGAGTTGAAGTTAATGAAATAGAGGCTAGAAAAATAAGAGAGAGAGTCAATGAAACCAAACATTCCTTATCTGAAAGATCAGCAAAGTTGACAGCCCCTTGGTGAGGCTGATGGGAGGGACAAGACTCAAATAACTACAATTAGAAACGAGAATGAGAGAATTTTACAGCTGGCTTTATGGAAATAAAAAGGATTTAAATGAATGCTATAAGCCATTTTATAACAATACATTGTACAAATTAGATAAAATGGAAAATTTCCTAGAAAGTAAAAAAACTACTAAAATGACTAGGAATAGGTAGAAAATTTGAGCAGACCTATAAGAAATAAAGAGATGGAATTAGTGATACAACAAAAGCCCGCAAGGCCCGGATAGCTTCGCTGATAAATTCTACCAAAAATATAGAGAATAAACATTCTTTACAAACTCTTCCAGAAAGAAAGTAGAAGAGGAGGAGGGGGAAACACTCCCGGACGTGTGCTGCAAATGCAACATCTCTCTGTTACCAAACCAGAAAGAGACAAAGCAAGGAAAGAGAACTCCAGAGCAATAACTCTTACGAAAATAGATGCAACATGCCCAACAAAATACCAGCAAATTAAATCCAGCACCATATAGAAGGGATTATACACTAGGACCAAGTGGGATTTGTTCCAGGAATGCAAGGTTGGATTGATGTCTGAAAATCAATTAATGTAATGCACCAGATCAATAAAATAAAGGGCAAAAACCACATGATTATCAATAGAAGAAAAGTCACAGAAAAAACATTTGGTACAAGTCAATCCCCTCCTGCGATGATAGAAGAGCATTTAGGGTACTAGGAAGAGCAAGGAACTTACCCAGCCTGAAAAAGGGCATTTAGTACCAAGCCACAGCTACCATGGTATTTCACGGTGGAAGACCGAGTGGTCTTTTTTTTTTTTTTTAAAGATTTTTATTTATTTATTCGACAGAGAGAGAGACAGCCAGCGAGAGAGGGAACACAAGCAAGGGGAGTGGGAGAGGAAGAAGCAGGCTCATAGCGGAGGAGCCTGATGTGGGGCTCGATCCCACAACGCCGGGATCACGCCCTGAGCTGAAGGCAGACGCTTAACCGCTGTGCCACCCAGGCGCCCCCGAGTGGTTTCCTCTTAAGAGCGGTAACAGGACAAAGATGCCCACTCCCACTACATCTATTCAACATGATATTGGAGGTTCTATCTAGGACAATTAGGCAAGAAAAATAAAGGCATCCAGGTTGGAAAGAAAGAAGTAAAAATATTTCTATTCACAGATGACATGATTTTATGTATAGAAAAATCTCAAGGAATCCACTAAAACACTGTGATAACTAATAGACAAGTTCAGCAAGATTGCAAGACACATTCGTATACAGAAACCAATTGTATTTCTATACACTTGCAATAAACAATCAGAAAATGAAATTTAAAAATTTCATGTACAATATCAAAAAAGAATAGAGCACAACAATGTAAATGTACTTACTGCCACATACTTAAACTTAAAAATGGTTAAAATGGTAAATTTTGTTTTATATACACTTTACCACAACAAAGAAAGAAAAAAATACTCAGGAATAAATTGAACTAAAGAAATGCAAAACTTATACTCTGAAAACCACAAAATATTATTGAAAGAAAAGATCTAAATAAATGAAAGACATCCCATGTTCATGGATTGGAAGACAAGACTGTCATGTTGATAATACCCCCCCCATCTACCGACTGAACACAACACTCACCAGAATCCCCACTGAATTCCTCACACATACACATGCTGATTCTGAAATTCATACGGAAGTTCTAATGAGCTAGAATAGCCAAGGCAATCTTGAAAAAGAATAAAGTTGGGGGATTCATACTTCCCGATTTCAAAATTTACTACAGAGTAACCGTTCAAAATGGTGTAGTTACTGGCATAAGACAAGACACGAGACATTTAGGTCAACAGAATAGGATGAGAGTCTGAAAAATAAAGGCTTCTATCTGTGGTCAATTGATTTTTGTCATGGGTGCCAAAAGTATTCAATGGGGAAAGAAGTACCTTGTGGACAAACGGTGCTGGAATTCTATGGGAAAAAAAGAATCTGGACCACTCCCTTACACCCTATGCAAAAATTAACCCAAACGAGATCAAAGACCAAAATACAACGAAGCTCTTAGAAGGAAACATAGGGATAAATCTTCACGACCCAAGATTTGGCCATGCTTTCTAAGACATAACACCAAAAGCATAAACACAAAAGAAAAAAAGATGTATTGGACTTTGTCAACATTCAAGCTTTGTGCTTCAAAGGACATTCTAAAGAAAGCAAAAATCCCCCAGAAGGGGAGGAAATACTGGCAGATTGTTGACGCGATAAGGAATGGCGGCGTGACGGAGAACTCTCGTAACGCAAAAGCGAAGAGACAAAGGTTCTCATTTTTAGAAGCGGAGGAAGGAATCTGAATAGACATTTCAGATTATGCCACAAATGGTCAGTAAGCACACGGGAAGACGCTCGCTACCCCTGGCACAGGGCAGCGCTGACCGACAGCATGGTGGAAGTCCGCCTCACCCACCAGGCTGCCTCCACAACAGGCCAGGTGACATCCAGGGCTGCCGCCGGCACAGGGACGCTGCGGGTCCACACACAGTGACGGGATGGAAAACGGCACACTCGCTTTGGAAAACAGTTGGTGAGTTTCTTCAAACATCAGACACGGAGTTAGCCTCCGACTCCGCATTCCTCTCCCGCGCATTTCCCCAAGAGAAATGAGATATCCGCACAAAGCGCGTACACGCATGTTCTCAGCAGCGTTATTCCCAACGGCCAACAGGTGGAAGGATCCCAAATGCCCATTAGCTGACAGCCAGGTGAGAAGCCCTGGTACGTCCATACAGCGGAATACTACTCGGCCGTAGAAAGAAACAAAGTGCGTTTATGCACAGTAACACGCTGGGCGGATCTTGAAAACACGACGCTCAGTGGAAGAAGCCAGTCACGAGGGACCACGTACGGGCTGACGTCCCTTCTGCAACATGCCCCGAAAGGGCCAATCCTTAGGGGCAGAAAGCCGAGAGCGGTTGCTGAGGGCTTAAGGGGATGGAATGGGGGACTGGAACGTGGTGTTTAAAGGGAGCTGGGTTTCTTTTTGGGAGTGGTGAGACATGGTTCTGAAACTCTGGAAATGTAGTGAGGCCGCTGAATCGGACACTGGAAATGGCTGGATTGTACGGCACACGAATGATAACCTGATGGAGCTGTGACCGAGGAGACTGTAGGAAAGAACGTTCAGGATCTCGGGTAGGACAAAGAGCTCCTGGACTTGACCGCGAACGTACAATCCGTATACAGCATACATATACACTGGGCTTCACTGAAATTAAAATACTTGCTCTGTGAAGGACCTGGTGAGGAGAAGGACAAGGAAAACCCCAGACCAGGTGAGGACATGTACAAATGATGTAGCTGGCTTAGGACCAGTATCTAGAATAAGTACCGACTTCTCACGACTCGAGAGTTCGAAACAATGCCATTGGAGAAGGGGGAAATGCCTGGCACACCTGGGGAGTCAGAGACACAAGGGCCCAATGCGCACAAGAATGTTCCGTATCGCCAGCCCTCAGGAGGATGCAAACGCGAATCGATGAGGCAGTGCTGCACACGCGTGAGAACACGTACGTGAACACTGGCGTCTACACCAGACGCCGCAGGGGCACAGAGAAACGGGGTCACCCAACACTGCAGGAGGGGACGTGAAGCCGGGACAGCCGCGTGGGACAACGGCTTTGCCGTGTCCAGAAGACCTACTCGGCACGGGCCCCCCCGGGCCTGGTCCCGGAGAAACGACATCACATTTGCACAAAAGCCCACTTCCGTGGGTGCTCACGCCAGCTGTGTCTGTATTCGTTTTCCGGGGGCCGTGGTCATAAATCAGCACAAACTCGGTGGCTTAAAATGACGCAAATGATTCTTCCGCAATTCTGAGGGGTTGTCCCAGAAGTCGGAAACGAATGTCTGGGGCAGGGTGGTTCCTTGCGGCGGCTTTCAGGGGGACCCGCTTCCCAGCCTTCCCCTCCCTCCGGAGCTGCCTGTTTTCCATAGCGGGCAGCGCTTCCTCACACCCATGCCACGTCTTCTCCCCTGCTTCTGGGGACATGTCCTGTCCTCTCCTGTTGTCCAACCCCCTGTGACTCCCTCCTGCAAGGACATTTATGACGACATGCCTCCCCCGGGATAATCCAGGATCACCCCCCAATCTCAATATTCTTAATGTAAGCATGTAGGCGGTGTCCCCTTCCCCATAAGGCAACGGTCCCCGGTTCTAGGAGTTAGGACTTCAGTGCGTTGGGGGCTGTTATTCAGCCTCCCAGAATTTGTAAGAGCTCCGCGCTGGGAACCCCCCAGCCGTCCGTCAGCAGGCGAGCAGTCAAACCAACTGGTGTGTCCACGCCACGGAGGGCCGCTAGGCGACACCCATCACCGAGCTGCAGATACACACAGACTACACGAATCTAAGCGTTACGCTACATCGAGAGGGCCGATTCCAAACACTCGAGTGCTGCATGGTCCATTTATACGCATTCTTGAAATGATGAAGTTATGGGAGTGGTGTCAAGGGATTAAGGGGGGCAGGAGTGGGAGGGAGGTAGGTGTGGCTGCGAAGAAACCACACCAGGGATCCCTGACACAGGATGGCTGTCTCAGCGTCACCGTCCTGGTTGTGAACTGGACTCTGGTTTCCAATGACGAGACCACCAGGGCAACACTGTAAAGGGTCTGTGGGATCTCTGTTTTCTCTTACAGTTGCATCTGAATGTCTGAAAAGACAAAGTTTAATGTTCAGAAATGGGCCAAAGATCCAAATAGACATTTCACGGAAGAAGATACGTAACTGGTCAACGAGCATATGAAAAAATTCCAAGCATCGGTAGTTACCAGGGAAGCATGAATCAAAGCCACAGCGAGATGCCCGAGGGGCTAGAATAAGGACAGCAAACGACAGGAAATAGTAATAAGGCTCCAGATAAATAGAAGCCCTCACAGGTTGTCGGTGGGAATGTAAGTGGCACATCCATTTTGGAAAGCAGCCTGGCAATTCCTGCAGAAGGGAGACACAGAGTTGCCGTCCGAGCCGTTCCGCAGCAGGACGAGGGAAGGCGTGCACACAGCTCACAACCACATGTATAATTGCCACAAAACAGCGTGACAAAGTCCCTCAGCGGGTAGGTGGGTGAGCAAAAACGTGGCTGTCCCCACAATGAACACTTCCCAGCGAGAAGAAGGACCGGGATAGTTTCAGGTGCTAGAGTGTGGATGACCTCAAACACGCGCTGAAAGCAGCCAGGAAGACAAAGCTTACATTTTCTACGATTGTCCAGAGCAGGCCTGTCCAGGGCCTGCGGTGGCCGCAGGAGGGGTGGCTGGGGCCGGACGGGGGGACGAGGATGGACTGCGTGGGGGCGCGGCGGGTCTGACGGTGGGGTGGGGTGTTCCTCACCTAGATTGTGCTGATGATTGCATAAGCCAGCAAATTTCCTGGAATTACACTGAAAATGGGTGAATTTAATGGTACGTAAATTATACCTCCATGAAGTGGTGTTTTAAAAAACAAGTCAAAAAAAAAAATGAAGCCTACGGAACTAATTTTCAAATGAGTGACATAACCACACTGAACGGAGAGAGAAGGGGAAGAGAGGGAGAGAGGAGAAAATCACTATTCCAAGCACTTGGAGACCATGGTACTTGATTAAACAACCTTAATCTTGAGGGGAGGGAGCAGAGAATCACAAACAAGCCAGCAGGTGCGGTTTGACAGCAGCAAGGACAAAGACTAAGAAAACATTCAGAGCATTGTGAGCAGTGAGTCTGTGTGCTGATGGGGGCCGGGAGGCAGGCATCTCACTGGGGAGGAAGAAGGCTTGCAGGTTAGGGATGCCCAGCGTGGACACAGGAGAAGGAGGGACACGGGCGTGGGCTCCAGGTTTCCCGGGGGCGTCTCGGTACGCACGTGTGTATTTGCACGCACATCCATTTGTGTTCATCTCCTGAGCTCTGTGCACAGAAGGGCCAAGAAGAAAAGATGCCTAGTAGCAACAGGCACACCCCATGCCCAGATTCTGGTTTCCAGTAATTTCACCCCCCGTTAAAAAGAACCAGAGCTCTTTGGAAAATTGGCGGACTCCGGGGCTGGAGCAGAGTGTGCGTGAAACAAGCCCGAGTCTTGTTTTACCAGAGCATAAAGAAATGCTAAAAAACAAACAACCCCCAAAATGTGAGCATGTCACAAGGGCAGAGAAGCCAGCTTGAAAGGGTTTCCACCAGCCAAATCTGGGACGATGTGATTAGCGAAATAATTAAGGGCAGTAAGAATTATCGTACAAAAATCCATGATCCCATGCATATAGATAATAAGTCAACAGAAGTAAATAAATGGGGGAGAAGGAGAGTTTTTCCCACAGTACAAGTTGAGATGCTTTCCCTTGGAATGCCGTTCTCACTGGGCACATTTCAGTACTTTTGTGGAAGTGTGCTCGGGCTGGAAAACCATCATTTTGCAATCCCCCTCATAAAGACTGGTTCCAGGAAGCCTCTAAATCCAGGAGACATTTTTTAATAAGCAACAGGATATGTTCATGGCTTTAGATTATTTCCCCCAGTTGCTTATCAGCTACAAAGCACCGTAGCATGACTCTTTGATGGGCGATTAAAGCTGTACCACCAGTGAGGGGTGGGGGGCATCATGTGCCTCAGGGTGGGTCCCCCCAAGAAGGACACCCTGTCACTGACGGGACGTTCCAGCTAGGAAGGCACAACCCAAATCCAACCACAGGGAAACATCCAGCAAACCCCCCCAGCAAGGGCAGGACAGTCACCCTCAGAAGCCTGAACATTGTAAGAGGCAGAGCCCGGGCATGTTCCAGAATAAAGAAGGCCAGAGAGCTGGACCCCCGGGCCCCAGACTGGACGCTGGCCCGGAGGGGCAAGTGTGTGAAAGGCACGGCCGTAGCCACTGACAATGCCAGGACACGGGTGGTCGAGGAGGTGAAGGGACAGGATCCACGTCTGCGAGTGGAGGCTGAGACGTGTGCCGTCACTTTAGAAGGGGGTCCCTTTATTTTTAGGGAATACCCAGCAGGAGGCTTAAGGGCAAAGGTCTGAGAGCACGTGACTTATGTGGCAATGGCTCGGCAACCAGCCATGTGACTGCACGCACTGAAAGGGGTCCACACAGTCAAGGTCACGGGGGCAAACTATTAACCACCAGCAAGTGTCAGATTAAAGAGCATGTGAATGTTTTCAATCTTATTCGTATTCTTGCTATTTTTCTGTAGTTCAAAATCATTTCCAAATAAACAGTTAAAGAAACCCCAAACCTCCAACAGTTCAGCCCAGAGGTCTTCAACCGGGAGTGGTTGCCTCCCCCCCAACAAGGGACACTCAGCAGTACCTAGAAACGTTCTGCTTGTCACAACAGCGGCGGTGCCGCTAGTCGCTTCAAGAGGCCAGGCTGCCACCCGCCGTCCCACGGTGCCCACGGCAGCCCCTCCACCAAGCCTGACCTGGCCCCAAATGTCAGCGGGGCCACCGGGGAGAAGGCCTGCTTCCCTTGGCTGATGAGAGAGAACGCTGCCTTGCCACGGACGGCTGGAGGGATGCCGCAAGGGGAGCCCCACCTGCAGAAGGGTGAGGCCAAGCAGTGCCCACTGAGGCCAGTAATGCCCCTGTTCCTATGTGAAGGGCGGAGCTGAGGCCCTGAGACCCAGAGTCCTGAGTGCTCTGCCCCCGCACCGCCGAATGTGACCTTGGGAGAAGGGGCCACGAAGGAGGTCAGGCTCCAGTAAGCTGCTCTTGTGGTCCCTACTCCAGTGCAGCCGGTGTCCCCATCAAAGCAGGAGTTGCACAGACACTGAGGACAGACTGTGAGGACAGCAGAGACGTGGCCCTGGCCAGCGCAGGACAGAGGAGCCCTGGCCACACCTCGATCCCGGCTTTCCGCCTCCCGGGCGGCAGCGGAAACTTCTGCTGCTCAAGCCACACGGTCTGTAGTAGTTTGTTACGTGGCCTCCAGCAAACTAATACCTCCGGCCATTAGCCCAGAGAAACGGAAGGACTTGTACGTGGGGTTCGAGGGAGGTTTCTGGAAGGTTGGCCCAAACCTGAAGCAAAGGAGATTCCTGGCAGTGGGAGAGGCTGTGGTTCATGCCCACGTGGGGGACGAAGGAGACATCGAAAATCTCGGGACGCACTGCCCTAGCAGCCTTGGAGGGAGTCTCACCGCACGGAACTGAAGGGGGACAGGCAAGAAAGCGGGCGTGCCATGTCCCCGTGCTTGGACATCAGGGACCAGCCCGTTACAGCAGGAGCACGGGGAAAACCGGAATAAGCCCTGGACTACTCACTCGGGTCCCAGAGGGGAGGACACCACACAAACAAGGAAGAAAGGACTCACCAAAGCCTGCACATCAGCCCCAGGGGCAGAGTTCGAGGTGTAAAGATTATAAAACAACACAATTTTAAGAAACCGGAAAAGAAAGATCACCCCCAAGAGTCGTGGTGCGAGGAGCCGGGGCAGAGGGTGCTGCTGGGCAGGGCGGGAGGCCGGAGGCTCCGGGAAGCCGGAGACACACAGGCCCCGGGTGGGCATTCACATGTTCCAACTCGCTTGGTCAACACCACAGTCCTGGGCGTGGCCCTGCCAGGATCCCCCTTTCACGGGTGCAGAAACTGAGGCCCAGAGAAGGCAGGAGCTGGCTCAGGGTCGCCCAGGAGAGAATGGCAGAACCGCCTGGCTGCCAGGCTGTGCTCAGACCCACCCCGCGAGCCTGCCACTTGACTTCTAAAGAAAAAATTGTACAGGAAGGAGCATCTAGTTTTCCTGTGTTAGAATTTGGCAGAATTCGGTGTTAGATTCTGAATCAGTAACAACAGCCAGGAAAGGTGGGACAGAGCTGAGTGCTGCCGTGAGCGCACACACGCGTGTGTGCCCGTGTGTGCGACCCGTCGCAATGTAGGTTTTCTCTGTGCGTACAAATGCAAGTCTGTGTTTTGCAGATAGAGAATATATCCTCACTTAGGCCCGTGGAACATTTACAAAAGCAGGCGTTCATGTTCGTACTTGGACACAGAGAAAATCTTTACAGGAAAAATGCAACTATTTCAAAGGCCATATCTTCTCCCTATAAGCCTGTTAAATTAGAAACTGTAACAGAGATAAACAACGTTCTGCTTGAAAAGTGAGAAAACGTTTCTTCAGATGAAAGAGAAAGTCAAAACGTAAAATAAACACGCTCGAGAAAGCGAAGACAAGGAACGCATTTCATAGCAGGATCCACGCCCCAGCGAACCCTGCCCTCAGACGAAAGCATCTAACTTCTAAAACATCTTGAAGAAGAGACACTTTCAACCAACCATTACTCTCAGGGTTTTTAAAAAGTGAATTAATCCAAGAGAGGGAATTAATAGATATAAAAGCCCAAGTTGGGGAAACAGAAAACAGAAAAGCAAAAAGGTAGCTTTTGAATAAGGAAGTACATATATAATAAGATAAAATGGATCCACCTCTCATGAGATTGGGGGGAGCGGGGGGTGGGGGGGACAGCAAAACCCAACAAGCTAAAAGCTCGGGGAGAAACAAAGGGCTGACCAAGAGGGAAGAACATCAAATCACTGGAAGTAACTTTGTTGCTACCAAGTGGCAACATAATGACAAGCCTCGAGGATTAAATAGCAATGAATACATTACCCCAAGAGAGGCAGCACGGTGCTTTAGAACAAATTAGCATAAAACAGACTAAAAAGAGATTAAAGATCTCCTTTAGCACATGCACCAGGCCAGATGGTTTTACAGCTTTGCTGGGCTGTTGAGCCTCAGAGAAGGTGATTCCAGCATTCTTTTCAGGCTGTCCCGGGACACAGGGAGAGGTCGGCGGAGCTCCCTCTCCTCAAACACTGTATCAGCACACATGCTGGCCCATCTCCTCCTCTCCCCAGCCCGCGGTGCGGGCAGTCAGGGATGCCTTCCCTCGGCGCCGAGGGGACAGGCTCGCGGGGCTGGTGGCTGTTGGATGCACAGACGACACTCCCCAGGCAGAGCCCCACTCAGGGATGCTGCTGGCTTGCCATAGTTTGCTATTTAACGACTGCAGAGATCAGTCCCCTGATCACGGGTCATTTTGCAAATGTGCAACCTGAGTGCAGAATACATTTCTGGAAGGGTGGAAGGGCACGTGCATCTTGCATTTTCATGCAAATTGCCTTACGTGACTCCATAGCGCCTGCACCCCGATATCCTCCTGGCACCTATGCCTGAGCGTGGGGTTTCCAAGCACACTGGCCCACGGAGGACAACCCGTCACAGAAGTCAAGCCCCCAGGGCTTTAATTAACATTTCTGTGATCATAGCTGATGTTATCAGCATCCGCTCATCTGTGAGAATCTTAGTATCTCCTTTTTCTAGAATCGTGTTTATATCTCTCATCCTTTGGTCTCCAGGACTTTGAGTTTCCCGACAGCCTGAGGAAATTCGCCCCATGTGTATATGAGCGGCTACTATTTTCCCCAGATGATCATTTAAAAAAATTATTTGGGGTATTTTTTGCTATGTAAAATATTTCTATGTCTTTTTTTCATGGAGGCGTAATGGGCGTATAACAAACGCCCGTGTTTGAAGTGTACAGCTGCGGTAACTTTGGACCCGTGAAACCATCGACACGATCAGGATCGTGGACATACCCATCACCCCCTGGGTCTCTCTCGGGCCTTCTGGGCTCTCCCCGTCCGATCCCGATCCCCGTCCCCACGCTCCCCAGGACAGCCGCCTGGCCTGCCGTCATTCTAGACCAGTCTGCAATTCCTAGAGTTTCACACAAATAAGGAACTCTGTACGCTTTTCTCCCCCTTTCCTTTTCTTTCCTTTCTTTCTCTTTCTTTCCTTCTTTCCTTCCTTCCTCCCTTCTTCTTTCTTTCCTTTTCTTTTCTTTTTCTTTCTCCCCCCCCCCCCCGGCTTCTTTCACTCATCATAATTATTCTGCTGTTTCTCCAGGCTGCTGTGTGTGTTCGTGGCTCATTCTTTGCTCTGAGTGGCAGTGCATCACCATGTGGGGACGCCACGATGTAAAAACATTCTGTCGGATGTTGATGGGCATGTGCAATGTCTCCATGAAATGCTCTGAACGGATCCCACGAGCCCTTGTCAGCATGCGTGTCTGTTCTTGTTTCTCCTGGACACACGCTGAGGAACAGAAGGGCCGGACGACGCGGCAGGTGCACATACAACATTTTAAGAAACTCCCAGACTGATTTCCACAGCGGCACCGTGGGCCGTTCCGCCGGGTGTGCATGAGGGCGCCAGCGCCACGTCCCAGGCACACCTGTGTGCAGGTGGTGGCATCTTCTCTGGTCCAGTCACTGCACTTGGTAAAATGATCTTAATTTTACCCAATATAATAATTGTGTAGTAACATCTCATTGCATTTTTCTTTTTTAAGATTTTACTTATTTGTTTGACAGAGAGCGAGGGAACACAAGCAGGGTAAGTGGCAGGCAGAGGGAGAGGGAGAAGCAGGCTCCCTGCCCAGGCAGCCTGATGCGGGGCTGGATCCTAGGACCCTGAGATCATGACCTGAGCCGAAGGTAGACGCTTAACGACTGAGCCACTCAGGCGCCTCTTACTGTAGTTTTAATTTGCATTTCCCTAATAACTAACAATATTGAATATATTCTCTTGTGCTTACCCGGTTCTCTTCTTTTTTAAAAAACATTTTATTTATTTATTTGAGAGAGAGAGAGCATGAGCACAAGCGAGGTTGGGGGGGGAGGCAGAGGGAGAAGCAGGCTCCCCGCTGAGCAGGGAGCCAGATGCAGGCGGGGCTGGATCCCAGGACCCGGGATCATGGCCTGACCAAAGGCAGACGCTTCACTGACTGAGCCACCAGGCGCCCGTTTCTCTTCTTTGATGAGCGTCTGTTTAAACCTTTTGCCTGTTTTTATTTGTCTTATTACTCAGCCATAAGCATCCCTCTTATATTCTGGACACAAATCCTTTATCAGATGGATGATTGAAAATATTTTCAAAGCCCCCGTCTGGGCTTTATCTTTTCATCCTCTTAATACCGTCTTTCAAAGAGAGGTTTTTAATTTTGAAAAGTCCAACTGGTTGGTTCTTATCATGGCTCATGCTGCTGGTGTCATGTTCAAGAAGCTTAGCTCTCAAAGGCACAGACATTGTCTCCTGCGCCTTCTTCTGTAACTTTTAGGCTTCTATTTCCGTGATAAATTTTGAGTTGATTCTTGTATATGATGCACGATGGGGCTCCAAGTGTGCTGTTCGGCAGACGGACGCTCTCGTTGTTCCCAGGCTCGTTGTCGAAACTACCATCCGTTCCCCAACAAACCACCTTTGCGCCTCTGTCGCAAGTCACCTGTGCCTGTGCATGTAGGTCTGTCCAGACTCTATTCTGTTCGTCATTCTATTTACTTATCTCCAAGCTAGTGCTAGTCCTCTAACTTTTTTGGTTTTTAAACGCTGTTTTGGAACTTCAGTCATTTCCATGCAAATTTCAGACCCGGCTCATTAGCTTCCACCAAATGCCTGGTGGGATTCTGATGGCTACGCACTGAGTTCGGACAGGAACGTGGGGGCTGGTGATACGGCGCATGGCGCCCCTCTCCCCGGACCTGGGGATACTGTGACTCCTCCCAGCAACGCTTGATGGTCTCCAGGGCTCAGCACTCATCTTTTATCAGGTTGTTCTCTGACTATTTCATGTTTTTGATGTTACAGTAAGTGGTATTTTTTTTTTAACAGTTCTATTTATTTATTTGAGAGAGAGCGAGTGTGAGTGGAGAGAGGGGCAGAGGGAGAGGGAGACACAGACCTGCGCTGAGCTGAGCACCCCAATGTGGGCCTGGATCCCAGGACCCCAGGATCAAGACCTGAGCCGAAGACAGATGCTTCACTGACTGAGCCACTCAGGTGTCCCAGGAAGTGGTATTTTTTAAAATTTTGACTTCAGACTATTTGCTGCCAGACGTAGAGGCAGAATGGACGTTTGCATGTGGCCCTGGCTCCGCTCACACGCTCGATCTGTGGTCATCGCGCATGTGCTCCAGGGGTTCCACACGCAGAACTGCGCCACCTGCAAACAGGGCTTTACCTCTGCCTTTCCAACCTAGACGTCTGCAATGTCTTTCTTGACTGTTCCGCTGGCTCGAACCTCCAGGTTCATGTGGACTAGGAGTGATAAGAGCAGGCATCCTTGTGGTGTCCCGGATCTCAAGGGGACGGCAGCCCCCCCTTTCCTCGTGAAGTGTCCTAGCTGCAGCTTACGTGTTGACATACGCACAGAGCCAGCTCCTTTGTATTCTCCACCTGCGGAGAACTGTTGTTGTAATGTAGATAATGGGGGGCTGACCCGGACCCTGGTGCGGAGCCAGGAGGGGGCCTGGGACCCTTCTCGGCCCAGGTGAGACAGACCTGGGGTAACAGAAGCCCTGTTCTGGTCCCCTGAAGTCGGTGCCGGGCCTCGTCCCCAAGGTCCCCTGGGACAGCTCCCAGAGTAAGTTGGGGGCACATTACAAACACGCTCCTGGGCTCCCTGTAGGCCCTGTGACTCAGAGTCTCTGGAGGTAGCCTCTGAAATTCTCCTGCTGATTCAGGGGGGCTCCAGGGCAGTTCTGACCTGGAGTGGCACCCCCAGCCCTCTGCCAGTGGGGAGCTCATGGCCTCCCATGCCGGGGACACTCTTTCTGTCACCAAGACGAGGACTTCTGCTTCCAGCAGTAACCTGATGCTATCAAAGGCCTCTCTCTACAAGCTCCCACATAGGCTCGCTGAAATGACAAATGTCTTCTATGGACTCGGCTGAGGGTGTCCCCCAGGACCACGAGCGGAGCAGCGGCCACAACGCAGACCATGCGTGTGGGCAGTCCCAGGCATCCGCTCACCTGAGGAGCACAGCGTGGCCTGGATGAAGAGCCGGGCCTGGGACCAGCACGAGGCAAGAAGTGAGGACAGAGACTCCCCATGTGAACCTGGGCCTCCAGAAAGGCGGAGAGAAAGGCGGAGGGCAGACTCGAATCACAGAAACGATGCAAAACGTACCAACCAGCAAAACCAGGTGTGGCAGATGCAGAGAAAAGAGAAAATCAGTTTGTTTTGGCCTGTGTTCGTGGAGCATGAGTGAGAAGCCTCCTCTTGCTACTTGGGGATGGGCTCGTTCTCACGAGAGACCGGGCCTGCACTTACACCACGCGGCTGTCTAGAAAATCCCACACCACAAACGTTCTGGAGGGGTTTACTGGGTCACCCCGTCCACGGGTGATGACATCATAGCATGGATGATGGTGTCGTGTCATGGATGATGATGTGATGGCATGGACGATGACATCATGGCACGGGGGATAACATTGTGACACAGATGATCATGCCATGTCATGGATGATGATGTCATGACACGGATGATGGCGTCGTGCCACGGATGATGATGTCATGTCATGGATGATGACGTCGTGGCACGGATGATGACGTTATGGCACGGATGATGACGTCATGGCACGGATGATGATGTCATGGATGATGACATCGTGGCACGGATGATGACATAAACATGTTCACGTGACTGAGAAATTCAAAGTTGTAGACTATGAGGAAGATACAAGCTGCGAAGACCAAGCCAATCAAGCCCGCACACAAGGAGGCACAGGTGTGAGAAAATGTGAGGGCCTCGAAATTAAAATCTCAGCAGGTGACTAACCAGGGGATCAGACACGTCGAACAGCCAGCAAACTGGGAAGCCGCCGCCAAGAAGGCGCCGGGGCGACTGAGCAGGAACATATTAGGGACAGCCGAAGGGACAGAGCGAGACGGCCAAGTCGACGCTTCCAGGCAGACCAGAGCCAACAGGGGAGGCGATCACTTGTGACAGGTTTGTGCTAACGGGCACAGTGGGTGGGAGACACGAGCCCGCAGACCCAGGGATCGCCGCGGACGGCGGGGTGGGGAGGGCGAACCCCGACCTTCCACAGTGGTACAGCCCAGCACTAGAGTCCAAGGAAGGCACCGGAAGCCCCAGAGTGGGACGGTCACCTCCTCGGGGTGGCCGAGGAGCAGGACAGCACGCCGCGTGTTCAGAGGGAATCCGTATCTCAACCCGTCGTCTCTTCCCCAGCTAGACTGTCACCCAACAGCAAAGACAAAATACGAAATTTCAGACAAAAACCGAGTTGACTGTCAACAGACCTTCCCTGAAGGAACTAGTGAAAGACCTTCAGGAAGAAAGACGTTAAATCCAAACTGAGGCAGAAACCCAGCAAATCTGTCGGTAGATGTAAGCAAGTCTCGACTGCAGACAAGTGATGACTCGGAGGACAGTTTAAAAAGGCAAAACCCAAACACGGGCGATGGCAGCCTGGGTGAGGGGCTCGGGGTGGCATCTGGCGGAGCATTGCCAGACCCTGGAGGCGCAATGGCTGCCAACTGAGGGGAGGGAGAGAGGCGAGGCCTGGAGGGTGCGGCCGGGGGCACAGAGCCGGCTGCAGACCGTGCCCCACGAGTTAGGCTCAAGAGCGCCGGCTCTTCCGTGAACGCACCGCGAGCGGGAGCAGCAAGCCCCCCGCCCCGCCCCCCTGCAGGCCAGACTGTGCGTCAGCATGTCCCCAGCTCGGCTGCCTGGACTCGTTCGCCCTTGACGGGTTTGTGATGGGAAGGGAAGGCCTCTCTTTGCCGGGTGCCCCCACCGTCTCCCACTCCGCCCTGCCCTTGGGGGTCGCACCCACGCTGCCTAGGTCTGCAGGCCCCTCCTGCTGGCCTTGGCTCCTCC
This sequence comes from Ursus arctos, assembly GCF_023065955.2. Lineage (NCBI taxonomy): Eukaryota > Metazoa > Chordata > Mammalia > Carnivora > Ursidae > Ursus > Ursus arctos. Next base: position 46,627,533 of record NW_026622908.1, read on the forward strand.
GACCCCCAGCCCCACAGGGCCCGTGGCACTTCAGCCACTGGCCTGGCCTCTGGCTCATTCTGCCTGCTCCCCATCCACACCACTGTGGGTGAGGCTCAGGGAACACAAAGCTGACCGTGGCCACCCCTGCTCTGTGGACTTCCAGGGCCTGGCCCGTCCGATGCCTGCAGGCTCCCGGGCCCCTCTCCGTCCAGTTTCATAAAGGAGGGTCACATCGGCCCCGCACGCCAGGAGTCCACAAATGCCTCTCCACCGGGAAGGCGGACTCACTCCCACCTGGCATGAGGAAAGCAGGTGGCGTGCCCAGGTCGGGGGCTACGTGGAGCGGCAGAGGCATGGCTGTCCCCCACAGCACCTCCATCCTGGCTGCTCCTCTCCCCCCCAACCCCAGCTGGCTCTACCCAGCACTGACACCGTCTCCTCCAAGAAGCCTTTGGGCCGGACCAGGCTGGGCCGGGCGCTCGTTCCCCAGATGCCCACACGCTTGGCTTCCTTGCTATGGCCCCTCTTCCTCCCGGGATGCCAAGGAGCCCTGCCCCCCCACCCCGGGGCCTCGGGCGGGCCCTGCATGGAGTGGGCTCCTGACCGCAGATCCTGGTGACCAGGACAATGAGCAGCTGGGGGTCTGGAACCTACATAAGGATGGGAGCCTGGAGGGCAGGGCTCCTGCATCCATGCTGCCTGTTGCCATCACAGGTTCTCCCACGGCCAGTTAGGGCCTTTGCCGTGAACGCGGGAGGTCTGCCCAGGGACTACAGTGGTGCAGACAAGGCTCTGGAAGCCATGAATGTGGGTGGGCAGCCCTTCTCAGGACCCTAGGTGTCACAGGACAGAAGCCCAGAGACGCCGTGGGCTCGAGACACGGAGAGAAACCACAGAGGAGGGGGCCTGTGTGCAGGCCAGTGCTGGGAAGGAAAGAGCACCTGTCTCACACGTCCCTTCGCACACCTGGACCGGGCACGCGGGTGAGGCTCCCGCGCAAGGCCTGGATCCGGCCGGGGATGGAATTCAGCACGGCTGCTCGCGCCCTGCCTGCCGCGCAGGGGCTGGCGCTGCAGGCCCTTCCCAGGGACGGCGTCTGCCCAGGGAGGAGGCCTCTCCTCCCCCACCAGGGCTCTGGAGAGCCTCAGCCGCCACCCCCAGGCTGGGGGCCACGCGGGGCCCCCGGGGGCCAGGCTGACAGCTCAGGCTCCAGCAGCCACGGCCCGGGCTGGGCTGACTTATCGCGTCGGCGGGAAAGCAAAACTCCTCCGTGCAAAAGCATTCCACAAAGGGGGTCTGACTTCCCTGCTCTCGTGCCTCATTACCATTCCGCAGGCGTCCCCGGGCACTTAATAACAGCAAACAGTCTGAATGCAGCGCCCCGCATTCAGCAAACAGCCAGAGATGCTTCTCCCCACGCCCGACCTGCCCATTAGCATTTGCGGAGAGCCCCCATCTGCATTGCGACAATGGTCCTGTCCCTGGATCCGGAGTTGGGGGGGGGGGCACGGGCATTTGTTGGCACAATTAATTGTCCCTTGTACCCACTCCGGGGGGCGGGCGGGGAGCGTGTCCTGGGGGCTCACCAGTGAAGTGGCCAGATTCAGGCCAGAGCGGAATCCTGACCGCATGGGATGGGGCCACTGTGGCACAGTGCCCAGCAGGGTGGGCACCCTGGCCTGGTCCACAGGCAGCCCCAAGGCACAGAGAGCAGTCTCAGCCCCTTTCTGGAATACTTTCCGCCCTGCTGCCAGGGGACTGGGACCACATGCAGGGGGACGCATCAGGGGTCAGCCGCCTGAGAACCAAGCACTTGGCGGGCCGGCCACCCGTAAGCACAAAGCGTCAGGAACAATGTGAGCTTGTCCCTCTCTGCCACAGTTGAGACAGTGACACTCCCTTACAGCCGCCAGTAAGCTGGCATGCTCCAGTGGGTGCCGGGAAGAGCCCCAGAAGGGGGAGATGGACACAGAAATGCCCGAAAAGCGAAGACACACGGTGTCGAGGAAGGGGACGAGTGTGGGTGCAGAGAGCTGGCTCTGGAGGCCCCGTCCTCTCTCCACCAGGAAGGGGGGGGGTCAACACGTATGGGCCGCCTCCTTTCTGCCAGCCATGGGGCGCCAGACACACAGCACGACTGAGGCGGGGCCTGGCGCCTGGCACCCAGCAGCCCAGAGCGTAGAACAGAGCAAGAGGAAGGGTCCCTCCAGGGTGGGGTCCCACCTCCTCAGAAGGACCTGCTTGCGCCGTGGTGGGGGGCAGGACGTCGCCAGGCAGACACTAGGTCAGCGGGAGCCGAGTGCCCATCCCCGTTCCCCGCTGCCACCCGGGGCGCAGGCTTCTCACCAGAGCTGTCACAGTTGTCCACGGAGAAGTGGTCCAGCCTCCGCTCCTCTGAGACAGGCTCGCACGTGATGTGGGGGACCGTGAGCATCTTCTCTCCAGGATTCACCCCGTTGTCCTTGTCCAGTTTGAACTTCTTTCTCTTTACCTGAAATGACAGGCAATAAGCCAGCGGTTCCTGGGCGTCCACTGGCCCCAGAGCCCCTTGGCAGCCCCGCTGAGCACCTGCCAGGGAACCAGGTCTCAGGGGCCAAGCTCCAGCCCTTTCGCACGCAGACAGGGAGGGCCGCGGCACTGCAGAGCTGCCAGGGGTCCCGTGGGGGGCTTGGCACAGGCGCTGCCCGGGAGCTCGGCCTGAGGGGTGAGCAGGCAGGAAGCTGGCAAACAGGTAAACATTCGAGAGATCACCAGGGCACGTGCCGACAAGGGCCGCCAGGAGTGCCAGCATGGGGTGGGGCAGCTGGCGGATGGCCTGGGGCTGGCAAAGGCCGCTCTGAGGAGGTGATGTGGAGGTGGGGGAGTCTGGGAGGGGTTGGGCACAGGGAACAGAGGGTGCAGGGCTTCGGGGGATAGCTGGCCTCCGGGAGAGCTGGGTACCACCAAGCAAGTGTGGGCACATGGGCCACCCTCCTTCACCACACCAGCCAATCACGACATCCTTGCCCAGAGCTTGCCCAAACCCCTGCACCGTGATCTCAAGGCCTTCTTCCCCGAGCTGGGGTGCCACCTCTGTGCTGACCGACACCCACCGTGCCCAGTAGAGAAAGCCAGACATCAGGGTCCTCTCGAGAGCCTTCTCTCCCAGCGCTGGACAGAACCCAGCCTGTTCTGCACCCTGGGGCTCCCCCTCCAGGCCCCCCACAGCCCTGGCCTTGCAGCAGCAGTCCCAAATGTCCCTGGAGCCAAGGGACCCTGGGGTGGCAGGGCCCGGCACACGCCCCCCCCCCCCGGGCCCAGAGTGGTGCTGCTGCCCTCATGTGAGCTCGGCTGAACCCAGGGTCAAACCCTGGCCAGAAGCCGTGGCCCCCAAGGCCTCCCCACCCGCTAACGAGGGATCCCGTCCTGGTGGCAGGTGGGGGCCGTTACCATGACAGACTTCTTGGGCTTGGGGCTGGGGGACAGCAGGGCGTGGTTCCGAGCGGGCTTGCGGACGTACATCTTCCAGGTGGAGGAGTCGGGGTTCTCGGCCGCGTAACACCTCCACGCCGTCTGAACCGACACGAGGGAGACGCGGTCAGCTGCTGAGCCGCTCGACGGCCTCCTGCGGGAGCCGCAGCTCCCCGATCCTGCCCGCACCCCATCCTGCACGCCAGCCCCCCACCTCCCAGGGCTGTTCCTGCGCCAGGCAGGTCACGGCCTCACACGCCAGCCGCGACTCACAGCTCGGACACCACAGAACCCCAACGCGTCTGCCACCACCTCCCCAGCCTGTCCATTCACAGGTGCAAAGACACCTGTCGGCTGCCTCTCCCTGGGCCACTCACGGCGGGTGTGCACAGTGGGTTCAGGGAACAGGAGCAGAAACAGGACGCCCTGGGCCTGCGGGTACCAGGCAGGAGGGGGAGGGCAGAGCAAGGCCCCTCCCAGAGGCCCAAATGTGGGGTTCCAGTGCCTGGGCACCGTCTGTAGTCGTGGGGAGCCTCTGGACAGCATGCGGGTGAGGTGGGCCTCGGGCCTACATTCTAGAGAGATGCTCGTGGTGGCTGCCACACAGGGACGACCCGGAGGAGGGACGGCACTGCCAGGGATCTGAGAGGCAGACACACCACGTCTGGGTGGGCAGTGGGGGACAGGAGGGGTGCCAGGAGCCTCAGAGAGGACGCAGCCTGGGGGTCTTGCTGCTGGCGGGGGCTGGCAGGGTTCCCGGGGGCTGTGACACCACCCACGGTGGGGACCTGGACGGACATGGCAGCCCTCATGCTGTGCACGGGAAAGGCCACGGGCCTGGCCCCTCCACGCCCCACTTTCCCTAGCAGCAGGCACGCGTCCTGCCCACGAATGTTTCGCCAGCCACTTCCTGCCTCCCCGGGCCCCAGTCATCCCGCAGCGGGCACCACCTGAGCACGGCCTTTGCAGGGGGCTCGCCCCCAAGGCACAAGGCTCGGCGAAGAATCCACCGTGCTCCCCTCCCACCGGCAGTCTGCCCGCAGCGGCCGGGGCTGGTTTTACGGCCTGATTTATGGTCTCCCCGAAAGGCGAAGGCTGTGGGGCCGTAAAACCAGGCCTGAGGGGGCCCAGCCCCTCAGCTTTATGGCCCCTGCTATTTCCTTCCCATCCAGGTACGCCATCCAGGCCCCAGACGGTGGGTTCCGGAAGGGCTTCAGAGGGACGAGGGGGAGCCAGGGCTGAGCCGTGGCTCCCAGGCGGGACAGCGCCTGATAGCTGGCGCCCCTCACGGGGCCCTGCCCGGGGCAGAGGGCACAGGAGATAAGGCCACGGGGGTGACCCCAGCCCGACCCTGGGGGGGCCTCCAGCGCTGGGGGTAGCTGCCCTCCTGGGCAGAGGGCCCCACATCCACGGCTGGACACCGACAATGCCTATGCCCCAGGACCCCCGCCCAGACATGCCTCAGGTGAGCCCCGGGCCTGCTCGTGCTCACTCCTCTGCCCCCGGACCCTCTGGGACCCGGTTTTCAAACAATTTTCTGCCTGAGTCCTTGTTTGCATTAAAAGGATGAAGCCATCCTCTGGTGTGTTCCAAGAGCCCTAGGTCACAGAGCAGAGTGTCCAGGGGCTCACCCCCCCCCCCCGGTTCCCCACTGCTCTTAGGCTCTGTCTCCTCCGCCCCCAGGCCTCGTCGCAGCAGCCCTGGGCTGCACTGAGGGGCCCCGGAATCCAGGGCGTGGCCATGCTATCAGCTCGCCAGTCCCACCTGCAGTCACCAGGGAGTCCAAGCCCCGTGGGGGTGCCGGGAACACCCAGAAGGTGCCCATACTGCACAAGCAGAGCCCCAGCCCCACTGGGGGATGGCCATATGGGGACCCTTCCCTTTTCCCTGCCAGACCTGCTCCAGGGCAGAGCAGGGGGGTGGCCACGGAAGGAGGACAAGGAGCAAGATGCCAAAGGCTGGCTGCTGTGGCCGGGAGGTGAGGGGCCCATGAAAAGAGCCCCCACTCCAGGACTGGCCAGGGCACATCCTTGTCCCCCGGTCTGCCCCGCAGGACCCTCTAGGGACGGAGCTGGGCGCTCCCATACCCGCCCCGTCGGCATGCCCACGTTTCCCAGGAGAAGGCACGGCAGTGGGTGTGCACGTCTGTGCTGCTGCATTGCCCCATCCCCACGCCGGAGGGACCCGCCCTGAGCATCACGGCCGAGAGCAGCTCGGCGATCTCAGAACGGACACCAGCTGGGGCTTCCCCGCAGACGCGAGGCTGGACGTGACAACGGCAGGCGCCATCACCTGAATGAGCGAGGCTGCGGCCGGGATCTGCCTGTTGAAGTGCTTCTGTCTCTGCTTCTGCTGGACCTTTAGGGCAAACCCGGAGCCGAGAATCCCCTGGGAAGGAGGAGAGACCAGGGCTCATGTCCATGCAGGCAGCCACTGCCTGGCCCGGCCCGTGGGACATGGGCACCTGGGGGGACAGGGCAGGTGCTGGGGGGACGGGGTGGGCGCCGAGTTACTGGCTGGGGCAGAAGGTAGCCCCGCCCGAGGGTCTGTGGCTGCGTCCCTGGGATTGCCAATGGGATGGACGGGACCAGCTCGTCAGGAAGGGAGTTCCCTGTCCACAGAGGGGATCAATCGTACGCATGCATGCGCGCACACACTCACACACACACACGTGCGTGTGTGACACGTACACAGAATCCATACTTGTGCCCGTAGTGAGTGACATGTCACGCACGCCCACTCCCACCTGGACACACGGACACACGGACACACGCACCTACGCACACACACAGGGAACTAGAAGGTATAACCCTCACGGTCCGTGATTTCTAGGGAGGAACAGGTCAAGGCCCGGCCCAGGCCTCCGCAGGCGCGTACTCTGCCTCCACCATCACGGGGCGGCTGCTATGGGGGCCTCCCTGTGACCCCGGGGGGCTGGCCGCCGCCCACACCTGCTGCGAAGGACGCTCTGGGGGCAGGGAGGGTGGGGGTACCTCTGTGAGTGCGCCCCCTCCTCGGGGGACCCCTGCCGGGAGGCGGGGATGTCCCTGACATGGAGCACCTACCGCTGGGAGCGCAAAGAAGGAGATGGCGAACACAGAGAAGCAGGAGGCAATGGTCTTCCCGACCCACGTCTGGGGCACCTTGTCCCCGTAGCCGATGGTGGTGACCGTGACCTGTGAGAGGGGCAGGGGTCAGACCCAGAAGCTCGGGACGGACGGCCGTCCCGCCGAAACCCACCACGCGGCCGACACGGAGCTTCCGCCCAGTGGATGGTCGTGGTCTCCCGAAGCCGACGCCATACAGGGAGCGAGGCCCAGGTGTGCACAGGGGCTGGGCGCCGAGGCCAGACTCCCTGCTCCGCCGCCTGCGCTGACCCACAGCAGTCCTGCCACCCAGGCCACTGACGTCGCTGTGCGGTGGCCCCCAGGAGGCTGGAAGCTCCCACCAAGGCTGGTCCTCGACCAAGAGGACAGGGATGACACGGCACTTCCTGACGCCACCCCGGGCACCAGATGTCTCAGTCGCCCTTCTGAGAGAACCAGACGCAGCCCCAGCCTTCTTCTTGGTGGGGGGGAGCCGACCCTCGGAGCTTGAGGTGGGACCATGGGTGTAGGGGCTGCCCCACCCCGCCCCAGGCTCCCATCCTGCTTGCATCTGAGGTGTGCTGCCTGGGGCGTCCAGCGTGAGCCTGAATGTCACATCCTGCAGGATTGGAGGGCCCAGCCTGGTGTGTCTGTCACTCAGCGCCGACGCTCCCAGCCCAGGCCTGCCTGGACTCTGGGTCCTGGGGCTGCCCGTGGGCTTTGCAGGCGTTGGCTCTGAGCCTGGCCAGCAGACGTCAGACACCCCAACACTCATCTTGTGGGCCCACGTTCACACCCGCACGCCGGGGCAGCAGGCACAGTGGCCCAGAGAGTCCATGCAGCTTCCTGTCTTTGGAGGTCAGCCTGGCCAGCACCTGCCTGCCCTGTGGTCATGCCGGTTCTGTTCCGAGCAGCTCGGCTTCTCCCTTCTGGAGCCTACAGTCCAGGCCAGGTGAGAATGGCCTCTGGCAGGCCCGGGAAGGTCTGCACGGAGCCTTCCCTCGATCCCCTGCCCCGGGGAGCCAGTGCGGGGAACGGGAGACACAGAGTCAGGGCACAGAACAGACTCCAGAAGGAGGCAAGGCCCAGACGGGATGCGTTGAGGCCCATGGCAGCTACTGCCGGTCTGTCCCAGGACCCCAGTGGGTGCACCCTACCAGCCGTGGAGCATGGAGGGAGGGGGAGACCCAGTAGCTACAGCCAGGCAGGGACACGCACGTGGCCGCTCGGAGCCACTGGAGCGGATGCTGGCCTGCGGGAACAGCAGGGGAAGAGGCAGGCGCGCCAACGAGCCCATCAGCACACGGGCGAGTCCAGGCAAACGCTCAGCTTCTAGCACCGGGGGCAGCCAGGGCCGGCCACTGCTGAGCCCACAGCAGCGTGACCACGGCAGCCTGACCATGTGTCTGCATGGGGTCCCGGGACTTCCACAATGTCACTGTCCCTCGGAAACACCCCCTACCCCCACGGAGCATGCTGGGCGGCCTATAGCCCAGTCCTGTAAATGGGCCACCTGAGCCCCTGGAGGCCGGTGCGGACCCACAGATGTGCCTCCCACGCAGCTGGTATGCCGCACGCGCACACGGACACACGCAGCGGCCCGATGCACTCAGGCAGCAGCATGGCACACACGTGTGCGTCTCTCACACAACGAGGGCGCGTAAGGAAGGGCCGGGGCCCACATCGAGCCCAACCACTCCAGGCTCCCTCGGGCCCACTTCCCCTTGGGCCACGCACACGTGCACACACAGGCCGTGCACACCCGGACCGTGGCACGGGGGCCTGCAGGGTGGCGCCGGACCACCCCGGGGACAGGGGCAAGCCCGACAGCCAGCTGGCAGATAAGGAGGTCCCAGAGAAGCCTGGAGCCCTCTCGCCGGCAGGGTGTCCTCTCCAGATGGCCTGCGCCCCACGTGTGAGGCCTGGGCGCCAGCTGCCCCCGGCTGCCCCTGCAGAGGGCCGGGCGCACGGAGCAAAGGCAGGTCTGGGGCTGCCAACGGGGTGAGGGCAGCAGGCTGCACCCAGCCCTCTTTGAGGAAATGAAATTTTTGTAAAGTTATTTTATTTACATAAACGTAGGACAGGTCTGTTACCACTTCAATAAATGAACACGAAAACGTTTTTAAATTCCTCAGCAGTTCTTCCCTAAGCGCGAAGCGTGGATGGGTACGACCCACGCGAGCGGAGGCTCTCCAGGGTCCCCAGCGACAGCTGAGAGTGCGAGCGCACCTGAGACCAGGAAGGTTGAGAGCGGCTGCTGGGCAGGGAGGGCCAGGGAGGGGCAGGGCCACCAGCGAGGGACTCCCACCTCGGGGACCAGGGGCGTCCCCGAAAACTCAGGCATCAGGACAAATAATACCTAATACAACCTTTTAATCAAAATAAATCCTTGATGACGGGGAAGCGAATGTGGGGGGCAGGGTGGGGCAGGGCCCCCGAGACCATCTCCCTGAGCAGACCGACCAGGCCCCCAATTCCCCCGGCCTCACAACAGCTGGGGTACCAGGGCTTCCCGTGGCGGGCCGGCGGACATCGGGGTGCCCGGGCAGGCGTCCCTCACCCCATGGAGGACACGCGCCTCTCACACCATCACAGACACGCGCTGTCACGTGCACGACGTCCCTCGGCTCTCGGAGGCCCATCCCTGCAGAGCTGCTGTTTCTCCTGAGATCACAGACCAGGCGGCTCGGGAGGGCTGGTCTCCAGCCACTGCGTTCACCGCTCACCCCCAGCCGGGCGGTCCGGGGTGCAGACCTGCACATCCTGGGCCCTCTAACACGGGGAGACATAGTGCAGCCACTGTGGCCCTCCCCTGGGCGCCGGCCACCAGACAGCGGCCCACACGGACCAGCTCACACGCAAACCCACGGATGCGTGACACCGGGGATGGGGCCATGGAGGCGGGAGGGAGGTGGACCGAGCCATCCTCATCCTCCGGAAGCTGGCACCGGGGCGTGTGCTTGTCTCTGTGTCTTTGCTCCCATTTCAAGGGACAGGAGGCATGTCCTTTTAGAACCTTCTAGATTCCCCACCACACACACTTTCTGTCCCGAGAAGCTGGCACTGCTGTTTTGTTCTAAAGCAGCCTCTGGAAGGCCAGCCTCCAGCGAGATGGGAGGGCCAGCCCAGAAATCGTGGCTGGCCTGGGGGCATCGGGCGGCCCATCTGGAGGTGTCGTGGCTGTCTGTCCACATGTGGGTGTGACGGCGGTGCCAGTGTCGACACTTACGGGGTCACCGTAGTGGTGCGTCTGCTTGGCAAACTAGGGATGGTATCATGAATGAGTGAGCATCTTACAGAGGGGGAAACTGAGGCTCTCAGGGGCAGGCACTGTGCATGAGGTCTCACCACTGGTAAGTGACTGAGCAGGCATGACCCACTGGTCCACACCATGACGTGGCAAGACTCCAGAGCAAAGGCCAAGGCTGCCACGAGCCACCAAACTGCCCGAGGCAGCCAGAAGGACACAGTCTGGGCGAGGAAAAGCACGGACAGGGGGGTGGCCGAGGGGGGCTGTGACGGGCAGGGGTCCTCAGGCACTTGGGAAACAGCCACAGAGGGGACACACACTGGCACGTGTGGGCCAGGGAACAGCCCAGCCATGCAGGCAAACTACAGGTCAAAAGAAAGCAAACACCCCGAAAGGAACTAGCTTCCTTTCCGTGGGCAGAACGAAATCGCTGAACACAGACCCACGCAGACTGGAGCCTCTCATTCCGTGAGTCTGTGGTCTCACTCACAGAAAGCTCAGGCTCAGACCCTGCCCCAGGGTGGCTCGTCGGCCCACGCGTGGCAGCCAGACTCGGATGCGACATGCAGACTGCACACCATAGACAGCAGGGAGGCCAGGACCCCTCTCTTCCCTTCCCCTGGGCACGGCCCCAGAGCCCCGCACCGAGGCTGACGTGTCCACCCCGCAGCAGGGCTCTAGGCCCCAGGTGACTCTGCTTGAGGTCTCAGCTCAGGTGTCACCGCCTCAGGAGGCCCTCCCTGACTGCCAGGGCAGAGAAGGTCCTCCAGGGACCCAGCCAATCGGCTTGTGCAGACCACGGCGGAAGCTCTGAGAGCACAGGACCGGGGCTGCCCGCCACCTCGTCGCACCTGTGCGAGCACCTGTGAGCAGGACCACAGCGATGCCCCAACGTCACATCTGCACAGAAATAGGCCTTCCGCCAAGAGCCGGCCTCGCCAAGAGGACCTCAGGTCCAAGGAGAGTCCTCATGGCCGCAGAAACTTCTGCTGCCTTCCTGGGCCTGCCGTCCCCTCGGTGAGCCCCTCGGCGAGCCCCACGCCAGCCCGAGGCCTCCCCATTGTACAGATGGGGAGACTGAGGAGTGGACCGACCACGTGCTCACTGGCCCCAGAGCCAGTTCAACGGTGCTGCTGAGTTGACGTCCCTGGAGGTGGATGCTGTGGTCTGCCCCTCTTCTCCACCACCCTGCCTGATGAGTCACCCAGAAGCCCCTTCCCTGTGGCTGGCCTTGCCTGGGCCCTCAGGATGGGGCTCAGAAACACGAGGTCCTTGTGGTTCAGCAGGGGCCAAAACACATGTACCACAGGGGCCACTCTGTGAGGAAGGTGCTGGAAGTGGGGAGCTGGTCAGGGGCAGAGCAAGACTCTCAAAACCAGAAGGGCTCAGGGGTGTGATTGGACTATGGCAGCCGTAAACACTTTAGTGTGAGTCAGCCTGCTATGGGTGAGACACAAGTGTCTGGCTTTAGGAAACGGCCAGAGACCTCTGGCCGGCAAGGGCCCCCGCACGATTTACAGCCAGCCTTTGCTGCCTCTCTCTGGGCGCCTGGGGTCCAGGCTTCCATGTCCTTGCTGACTTTACTTCTCCATCGATTTGTGGGCGTGGGTCCTTGTTTCATACCCAGTTTACAAATGGGCCCAGAGAGGTCAGGTAACCTGTGCGGGCCACGCAGGCAGTGGGTGGCGGAGCCGGGATGCGGTTCCTCACCGGGCTCCACCCCCACGCTCCTGGCCACAGTGTCATACGGATTCCTGTCTCACAGTGTTCCCTGATGCTGACCGTGTTTCTTTCTACGGGACGGAAGCTGGAAAGTTCTTACGCTCACTGACATGAGCTGAACCCCCAGCCCAGAAGAAATCAACCCTGCCTCCTACCCTCCCTGGGCCTGCCAAGTCATAGAAGAACCCCCTTCCCCCCCAGGTATCAGCCCCTGGGCAGGATGTGTGAGACAACGCACTCAGCTTTTGGGCTCCTACATCCTGCAAAACCTACTGCAAGGGCCCTTCCTCCGGGCACGCTCTCGGCCAGGCTCCCAGAGCCCCCAGTCCTGCCCCACACTGACGGTCTACAGGCCCAAGCCTGGGCTCCTGCGGACCTTGGCTCTCAGCCACACAGCACTCGCAGGCCTTGCAGACAGCTCCAGGTGGAGAAAGCCCTGGAACGGGGAGGGGGGGGGTGTGTCTGAGTGCTGGGGTGGGGGCCTGGCCTGCCACTCCCGGGCTTCAGATGAGGTCCTGACACTGCCCCCGTGCTCTCGGCGGTGCCGACAGGCTTCCATGTGCATGTCTGGGGGGTCCTGTCCTCACCCAGGACCTCACTCAGCCCCCAGACCCAGCTGACCTCACCCAGCCAGGAGGCCGGCCAGCCCCGGAGGCTAGACCCTTCTAGAGCCGCCGGCTGAGGACAGGGTGAACAGGAATCAAGCTCTACTCTAAATGGCGGCTGAAATGCAGGGAAAGGCTTCCAGCGTGTTCGCTCTAAAGACTAAATTTAGATGCAGGGGGTAAACAGCCCAGCGGCCTCCTGATTTGAGAGACCCCCGGGCGCTAAACAGAGGAGCCCGTGTTTGCAAAAACGGCTTTTCCCTCCACTCAAACTTTAACACAAACAAACGCATTTTGTTCCAAGGGCGAAGAAAAAAGTCTTAAATCCTCCCCAAACACCTCAGCAGCCAGGCATGGGGCGCCACACTTGGGGGGGGGGGGTGAGCCCTCACGCCAGCGTCAGGCGTCACCACCCGGGTTGGGGGGACAGGAGGAGACACTCAGCCACTGAGCGGACACCCTTGCTAGGCGACCTAGAACTGAGACTTGAGAAGGGGGGGCTTCTCGTGAAGTCTGGCCAGGACACCGCCATCCTGGGCTAAATAGTGTCCCCCCAAGTTTCATGTCCGCTCAGACCCTCAGAATATGAGCTTATTTGGAAACAGGGCCTCTGTCGAGGTGTTACGGGGAGATCTCATGTGGAGATCATCCCGGTCTACCCGGGCAGGCTCTAAACCAAAGACAAGTGTCCTTATAAGAGACAGAAGATGTGGCCACAAAGCCAGGGACGCCCAAAGCCCCGGAAAAGCTGGAAGAGGCAGGAAGAGCCCTCCCCTGGAGCCTCCGGAGGGAGCGCGGCCCTGCCCATGCTTTCATCTCGGACTTCTGGTCTCCAGAACTGCGAGAGAATGCGTCGTTCTTGTCTGAAGTGCCTCCGTCTGTGGGACTTCGACGGATGCCCCCACTGTGCCCAGTGCTGCAGCTCTCGAACTCACTTATTCATCCATACAACAAACACGGCTGAGCCCAGATGCTGAGGACACCTAGGGCCACCCCGGGGCACCCCCAGCCCAGACAGGCTTGAGGGCATCTGCGTACCAGCTCCCCATGCAGGGGATGGCCCTTCTCACCTCCCGGTGGCCCAGACGCCCTATTTTCGGGTCTGTCCTGCACATCTCTGGGAAGCCGGCCTGACTTCTGGCTGCGCCCCCCCAGCCCAGGCCTGTGGGGTGAGGGGCGTGGGGAGTGCAGGTAAAGCCCGGGGGGACCCAGTGTGGAGACCAGAAATGGCCCGGCATGCAGCCTTCATTGCCCCCCCATCCTTGGGTGTCCCAGGGCAGCACCCCCTCATCTGTCTGCCCCAGACAGGGAACCTCGGGACCAGTGCCCCCTCCCACGAGAGGTAAACGGAGCCGGGATACGGGGAACGGGCAGGGAGCAGTGGCTGGGCGCAGTTGCAAATCACCAAACTAGCTTAAAAGCCCCAATCAGGGCCAGCCCCGTCTTGCATTTCTTGAGCTCTGTTTGTCCGAGACGCGCCAGGAACACAGCCCATAACTCAAGCCTTGGGGGCCGCTCCTGCCCGGACAGCTGCGGGGCAGCCGCGGCTATGAATGGGAGCCGTTTGCCCCAGAGCCCCGGGGGGCGGGGGGCCCGGGGCGGCCCAGAGGCGCAGGGCCTGGCAGGAACAATGGCCAGGCCAGGGCCCGCGGTGGCCGAGGCTGGGGCTGCAGCTGACGGCGAGGGCTGGGGCACCGGTGCCAAGCTGGGCACAAAGGGGCCGTTTTCCCGGCTGGCGGGCGGATGTTTGCACAGGTGTGGGAGTGGGGGCACTGCTCTGCCGAGGGCTGGGGGCAGGGGAGCAGCCTCGGAGGGGGAGGGCAGCGCCAAGGCTGGGCACCGCTTATCAGCCGGGCCTCAGGCGATCACCCACACACTTCCTCCTGGTTCTGGGCAGCCTGTCCCCACATGGGCCCGTCACCAGGACTCGGCCCCTCCACCCACCACCGGCTGAGCTCCCTGCCAGGGGCTGAGCCCTCCCATCCTGACCTGCCAGGGCCTGCCACACCTGGCCGACAGGGGCGCACAGAGGCCGGAACTGGGGCCTTCCCCACACCAGAGCTGGGCAGCATGTCCTTCCCTTCCTCAAGCAGCCTGGCACACTGGAAGCTTCCAGAAAGCACGCAGGCTCGCCAACACCTGGGCCCTCCCTGTGTGCTTGGCTTCACAGGCGCGAGACACAGACACAACAGGGGCATGTGCCACCTGGGGGGGGTCACAGCGAGGCTTCCCACCACCTGGACAAACTGGGTCGGGCCTCCTTTCTGGAGGAGCGTGGGGAGCCCCAGGAGAGAGCAAGGCCCACTTCTTCTGGAAGGGAAAAGACTGGGGACAGACATGGCTATTGCCCCCTGCCCAACGCCCCTCAGACCCTGTGCTGCCCCCAAGGCCTCACCACAGCTCATGCAGCCCAGGACCTGCTCCCGTCCCAGGCAGCCCCTCACCCTAACGAGCCCGGATATCAGTTGCCCCACCCCGAGCTCTACGGGGCTCCCTGCTCAGCCACGCTCAGCCTGTAACGGGAGCCACTGTTCACCAGCTGTCACCGGCTATGCCGCTCCTGGCCCCACTGTTCCCGGCTCTGTCCTAGACCCTCCTGGAGCGCTGGCTGTTTGCACCCCAGAGCACTCTGAAGGGGGACGGCACTGTCCCCACGGGAACGGTGGGGCGTGTGAGGGCCTGGCCTGTGGCCCACACCGCTGTGCCGCCCCACAGCAGGCACCCATCCCGGGCTGCGGCAGGGCCTTGCTCACGCTGTTCCCAGGCTGGGTCCTGACCCCCAGGGGTGGTGAAGCTAGCAGCCACCCTGAGCTTAAAGGTCCAGAATGAGGCCCAGTCATGGGTGGAGGGTGTGCTAAGGGCACCCTTCATGCCCTGAACAGTTGCTCCACGGGCACACACGCCAAGGACACGGGCAGGACTCGGGGCACGGGTGGCTGGCGGAGGCCATGCCTGGCTGTCCACAGCAATGAGTGATCCTCAGAGCAATGTCTCCCGTCCCCGCAAGCCTGGCCTACTGGGAACCCCCCCACCTTACGTTCACCTCTCCCGCAGACTGGCAGCTCAGGGAGCCCAAGCCACCCAGCCCATGCTTGCGAGTAAAGCCGGGGCACTGGGTGCTGGGCCCCACCGTTCTGTGCTTAAGGAGCCCATCTCCACAGCCAGGGGAGCCTCGGGGCCCCAGGGGGGAACCCGCACGTCTCTGGGCAGGACCCAGCTATGGCATCTGCAGGCTTGGTGCACAGCCAGAATAGGGGAGCGCTCTTCCTTTCTCGCAAGGACCCCCGCCTGTCATCTCCTGGGTTGTTCGCTATTTGACGTCATGCTTCTCGGCACGGGGATGCCCCTGGGGCCAGCACAGACCCTCCGGGACAGGCAGGCCCCCGCCAGGCCCCACCCTCCCCACGCGGCCATGGCAAAGACGGCTGGCGCCCTGGGTCGGCCACGCAGGGCCCAGCTGGGGGCAGCCAGGAGCTCCCAGCGCCTGCACATGCCCCATCGCCCCGTCACACGCCCGTCACACCAGCTCCAAGACATCGAGAACCTCCCGACAGCATCCGCGGAGCATAAAGGGTCCACCATGGGGCTCCAGAACCCAGCGTCCTCGGCCCCACCACTGCCCAGGGCACCTGTCCCCACTTACCACCCCCCACCACAGGGCATCCGCGTAGCTGCCAAACTCCACTTGGCCCGACTCGTTCACGGCGTCCTTCTCTGCCAGGTACACGAAGTAGGAGGAGAAGATGAGGCCCAGGAAGCCGATATACAAGGTGGTGATGAGCTCCTGGGGGCAGAGCGGGCAGAGGGCGCGTCAGCGGAGCGCTCCTGGCGTCCCCGGGCTCCGGGTTCCGGCAGGATGCTCTGGGCAGACGTCATGGGCGGGGCCGCACTAGCCCCGGGTTCCGCCGACGGTTCTCCGTGAGTTCCCGCCTGGCTCCCATGCCTGCACTGGGCTTCAGGACGGTGCACCTTCACCCCTCTCCCTGCTGGCCAGTGCCACGGCTCTGCCCCGAGAACTGTGGCGACGTGCCTCACCCTCGTGGGACGGTTTGCATCTGTGGCATTTAGATCTCTGAGCCTCTGCCAGCCTCTTCCTCGTCCCACACTCCTGCCCTCTCTCTGCCCTGGCTTCCCATCCCCCAGCTGGAGGGAGCATGGCCGCATGGCCTGCCCGGCAGACATCGCACCCTGCGCTTCCCCCCTCGTCCCCGGCGCCCCACGCAGACCACCCACCTGGCGGTGGATGAAGACCACGGAGCCGAGCAGCCTCCAGGTACCGCCCTGACGGTCCACGTGCAGCATCCTCAGGATCTGGAGGAAGCGGATGCCCCTGCGGGGGAGACGCCTCTGTGGCCCTGCCCCCAGCTCGCCCCCGGCCCTCCCACCCGCCCCCTCCTCAGACACAGGGGTGGGACCCAGCCAGACCTGCACACCAGCTTCTGGGGAGGCCCTGGGATCACCCCAGCGCACAGATGAGCAAACTGAGGTCCCCAAAAGGTTAGGTCACAGCCCAAGTCCTGGACGTGCCCTTGCTGGGTCTCCCAGCAGGCAGCCTAACTCAGTGTGGGCCCCGACCTGTGCCCCTCCCCCAGCACGCTGCCCCGGGCTCTCGCACCCCAGCTGGGACGGCTTGTAGCCCAGGTGTACCTGATGGCTGAGGTGGCAAACACCTGCCCTTTGGAGCCCACGCAGAGGACAACCATGGAGGCCAGGACCACGATGAGGTCTGGGGGAAGGGGTGGCACGTCACCAGCCAGGCCGCTGGCTCAGGGGAAGGAGCCTGGCGGTCAGAAGGACAGGGCCACTCGGATGGGAAGACCAGCCTTCTGTCTCAGGCACACCCAGGCCCACCTGGCCCACCTCCCAGCCCCACTCCCAGGCCGCTGGAGCAGCAGATCCCCACCCCCCCACCACGCTGTGCTGAGCACGACCAAGCCTGGCTGTGCGAGCGGCGTCTGAGGCTGCGTCCTACGCTGCAGGGCTCAGGGGGTCCACCCCATGGCCTCAGGAGGACTCTGCCTGCTGGGGCTCATGATGGGGACCCACCCTGCAGGATCCCCCTTCCTGGGGAGGGTGCCCAGCCCAGGGGGTGAAGCTCCCCTGGGGGCAAGCAGGACTCACCGATGATGGAGATGGGCTTCCGGGCAAAGCGCAGCCTCCCCCAGATGCCCACGTACTTGCTGCGGCAGCCTGCCGACCAGAGGCGGACCACGTACTCTGTCCCGAAGAACACCACCAGGACAATCTCCTGCAGGGCAGAGGGGAGTGAGCGGGGGGCCTCCACGAGAGACGCCCCCAAGAGCAGCTGGCCCGGGCCCTGCTCGGCAGGGTGGATGGGGCCTACCACCTGGTCCACCGGCACGGGCCAGGGCCCAAGGCCACGTCCGCTGCCAGCAGACACCTGCTGCTCTTCAGAGCAGGGCCCAAGCAGGCCCAAAGGGATGTCCACAGCAAGGATGTCCTCCAGGACATCTCGTGTTCTCGCCTGGCCCTGAGACACATGGTGCCCCGGGGCCCACATTCTCCAGCCAGCCCCCATGTGAACCACTGAGCCCCCGGAGCTCAGGCCAGACTCCCTAATTTGGGCGTTGGGGAACATCCATCCTTGTGGGATGGTCCCTCTTTCACTTCACAGCCACCATGCCACCAAGGACACAGTATGCAGAGACACTTGGCAGCCTTTGCTGGGGCCCAGATGCAAGAGCGCTTAGGGCAGTGGGGTGTGGGCACAAGCGGGGGGGTCGCTGCAGGCTCCTTCCACAGCCAGGGCCCTGGCAAGGACTGTTCCCCATGTCAGGCTGCAATCAGGCTACCTCGAGGAGGGGAAGCCAGAGCACCGGGGGCTCACGTCCAGGCTATGGGGGACGGACAGGCAGTGGACGCAGGGCGGCCAGGTGGATGGGTGGACAAACGAGGACAGACGGTGCAAGAGCCAAGTTCAAAGGGAAACCAGACAACCCAGTTGAAGTGGACAGGTTCCTACAGACAAATCTACCAAGATGACGCAGGAGCAAAAGGAGCCCTTAACAGACCTATAGCAAGGGGACTGACCCAGAGATCAAAACTCTCCCATCGGAGAGAAGCTGTGGACCTGAGGCTTCACCGGGGAACTCTACCAAGCATTCAGAGAAGAACTAATTCCAATCTTTCTCAAAATTTTCCCCAAACCTGAAGAGGAGGAACACTTTCTAACTCGTCCCATGAGGCCAGCATTCCCCCGATGCCAAAGCCAGAGGAAGCTCCTGGAAGAACAGAGGGGCCCAGACCGGAATCCGAGCCGCTTCCAGGGCGTGTTAGAGAGATCCCACACTAGGACCACGCGGGATCTACGTTTGAAATGCAGGGATGGTTTGGCATCAGAAAATCAATCAATAGAACACAGGGCATTCACAAAACGAAGGGGGGAAAGACACGTGTGACCTCCGTGGATGCGAAAAAGTGTGTGACAAAATGCCACACCGCCTTGTGTTGAAAACAGCGAACAAGTCAGGACTACAAGGAGACCACCTGTGCGTGAGACATGCCGCATCTGAAAACCCCCCAGGGAGCAGCACGCCAGTGACGGCAGGACAGGTAAGACGGGATGTGTTTCCTCCACGAGCGGGAACGAGGCAAGAACGCTCATCCCTGCCACCCGTGCGACCCCGCGCAACCCCGGCTCCACGCCCCAGCCGGAGCAAGCAGACGAGGAGAAGAGAGAAAAGGTGTCCAGATTGGAAAGGAAAAGTAAGACGACCACTGCTCACAGGGGATACGACCTTATGCGTGGAAGACTCCATAGATTCCGCACACACATGCACACGCACATGCACACGCACACGCACCTGTCAGATCCTCCCAGAACTCCGCAAGCCTGGGTACAAAGTCAGCAAGCACACATCAGTTGTGCTCTTCCCACCAACAACGAATAAAACATTTGTGAGTTAACTAAGGAGGCCTAAATAAACTGGAAAATACTGTGCCGAGAAACCGAAGGAGACGCACAAGGGCAGACGTGCCCGGTGTTCCTGGACCGCACGAGGCAGAGAGGCCACCACCACCCAGAGTGACCGACAGATGCGACACCATCTCTCCCAAAACCCCGATGACTTCTTCTCCAACTTATCTTAAATTCCCGTGGAATCTCAAGGAACCCTGAACAGAATGGGGTTCACACATACAAGGGAACATCACTCAGCCTTTTAAAGGAAGAGACTCTGACACTTGGTCCAGCACGGACCCACCCCGAGGGCGCTGCTGAGGGAAGAGGCCACACTGGCCTCCCGCCGGCCCCTGGAGTCTGGCCCTGGCGGGGGACTCCTGCCCCATCTCTGTCCTCCCGCCAGGGGAGCCCGCTGACCGATCCCACCAGGGCCAGGGCCCCGATCGCCGCCCAGCCCCTCCTCAGCCCCAGGGCCACGTGGATCTCCTGCGTGAATGAACACAATGCGTGAACAAACCAATGAGCAGGCCGAGAGCGGTGTTCCCCGAGAACCTGGCCCTGCCGGGTGGGGGCACGCGGTGAGCCTGTGGTCAGTGAGGTGCTCACGGGGAATGGAGGGGGCGGTCTGGGGTCCAGTGTTTGGCCACCATGAGAAGGGCCACAGAGCTGCCACCCTCCGTGTTCCCAAAGCGGAGGACACTGGCATCTTCGTGGACGAGGGCTCACCTGGCCACCAGGTGTCCCCAAAGGAGCCGTTCCTTTGAGCCTCCACCCCAGCCCCGCTTGCCCACTTACCAGCCGGCTCGTCACCTTGTGGTTTCTGTTCTTATTTTGGTGTATGTGCTGGTGATTTAAATACTCTCTTCAGTTGTGTCCTAAGTAGATTTAAATACTAGACACGTCTTATTAAAAACACCTCAAAATAAGTACTATTAGGAATGGCCGTGTCTCCCCCACCCTTCGAATTATCTTGCTCTCACACGTCGGGAGAGCCTGGTCCGCAGCTCAGAGCGACCCCTGTCCTCCCAGGGCCGGAGGGCCGAGAACTTGGACTCCCCTCTGCAGGGCTCAGGTGTAGGAATAATTTAAGACAACACTAATCCTCAAATCCTGTTGAGTCTGGACGGCAGCATGAGGCCCGGCTGGCGGCAGGCTGGCTGCATGGGGCGCTCGCGGTGTCCGAGCGAGGCCCAGACCCAGGCGGGGCCGAGCTCACGGACACCACGCTGCCGGCACGCTGGGAAGGACAGGAAAGAGCCCTTTACTGTCCGGAGGCCTGAGACAGCGAGGATGGATGTTCACTCAGAGACAAAATGACCTCCGCCACCAGCAGCCTCTAGTGCTGGGGGGGTGGCACTCAGGGTCAAGGCCACAGCCAGGGCCTCAGACCTCAGGGCTGCTTGCCGGGACCTCCGGGGGCTCCCTGCGGCTCACGCACTCCCAGGAGCAGATTTCTCGGCCAGCCTGGCCTGCTGCTCTCTTGAAGCCACCTGTCCACTGACCCGGGCTCAGGAGGGCTGGACGGGCTAGGCCACAGCTCCAGGCCAGCAGGGGCCCTGGGATGTTTTCACAGGCGGTGCCTTAGCCACCCCAGGCTGGAGGCTGCACGGGGCTTGACCATCCACTTGTGGAGACTGGGGGCCGGGGGTGGTAGGGGGCCTGCAGGAGGGCGGACCCCCCAACATCTGTGGTGCCACCTCTAATTCAGGGACAGCACCCAGTCCACAGCTGACTCACAAGAGGGCAGGGCCCCCTCTTCCTGGTTCCAGCCTGAGGAAGGCCAGCTTCCAGCCTCAGAGGCCCAGGCCCAGGAAGGGTGACCCCCCCACCTGGCCACCCTCTGTGCCCTGAGTTGTCCCCACCTTGGCAGGAGCAGGCCCAAGGGTCATCTGTCTCTGCATACCAGGCCCTAAGCAAGCCCAAAGGTGAACTAAAGGGGCCTCAAGCTCCCCCCAGAGCCTGCCAACAGCTGTTACCTCCCCCAGGCCCTCTGCTCAAGCTACTGCAATCCCTCCTCACTGTCCACACAGTAAGGTCAGGGTGTGTGGCCCCCTGCCTATCCTGAGAGCCTTCCACTAACCCAAGGCATCCCTGTACCGAAGGTGTTGCCCCAACCCCAGCTCCCCAGTGCTCTGTGCCTGGGATGCTCCTGGTGCCCCCCCCCCCACGACCCCACTCCGGGTCCTCATGCCCTTCTCAGTCCATCTCAGCCCCGCCCCGGGAGCCCTATGCACCACACAGTGGAAGCCACTTGACTCCGGCAGCGATGACAGAGCCAGCCCGGAGGCCCTCTCGGCCAGCTCCGCGTGGTGCCGGCATGACCCTGGGTGTGCACCCGGGTCAAGGATGCAGGCCAGGAGGCTGGGGTGGTGAGAGCGCGGCCCTGAGCTCTGCCCCGAAGATACAAGGAGAGAAGCTGCGCTCGTGACCAGGATCTCACTGAGACCACAGTCAAACCGGACGGACAAAGGGACCCTTCCTACCCCGGCCACTGTCACACAGACAAAGGAAGGCCGCTTCCCGGCTGTGGTCGGCTTCACGGGGGCACTGGGGAACCGAGCGTCCGACTAGTCCCCCCCCACCCGGGTCATCCCCAGAATCTCAGTCCAGGCCAATCCTGGGCTCTTCCTGTGGGTCTTGCTGGTGGCAGGGCGGGAGGCGGGGGGGCTCACAGAGGTGTTGTTTGTGTTACTTAGAATGATTTTTAAGAACACGGTTCCAAAGCAAGAACCCAATTAAAATATAGGTGAAGAATCTGAGTAGATGTTTCTCCGGAGAAGACGTACAAGTGATCAGCAGACACAGGAAAAGATGGCCCACGTCACTCGTCGTCAGGGATACAGCTCAAAGCCGCGATGAGACAGCACCTCACATGGGCCAGGTTGGCTGGAGTCAAACACATGCACAAAGCCAGGTGTTGGCGAGGGTGCAGAGAGAGGGGACCCTTCCTCTTACACGGCCGGTGGGAACGCAGGCGGGTACGGCCGCTCTGCAGCAGCACGGAGGGTCCTCAGAAGGAGAGCCGCCCTATGGTCCACGACCCAGCAATCACACCACTGGGTATTCACCCCAAAGATCCAAAACTACGAATCCAGAAGATGCCTGGCACCCCGCACGCACGGCGGCATGACTGAGCACCGTCCGTGAGCAGAGCCCAGCGGTCCACGGACGGGCGAGCGCGTGAGGACGGGGTGTGGCGCACGCGGTGCAATACCTCCCTGCCGTCCACAGCGCGGACGGGCGCGCGGGCATGGTGGTAAGTGGCATAAGTCACCAGCTCTCACTTGCACGTGGGCTGTAAACATACACGTGACACTAAGCTCGTGGTCTCCGTGGTTGCTGGGGGGGCCGCTGGGGCCGGGAGGGGAGAGAAACGAGTGCCCTGCTTTGTTTTTTCAGGTTAAATGAACAGAATTTCTTAAAAAAGAAAGTGGCGCAGCGGGCCCCAGGGCTGGGGGTGGGGCTGGGGGTCAGGGTCTCATCACGGGGACAGAGCCTCTGTTTGGGAAGATGGAAAGTTCTGGAGACGGGCGGTGGGGACGGTTGCACAACGTGAATGTCCTTCGTGCCCTGAGTTGTGCCCCGAGACACAGTTCTGATAAATCGTACGGTATGTGCACTTCCCACAACTCCGTAAAACGAGAGATTAGTGGGTGTGAGGGGCTGGGGGGGAGGAATGGAGGGCAGCTGCCCATGGTTAAGGGGCTTTCCTTCGGGGGACGGGGGCTCTGGAACTACAGGGGTGTGGTGGGTGCACCTGAGTGTGTCCCTGGGAACGGTGAACATGTGTGTTTACCACAACACAGACACGCACGCCCCGGGGCCCCGCACACCCACCCAGGCCCTGCGCTCGACCCCAGGGCAGCCCCGTGGGGTGGAAAGATGGGCCCTGAGTGTCCCCCGCCTGCAGCTGGGAGAGTCACTGCCCCGCCGTCCTAGCGCCCCGCGTGCCCACCTTCATAGCCACTGCTCCGTGTGAAGGGAGCGGAGCCAAGCAATGCGCTGCCCCGGGCTAGGCACCTCGCCGCGTCCCCTTCTGCGGGGACCGTACGGGAAGCAAGGTGCAGAGGGCCAGCCTGGGGCGGTGGCCGTGAGCGGGGGTCCCTATACCTCCCCTCGCCCCGTTTCATCGTGGTGTGGCCCGGGGCGTGCATGGCTCCCCGGAAGGCTCTGGGTCCCGATGCGGACGTGCCCCAGGCCAGGCGCGTGCCCCCAGGACAGCACCGGGAGGCCCTCGCTTGGAATCTTGCTGTTTTGCTGACAGACACCAGGTCCGAGTCGACTAAGGAAAAAAAGCTGCAAGTCACAGAAGGGGGCATGGCCCGCACTCCGTCCGCACCTGCCCTCAGTGTTTGGGGTAACGGTGTTGTGACAGCAGATCTGCAAATCCCAGTGGTGGAGATAAAGGCTTCGAAAAGCAGGTGCTTATCTGGTTTCTCCCGTGAGCGCACAAGGGGGAAAGGTTGGCGATGACTCAAGCGTTTCGTAACCCTGTGGACCCACAGCTCCCAGAGAAGGATGAAGGTCGCTGGGCGCCTTATCTACGGTTCCCTCTTTATCAGCCCGTGAATCCTCCTCGGCGGGAAGATCGTCCAAAGCCCGTGCGTTCTGGGGCCCCGCGCTGCCGGCGTCACATGATTTAGAAGCACGGAGAGCGTCCCCACCGCGAACTGCTCCCATGTGACAGATAGCAGGACAGCCTGAAGGTTAGACCCGCTCAGATTCGCTGAGCCCACATCCCGACTTCTTGGATGGAAAATATTTGTTCTTTTGCTAAACAGCAAAGGCGGCCTCACAGACCCTGTTACCCCATCCCGGGTTCTGTGATGTTACTGCTCCGTTATCTTTACGTGAAAAATTTTAAAGAAAGGTGGACGACCAGCCACAAAAGATTAAGTGCCAGGGACTATGGGTGGGAGGGGACTGTGGGGGGGACCGTGGGGGGACTATGGGGGGGAGGGGACTGTGGGGGGGGTTCTGGGGGTGGAAGGGACTGTGGGGGGGAGGGGACTGTGTGGGGACTCTGGGGGTGGAGGGGACTGTGGGGGGGAGGGGACTGTGGGGGGGAGGGGACTGTGGCTTCTTGGGTGGGGGATGAGAAAGCAGGAATTGGGGCCAAGGACAAAGGCACCGCCACCACCCTGCACGCAGGCGATGTGGCCTGGGGAATGCTTTGCAGGAGCTCCTGGTCCCCCCAAAGGCCTCCTCAGGGAAAAGGATGCCCGAACTTTCCAGGGCGAACAGGATTTCGCTGGACAGAGAAGGGGGCCCAGAGACCTGGAAGGGAGGGGGGGGTCATGGGGACCAAACCAGGCCACCCACCAGTGCAGGGGCATGGGTGACCAGCGTGAGGGTCTTCCCCTTCTCCCCCCACAAGCCTGGAAAACCTGGGGGCCAGCCCGGAGCCAGGAGGTGTCCCCACAGCGGGGCAGGGGGGTGCGGTCCCTCCAGCACAGAGCCCGGACGGCGGGCTTCAGGGCCAGCCCAGCTGTTGTACCTCCAAATGGGACCCGATAAGCCACAGAGGGAGCTGGCCTCGGCGTTCCCAGGACAGTCAGCTGGACCGAGAGCACGGAGCAGGCGTGCAGGCTGCTCAAAGCACCCTTTGTCTGCGGACTGCCTGTGGCCAGCTGCTCCCAGCCGCGCGCCCGTGGCGAGGGCTCCTGGGCCTCCCGGTGACATGTGCTGGGCACAGCTGGGGCCCTCTGTGCACACTTGCCGCCCACCCCATGGGACACCAGCCCCACCCTGCCGGGGCTGCCCCACCTTGGGACAGGCCCCACGATGCAGCCCCGCATGGGGGCAGGAGGCCTGTGCAGGGGCGGGGAGCGTACCCCGCCTGCCTGTCTGCCCCCCAGCCATGGGGAGCCCTGCTGCCTCACGGGCCCCCAAACGGGTAGCCCCACAACCTTGGCCCTGGACCCCTCTGCTTCCTGCCTGAGGCCCTGGCTCCCCGAGGTGGCCCTAACAGGGTCTGCTCCCTGCTCCACACAGCCTGTGGGCAGGCCCCAAGTCAGTCACCGGGAGGACAGGGAAGGGGGCCCTGATGCCTGAGGGGATCTCTGGGCAGGGACAGAGGGGCAGGCCCCTGAAAGCCCCCACTCCCCCACAGGACAACAAGATAGAGCATCACCAAACACCTGGGGCCGGGACCTGGTGGGCCACTCAAACCTTCCCACGCCCAAGCGTCCTCATCTACAAAGTGGGGGTCCTGGTGGTGTCCACCTCCTAGGGCAGTGATGGGGGCCAAAATGAGAAGAGCCTCTCAGGTCTGTGGAAATGTCATGGAAGGACCTATATGACAGAGTGGCATTCAATGGGCTCAAGATGGAGGAGACGGCGCAGGGGTAGGTGGGGAGGAGGGCGCGGCACAGAGGGGTGGAGAGCCCCTGGCCTGGTCTGGGCCCGGCACGCCACCCTGCCACCCCTGCAGGCCCAAGGCCTGCCCAGACCTGTCTCAGGACCCCCAGGCTGCCTGTGACACAGATGTCCCTCCTGACCTGACCCCTGACCCTGTATGAGGCACCCCAAGCCCTCCACACCTCCATCTGGACCCGACCTGTATCTCCCTGGCCTGTCCAGCCTCCTGACAAGGCAGTGGGACTCATCCCAGCACAGGGAACCCCTCCCCACCTCCTCGGCCATCTCCCCGAGGCCAGGGCCTGCCTTCACCTTGGAATCAAGGTCCAGTGCTGAGCCCAAGCATGGTCCTCAAAGGGCCACATGGGAAACTCTAGGTGGGAAAACATGGCTGCTTCCTCCCCAGCGTCCCCTCATCCAGGGTGGGTGCCACAATCCGGGGGCCAAGGGACCCAGGGAGACCCACGGTGCCCCCAGGTCAGACCCTATTTCCCTGTGGGTGTGACATGGATCCCCACCCCCATGCAGGTCTGTGGCCCACCTGCCTGAAGTCATCGGTGCTTGGGGCCCCCTGCAGCCTCTCCCCAACGGGCCAGCCACCCCGAATTCCCATGAGGGCCCCGTGAGGAGGTAGAAGCCCCCTGCCTGGGGGCGGAGAGCCTGGACAGGCCAGCTGCCGTGGGTGCTGCCTCACTCATGCAAGGTCGTCACGGGTTTGGGGACGACTCAGGAGGCACTGGGCCACTTTCCCCCAAGAACCAGCCCCACCTGCCAGCTGTCTGGGGTTGCCATTCTGCAGACCAAGCAGGAGAGGCCATGGGACTTGTTCTGTCACCATGGGGACGGACGTTCCCATCTACCCACCAGCCAGGCCCTGAGAGTGGGCGACAGATGCCGTCCAGTCCCCTGGCCGGGTGAGGGGCCGCGGCACTGCCCCCCAAGTCACTGCCCGAGCAGACGGCTCCGGGGAGGCCTGCTCTCCAGGCTGGTGGGGGGCTGGCGACCTCCCTCATGCCTGGGGGTGCAGTGAGGCCCCGGGGGCCCCCTGCTCCTCGACCCCCTAGCTGGGGTCAGGCCCCTGGGCTCCCCTTGCACCACCGCCCCAGCCTCACGTTCGAACGTGTCATCCCAGCTCGACAGGCTCGGTGGCCGGTGGGGCCGGGCCGTCTGTGTCCCAACTCGCAGAGAGGGAAGCTCCGCTGGAGGCCAGGCGGCCTTGGTGGAAGCGAGAAGAATCGAGGACGACTTCTGAGCAGGCAGTCCCTGCAGCCGGAGCTCAGGCTGGTTCGCCCACAGGAGCCTCCCAGCTCGGGGTCGGCCTCCCGCGCATCTCCTCCATCGTCTGTAGCTCCGCAGGGACCCGCGAACCCCGCTGCCCAACGCCCGCGGCTCTGCAGAGAGGTCTGACCCCACAGCGATCTGTGTATTTGGGGGGCAGGGAGGGTAAGACCAAAACCAGAGACTCGGCCCCACCTGCGGCCCTAACCTATCCTGAGGCCCATTATCCTGGGATCACAGGCTGCCCAGCTCAGCCTCTGCAGAAAGTCTGCCCACCAGTAACTTTCCCTTCCCACAGGCTGTGGGCGCCGTACCAAGGCCGACTCCAGTCACACACGATTCAGGTGGTTTGGCAAGGTGCCCGGGGGCTGGGACCCAGCTCGCGGTATAGGACCACATGCCAGCATCGCTGGGGTGCCTAAGCGTGGCCCGCTCCCCCTTCCTGCCTGGGTGTTCCCAAGGTCGGGAGGTGGACCGGGGCACGGCCCCTCCTGAACACCTGACTGGGGTGGGGGAGGCAGATGTGGCCAGAAAGTGGCCCCTGGGGCAGCTGTCTTCTCCTTGCCCCGAAAGGGCTTCTCATAGACTCTGATGAAGCAGCTACGTGGCCCCTGGACGCCCCCAGAACACCTGGCGAAGAGTGGGCACCCAGGAGGAATTCCACAAATCCATGCACATGTGTAATGTACGCATTTTACCTATTATTTGCTTTTAATGAGTGAATTTCAAGCCACGTGGAAAGACAACATTGCCACGCGAAGAAGCCACTAGCACATGATTGTGGGCGATGGCATGAAGACTGCAGGTGCCCACAGCCGGTGCCAGAGTGGGGGCAGGCCGGGAAGGTGCTTCCTACCACTCAGAGGGGTCGACTTTCCATTATCCCACGTAACGTGCTCTCTCCACGTTCATCTTCTGTCCGTCGTGGCAGTGACCGAGGAGAGCATGGTGTGATTCCCAAACGGCGGGGCCTTTGTGGTCACCTTGCAGCTGTTTATTTCTCATTGTATTCGGTTTTGATCACAGCCAACAATGTCTCAACATCTCAAAATGTGTTAGGTGCTTCTTCCCAGCCAAGTAAAATGATCGGGTCTACCAGTGTTCCGTGGGCAAAAGGAAAGAGAACATCTCTGTTATCCACAGTTACAGTGCTGGCTTTAAAACACGTGCCCGAGATTCTCAGCAACTCGTCCTGCTCTATCTGGGCTCCATGCACTGAAAGAAGGTGGCAAAGTGATCCCGCCCACTCTCCAGACCTGCCCACCTCCCAGTCCAGGAACTGAGCTGCAAAGAAGCCAGGCATCATGGGGCAGCCCTGGGGAACAGGCAGGCCTGCCATCCTGGCAGTGGTGCCTGTAGCGGAGGCCAGGAAGAGCAGGGAGGGACCGTCCCCACAGAACCCTGCCCACACTGCAGATCAGTGACAGGCGTGTGAAGGCACGGAGTCTGGGGATGCTTGTTACATGGCCATAGGCAACAGGAACCATTGTTTCAGATTACCGTTAGAGACCGCTGCAACATGAACTGTCTGTACCTTCACTTATTTCGTGTCACCCAGAACTGTGTTATTCTGAGAAGTGCATCCTGCAGTGATCCATTTAATCTGTTTTGCCCTGCATTTCCAGTAGCTTTCATTTTACAAACTTTTTTTTTGCCGTTTGACACATCAGAGTTCACAGATACATCTCCTCCAGGAGCAGTGCCTTGGGTGGGCTTGTCTCGATGCGGACATGGACACCGCTCACCCTGCTTCTGCGTGTACTTGCGTGTCATTGCTTTGGCCATTCCTTTGTTTTTCAACTGTCTGTTATTAGTTTGCTTTACTGAATTCCTCTCAACAATGCACTTGTTAAAAATAAAAATAAAAACTTTTCTCATAGTCCTCTGCTTTTTAATAGAGGCATTCAGACCATTTACATTTAGTGTAAAACTGGACACACCCGTTTTGATTTTTCCCATCCTACTGTTTGCTATTTTATATTGTTGTTTCGTTCATTTTCCTTTGAGCTGGAGAGGTGGTCAGTGTACGACCCCTTCCCTCCTCGTTCCTGAGTGTGGATGCTTCACTGAGCTGTTTCGTTCCGTCACTGTGTGATCCGTTCCTGAAACTTGTAACCGCACCTGCTCCAATCTGAAGAGCTTCCGCTGTAGTTTCCCTTCCGGTGGCTTTGTCCCCAGAGAGACAGGAATCTGTGTGACTTCATTTCCTCCTTGTCCCTCCACCCCCATTGACGGCTCTCCAACATCACTTCCATAGACTTCATGAAACCCTGCACCATTTTCAAGAATTCCTGAGCACAGGGACCTCTCTTGTCTCCTTCCTCTGACCAAGTTCCTGGCTCTGAGCACAGTGCCAAACCTGGGTGCAGGCCGGGAGCCACTGGTGCCATGGGTGACAAGAGTCCCCGAGGGCCACCTGCCTCTCATACCAGAAGAGGACTGGTCAGAATGATCCCCAGTGTCCCCTGCTTCACAGGCCCACCCCACTCCCCTGGCCCAGACACCGTTCATGGCTGAAGTGTGTCTGAAGTCCTGAGCCCAAGGACCGGTGAATGGGACCTTATTTGGAAATAGGATCTTTGCAGATGTAATCGGTTAAGACCAGGTCATTAGGGTGGGCCCTAATCCAACATGACTGGGTCCTTACAAGTGGCAGGGAGATGGGCACATGAGGGAGAATGCCGTGCAAGCATGGAGCAGAGACGGGGTGTTGCATCTATGAGCCGAGGGATCTCGCAGATGGCCCGCAACAGCCTGAAGCTGGGACAGAGCTCCCCTCACAGCTTCAGAAGTGATCCGCCGGCTGACACCTTGACTGCAGACTTCTGGCCTCAAGGGGACAGCACTGGAGCCCCGGGGACTCCGGGTTATCATCAAGATCAGACCAAGGGCTGGACAAAGGTCCCTGTGGGTATCCAAGTCACAACTCCCAAAGCTTTCTCCTCCCGGGAAGAGGTCCTGCAGGCCTTGATGAGATGGTGTCTTTCTCTGCATAAGTGAACACTGGCCTGTGCCTTCCCCACCACATGGAAAAATCTCGTCTCTGAAGACAGAACCCAAAATGCTGGAAGAAGCATCCCAGGCTGACAATTGGAAGAAGCAAAGGCCCAGGGGCAGGAAGAGGTGGGTGTGTGTTGGGGTGGGGGGGTGTCCGGTGCCCCAAAGAGTGAAACAGGCAGGTGGGGCTTTCTGGAAAGCAGGTCCTGAACCCCCCACTGAGCCCCACCTCGTGGCCTTGGGGCTAAGAGCTCTGTGAATCACACTCGGGGCCTCGCGCACACAGGAGTAGCCAGGTGGGCCACCCTGCAATTTGTGGTAGGGGAGCGGGAGGCCCAGAGCCCGCCCGTGCCCGGCTGCAGACACCATTAGCCGCCTGGCAGCCAGCTTTACACGTGTTTAAAGCAAATCCCCCGTCTTCCCCAGACAGGGCTATTTCCGTCCACGGGCCAGCTAAATGGGGTTTATTTTCAGCCCCGGAACCTCACTGCTGAGGGCTGCTAACCCCAGAGAAGCCCCACCCCTGGGACGGCCACCTTAGCCGGCCGGGACGGGGGGACGAGGGCGCAGGGGGAGGCCTAGTTGTATTTGCTGAGAGCCCGAGCTTCTAAAAATGTCTTATTTAAGAATTTGCCCAGAACGAGAAGTTTACCAAACCGAGAGAGACTCGGGGATGAAAACCCTTTCTAATTATCTGGTTGAAGTGCTGAAAGGCTCTGCCTTGGTTTGAATGGTGTTTACTTTAGCAGAGGCTGAGGGGCTCCAAGGACCCGGCGGCCGGGGGGCTGCCACCCTGGGGGAGGGCGGGCAGGCCCGCGTCTGTCACGGGTCTCTGCAGGGAGCGCGTGCGGAGGCCCCGCTCCTCTGCGTCCTGCCACCCCGCCCGGCTCTGCACGTCCAGATTGTAATGACAGGCAGGGAATTTAAACAGTTTTTTTTTTTTCCTTTCAGGAATGTTTTAAGGGATTGAGAGGAAATTGTGCACGGATTTTGCTGTTTTAAGAGCTAATATGTGAACGGCTTCAGAAGGATGTATGTTGTTTTAGGGCTGGAGTTTATAGAGTAAAAGCGTAAGACAAAAGCAGACGTGCCATGGGCTCCAAGGGCCATCTACTTGCATTTCATTCCTCTGAGAAGGGGTGGCCTTCCCGAGAACAGGGCTGGAAGGAAACAGAGGAGGTCCGCTCTTCAGTCCCCCGCAGCCCCCCACCACGCCCTGTCACCAGTGTGCCCGCAGGGGGTACCCAGCTGGGCAGCCAGCAACGAGGGGCTTGGGAGGGGCCTGAGGGCAGCTCTGGGGCGCCAGCCCGTGTCCCCTGTCAGGGCACCGAGGAGGGTACCCTGCGTTCGGACGGCCCCGAGCACCCACGATCCCACAGAGGGGACAGACACTGGTCACGACATGGGTGGGGGCTCCGGCTCCTAGGGGAAAAGCATCAGAGACACAAGCTACCCCAAGTTCCTCGAGAAGAAACAGAATAGCCCTCAACCCGTGAAAGAAACTGAATTTCTAACCAAAAACTTTCCCACAAAGAAAACCCCAGGCCCGACGGCTTTGCACACTCTGTCAGACATGGAAGCAGGGAGCAACTTTGCCCTGACTCTTCCTGAACCGCGAGGCGGGAACACTTCCCAGCCGTTGTCTAATGCCCAGAGCAAAGACATTACGAGCAAGCAAACCACAGACAATATCCCCCATGAACACAGATGCAAAAACTCGACACGAAATTTTAGCACATCAGATCCAACCATATATTTATTTAGAAACGCATCATGACCGAGCGGGCTTTCTATTAAGAACCCGGGGTTGGTTTGCTAACTGAAAATCACCCAGGGTCGTTCACCACGTTGACAAAGCAGAAAGAACGAACGCACGCAATCTTCTCCATGACACAGAAAACACCTCAGCTGAAATGCAACAACCGGGGCCCGAGAGCCACTCTGCCCAGCAGTGTAGGAAGGGAGGGGGCCTCCCTGGCCGGTTGGGGCACCTTTCAAACCCGCAGCTCGCATCACACTTCCTGGCAAGAGACTACACGTCCCCCCGAGACCAGGGGCCCGACGACGGGGGCTCTCTCCTATTTACTGCTCCTTCTAGCCAGGGCATCAGGCAAGAGCAAGGAGCAGAAAGCACAGAGATTGAAAAGGGAAAAACAGAAAACAAACAACAACTGACTTTGTTGGGGGACAACACGATCATCTCCATAGAAAATCCTAAAAAATCTACCCAAAAAAAAAAAAAAAAAGCTTCCAGAACCAATAAGGTTAGCAAAGCCACGGGGCACAAGGTCAACATGTGAGCAACGAACAATCCAACAGGGGGATTGAGAACCCGTTCCATTCCGGTGTCAGGAACATGAAACAGTAACGAACCACACAAATGATGTGTGCGATCTGTGCCCTCGAAGCTGTAAAACATGGGTGAGCGGTACGTGAAAATATCTAAGTAAGTGTGCAGACACATCGTGTCCGGGAGGCAGAGAAGCTGAAGGTCACAAAGACGTGCCGCGGACTTAAGCATAGGGCCAGCTCGCCCCAGCCCTAATCTACACTGAGGCAGGGCTGCCGTTGTTGTTGTGGGGTTTTTTGTGTTTTGTGGGGTTTTTTTGGTAGAAATTAACAAACTGACTCTAAGCTTTAGGTGGAAATGCAGAGGGCTAGAATTGCCAACATACTTTTGAAAATGAACAAAATTGAGGGATTAACACAGCCTGATTTCAAGGCTTACTATAAAAGTCACATTAATCAAGACAGTGTGCTAGTGGCAGAACAGATTAGAAAGTCCAGAAGCAGACCCACGCATATGGTCAACTGATTTTCATCAAAGGTGTCAAACTAATTCGATGGAAAAACGGCACTGGAACAATTGGATAACCACATGCAGGAAAGATTTAATACCTGTCACTGCATATAAAATTAAACTTGAAATGAATCACAGATATAAACACCGAATGTAAAGCTAGAAAATTTCTACAGAAATATAGAAGAAAAGTCTTCGTAACCTTGGATTAGGCAAATAGTTCTTAGACAGAATATAAAAAACATGAACCTTTAAAGAAAAAAAACCCAACAAATCCTGAAAAATTGGACTTTGTCAAAATTAAAAACTTCGGCTCTTCTGAAAGACGGAGTTAGGAGCAAAGAGAAGCCACAGATTGGGGGTGGGGGGATATCGGGAAATGTCCATCTGACCGTCCAAATCTACTGTCTAGACTTATATCTCGATTCTAGGAACCACTCCTAGGACCTGACGGCTACAGCGGACGACAAGCCGCGCCCTTGGTCAAACCGCGTGTGCGTGCGTGGCAAATGAGCTCAGCAGAAGGTTCTGGGTGTCGCTGGTCACCGGGGAAATGCCACCAAACCGTGGGGTGTGGCCACACGTCTGCTCCAACACCGTGGACCGGGCGGTACTGAGTGCGGATGAACCGCCGGAGCCACCGAGACGGTGTTGCGTGCACGGAAGGAACGCACCACGGAGCCAACTGTGGGAAAGCGCTCTCGGTTTCTTAGCAAGGTCAGCGAGCGTCGACCGCGCCGAGGGACTTACCCGCGAGGAATCAAGACAGGGCTACTCGAAACCTGTATGCAATAATCAGGGCAGCTTTAATCATAACAGCTGAAAACTGGAAAGAGCTCAAATGTCCATCAGCCTGTGAATAAACAAACCGTGGTACATTTTATCCTTTCCAATTAAAAGGAAACAAAGTAGTGAACACAGGCCACAACATGGATGGATCTCAAACGCGTTCTGCTCCGTGAAAGAAGCCAGACACAAAGGCTCTCTGCTGCAGAATGCCTTTCACATGACGTTCTGGAAAAGGCAAGACTACGGGGACAGGAAACATCCCTGATTACCAGGTGCTGGGGGCGCGGGGGCGGGGGTGAGCTGCCAAGGGGCACAGAGGCACTTTCGGGGGTGACGGGGATGCTCTCCATGGGGACCGCGGCCGTGGTCATGGGACTGCCGACGTCTGCCATGACCTGCTGACCTGGACACCTAGAGACGGGCAGCTTCACTGCTGGGAAGTTAGGGCTCCAAGCCCAAGTGGAAAACAGGGAGAAATCGCACAAATAAGGAAGCCCACAGAAGAGACAGCTGAGCACATTGATTCTTTCGTAAAAGACAAGTTAACAGTAAAAGGAGAGATGCTAAACCAAAGAGTTGGTTTTTGGAGATTTAAAAAAAAATACCCTGAGTCCAAGGTTGGCAACCCGGCTGCCCAGAGTGGACGCCTGGCCTTCAGCAGGCCCACCAAGCTCCTGCCATCCGGGACTTGCCCTACTGTCCCCGCGCGCTCCCCCAGGAGGTCTCCCGCACCCCCATGGTCCTCCTCGGCGTCTTCCCTGGGGACTGAGCACAGCATGCTTCCCTTACATCTTGATGACCACCGGCCACCACCAGTCTCATGTTCCATTGAGAGCTCCTGAGGGCGCCTCACACTCGGTCTGGCTCATGTCCACACCCCGGCTGGGTGCATAAGAGACACTCGGGAAACGGGTACCCACGAAGCCCCACGACCAGATTGTGCGCAAACCTCACACCTGAGACCCCAACCCTATTTGCAACCCGATCCTGGGCTGAGCCCAAGGCCACCTGCAGCCCGCCCTACAGTCGAGGGGGCCCTGCAGCCTCCCTGGAGCAGCTCCCAAGCTGTCCCCCCCCCCACAGAGAGCCCTCTCCACCAGCTGCAGACTCACAGCCCATGTCCCACTCGCCTTCGGGGGACCTGGGCTCACAGGCTGGCTCGGCTCCCCACCTCAGCTCTCCGACCAAGGTACGTCCCTGGCCCCACTGGTGTGGGCGCCCGGCTCACTCCAGGCGGCTCTGCAGCCCCCCACCCCGCCCCAGGTGCACATGCAGAGCTGCTCAGTAGGGAGTTTGCAGAGTTCTGAGCTTTCTGTGACCTTCAAAGTATGTTGGCTTCTCCCATCCTCCGCCTACACCATTTCACTTAATCCCTAGAGCGACCTGACGTGGGGGCGGTGGGGTGACTGGCAGGGCACCCCACATGGAAGGCAGCCAACCACAGTATCAGGGGCTCTTCCCCGCAGAGACCCCAGCACAGGGACCGAAAAGGCTCCTTGTCGGGGGGACCCAACGGCTGGCGCGTGAGCGAGGGCGACGTGGCGGTGGAGGGCAGGCCTCCCCGAGGAAGTGACTCGCGTGCTGCAGCTTGAAGGACGGGAGGATGGCGCATGGTGAAGGCTGGACGTCGGGGAGGCCAAGTCCGGGAGGCGGGGCTGGCAGAGCCGAGCAGGGACCCTGCCTCGAGGGTCTCTGTGGGTCATGGGGAGGGGTGTGGGCGTCCCTTCACAGCCGTGGGAAGCTTCTGGAGAGTTCTAAACAAGGCAGCGACTGGATCTCATTTGCTTTTCGAGGAGGTCTATTGTGCCCGCCATGTCGCAGGTGCCAGTGAGGCTTGGTTGAAGGAGAGAGCCAGGCGGGCGGCCAGCACGCTCTGGACAAGGGGTGAAGGGAAGCCCACATCCAGAAGCGACAGGGCACGCGTGGGCCCAGGGCCTCCCAGACACACAGCTGCCAGGGGCCCCAGGTCAGAGAGCCTGACCTCTAACCCCAAGCAGCCAAGCCCAGACCCGACCACTGAAGGTCGTGGGGGGTGCCCTCACTCTGGGGATGCTCGGAGCACAGCCCAGCTCATCGCCGAGGGGCGCGAACGCTTATGGGAGACAAAAGGAGCGGAAGCGCTCGTGGGCTCGAGGCCACTGACTGTCAGGGCTCAACCCGCCTCCGAGGCGAGACGTGGGCCCGGGGCCCCACTTCTGGACGCACCCACCGGGGAGTCAGGTGGTGGCTCCGGCCTGCCCAGCCCAGGGCACGCCTGCACACCAGGCAGGAGCCCGCGAGACGTGTGCGGATTCGCCGGGGGAGGTGCGGGCACAGAGGACCCCCACCCGGGGTCCTGAGCCCCACCGCCAGTGCCGTCTGCCTCGGAGGTGTAGACGGCACGGGACCTGGGGCAGCAGGGGCTCGGGGGAGGGAGGGAGGCAGAGGGGGTACAGAGAGCCTTCAGGGCAGTGACGTCAGTCAACACCGACAGAAAGTGCACCAAGAGTGACCCCTAATGTAAACTGTGTACTCGAGTGAATGGCACCAGATCAACGTCGGTCCAGCGATTGTGACAGATGCCCCGTACTATGCGCGGCGGCAACAGTGGGGGCGCCGGGGGTGGGGGGCAGGTGTCCAGGAGTCTGTGCTTTCTGCTCACCTTTTCTGTAAGCTTAAAAATCCTGGAAAAATAGACTATTAGTTTTATAAAATGAATGTTAAAAAGAAGTTTTCTTGGCACGTGCCCTGCCCACTCACGTCCACGTTGTCCCAGGGCGGGGGGCATGTGTGAGCTGTGAAGCCCATAGTCACACATGGGGCCCCCACAAGAAACGCGTGCACACTCACGGTGCCGTTTTGTATCCCTCCCCAGGCCCGACTGCCTTCCTGCCCCGAGGCCAGTGAGCCCCCTGCCTCTGGGGTTCCCCCAAGCTCCGGGGTCCCCCGGCACTCCGCGGCGGGAGACAGAGGCTCCCACACAGGGCACAGGCAGGCGGCCGATGCCCCACCCAGCTCAGGCACAGAAGGGCCAGCCAGGCCAGGGCTGGTGCGGGGCAGGGGCCATACCCATGCCTCGTCCCCTCTGCCGGGAACACCCCTGACGAATATTTGCATGACTCAGTCCTTCCCCTTCACACGGAGCCACGCTACTCAGCAAGGCCACCTGTGAGCCCCCACTGAGGACCGCAACCACATCACCTCACTGTCTCTCCGCCGGGCACCCAGGGGTCCACCCGGGCTTTGGGGTCTGGAACACAGACAGGGGTCAGAGGGCTACATGTGTTGCTCTGGGGAGTGGGAGGGTATCTGGGGCTATGGATGAAGGTCAGCACACCAGACTGTGATGGGTTACGTGCAAAAACAAAGCCGGGAAACGTTACAGGTGTGAGCACAGAAGCAGCCGTCAGAACAGAAGCACGAGCCTTCTCGAATACCAGGGTGTTTCTGTAGAGCAAAGAACACGCCTCCTGTAGGGAAAACTAGAACAGCAACTGTGACAAAATACACTTAATTAGGAAAGATGATGATGGAGTTGAGACGAAGGATCTAAGCCATGCGAATCTGTGCAAATGAGCTGAACTCTGACCCATCCAGAGAAGACCGTGTGGACTCAGGTAAGACTCAGCATACGCTTCACAAAAGCAGCACGCTTCAAATACAGACACAGGTTAAAAGCATAATAAATGAAAAAGATACACGATGGGAACATCAAGGAAAAGAAAGCTGGAGTGGTCGCCTTAATATCAGACAAGGTAGGTTCCAGAGCCCGGAACATGACCAAGAATAAAGAAGGCAGCTTCGGAGTGACAAGGGGGCCCGCTCCTCAGAGGACACAACAGTCCTAAATATCGATACACCAATAACAAAGCCTCACAGTACACTGTGCAGGAGAGACCAGCCCCGTAAGAACACACACACGGCCCCACAATCCGAGCTGGAGGTCTCAGAGCCTGTGGTCATCATCAGAACGAGCAGACAGGACACCAGGGAGGACGCAGCCGACCCCACTGCCGACCACAGCCACCTAGTCGAAGTTTAGTCCTCCCAACAGCAGGATACACACTGTTTTCCCGTGCCTGGTGCCAGATCTATCAACACGAACCATATGCTGGGCCATCAAACGAGTCTTAGAGCATTTAAAAAGAATCGAATCACATTGAGCATTTTCTCTGACCACAAATGAATTAAAGTAGACATCAGTATCAGAAAGCTATCTCGAAAATCCTCAAATGTTTAGGAAGTAAGGCATACACTCCTAAATCATCCAGGCATCGAAGAAGAAAACCAAAAGAAAATTGGAAAATATTTTGAATGGAATGAAACTACCGTAATGCATCAAGATCTGTGGGACGCAATTACATATACCCCCAAACCCCGTATTAGAGGGACCTCTAGCCAGTGCCCTCAGCGTCCACCTTAACAAACAAGAGAAAGGACAGCCAAGTAAAAGTAAGCAAGCACAATAAAAAATAACAATCAGTACAGAAACCAATGAAATCACAGAAAAGAAACATTGAAACCCCAATCAAAAGTTGGTTCTTTGAGATCGATAAAATCACTGAACCTGTAGCCAGACTGATCACCAAAAAAAAAAAAAGAAGTACAAATTACCAACCTTGGGAAAGAAGAGACATCACTACATGTCCCACAGATGTTAACACCTTGGGTGACATGAACAAAGTCCTTCGAAAATGCAGAATACCGAAGCTCACCCAGGAAGAAACAGGTGGCCTGAATATTTCATTAAGTGCATTTAAAATCTAGTTAACAACCTTCTGACAAAGAGAAGCCCAGACCCAGACAGCTTTCTGACGGATTCCACCACGTATGTAGGGAAGAACTAAGATTCTGCACAAACTCTTCTTCCATATGAAGAGAAAACACAGCCCAGCTCACTCGACCATGACAGTGTTACTCTGGTGCCAAATCCAAAATGTTATCAGAAAACCACAGAAAATATCCCTCACGAACTGAGATGCAAACGTCCTTAGCAAGATTTTAACGAACGAAGCCCAAAGGTATATACAGAGGGTAAGATAACACGAAGGAAGTAGGGTTTATCTGGCAACACGAGCTTCATTTAACATAAAAAAAAAATCAGTCAACATAATTCACCATGCTTGGCTCAAGAGATGTGGAAAAAACATTTGACAAAAATTCAACGTCCACCTGTGTTGAAAACAAACAAACAACAACAAAACCATAAAAAAAACACACCAATACACCAAACTCTCCAGCATTTGTACCAGAAAGGATATTGTTCGGGGGCGCCTGGGTGGCACAGCGGTTAAGCGGTTGAGCGTCTGCCTTCGGCTCAGGGCGTGATCCCGGCGTTCTGGGATCGAGCCCCACATCAGGCTCCTCTGCTGTGAGCCTGCTTCTTCCTCTCCCACTCCCCCTGCTTGTGTTCCCTCTCTCGCTGACTGTCTCTATCTCTGTCGGATAAATAAAGAAAATCTTTAAAAAAAAAAAAAAAAAAAAAAGAAAGGATATTGTTCGATCTGGGAAAGGAGGTCTACAGACACCCACTCACGGGTGGCGAGAGATGCAATGCATTTCTCCTACTATTGGCGGCGAGGTGAGGATGTCCGCTCTGCCCACCTCTGTTAGACACAGTGCCGCAGGGGCAGCCAGCGCCGTCGGACGAGAGACACAGGTGGGCATCCAGACTGGAAAGGAAGAGGTACAATGACCTTTATTTGAAGACGTGATTATCAATGTAAAAAAAAAAAAAAATCCACAGAATCCACTAAAAAAAAAAAAAAATCTGCTAGAAGTAAGAATCAAGTTGGGAAAGTTTCAAGACATAAGATACCGAAATTATAGTTCTGAATACCAGCAATGAACAACCAGAAACCAAATGTACCAAAGAAATCCCACGGACCACAGCGTGAAACAGGAAACTCTGAAGTGTCAGACAAAAGACGCACGGGACCTTTGTGTTGGAAACTACGAAACATCCGGACGGAAATTCAAGATCTAAATAAACGGGGAAGTAAGTGTGCAGCGTCCGTGGTCCGGAAGATTCGATCTGGGCAGATCCATCCTCCCCGTGCGGATCTCGGGGTTTGGGGCCATCCCAAACAAAATCCCACCACGCTTCTTAGTAAAAGCTGACAAGCAGCTTCTAAGATTTATATAGACGTGCAAAGGACCTGGGATAATCCGAGCAACTCGAAAGGGAGGAACAAAGCTGCGTGAGTAACTTATTTCGTTGCACGCTTTCTTCTAAAGCTGCCGCAGCCGAGGTGTTGTTGCACTGGCCGGACACGGATCAGCGGCTCCGTGCAGCCCAACAGTCCAAAGATAGGTCCAGGTTCTCATAAGCTGACTTTTAAAAAAGGTGTCGGTGTGGTTCCGTGGGTCAAGGACACTCTTCAACAAGCGGCACTGGGACCATTGTGCACTCACGTGTCAAATTATGAACCTCAACCCATGATTTACACGGTACACGAAAGTTAACTCACGGAGCTCAATGCAAGCACTGGAAGTACCAGAAGAAAATCTTAGTAGTCACATGTTTGGGAAAGAGTTCTTAGACACGAAAAGCATGAGAAAAGGAAAAAAGCAATAAACTGGACTTCATTAAAATGGGGAGCTTTTCGTCTTTAAAAGACACTGTTCCATGAATAAGAAGGGCAACCGCAGACAAGAGAAATATTTGTGAACCTACCTCCACGTACCTACAACACATAAAGAGCTTTTCACAGCTTAATAATAAGACAAACAGCTCATTTCTACAACGGAAGATCTGAAAAGATACTTCGCCTCAAAAGTTACGGGAAGGACAGCGGAGCGCACGGGAAGATCCTTGGCGTCCTCAGTCATTAGAGAATCAAGATTAAAACACAAGACGCCACGACCCACTCACGTTGGTTAAAGCAAGAGACCCCCCACACCAGGCGTCGGTGAGGCCACGGCGGCGGGAACGCAGAAGGAAAGCCACTTGCCCGCGTCCTCGACAGTTAAACACCTACGTCCTCGGCAGCCAGCCTATTCCCAGGTGCTTACCCACGAAAACGGAGATACAGATCGGCACAAAGACTTGGACACGCGTGTATCCATCACAGGTCACGGCTGGAAACGACCTGGACACTTAGCAACACGTGAGCGGACACACAGATGGCGGGACGTCCGTGCGGCGAATTTGAACCAGCGGTGAAGAAGAATGGGCTCCTGACCCACAGCCACCGGGACGAGCCCCGGAAAGATGATGCCAAGGGAAGGAGCCAGATGGAAGGCGCTAGAAAACACAAGCCAGTCTGTGCTGACTTCTATCAGTCCCCATCGGTGGGAAGCTCCTGAGTGGGGACGGGTGCGAGGAGGTTACCCCAAGAGCATGGGGACACTTCTGGGGATGACGGCGGTGTCTGCTGTCCAGATGGTCTCCTGGTGTC
Organism: Ursus arctos; assembly: GCF_023065955.2. Classification (NCBI taxonomy): domain Eukaryota; kingdom Metazoa; phylum Chordata; class Mammalia; order Carnivora; family Ursidae; genus Ursus; species Ursus arctos. Next base: position 46,668,153 of record NW_026622908.1, read on the forward strand.
TACATGGGTCAGAATTCACTGAAGTGTGCACTTCACACACGGCATCTATCCCGTGTCGATTACTCCTCGATAGGGCTGGTCTGTGTTAAGACAGCAGCAGAGACAAACGGGCGTGTAGGTCCAGGCGCCTGCGTGGCCGTGAGCTTGCTGCCTGGCGGCCGGGGCACCTGTGGTGGGTACAGATGGCCCTCCCACCCGCCTCCCCGGTACCCCCACCCCGCCACTGCGCACCTGCCTGGACGAGGAGGCCGTCCAGCACCATCCACCGCTATCCACCGCTGTCCCTTTGGGCCTCTGGACTGAGAACCTTGGTGCCGTATGTGCCCGCCGCCCATGGCCCCAGGTGTCAGAGCCGCCAGCATCACTCGAGTTTCCCACACGAGGGCTCTCAGGCTTGGGGAAGGTAACACGTGTGGGCCCCCTGGGCGGTCTCGGGGGGCCTGGACCCCAACCGCCTCCTTCAGGCTCCCCAGCTTCCCGGAAACAGCGAGGTCACGGGGGTGGTGGTACAGCCCAGGCTTTCCCAGCAAACGCGGGGTGCGGGGACCTCACACGGTAGGCAACACCGAGAAATGAATAACTCACGGGCCCCAAGGACCACGGCACTAGTCCCTGACCCTCCCCGGCCGGGTGCAGAGAGCGGCCCCCACGAAGAGGCTCCGGGACAGCTCAAGAAATTGAAAACGAAGCAAAGACACCCGCCCTTCCCCCAGGCCCCCCCACCGAACCCTGCTCTGAATGCACAAATTATTCTCAGCTCATCGTGCTCGGAAACTGACCAGATCATCGCCCGCCAGGAAAGGGGGCAGGCTGCGCCTCTCAGCACACACTTGACATTTTGTTCTCCTCCAGGCTTCCGTGCTGACAGTTTCTGGATTAAATGTGCAAATGGAACGCGGCCCCGAGGGGGTCTCACTCCCTGCCGGCCCGAAGCGCCAGGGCTGTGTGCCTGTGTGCACGTGTGCGTGCTGACACGTGTATGTGCCTGAGCAAGCAGGCCACGTGAGCGTGTCCACATGCGGGCGCCCCCATGTGCGCATCCATACGCATGCCTGTGCCCTTCTGCGTAACCGCGAGCGCCTCCGTGTGCCTGCCTCCTGGTTAGGCCTTGGGGCCACACCAGGCAGGTCTTCCCTATCTGCTGATTCAACTACCCCTGACCTCCACCGAGCTGGGAAAACAGAGCCACTGGCCACAGGCACCCCAGCTCGGCTTTGGGTACGAGGAGCGTTTCTAGGCCTGGTGCTGGTCAAGTCCACCAGGAAGCACCACTGTGGCGGCCCTCGCCATGGGCCTCGGGCTAGGGGCCTGTGTCTGGCAGCCACCAGCCCAGGGGGTGCCTGGAACGCACCCTCCCCGGGGGCCGGTAGCCACAGACTGGGGAGGGCAGCATCACCCCCAATTCCCATGAGCCTGAAGATGCTGGATGGGGTTCTTGGGCCTCCCCCGAACATATGGGTGCCCTCAAGCCCTAGGGCGCAGAAGGAGCGCTCTGGGCGTGCTGGGCTGGCCCCAGGTCAAGGCCATCTCTGCCCAGTTCTTAAAAAGGGCCGGCAGCAGCCCTGGGGGTCACCTACAGCCCCCCCTGCCACTTGCCCCGCCCCATCTGCCAGACCGGCGCATGACTTTATAACCAGAAAGCAAAAAACGGCGGCGGGGGAGCTACCGCGCCCCGGCCCGAGGTCAGCTGAGTGAGCTGCCGACCCCGCAAAGCTGCACCGAGCCCCCTTCTTCCTGCCCGTGAAGCCACACAATGACACACTTCAGTGGCCCCACAGCCGGGGCTCTGGTTTTCATTCTGTGTGACCTGGGGAGGCAGAGAACATGATTATAACCCGTCTGAATGCTGTACCCCGGGGCCATTACTGCGACACCTGCACGGCCGTGGCCCCCGCCCGGCGACCAGCCCCTCGGGCAGCCCGCGCGTCCGGGCAGTGACAGCTGGCAGACACCGCCACGCCGCGCTCCACAGCCACGAGGCCCCTCCGGGCTCATCCTATTACCCTGGACGACTTCCCCAGGGCAGCCCCCCGGGAGCCCCCCGCTGAGCGCCAGTGCCAGGCCCCGCCTGCACCCGGCGACACACTGCCTGTTCAGCCCGGTCCCCGTTATGTTATGTCAGCTGTTACCCTGTGCTTAAAACAAGGCTCTCCAGCTGGCCGAGGTCAGATGTGAAAACAAGGCCCTCACAAAACCCGGCCCTCCAGCTACCCCGCGCCGGAGACCCCCACTGAATGTGGCACTTAATGACGAGTGTCTTTGCAGCCCTCGGGCAGAGCATAAAGGAAACACCTGTCCCACGGACGGCACACTCTAATCCCGCTAAATCCCGAATGGAGGAGCCTGCGGGGCCCACAGCAAGGGGCCCCCACCCCAGCGTCTGACTTTTGTCCTGGGCCTCTGGGAGACGTTGACAACGAGTTTTGGCGGGCCAGGCAGGAGGGAAGACACGGGAGCCGGCCTGGGAGCGCCAGGAAGCCCAGCCCTCCCTCCCGGGCTCACACCTTCCCGACACACCCAGAGCGCCCTGCAGGGAGAATCTTCCCTGGGGGCGGGTGATGGGCCCCCCAGTGCAGGTGAATACACCCCTCGTATGGCGGGCAGGAGGGACTCCTTTCCTGCCAACACTGGAGGCTGAGCTGAGCCCTTGCCTGTCCAGAGCCAGGGGCGCCCCATGCGTCCCCCCACCCCCCTGCACCCCAACCCGGGATGGCTGTGTGTCTGGTCACCCACCCGGTCCTGAAACATCAAAATTTCTGAAAGGAGGAAAGAAAAGACAGTGGGGTACGGTGGGGAATGCGAGGCCACCCAGATACCTGGCCACTTTGGGGAGCAAAGCCCAGAAACCAGGAGCACGCACGCACCCCAGGTGCCAGGAGAGGCCTTGGGGCCCGCTGACCCCGCATCTGGGCTATTCCGGCTCCCTGGCTCTTCCCGCCCCAGTGCCCCTGCTCCCCGACAGGCAGGCCGGTCATTTCCGCCCTCGGGAGCCTGTGGACGGGGCAGACGGCCTCCCGGGGAGCGGGGTCAAACAGGCCGGCGGAGCCCAGGGCAGACGGATGGAGGTGCGCCCGGGCTCTCACTGGGCCCCCAGCAAAGACGCCAACACACACCTCGCATCACAGGGTTTTACAGCTGGAAACAGGAAGTATTGTGGGACGTGGTCAGGCCCAGACTCGGGCAACTTGTAGGGCAGGAGAGGCCGGTGTCGGCCAGGCCTGGCCGCTCTCAGTGTCCCGGGGCCTCCACTCGGCCCCCGGGCAGTCGCCCCTGGACCCCGGGGACCCTGACCACCAAGGGCCGCCTGCCCTTTTCCTCCAGGCAACATCTGTGGGGGCCTTGGGGTGTGCTTCAGGAAAGTTTCAGACACTTGGGGCCGTTTCCGTGACCCCCTGCCCAAGCCCCCCACCTCGTCCTGAGCAGACTTGATCGATATGACAGTCCTGGCGACAGATAACGGGCCCGGCTGTGGGCCTCACAGAGGACGTCTTTGTTACAGAAAACGAGCCAGTGCAGGACCCTCCACACACACAGCCCCGGTGGACGGGCAGAAGGTTCCGGTTACAGCGAGGACTCCCGCTTTCACAGTTCTCGGCTGAGTGCAGACCCCGCATGAAGGAATGTCAGCTGTCCCCTCAGAAGCAGCTGCCTTCAGGCCAGGAACGCCGCCAGTCCAAACCCTGGAACCCTCCCCAGGCACGGGGCCCCGGGTGGGGTGGAAACTCTGTCCCCTGGTGGTGGGGATGGCCCGAGCCGCCGCCCTGGGCCCCCTGAGCCTCGAACCCTCAGCTTCCTCCTGCTCAGGCATCCTCAGGGGCCGGAGCACAGTCCCCTTTTTAAAGCAGGCACAGCGGCTCCGGCCCCCCAAACACAGGAGGAAGACCATGAAGGAATGGCCAAGGCACCCAGGTCACAGAGGTCAAAACCTGCGACAACCCCTCCCGGAGAGGACACTACGCAGATCTGGGACAGGCAGTGAGCCCCAAGAGTGGACAGTGGTCGGGCGGTGGGGTGGGGGGGCGGGGGGCGAAGCCCAGGGAGCAGGTGTCAGAGCGCCGGGGCCCCTGCTTCGGGGGTCTTAGGAGTGCCTCAGTCACCCCTCAGTGACCCCACCGTCACCAGGGGGCAGGGGTTCATTCTCGGGGCGTCCCCCCACCCACAGGCATGGGGCTCTGGTGCACTGGCCAGGTTCCCTAGAGGACAACGGTTTCCAAGTCCGGGAAGAGGCCCCTAAGACACATACAGGGGCCCCAGGGCTCGACCCGGACTGAGGGGGAGCAGCGGGACCTCCCCCACGCCTCCCCGGCACAGGGGAGACAGCCCCACAGCAGTCTGCCCCCACCACACAGCACCGTCCAGGCCCCCCGCCCGTGCCCTGGACCCTCATGGCCACCTGCGTCCCCGCCCCGTCCAGCAGCAGCATCCCCACATCCTGTCACCGGGGCAGCACCTGGTGGGGTCCAGGGCCTGCGTGCAGGAAGCTGAGCAGAGCACAGCCCGCTCCGTACCCAGGCCATGCAGCGGGGACCCGAGGCCCACTGGCTCCAGGCGGCCCCACCGCCCCTCGGCCTGCCAGAACCCCTTGAAAAACTCCCTGCCCTTCTGCATTGTACAGGCACAGAAACACCCAGAATGCAGATCGCAGCTGTACGAGGCTCTTCTGCAGCTTTTAGAGCTCCTGTTGCAAGCAGCAAGGCTCTGGTCGGCCCGTGGAAGTTCGGCTACACAGGGTCAGCCGAGAGCCCCCATCCTGCGAGGAACGACCCGAACGCCCAGCGGTGACCCTGGCAGAACGCATGGGCAGAAGCATGCAGACACACAGGGTATGCACGCCGCCGCCTTCCCACCCTGGGGGCCGGGGCCCAGTTCCTCCCCCGCACTGGGGCGCTGGTCCCCCTCAGGCAGGGCTCTGCAGGCTGCAGACACGAAGCCTGGGTCCTGCCCCAAAGAGCCACGCCTCTCTGCACACCTATCCCCACCACATAGTAGGTGCTTAACAAATGTTTGCTGGCTGAAAACGCACGGCAGACGTCCCAACCAGGGTGGGGGGCGGTGGTGGCCCCCATTCTGAGACAGCAGCAGAGAAGAGCCGGGCAGGGAGACCCAAGCCTTCCTGGGTGGCTCCGGTGTGCTGCGGACAGAGACAAAGGAGCTCGAGGTTCCAAAGCCTGGAGAGGAGGGCTTCCCGGAGGACCCTGAGGTCCGGCGCAGGAAGCAGGGGACGCCACAGGGCTGGCAGACAGGTGTCCCGGAAGCCGGCGTGCCGGAGTGGGGCTTTGCTGGATGCGGAAGCGGTTCCTGAGCAGGGAGGTGAGGGCAGAGTGAGAAGAGCGCTCTGGGTGGGAGGTAGCCCCCGAGAAAACAAGGCCTCGGGGCTTTGTTAGTGGCACTCCAGGGCCACGAGTGACTTGAGCTCTGTGCGTCGCGTCCCCTCCGTTCGAGGGAAGGAGACAGCAGAGGGTGTGCACTGCAGACTCCACGGGGGCCACGGGCCCTGAAGTCAGCCCAGCTGTCCCTGCTGGCATGGGAAGGGTATGGAGGGCTGAGGCTGGAAACGTGCGTGTCTACGGGGCCGGAGCTGTGGATGCACTGGAGCTGGGGGCCGGGGACAGAGCCTGGACCTCGTTCCAGGATACAGGGACCCATCGAGGGCTGTCAAGGGGGCTGAGAGTCCTGGAGGGGAGCCTCCTGGTGCAGCTAGGAAACTGAGGCCCGCAGGGCGGGGAGGGTCTGGGGAAGCAGGAACCCCGGGGGGCAAGCCAGCTGGCAGGAGGGCTGGGTCACCGCGGCGGGCTGAGGGAGCCTCGGCAGTGAGGGAGGAAGCCGCGAGCGATGACCTCATCCCCCAGGCCTCCGGGCCGCGGCTCACGGGGTTTTTAACCACAGCATCGCGGGACAATTCCCTGGTATGCTCGGCACCAGGAGGCACGAAATACGCCGTGTTTGTGTTGTGCTTTTCGGAGCCTCTCTTTGTGTGGGGCCTGAGAAACAAGGGAGAGATGGAGCCCAGGGCCTCACCTGGGCCTGCCGCGTCGCCCTGCCACCCACCCGCCCGCAGCCTGCTCTCGGGCCACGCGGACCCAGACGCAGGCGGGAAGCACGACACACGCACACGCGTGCACATGGCCACACGCACACTCAGGGCACTGTGCGCTCCACGCACACACACGTGTGCAGCAGGCCGTGTGTGCACGCCCGCACCGCGCTGGGAGCCCTTTGCCGAGGAAGCCGCAAACGAGTCTGAGGCCCCACGTGGGCCGCTCCCAGAGCCAGACCCGCAGCAGAGAGGAGATGCCTCCCAAAATGTCTTTTGCAGGCGCACCGAATCCGCATGGTTCAGCAGAACGCTTAATCCCTCGGAGGCCGCCCCGGGGCTCCCTGCTCCGGCCAGATAACAGCTCTCCACTCCATAAACGCTGAGTGTATGAAAGGAAAGGCAGAACTATGGGCTCTTTGGGAAAGCACAGCTCGTAGTGACTTTTTTCCACCATTTACACATCAGGCTGCTCTCGGAGACCCTTGCTCGGAGCCCACGCTCGGCCCCTCCCGGGCTCCCAACTGCGGTCTGGCTCCCGCTTGCGCTCTGGGCCCGGGCCAGCCGCATCCCGTGGACAGCAGCGCCACCTGGTGGCCCACAGCCCCACTCTGTGCCCGCCTGCACCCAGGGCTGCCAACACGGCTCCCTAAGCCCGCCCCCCAAGCCCCCAATGGGTCTCCCTCTGCCTGGGGTCTGACACCTCCCCAGGAAGTCCCCCTGACTTCCCAGGGGAACCTGTGCTTGCCCGGCCCACCCTGGAGACTGTGAGCTACGGGAACGATCCCCGCCTGTCCCGGCCACCCCCAAGCCCTGCCCACATACCCTGCTCCTCTCCCCTTCTCGGAGAAGCCCTCAGCATCTCGGCAGACACATCCCACCCCGGTCCCCTCTTCACCTTGCACTTCCTTCCTGGCCCCACCACAGGACATAACTCATATCTGCCCATGGAGGCTGGGGCCGGGCGGTCTCATTCCCCGCTGCTGTATCCCCAGTGCCCGCCACCCCCCATGGCCATGACTCTCCAGTGGCAGCCGGAAATAGCCAGCTAAAGCCCCCTCGAAGATTCGGCTCCATCCAGCCACTGAGCTGGGAAGTCCTTGGAAACCCAGCAAGGCCACCAGAGGGCTCAGTCTGAGGCCGTCCTGACCACCCCCTCTAATTTGTGTGGGGGACGGGGAGGTGAGGTCTCGGGGTGTCCTGTGGGTGCAGCTCTGGGCATAGGGGCTCAAAGGTGGGAAGTTCAAATCCTGGAGGCACAATGTTGAGCATGTGGGGTCCATGGAATTGCTGGGCGCCTGTCCTCAAGTAGCACACAACGATGGAAAGCTCTAACCCCCCCTCAGAGCCCCCCTCCTCCCCGCCACCGCATGCCCACACTGCTGGGAAAGAGCGGGTATCCTGGGAGGGAGGAATGGGGAACCCCCAGATGGCAGGTTCAGAAGTAGTGACCACCAAGCTGAGGCCCAGAACTAGATGAGAGGCCCGTCATGTGACATGCCGAAGAACTGGCAGGCCAAGGGCAGAGCATGTGCAAAGGCCCTGAGGCGGTGGGGAGTGTCCAAGGGTCAGCAAACAGTGCACTGGGGTAGAGGGAGAGAGTGAGGTAGAGAGAGGGGAGGACAAAGTTATGGGGACAAGGGTGCCTGAATGTGCAGCATTTGGGGGGCCCAGAGAGAGAGGCCAAGTTTATTGCAATGGGGAGCTTGGGGAAGGGTCAGATTTGTTTTAGAGAGCACTGCCCACCCCAACCAAAGAAGGCTGCCTGGAGGAGAGGGCCCGTGGTGGGACAGGAGGGTGGGGGACAAGAGGCTGCACGGGTTCTCAGTCCTCCAAGAGGTGGAAGGAAGGTGGGACACAGCGGGAGTGGGCTCACTGCTTGGGGTAGGGGAGCTGTTCGCTGGCACACCCATCCTGGTCCCAGAGGAAGGGGTACAGGACCCAACCCGCACGCTTTTCCCCTCCCCAGTGCAAGCTGAGCCCCCATCCTCAGCTTGGGGAACTGTGCCTGTAGTTCAGACAACGGCCACCAGGTGGCACGCGGGCCTCAGAAATGCTATGACCAAGAGCTTAGCAGAAAGGGCGCCTAAGAGATGGAGGCAGATAGGGGGTGGCCAGGGACGCGTGGCGTCTGAGATGCTGGGGGGTGGTCTGTTGGGATGGAGGGGATGTGCAGATGGAGGGGGTGGCCAGGATGGGGGCAGTCGAGATGCTGGGGGGAGCTGCTGGGATGCTGGGGGAGCTGCTGGGATGCGGGGGGAGCTGCTGGGATGCGGGGGGAGCTTCTGGGATGCGGGGGGAGCTGCTGGGATGCGGGGGGAGCTGCTGGGATGCTGGGGGAGCTGCTGGGATGCGGGAGGAGCTGCTGGGATGCTGGGGGAGCTGCTGGGATGCGGGGGGAGCTGCTGGGATGCGGGGGAGCTTCTGGGATGCTGAGGGAGCTGCTGGGATGCGGGGGGAGCTGCTGGGATGCTGGGGGGAGTGGGATGGGGGGCTGCCCAGATGTGACTGGCGCCCTCCGCTGCCTCCCTCAGGAGCTCTAGGCAGCTGTAGGCCGTGACATCGACTATGAGCTCTGAATTTGAGAAGGCTCGTCCGGGAGGGAGGTGCTCCTGGCCAGCAAGAGGAGAGCGGAGGCCGGGCCACACCAGGGTCTGCACCCACGCTGTGGTTGTCGTAGAGGTAATCCCTCTGCCGGTCTGGCTTCCGTGCCCAGCGCAGGGAACACACCCACCGACACATTGGGGTGCAGGCCATGTCTGGGAGGGTCCCAACTGGCTGGGCCCGGCGGCTTCAGCAGGCTCTGCCCCACCCTCCCAGCGGCACCAGAGGGCCCTGCCTGAGCTGCACAGGACGGGGTAAGTGGCCGCCGGAGCGCAGGACCCTCGGTGCACACAGCCCACTGCATGCGGGGGCGTCCGGCGCGCCTTACGTCAACGCGGAAACTTGATGTTGTCAGAGCCTCTTAAAACCTGAGAGCGAAACTCCCGGTACTGGAGTAACTGACCCAAGCCACTCAGGGGGGCCTTATGGGCTAAGCTGTGTGCCCCCCAAATTCACATTTGGAGTCTCAACCCCCAGCAGCTCAGAACGGGACTCTATTTGGAGAGGGGCCGTTCAGGGGGTGATTAAGGTAACACGAGGTCGCTGCCGTGAGTTGGGTGTGTGGGATCCGTGTCCTTGTAAGGGGAGACGCCGGAGGGCTCCCTCCCTCCACACGAGGGGGTCCTGGCCCCTGATCTCCGACTTCGGCCTCCAGGGTGGTGGGAGATAAATGCTCCCTGAGCCACACGGCTGTGCAGCTTTGCTTCGGCGGCCCCAGGGTGCTCACTGGCAGGCCCGGGTCCCAGACCCCAGTCTCTCTCAAGGCCCCTGAGCCCAGCAGCACTTCTGTCCAGTAGGAGGGCCACCCTGGAGTCTGGCCACTGCCCCGAAGCCTTGGCTTCCAGCAGGTAAGGAGCTCAGTCCCCTCAGACATGCGGAGAGGGGGGGACTCACCAGCAGCCCGCATAGCGGACATGCTCCGTGGGGCCAGGCCGGGGCTCGGGGGCCATGGGACAACATGAAGAGACCCCTCCCACGTTCCCTGCTCCCCACCAGCTCCTCCCCAGCCAGCTGGCGGGCGGGAAGGACCGTCCCCACCCTGGGAAAGCAGGTGCCGGCTGGTGAGAAGCATGGCCCACCCCTCAGCTGCAGGGGAGACGGACCCCCCACACGCCGGCCAGCACCAGGGCCCACCAGGGCAGGGCCTCGGGGACATCCGTCTCTAGGACGCGGCAGCTGACACACTGCCGGATGTAGGAGCGGCCAGCTGTCTCCAGGGCGCTGCAGCCTCCGGGACCAGAGGACCTGGACGGGGGCGGGGGCGTCACCTAAAGGCTGGCCCTCTCACCATCCCGCTTCTCGACGGGAAGACGGGAAGCATGTCCCTGCTTTTATAGAAAAGCCCAGTCTGGTAGGACCACAGAAACAGTGCGTGGGACAGTGAGAGGATCCACAGCAGGACATCTGCTGTCACCACCATCTCCGAGGACACGAGACAGCTGTTCAAGTCAACACCTTCACCTCGGACTCGAAGGGCTCCCCCAACCAAGAGCACACACGCATCCCGCCAGCCCGAGACCGCAGTACGGGGAGCCCACCCGCCCCGTAAAGCCTGGCCTGCCCAGCAGCCGCCTCGCCGCCTCACTACCCCTCACTGAGCCCACATCCAGAAAACTCTGCGGGACCAGAGTTCCAGCACTGCCAGCAACGACCAAATGCAGTCAAGCCCCAGGCTGAGCAGGGAGACAACCTTCAGTGGCTTTCACGGATGCGGAGAGGGAGAGGGAGAAGAGGGGGAGATGGGGGTGGGGAGAAGGAAGACAGAGGTGGGGGAGAGAGGGTGAGAGACAGAGCGAGGAGGGGGAAAGGGGAGAGGGAGCGGGGGGGGGGGGGTGTTGAGGGCAGAGGGAACTCCAGAAAACACGATGGAAGAGCGAGCCCCGTCTGCGGCAGCCACTGCCAGGAAGGACCACCATCACCAGGAATAGGCTTCCCAGCGACCATCTTAGACCCACATCACGAAGCCCTAAGGCCCTCCTGGCAGATGCCGTGGTCGTGGATGGGAAGACCTCACCCTGACGGACATCACGTCCCTGGAGGCACCCGTCAGATGCCATCCGGTCTGTCCTGCAAGCTAGGTGGGCGGGGGGTGGTGGCGGTCACTGCAAGGAGCAAACAATTAAGGCCATTCAGGCCATCAAAGCCACATGGCCCTGGGGGGTCAGACCTGCCACAGGACAGGAGCGTCTCCGAGCAGATCCATGTGCATCTGGACATCTGGTTTACAGTGACAATGGCACCTCGAGTCAGGGTGGTAAGATACAGGTCAGTGGATGGAGCCAGCCAGGTGGCCCAGGCATTCTGGGCAGAAGCCGGGGGCAGGATGAGACACCCGTGGGGTCAGTATGCAGCCACAGCCCAGGTCGGCAGTCACCCAGACTCAGGGCCACAGTGCAGGTTTGGCAAGCTGTGCCCACAGCTCCTCCTGTCCTCCCTTCTCAGCCCAGCTCAGAAGCCCCTTCCTCTAGGAAGCCCTCTCAGACCACCAGTCCCAGGCTCCTCTCATCCCAGCCTGACTGTCACATCCTGGCAAATACATGTGTCAGGGTGGGGGTCCCCGCACCTCCAATTTCCCACTGCCCACAGCTGCTGAGCAGCAGAGCGGACACCAGGACACGGTCATCGTGCAGGCGGGGAAGGCCGGGAGCTGTTCACTCCCCCCCCACGGCCCACTCGTCTGGAAGACCAGAGCCCCAGCGGCTGGGACAGCCCCTCGAGCGGCTACATACCATCCAGAAGAGGGTCCCTGTGGCCAGGGTGACGTACTGCTCGATGGTGGACAGCACGCTGAAGATGAGGCAGACGAGGACGATGAGGAAGCTGTGGGGCGGGAGGACACGGCGGTCAGCTCCGGGGGCCAGCCCGCCCGCCCTGCCCCCACCAACACAGGCTGGGCCTGGGGCAGAGGGGTTCCCCACCACCCCTGCCCCGCAGGACCAGGCCCCGTCCGCCCCGGCCACGCCACCGCCCGGGCCCAGAGCCCACCCGCCAAGGAGCAGGTGCACAGAGCGGGGTGCTGCCGGCCAGCCGTGGAGGACCAGTTCTGACCCCTGTGACAGCAGGACAGACCTTACAGCCTGGCACCAAGGAGCCACACTCACAGGCCACGTGCTATGTGGCTCCCTTAATGGGACGCCACAGAGACAGATCAGGAAGAAGACTGGTGGTCACCAGGGGCCAGAGGCACGGAGGATGCCCCCCGCATCCCTGGATGTCACAGGGCCAACCCCCCAGCCGTTGTCCTGCTTGGGGGAGAGACAAGTCTGGGGGAGTCATCCAGGGGGCCCAGGGGCTCCATGCACCCTCTCAGCAGGTCCTCAAAAACTAGACAGCAGGGCACACAGTGTGGCTGCACACACAGATGTGGAGAAAGTCCCCAGCCCCACCCCCACACGCCCACCCTGTGCCCACCAAGAAGCTCCCTGCATCTCCCCCCACTGGCTCAGCCCCAATTTCTCAGGACACACGCTGCCCCCCAGCAGCTCTGGCCAAAATCCGCCCCCAATGCCTCCCTCACCGTGAAGGCTAATCGGCTCCCCCTGCAGAGCCAGATCCCAGCCGACCCCTCTCTGCATCCTGTCCATTAGGCTCCACCCCAGGCCCCCACAACCCACCCCTCCAGCAGCCAGGGGAACCCCCAGCGTCATCCCCCAGCATGACACCACGGTGAGCCCAGACTACGCAGCTCCTCCCACCCCTTTGCCTGAGCATGCCCAGCCCTGCATGCCTCAGGGCCTTTGTACCTACTGCTGTCCCTGCCATCCCAACCCTCCTGGGCACTCCTGAGACTGCATCAAACCTCCTGGTCTTTGGGCACGTAGCGCCTCCTTCCAGGGACCCTGCACAGCCACGCTCTGCACTGCCTCACCTCTGCGGACCCCCTCACTCGCTTGGAAGGATGTCCAGTCCACCTGGCCTCCACCAAGGAGAACCAGGACTGCAGCCCACCATAAAGCAGTTGAATAGTTCTGGCCAGGCCTCCCTGCCAGACCCCACAGGGAGACCTTTGTGGGGGATGGACGAGACGGCACTTGCATCTCACCAGGACACAGGTAAATGACAATGGAGAGAGTGAGCGCTCACCTGTGGCCGGACCACCGCTCAGGCAAAGGGTGCTGGGTGTGCCATGCCACACGCTCGTGAGCCACACCCTAGAGCCCCTCTCGAGTCCCACTACCCACTCATCCCACGGCCAGTGGGCCTGCTGCCCAGCTCAGCCGAGAGGAAGCAGAGCATGGGCAGCCACGCAGGCCAGGAGGCGCCCACCCAGCCCCGCCCCAGATCTCCGGGTGCGGATGGGGCAAAGGAAGCACCCACACACGGCCCCTCCATGGCCACGTGGCCTGGGCAGAGCCCTCTGCCTTGGTTTCCCCGACAGGAGCCAGAGCCCTGGGCCGCCTGCTCACAGGGCCGTGGGCGGCAGCGCAGCCGGACGTCCGAGCAGGGACTCAGCACCAGGCCTGGGACAAGCACCAAGCGCTCGCGCCCTCTCCACCCGCGGCCTGTCGGGCCCCAGGAAGCGCCACCACCCAGGCCCCCACCCAGTGCGTTATGGACGGTAACCTGAGTCCCGGGACCCCAACAAGGCTCGGGGGCTCCACACTTCCTGGAGCCACAGGAGGTAACAAGGAGACACGGCCGGGTCCCTGGAGGCTGGGCCCCGGAGAGGGGTGGGGGGGGGCCCGTGCAGCACGGCTCTGCTCTGACCTCCGAGACGGTACCTCCCCTGCCCCTCCCCCCACCCTCTTAGCGACGACTGTGAGGGCGCCAAGGGCCCCCCAAGAAGCCAGGGTGACCCCATCTCAAAGTCCTCCCTGAGCCACACCCGCAAAGCCACATAAGGTCCCCCACGCACGGGAGCTGGGGGCAGGACGCGGACATCTCCCGGGGCCGTTACCCAGCTGGCCGACGGGCAACAGAACCGGCCACACCGGAGTCACACGCCCCACACCTTTACGTCCCGCGGGAGAACCGTGGGCCCCGCTGCCCAGGGCCTCCCGCACACCTGCCTCCTGGCTCCACGGCCAGGACGGGCCTGGGAAGCCCCGAGCTTTGGCCTGCTTCCTGCCTCCTGCCGCGGGGGCGTGAAGGGGACCCACCGAGGCACCGCTGCCCGCTCGGAGCGCTGTGCCGGGCCTGCCCTGCCACCCGCGCTTCAGCTGGCCCCCGGGGCCGAAGGAGGCAGCCCATGTCCCTTCCACGACGGCACACAGTCCAGCACTGCGGAGACCCTGTGGCCGCGAGTGTCACGTGTCACCCCTTCACTGCCAGGTGGCCACCCACCACCAGCCGTCACCGTCCCTCCAAGCTCAGCCACAAGGCAGAGGGCAGCTGGCCAGGGGTGTGTCGGGCGGGAGCACGGAGGCACCCCGGCACCAGGACCTTGCAGCTCGGGAGCTGGCTGCCCAGGGGCCCCTCTGCCCACCGCCCAGGGCCTGGGGCTGGGGGTGCCATCCCGAGGGAGGCAGCCCCTCCTGTGGTCAGGCCCCAGGCGTCCCCCCAAGGAGATGTCAGGACCCCAAGCTCCCAGAGGTTCTGGGGAGACTCCTGTGCAGATGGGGGCTCCGGGCCTGGGGGTGGCAGCCAGCAGGGGCCGCGGAAGCTGCAGAGTATTTTCCCTGGAGGGCTGGGGGACGGTTGGCACACGGCCACACATGGTGCTTCCCCGGCCCCACTGTATCCTGAAGTCTCCAGAGGTGGTCAAGGATTTTAACACGTGCTGCTGGCTTCGGAAAGAATCATTCAACAAGGGGGCGCCTGAGTGGCTCAGGAGGTTAAGTATCTGACTTTGGCTCAGGTCCTGGTCTCAGGGTCCTGGGATCGAGCCCCGCATCGGGCTGCCTGCTCCTTGGGGAGTCTGCTTCTCCTGTCTCTTCGCTCTGCTTGAGCTCTACTCTCTTACTTAATGTCTCACGTAAATCAATAGAATCTTTTTAAAAAACCATTTTACAAAGCGTGCTTCTGTCTACTCCGCCCTGTCCTGGGTGGGCCTCGGGGCCTCCGGGATGCTGAGACAGGGCCCCTGGCCTCGGGGGACTCAAGGCCCGCGGTGCCTGATGCCCCTGTCTGGCCTCTGCAGGGCTGAGACCACCCCTCCAACCCAGCCCACAGCCGCAGACCCCAAGAGCTGGCAGACTGCAGCCCAGGAAAAGAGGGACCTGACCCACGTTCTGGGTCAGGGTGCAGGAGCTGGGCTGAGGGGACAAAGGACGCCAACCCCCCAGAGGCCATGCTGGCACCCAGGGTGGTGGCAGCTCCGTGCCCCAAGGGACAATGCCCTGCTTGTGCCACTGGCTAGGGGCTGGGGCCGCGAGCGCCAGCCCGGAGGGACATCCTGAATGTTATCGGTCATCCCTGCGGTACCTGCAGCAGCCAGGTGCCCTGGGAACAGGAAAGAATGCAGGAGGTGCGCGAGGGCCCTGGTCCAAGACAGGAGGAGGGCACTCCGGGGCGTGGGTGCCCCCGGGAGGGCCGGGGGTGTGCCTGGACCCCTCGGGAAGCACTGTGAATCCCCAGTGAGGTCTCTCCAGCCTGCCAGGAGGCACTTTTCACCCCAGACATTTCCCGGTGAAGTTTGGGACCCTTCATGTGAACCCTGCACACGGCACACATAGAAAGCGCAGGCTGCTCTCGGTGCCCTTGGGGCCCCCAACGCCGGAGCACGGGCCCTCAGCTTACCCCGGGGTTAAGCTGAAATTCCAGGATGCTGGAAGGCAGGCAAAGGCCACAGAGAATGGGAGCCGTGCTGGATCTGGACCCTTAATCCACAGAGTGTATAAGGACCGTGTGAGTGCTCGAGTCCTGGCGGCCCAGCAAAGGTTACATGTCAAAGGAGGAACTTCAGGGGCGCCTGGGTGGCGCTGTCATTAAGCGTCTGCCTTCGGCTCAGGGTGTGATCCTGGCGTTGTGGGATCGAGCCCCACATCAGGCTCCTCCGCTATGAGCCTGCTTCTTCCTCTCCCACTCCCCCTGCTTGTGTTCCCTCTCTTGCTGGCTGTCTCTATCTCTTCAAATAAATAAAATCTTTAAAAAAAAAAAAAAAGGAGGAACTTCAGATGCTCGCAGAACCAGACACAGAAGGACAAATCCTGTGGGATCCACTCACACGGGGTCCCTGGGGTCCCCAGATTCACAGGGACAGAGAGTGGACGGCGCGTACCGGGGCCGGGGGAGGGATGGGGTCGGTGTCCCACAGGGACAGAGTCTCAGTTTGGGAAGATGGAAGGTTCTGGAGACAGATGGTGGGGACGGC
This sequence comes from Ursus arctos, assembly GCF_023065955.2. Lineage (NCBI taxonomy): Eukaryota > Metazoa > Chordata > Mammalia > Carnivora > Ursidae > Ursus > Ursus arctos. The sequence continues at coordinate 46,684,043 of NW_026622908.1, forward strand.
CACAGAACAGTGTGAATCCACTTAATGCCCCTGAGCTGTGCACTTAACATGGCTAAGATGATAAATTTTATGTGTATTTTACTGCAATTTAAAAAAATTTTTAGAAGTGAAGGCGTTTGTATGCAGCGGTGGACGGCTGCCCGAGTTTCAGGGAGGCTGTGGGAGGGCAGAGTGCGGTTCAGAGGCCCGCCCTCCTAGGATAGGACCTTCACAGGCACAGAAACAAAGGGCTTGTCACAGCGACCTCGAGCCCAAGGACGGACGAGGTTTTGACGTCCACACCCCAAACTCTGTGGGAGGGGCTTCTCTCCGTACAAAAGTCACCCTGGAAGGAAGGTTCCAAAGACCCCCCAAGGAATGAAGAACAGGTACCCCTGCCTTGCCCACACACCCCTGTGACACTGGACTCTCGCTGAGGGTGGCCTCAGGTCCTGCAGGGCTGTCCCCAGGGTGGGGGGATGCCCGGGTCCTCTTGCTGGCCCAGCCCGTGCCCGGCACTGCTCCCTCCAAGCCCCGTGCGGCAAGGGTCCCATCACCCCACGTGAGGTGGAGGTGCTCGGGGCGAGGTGCTGTGGGTCCTCCGGGGGGTCCAGGCTGTGCAGCTGGCCCTCTCTCCTGGGCCCTGGAGCGTGGAACAAGGTCACAGCCACTGATGGGGACACTGAGGCTCTGAGCCAGCCGGAGGGTGCCCAGGCCACAGGGACTGTGAGCCCAAGCTGCCGACCCCAGGACCCCCCAGTCCCAGCTCCAGGACAAGACTGAACCTCCCCCTTGGCATGGTGCCCCGTGGCACGGGCCCACAGGCAGGAATACCGTGCTGTGCAGGGATGCAGCTGAGCCAAGGCGGGGGGTCATCCTGGGCAGGGAGGGCTGGGGCGACGGGGGCTGTGTCCTTGCCCAGCTGCTGGGGCCCCAGGTGTCTCTGGGCTGGCTGCCACACCGTCCAGTCTCCGCCTCCGTGGTCACGTGGCCCCTCCTCTTATGAGGACACCTGTCACTGCACATAGGGCCCCCCAGGCATCCAGGATCACCTCCGTCCCTCGAGATGCTGAACCCCACCCCACCTGCAAAGACCTTGCCTCTGTATGAGGTCCCGTTGTCACGCTCCAGGGACCCGGACATCTTTGGGACCACGGCCCAGCCCCACCACGATACACGCAGCTAGTGGATACGCGAACAAGTGACCAGGATAATTACTATAGAAACGTCCATGAGTTTCTTAATAGCCAGAGTCAGGTATCGGGTAAAAAAAAATTAAACTATAATTCAAAATACATTCAGAGGTGCCTTTTCATCTTTTCCTTTCTTGTTTCTGAACTACGTCTAAGACCCCCTCTCCAGAGGCGGTCACGGTCGCAGATGTCAGGATGTGCACACATCTGCTCACGGTCCCCGTTCCGTACGCAGCACCGTCCAGACCCCGTCGCATCAGGAAGACAGATGAATGGGAGTGACGGAGGACATCCCCCAGGTGAGCCCCGGCCATCTCCCCTCTGCCCACTGGCTGCCACCCCCCAACATCCCTGAGCCCTCCTGACACCCCACCGGGGCCCATGGCCCCTACTCCACCCCACAGACCACTGCCCACCGCTGCCTCCCTGACAGAGAAAGGGGCTCCCAGGCAGGGTCCCGTCTGCAGGTTTCCCTCTGAAGGCCCAGCACACCAATGTTTGTTGAATGGACTGAAAGCACCTTTGGATTCAACTCAGGAGCTCAGTGAATGGACTTCTCCATGCTGCCTCCTCCATGCAGGCCTCCAGAGTGTATCAGGAAGTGAAATCCCCGTGCTCTGTTCTTTCCCTCTGCGCCCCTCCCCCATGGGACCAGCCAGGACCCAACAGGGCTTCCAATGGCCCCGGGCACGGCTCTGAGGCACTCTCTGCATGCACCCCCCCCCCCCAGGCTGTGTGCCCACAGCACTGCACAGAAAGGAGCCTGGGGAGGTTGGGGGCCTCTGATGTGAGCCCGGAGCAGGCAGGGCCTCCCCAGCGGCTGGCGGTGCAGGCTGATGGCAGCGGTGTGGGCAGGAGGCCCCGGGGTGCAGTCCCAGGGAGGGGTTGCCCCCAGAGGAAGCCACAGGTCCACGGCACCAGGCTGGCGCCCACACCGCCAGGCCCTCGCCCTCTCAGAGCCTGACGTGAAGGCTCAGCCAGGCCCCCAGGCAGGCAGTGACGCGGCAGGATCCACCCACACCCTCTCCTCCGTGCCTCTCCCCGAAACACGGGGACGACCGGAGCACACGGATGGGGTCATGCTCTCCTGGGAAGGCCTGTGATGGCTCCACCAGCCCCAGAGCGCCACGAAGACGGAGACTCTGTCCCCTTGGGACAAACAGACGAAGAGGGCCTGCTCACTCGGACGGCCTCGCGCAGACACCCTAGGCCGCTGGGTACAGAAATGGGGGGCTCCCTGGCTAGGGGCACTTCAGGCGTCCCTTGGCCGATTCCCGAACATCCCACCGCAGCCCCGAGGGGTGGCGAGTGGGGGACCGGGCTGCCCCCAGCACCAGCTGTGCATTGGTCTGGACGGCCCCGCAGGGCTGTGAGGACCAAGCCGAGGGCTACGCTAGTGTCAGCCCAACGCCCGGGGTCCCCTCGCTCTGCACAGAGCCCTTGAGTGTGCACGGGGGGCATGGGGCATGGAGTCATGCCAACTGGGGGTGGCTTGGGGACAGAGACTTTGGCAGAGAGCTTGACCGTGCCACCCCAACTGTTTTGGGGGCACTAGAGGGACTGCTGGGGGGTCTCTCTGGGGGCGCGTCCGTGTGGGTATGCACCACCCCGTAGGATCTGCCTACACGGTCAGGGCGTCAGCAGCCACATCCCATTGTCAGGCTGTGGGTGACGGAACCGGGAGCGTCCAGCCACGGGCAGGCCCGCCCCAGACAAAAGGACACCCACCCATGGAGCTGAGACCCACGTCCTCTCCCCCATCAGGCCCCACAGCAGCCGCCTAAGTGCCCAGCGGGTCTCCCTGCAGGCAAGGGGGCTGCCCCACATGTCCCCAGGGGCCTCGGCACCACCCTCCTCTCTTATCTGCTGGCCCCGGCACACACTCCCCGCGGGCCCAGGGACATCTCCGGCCTTGGAATGGGCAGGTGGAAGCCCCGTTCTCCCCTGGAGCCCCTCCCTCTGCCACTGCCCTTTGAAGGGGCAATCAGGGAGGGCTTCTCAGAGGCAGGGGCCTGGTCCAGGCAGAGGAGAGGAGAGAACACGGCCCACAGGGAGGCAGCAAAGAATTCAGGGAGGATGTGATGTGGAGAGGCAGGGAAGCAGCAGCCCCAGACTCAGGGTGCCAGAGAAGGCCCCCCATATGCACGGTCTCTTCCAACATGGAGGCCTGTGGACCCCTGCACCGGACGGGAAGGCCTCAGGCCTGCAGCTCGTAGGCCATGCCTGGGGAGAGAGGTCCCAGACCCCCTGGGTTCTGTGGCTCCTCCAAGGGGCTGCCCAGCACCGTGAGGGGAGGGCGGGGGGACACCCTCCCTGCCGCTTCCTGTCTGCAGCTGGAACGGCTGCCCCCGCCTTGGAAGGGCCTTCGTTTCCCACCTTTCCGGGCTGAGGTCCCTCATCTGATGTGTGGACGGCGGGGGGGGGGGGGGGGTGACCCAGCAGGGAGTGGCAGCCTGTGGTCCCCAAGCGGAGGGACAGCGGCGAGAGCCGGGGTTCCTGCGTGGCCGACCTGGCTCGGGAACGCGGGAGCTCAACAGACCTGGGCACTTCCTCGACCTCCGGATCAACACAGTGGGTAGGGTATTGCGACGTCCATCTCACAGGTGGGAAAACAGAGGCCTAGGAATGCCAAGCCTGGGGTCTCCCCCACCAAAGGAAGGAGAAAGCCAGCGCAGAGTGGACAGCCCCACCCTCGCTCTGGGGCCATGGCTCTCTCCTGTGAGAGTGCTGAGCACGGGGTCTGGGAGAGAAGCCCAGGCGGCCCTGCTTTTCTAGAAACAGCCCCAGTGAGGGCGGGCTGGCCCAGAACACGCAGCAGAACCACCTTACGGGGAACAGCCCAGGGCCCCTCTCTTGGAGAGATGCTGGGGACACCGTGTACCTGGGACGGCATAGCTCACAGCCCAGACCCTAGGACTCCGCGGCTCACTCATATGATCTGTCCTCAGGGCCGAGACCACCAGCCACCCAGAGCCAGAGAGGCAGCATGAGAAGGCAGGTGTCGGGCCAAGGCCTGCGGCCTCCTTCCCTGCCCTCCCCAATGCCCCCAGACCCCCAAGCTCCTGACCCAACGGGCTGGAGGCAGAGGCATCTCTGAGAGGCTGGAGAGCCCGTGCCAGCAGCCCCCAACCCCAGACAGGGCCCACCCAGCCCCTGGACCGACCCACCCGATCGCTTGCAGCCAGAGATAGCCAGCTGCCCGACCCTCCCGTCAAGGCTGACCACCCAGCAGACAAGGGACGCCCACGGGCCTCAGCTCACACCCCACTCCCGCTCCCACTGGGGGTGGCCCCTGACCTCTCTCCCAGCCCCTGGTCCCCCCATCCCAGAAGGCTGGCGTCTGGGCCTGGTGCAGAGGCAACTGCCAGGCCTGTCGCCGTGGAGGCCCCAGGGGACCAGTGTCCTCCCGGAGTCCTCCTGCCCTGGGAGGCCCAGAGGGAGCTGCCTATAGCCCAGGTTCCCTGAACAAGATGCTGGCTTCTGGGAACCCACAGAGGACCCAGAGTGGGCGGGGCTGGCTTCATGGCTATCTGCTGGGGCAACCCCTTCTTCAGAACTAGGGAGCAAAGTGAGGGCCCTGGAGCCCGGCCACAGCCTCCGTCCTGAACAGGACGTCCTCCCCCCCTCAAGGCCCCCAGGACACAGGGGCCAAGAGTGGGCTGGCAGCTTCCCCGAGGCCAGGCCCGTCCCTTCCACCTGCAAAGCCAGAAAGCCCCATTGTCTACTCCCTGCCACTCTGGCCCAGGAAAGCCCTCTGCTGACAAAACAAGAACCTGGTGATGGGACAGCCCGCAGGCAGCGGGACACGCCAACCCACACAGCCTCGGGCGCGGCTCCTGAATAGGGCCCTTCACCTGGGCCTCTGCAGCTGGCCCTGCCCGCACCCCGGAGGCTCAGGACTGCCAGGCACAGTGCCTCTCCGCCTCCCGCCACGGTGTGTGAGGCGCCAGGGAGGAACCAGCTGGCCCTTGAAAGCACCCCAGAGACCCCAGCACGGCCCAGGCCCAAGGTGGTAGCAGCCCTACTCCAGGCCCCTAGAGAGAGAGACCAGTTGGGCAAGGCTGCACACGAACCCTCCTACGGAGCAGCCCAGAAGCCTCTGGAAGGCAGGGATGGGGGGGTGAGGCAGGGACGTTGGTGGCGGGGACAGACATGGCTCCCGACTCCATCAAGGGGCCTTCCCTGCTGCTGACCCTCTAATCCAGCACAGCCCCTGTCCACCGCACTGTCAACTCCTCTACCCCAGGGGCCGTCTGCCCAGCTGGCATCTCCACCCCAGTCCAGGGCACGGTGGGAGTGGTCAGTCACCAAGGACTTTAGGGTCCCCTGACCAACGGCCCTGGCCCCAAGCCCACCCAGGCCCCTCCCTGGGGGCAGAAGCCCCAGCCCATTGCTCGGAGGACAGCATCCACGTGGCTGCATCCACATGGAGCTTGCTGTTCGGAAAGCCCCTCCCCATCCTCTGCGGCCTCAGCGTGGCTCTCGGGCTATACCCACGGCGGTGGGTGGTACAGCGGGTGGGCCTGGGGCCTGGGGGGTTGTGGACAAGCACACCATGTGCCCAGGGCCCTGAGCCAGGGTCTGGGACCCTACACCCAAGCCCCGCAAGGACACCCCCAGACGCAGCCCGCAGGGCCTGGTGGCACCGAGCCCTGGGCCCTCAGGCACGGCGGGAGCAGGGGCGTGGCACAGCCCGGCAGCCCCTCCAGCCCCTCAACTGCCCCGTGGCGCCCCCACAGGTCCCAGGAGTGGGGGACCCGAGTGGGCACGGCAAGGGGGGAGACAGGTCCTGGGAGTGGACACGTGTCATCAGGTAGCCACAAGGGGCTCAGCTGCCGAGGGACAGGCGTCCGGCACGTGGCGAGCACTGCCTGCGGGCTCTGCCCATCACCACCCTGGACAAGATGAGGTCCCGCTTGAGCCAGACTTGTGGAGGGTCTGCCCCTCCGGAGAACGTCCGTTTCCTCTTTCTGCAGCCAGCCTGAGACAGACGCTCCCACTTCCTCTGTGCTGCTTCCTCCCGCCCGCACCCCTGCCAGGGATCACCCCCGTCCGGGCTCCTTGTGCCCGTGGAGGAGGCCCAGGCAGATGGGGCCCATGCCCCGCACAGGGGTCATGTGCCCCCTGGCTCCCTGGGTGCAGGCACCCCGCAGGCTCCTGCCTCTTGGGGCTCCCCACAGCATCCTGCCTCCAGCGGGAGCTGCTCTTGGGCAGGCAGGGAGGAAGTGGCCAGCCGTGCGGCAGGACAGGCCTGGGGCCTTGATGTTCCTCTCTCAGGGCCGGGCGTGCGTTGCTCAACGCCGGATGCAATTAGCAGTTTTATTTTGGTGTCAGCATCCTCGGCCCCCGGATGGCGGCCCAGCTGGCCAAGCGGGAGCCAGAAACACGCTCCTCTGCCACCCACCACCGGTCACGGAGGGAGAGCCGCCTGGAGTGACCAGGACGTGGCTGAGCGAGGTCCCACGCACGTGGAGGCTGACTGCGGAGGACGTCGGGGCCTGCAAGGCCTCGCTGGTCCTACTCCACGCCGTGTGACGCCCCCAGGATGCCCTCCAGTCATTCGGCAGGTGCTGAAAACCACATGGACGCTCTCGCCCCAGCCTATAAGGCCTGGCGTGGTCGCCCACCACCCACCGTCCCTACCCACGGGTGGAAAACGCCTGTGGTGAGCTAGGCACCACACCGGCTTCCACGAATGAGGCCGATTTGGGGAAAAAGAGACAATAAACCAGAAAACAAATCACGCATGATGAGCAGTGACAGCTGCCCCAGGGAAACAGAAAGGGAGCCATTCCAGAGAGTGGCTGGGCAGGGAGGCCACGCTGGGAGATGGGGACATGCAGATCGGCCTGAGAATGGATATTCCAGGCAGGAAACAGTCATGCAAAGGCCCTGAAGCAGGGCTTGGAAGGCTCGAGGCCAGAGTGGCAGGACAAGGGTGGGGGACTGGGAGGCCGCCGGCAACAAGGTCAGAGGAAGGCCTTGCTTGGGAGCAGAAGAGGCATCTAGGTGCACCAGGCCTCCCTGGACCAGGGGACACAGGCTCTGGGCTGGCATCTGCTGTTTACCCACTGAGCACCCAGCCCGGGCCCCAGACACCCCAAGCGGAAGGCCGGGGGGAGGGGGGGTCACGTCAGCGGTGCTCCGCCTTTTGTGCACCAACGAGAGGCAGAAAGAAAACGCCTGGAGCCTCTGAGCACCAGGAAGCAGTCGATGCCGGAATGCATCCAACCAGAAAGGAGGCATCGGCAGCGAGCCCCTCCTGGCATCACCTGCCACCTCTGCGGGCATCTCCCGGGGGGGGGGGGGGTGCCCCACACCATCCCTGCGGACCCCTGAGAACCCCTTTTCCTTCTCAATCCAGGGACCATCTCCTGGCCCAACCCAGAGAGCCCATGACCGAGGAGGGAACAAAGCAGAGGAAAGGAAGAGCCAGCCAGGACGGGGCACAGACGCGGGGATCGGAAACGCCAACAGCAGGCCTCTACCTTACGCGGCCGCCAGGAGCACGGCCGGCTTCCTGCCCGCCGCCCAGAATAGCCCTCACATCCTCTGAGCCGCCGGCCCGGACCCCAGCCCGCCAGCTGCCTGGCCTTCCCCACTTCTGCCCATGGCAGAGACGTCTCCCCGGACTCCGAGCGCCCTGCATGCTGCTCTGAGCAGCCCTCCGGAAGCCATTCACCCCTCGGAGCAGAGAGCCCCTGCGGGTCGTGGACAGGCCTTGCCAGGTGTCAGGGGTCCTGGGAGCAGAGATGCTGAACTAGAACAGAGGGGAAACAATCACTGACACCAAGGGAACGGGCCCTGGATCCCATCAGCCCTGCCCCAAAGCCATACCGCACGAAAGACTCTCGTGAAACATCAAGACCTTTAGATAGTTGCTGTGCCCTAACCCGTGCCGTACCCTGCACATCTCGTCACACAGACACAGCCCTTTCCCAGGGGCCCCCGTTATAGGGCAGGCGTTACAGTGATGGGGAAGCTTCGGTTTTACCCTGAGCAACACTTCCACCAGGAAGCCCTCCTGGGTTGCTCGGGCAAGAGCCTCACACAAACCGCACGCGCTTGCCCAGTGCTGTTACACCTCCTTCTTCCGACCTCCCCTCCGCTGCAGCTTTGTTTCCCTGGTAGTGATTCTGTGCCTGAGCCCCCCCCCCCCCGGTGCCCCCTGAGGCAGGGGTGGGGTTTGCAGGCCTGGCCTGGCACACGCAACCTGGAGTGCACTGGTGTGAGTCAGGACGAAAGCAGCGTAATTTGACAGCTCCCGCCTGTGCCTCCCGCCGCTGAGCTCCTGTCACGGAAGCCGGGGCGGTCACTGCGGTCATCACCGTTACAGGGCACTCAGGGGAGGGGGGACAGGGACAGAACTCAGAAAAGCCGTGTTCCCTACACCCTCCACTCCAAGAAGCCCCTTCCCCAGACCACTGAGGCCTGTCCCGGGGCCCCCATTTGGAGCTGGGTGAGAACCCCAACCCCTGTGGGTATCACCCTCACCTGCCCCCTGCTGACACGCAGGACACTTGTGTCAGGATCTGTAGCCATCCTGCAGCTTTGGGGGAGATGTGGCGTTAGACCGGCTCCTAGGGGTGCATCCAGGCCTCTGAGGGTCCCCGAAGGCCTGTTCTGAGACCCTTCAGGACCATCTGACGCTCTGCCCTGTTTTCCTGCACCCACTCCCGTTGGCGCCAGGACACCTGCCCTCCTGGGCTCCTCCTTCCTCACTGTCACCTGGGCTGTCATCTGGCCCCAGCCTCCGCTCCCATGTCACCTATACAGACCTGTGAGCCCAGCCAGGCCGTCCCCCAAGCTCCCACTGGCAAAGCCCTGCACCAGGACACAGCCCACACGGTGCTCCCTGTCCCCGCCTGACCCCAACACCTCCCCCCCCCCAGAAACAGACACCACAGGCCCAGGTGCCGGAGCAAACACCTTAGGGTCATGCCCCCACTGCCCCTTCTTCCCAAAAACACACCTGTCTTCAGCAGTGGACCCCTCACCTCTCACTCTCAGCCCAACCAGAGAGCAAGTCACCCCCAGCCCCTCCCAGCAATAGCCTCCTGGGCTCCCTGCCTCCACTGTTCCCAGAGGCCAGAGGGCCAGTGAGCAGGCTGGACGGCTCAGGAAGGGACACTGGACAGCCACTGGAAAGAGGTGACCTTCGATCACACATGCCTAACTCCACGGGGACGTGGGTGGGAGGCAGATGACAGAGTCCCCGTCTTCTAGAAGAAAGCACAGTGAATGGTCCTCACGCCACCGTGTGGGGAAAAGCCTCTCCCCTGCGACTCACAACGCAGAGGTGACAGGACTCACGACTGACAAATCTGAACGTTTCTTCATGACAAAAAGCACCCAAGTATGCTGACTAACATAATATAATAAAAAAATATTATTAAAAAAAAAAAAAGCAACCGAGACGAAGTCAAAGGACACGTGACCCACCGAGAGAAGACCTTCACAAAGGACTCAGTGCCCGTAAGTGCACGAAGGCACGTGGCACAGTGAGCTTCCCGGCGGCCGTGAGGAAGAATGTGCAAGATACGGATGAACTGGTGGGGGGTGATCTCCGGGATAAACTGTCAAGTGAAAGAAGCAGGCCCAAACCAGTGTCAGAGTCTTCACAACCAATGGCGTGGGGAAAACTGGATCTCCACATACGGAAGGAGGTTGGACCCTCGCCTTGCACCACATGCAAAAATGAACTCAAAGTGGATCAGAGGCCTATACCTAAGAACCCAGAATGTAAAACCCTTAGAAGGCATAAGGGAAAAGCTTCATGACGCTGGACTTGCAAATGCTTTCTGGGATATGACACCAAAACAAGAGGAAGACAAGAAAAATGAATGAGTTGGACCTCGTGAAAATGAAGCATTTCTATGCAGCAAAAGACACAATGGGTGGGGAGGAAAGGGAAGCCACAGAATGGGAGAGAGAATTTATAAATCTTATGCCCGGAATATATAAAGAACCCCACAACTCAACATCGACATCTAATTTACAAATTGGCAGGACCCCCCCGTGTGCTGCCTGCAACACACTTCAGCTTTAAGGCCACACGGAGACTCAGAGTGAGGGGGTGGCAAGAGGTAACCCGTGCGAATGGAGACCAAACAGAGCAGAGACAGCAGGACTTACAGCGCACAAAACAGGCTTCAGGCCAAAGGCTGCATTAAGATATAAACAAGGTCATCGTATAATGATAAGGGGCCAATTCACAAGAGAATAGAACACTGGTAAATATTTACGTACCCAACACAGGAGCACCTGAATATATTAAGCAAATACTAACAGATCTGAAATGAGACATAGTAATGCGATAACAGCAGAGAACTCAATCCCCCTCTTTGAACACTGCATAAATCATCCAGACAGGAAACCAGTGATTTAACCTACACGTGAGCCCAGATGGACCTACGGACACACACACCACACCCCATCCAGCAGCGGCAGGACACACGGTCTCCTCGAGTGCATGGGGGACCCTCCAGGACAGATCACACGGCAGGCCACAAAACAAGTCTCAATAAATGTAGGAAGGTCGAATTCATGTCGAGCTTCTCCTCCAACCACCGCAATTAGAGACCAACTACAAGAAGAAAACTGGGAAATTATCAGATCTGTGGACACTGAACGGTACGTCCTTACACAACCATGGGCCAAAGGGGAAATCGAGGCAGGAAAAAAATACCTCGAGACAAATGAAAACTTGTGGGATACGGCGGAAGTGGTGCTGAGGGGAAAGTCCGTAGTGACAAACATCTACGTTAAGAAGAACCCGATTTGGGGCGCCTGGGTGGCACAGCGGTTAAGCGTCTGCCTTCGGCTCAGGGCGTGATCCCGGTGTTATGGGATCGAGCCCCACATCAGGTTCCTCCGCTGGGAGCCTGCTTCTTCCTCTCCCACTCCCCTTGCTTGTGTTCCCTCTCTCGCTGGCTGTCTCTATCTCTGTCAAATAAATAAATAAAATCTTTAAAAAAAAAAAAAAAAGAAGAAGAACCCGATTTTACCCCTCAAGGAATTAAAAAAAGCACTAAGCCGTGTGAACAGAAGGAAGGAAATGACAACGATCTAAGTGGAAATAAATGAAATATGGGCTAAAAAGATAAAACAAAAAGCAACAAAACTAAGAGCTGGTTTTTTGGGGGGAAGATAAACAAAACGGACAAACTTTTTGCTAGACTTACCAAGAAAAAGAGAGAAAAGATTCAAATAAATGAAATTATAAATGAAAGAGGAGACATAAAGACTACACGGAAGTACCAAGGATCATGAGAAACTACTAGAACAGATGTGCGCCATCACACTAGACAGACTAGAAGAAATGGGTGAATTCCTGGAAACATTCAAACCACCAAGACTGAATTGTGAAGAAACAGAAAATCTGAAGAGCCCAATTACTGGTAAGGAGACCGAATCAGGAATCAAAAACCTCCCAAAGAAAGGTCCAGGGCCGGACACTTTCACTGGTGAATTCACCAAACATTTCAAGAATTAATGCCAATTCTTCTCAAACTCTTCCAAAAAACAAAACAAAACAAAACAAATACAAAAAAAAAAAAAAAAAAAACACCAGAAGAGGAAGGAACACTCCCACTCTTGTTCCCTGAGGTCAGCATTACTCTGGCACTGAAGCGAGACAAGGACATCACAAGAAAAGAGAATCACAGGCCGACATCCTCGATGAACACAGATGCAAAAATCCTCAAAATGTTAGCAAACTGAGTTCAACAATACATGAAAAGGGCCACACACCATGATCTAGTGGGGTTTATTCTGAGGATGCAAGGATGGCTCGACACCCACAAATCAGTGAGCGTGAGGCGCCTCATTAACAAAATGAAGGATTAAATAACAATCAGATCAATAGATGCGGAGAAAGCAGTCGACAAAATTCAGATCCTTTCAAGATAAAGGCTCAGTAAACCGGGTGTAGAGGGAACACGCTTCAACCTCACAAAGGCCACATATGACAAGCCGGCAGCGGACACCATCCTCAACAGTGAGCAGCTAAAAGTGTTTCCTCTAAGATCAGGGGCAGGGCAGCAATGCACACCCTCCTCACTTCGATTCAACACAGGACTAGAAGTCCCAGCCTGAGCAATTAGGCAAGAAAAATAAAAGGCATCCAAGCCAGAAAGGAAGAAGTAAAACTGTTTCTGTCTGCAATGAAATGATATTATGTATAGAAAACCCTAAGGACTCCACCAAACAACTGTCAGAATAAACAAGTGGCAGGATATAAAACCAACGTACAAAACCCAGTTGTGTTTCTATACAGTAATTACAGACTACGGGGAAGAGAAATGAAGAAAACAGTGCCATCATGGCACGGCATAAGGGACAGAGCCGAAGACCTTGTACTAGTGTTACGTGGTGACGGACGGCAGCTCTGCCTGTGCTGAGCACAGCATAACATCACGGCAGACTTGTCGAATCGCTATGTCTTACACCTGAAACTAGCACAACACTGTGTGTCAACAACACTCAAATGAAAATATTAATTATCATTTTTTCAAACTCGAAACCTGGGACTGATACTTCTCCCAGAGTTAGACTTCTCTAATTTGAGAAACAGCAATATCCAAGCTGCTTTTTTTTTTTTAAGATTTTATTTATTTATTTGGCTGAGAGAGCGAGAACACAAGCAGGGGGAGTGGCAGAGGGAGAGGGAAAAGCAGGCTCCCCCGATGCGGGGCACAATGCCAGGAACCTGAAATCATGACCTGAGCTGAAGGCAGATGCTTCACCGACTGAGCCGCCCAGGCGCCCCTCTGCTCTGCTTCTAATAGGCAGTGTGACTCGGGCACATCAGTTTTCTGGGTCTCAGTTTGCCCATCTGTAAAACGAGGGGCTCCGGGGGCGTTAGATGAGTGTATGATGAGTACGTGATGTCAGGTAGCAACGTGACATTCTGACTCTTCTCTTGTGCAGACTGGTGACAGAACTAAGTGAAACTCAGAGCTTTCAAAGAAACAAGGAAAACAATCCCATGTATAAAAGGATACAACACTTAGGAATAAATTTAGGTGAAAGGTCTGTACACTGAAAACTGTAAGACATTGATGCAAAAAATGAAAAATGACACAGAAAAGTGGAAAGACATTCCATGTTCATGGATGGAAAGAATTAATGTTGTTAAAATGTCCACACTCCCCAAAGTAATCTACAGGTGTAATCTACGGATGTGAAACTGGAAAACTTCTGCACGGCCACAGAAACCATCGACAAAATGTGCAACCTCGGGAATGGGAGAAAATATTTGCAAACCACAGACCTAATAAGGGGTTAATATCTAAAACATACAAAGAACTCATTCAGCTCAAGAGCACACAACCCTAATAACCTGATTTTAAAGTGGGCAAATACCTGAACAGACATAAAATGAAGAAGACATACAAACGGCCAACAGGTACCACGAAAGGTGCTTGACATCACTCAGCATCAGGGAAACACAAATCGAAACCACGAGCAGGTACCAGCTCACGCCTGTCACAATGACGATCACCAAAGAGACGAGATACCCAGTGTGGATGAGGCTGTGGAGAAACTTGAACTCTCGTGCACTGTTGGTGGGAATGGACAATGGCGAGGCCACTGTGGAAGACAGTATGGCAACCCTCAGAAAAATTAAAAATAGAATTACTGTGTGATCCAGCAATCCCACGTCTGGGTGCATACCCAGAAGAATTACAAGCAGGGCATCAAAGACATCATTGTACGTTCCTGTTCATAGCAGCATTATTCACAAGAGTCACAAGCAGAAGCAACCCAGCTGTTCATGGATGGATGGCTGGATACACAAGACGTGGTCCGTCCAAACACCGGACTGTCACTCAACCTGAGCAAGGAGGGACACGCGGACACCGGCCACAGCTGAGTAAGATGGGCCACACACAGAAGGACAGATACTGTGTGATCCCCTCATATGAGGTCCCTAGAGAGGTCAAGTTCATAGAGACAGAGCATGGGCGCTGGGGGAGGGATGGGGGTCGGTGTCTCACAGGGACAGAGAGTAGACAGTGGGTGCCGGGGCCAGGGAAGGGGATGGGGGTATTTCATGGGGACAGAGTTGCAGTTTGGGGGGATGGAAAAGATCTGGATGTGGACGGTGGGGACGGCCGCACAACAGTGTGAATGTGCTTAGGGCCCCTGAACTCTGCACCTAAACATGGTTAAGATGGCAAATTGTAAGTATTGTATTTTACAATCAAAACTTTAACCAGAAAGTATCTATAGTACGCTTCCCCTTGTGTAAGAAAGGCAGCGTAAGAGAATAGTCGTGCATTTGCTGCTTTGTGCGTGAGAACTACAGGAAGGATAAGCCTGTGGCTACTTGACGTACATACCAGGGTCGAAGAAAGACAAGAGTGGGAGCCAGGTTTCCTGCTGCCAAGACACGGAACTGGAGACGAGGCAGGAGCCCGTATGGACGCTGCACGTAGACACACAGGCAGACAGACACAGAAGGAAAGAGCCACGCGCGTCAGGGGCCACACACGCCTGCGTCTGCGTCTGCGGCCGGGACGGGTTGCCCAGCCGCCAGGAGCACCGCTAGAGCCCCGGGCTCGGTGTCTACACCCCATCCGCCAAAGGAACCAGGCTCCTCGGAGAAGCGGCTGGTCTCCGAACCAGACGAGGACAAAGCAAGCAACGTCGGGAGCACGCCGGGGAGACGGGGGGATGCCATGTGCTCAGCAAAGACGGGGTGCGCTGGAAGGGCTCAGAAGCCGCCCCGAAGGGGCTCCCAGTGCCCAAACCAAAATCAGGAATGATAGTGTTGGACGACGACCCAGAAATGGAATCCATATCTGTGAGGCCACAGGGATACAGACAAAGCTCTGGGAAGAGAGGCGCGCCCTGCGGACGAACTCCAGTTAGTAAGTGGGGAGCGACGCAGGGGTAGAAAATCCCCATCAGACAAATGCCACGGAAGGAGCCCACGGAAGGAGCCTCGTGCGGACGGGAGCTGCCGCCGGAAGCTAGACGCGGTGGGCAGAGTTTGAGGAGGGAAGGGGCATTTGCCATGTGTCCCAGTATCTTCCTTAAGATGTTAACGACGGAGGGGAAAACGGGACGTTTTCAGCAGAGACGCTTGACAGACAGTCCTCCAACCGAGTGATGAATGTCCAAATCGCCTGTATGACCCCTACCGACGTCAGGCACCCTCGGTGTGGGGCACTGGCACTGCTCAGGACCCGACATTGCTCCCGGCCTCGCTTGCCAAAAAGGCACATCGGACACACCCCAATCCAGGGACCGTCTACCGACAGCTGCCCAGTACTCGTCAAAATGACAAGGAACGCCGGCGGAGCTCTCAGGGGCTGCGGGAGACGAGGGCCAGGACACCTGAATGCAGTGTGCAGATCTCGGAGCAGAGAAAGGACGCGAGGGGGAGAACTGGTGGGATTCGAACACGGCCTGAAGCCTCACGGGTGGGAGCACACCGATGCCCACTTCCTGGTTCTCATCGGTGTGTCTGGCTCAGGGAGATGTTCACGTTAGGGGAAGCTGAGGCAGGAGCCTGTGGGAGCTCTCTACTATTGTGGAACTTTTCTGTAAGTCCACGCTTATTTAAAATAAAAAGTAAAAAATAGGAAGTATGGGAGCTGAGAAGGCAGACAGACCTCAGCACTCATCCCTCAAGCCCCTGTGGCTCTCAGCGTCACAGCCCAGGCCCGCCCTCTAGCCCCCAGCCCTTGCCACTTCTCACATGTGCCAAGCATGCTGTACCACAGGGCCTTTGCACATGCTGTGCCCTCTGGCCACACACTGCTCCTTTGCAAGTGGGCACTTCCTCAGGTCTCTGCTCAAACGCCACCCAGTCTGAGAGGCTGCCCCAGACCACCCCCACGAAAGGGCGCCCATCACTCTCTTCACCCCGTTCCCTACTTCGTGCCTTCTCGGGTTCTTGCCGCCGTCTGACACCCTGTCTGCTCTCTGGAATGCCATGTCCCAGGGGTCAGCGAGCCCGTCTGACTCAGTTCCCCAGGAACCTGGAAGACAGCCCCGTGCACCACAGGTGCCCCACGGGCAGCTGACCCCCTTGCTCAAGTACAAAGAGGCTGATAAACACAAAGGCATTCCCCTTCGCTGCGAAAACAACGTGCTATTTCTGCCTCAACAAAAGGGCAAAGTGTTTTTACGATAATACCCAGCTTTAGAGAGGGTGGAAAAAAACCCGACTGCCGTCCAGCATCCAGGAGGGAGGTTAAATTAGGAAAAGCTTCCCGGAAGGCAGCTCGGCTGAAGGTGTCAGCACCATAAAAACGTGGGAATGCTTTGATCTCGCCGGTCCCCTCCTGCAAATGTGACCCAAGGAAACAATCCGGGTTCCGGGTAAAAAAAATGGACGTATGAGGATTTGCATCACCATCTTCTCAGAGTGAGGTGGGAAACGACGCAGTGTCAACAGCGGAGGGGAGGAGGGACGCCGTTGTGCAATCCCAGAGGGAACCCCGGGCAGCCTTGGAACGTCACGTGTGAAGCACGGCCGGCCCGTGTCAAGGGTAAGAAAATGCAAATGAATAGTTTAGCATCGTCTCCATTTTAACAAATATTCACACAAATAAATACACATGTGCAAATACACACGAACCATGGTGATGCCACGTGCTTCCTCCGAGCCGGTGCTAAGCGGGGTGCGTGCCCATGAGGACGCCTACCCTCCAGCAGCCGCACGAGGCAAAGGCTCACTCTGCTCCCGCCTCGTGGAGGACGTCCCAACGGCACACACGGCCACACAGCTTCGGGGGCAGGCCGGCCGGGGCCCCACCGCTCACCAAGTGTGCACACACTCTCTCCTGCACCCCAAGAACGCACATCGGCACGCGTGCACACACACCCCCAAACCGACCTGGGGAAAAACTGGGAGGGAGTCGACGGCAGGCCTCTCTGGGTTGTGGTTCGGTGAGTCATTTTAATTTCCTCTTTAAAATTTCCAAACGGTCTCTGCTCCACATGTCTGAGTTCTAAAATCAGAAAAACTGATCTCCCAAAAACACGTTCTTAGGTTTTGCAGGAGATCATCGGAAGCCTTTCCGGCGGTGCCCGAAATCACGTGCTTCTGACCAGGGTCAGTGATGCCACAGGTTACATCCGTACGCTTCCGAGGAGCAACCCGTCCACGCGCCTGGCGGGGAGAGACATCCAGAGCGGTCGTGGTAATCTGGGCTACCTTCTTATTCACACCGTTTAATCTCGAGCTTAGAGGACAGTTGCAAGAACAGCGCGGGGAACTCCCAGACACCCTTGGCTCACATTCGCCAGCACTCACGTTGCCCCACTTCCTGCCCTTTGCCCTCCCTCTCCCCCGCCTCCCCCCTCCGTTAGGTTTTTGGGAACCATCCGAGAGTAGGGTGGAGGCATCGAGCCTGGTTTTTGTTAAATGCTTCTGTGTGCGAATCTTGGGAACAAGGACATTCTGGTCTGTAGCGACAGGTGTCAAAGTCAGGAAACGGAACGCGCACCGGACACCTTCCCTAATCCACGCCGCTTACCCTCACGGGCCGAGCACCCCTGCCGGGACCCCACCCCGAGTCACGGATCCCATGCCACCGTCATATACATATTCCTCCTGGGATCTGAACACTTCCTTCGTCTCGCTGTACGTCCTTTTGACCTTGACATTTTCAAAGAGTTCAGGTCACTGTCCCTGGGGCGTGTCCTTCAACTCGGGTTTACCTGGTGTTTCCTCGCGATTAGACTCAGGTGATGTGTCTTGGGCAAGAACACGGCTGACCGAGGCCGGCCACGCGGGGCCCCTGCAGTTGGTTTGCCCCTTCCCGGTGATGTGAACTTAATCAGGCGGGTACCTCATCCCTGCAAGGTTGCGTCTTCCCCTTGTCACCCCCCGGGGGGGAGATGCTCTGAGGCTGGGTATGGAACTGTCCTGCCCCTCTGACTTTGTCCACCAGGGCGGCGCTGCCCCCACCGATGACCACCTGCCTTCGTGGCTGGCCTGCGACTGTCCCTCCCACCCACAAGCCGCGTCCCTCGTCTCCTGAGCTCCGTGGACCCTCGGCACTTTGTGGGAATGGCGGCCACTACTGCACCTTTGGACTTAGTACGCTATTATTTCGAATTTTCCCCCGTCCGCCTGTGCACAGGGCCGGTTTACGTCACCTCTTTGGGGTCCTTGCCAGGCCAGTGGGTCAGCTCTGTGCTTCCACGAGGAAGCAGGTGGCCTGCCTGGTGAGCCACTCATGTGGCCACGGTGTCATCCTGCACTGGGAGGGACCTGGGGGCGCGGGTCACCCGGCCACAGCCTCCTGGGAGAAAACGTGTCAACGACCTTTTGTAGAAGTGTCTTCTCGCTTGTGTTCGTCGTCCTGCACTTGGAAACGTCCAGGCACCCAGAACGCAGGTTGTGCCATGACCGGCCGCTCGGCCACCAGAGCCACCTCGCGGAGGGTCCCGATCGTGCATCACCCTGCCCGCATCTTCCCTCCTTTCCCTCCCGCCTCAGCGGCCTTTCAAGCTTGTCCCAAATCTGAGACACTTCCTCCTCGTTCGACTCTGACTTAGTATCTTCTCCCAAGTAAGCAGTCATCCCACAAGGTTTCCCCAGTCTGTTGGAACGCACGTCTGCGAATCACGGTCAAAGCTCAATCTGTCGTTCCAGGGCATTCTCATGTCTAATTTTTAATTCTGTAGTTGCCGTTTTTCCTTGATTAGAACTATGTCATCCTTTTCCTAAAAACAAAAAAACAAAACCTCCCGCAAAAAAGCAAAACAAAAAAACCCCGGAAACAAGAGTCCGTTTCCGATTGTCAATTTTTTTGCTTCTTAGTATTTTATTTTCTGTTCTTATTTCTGCATTTTTTGCCTTGGTTATCACGACCTATAGCTTGGACGCAGACTTCAGTCTCGTCTAGGACCGTGCACAAGGGACATCCGTGTCCCTCTTGGTCCACGCTCCTCAACGCCCACAGGGCCATGGCTGCGTTCAGTTAAGTAGATTTTTCTTCTTTAAACTTGTTACTAAGTAAACTGGTAATCGGCTTTAAACGTGGGTCGCAATCAGGGAGATCCAGTCTGTTAATTTTAGAATGCATCTTGGCTCCGGCCGTCCAGCATAAAATTCGCGTCTGCAGCTATCCCGGGGATGTCGTCAGAGGCACAGCTCCTGCCTACGGAGCACGGAGGCCACGTGGCTATCGGTCTAACTACAGCAGCGACCGAAATTTCCCTCATCACCCCAGTGCCTTGTCCAAGATGCAGGCCGGCCTCTGCCGTTTCTGGGGCGGGGACCTGAAACTCTTCAGCTGACCCTTCACTTTGATGACATCATTCCTGACTTTGTGATATTTTCACAGGCAATACATGTTGGGGTTGTTTTGAATCCATTCTAAAACGCAGGTTTTGAGGAAGGGGCTCTCAGCACTGGTCACGTGCATGGAGATCGGGCGGAAGAGAGAAGCCAGCCTGGTGCAGGGTGGGCTGCAGCACTGGGCAGGGGGCTAAAAAGTCGGCGGGAGTGGACTGCAGAACTGGGTTGGCTGCAGAAGCCGGGGTGGGCCGGGTTCCGGTCTGTTCTCGTCTGGGGCAGCAGTCACGCTGCAGGAGGGCCAGGAGAAAGCAGGAGGTGAGTCCGGAAGGACGGGCGCCCTCTGCGGTGCAGAGACCCCAAGGGGCACCCAGCCCTGCTGGGAGGGGAGGGAGGATGCAGGGCTGTGGGTGAGGGGTTTTGAGGTTTGGTGGCAAGGGAGGGGACGTGGAGGGCCAGGCCACTGCAGTAGGAGGGAGGGGCTGGGAGGCCACTGTCCTACCCAGGGTGGGGGGTGGGGGGGGTCACCTGCTGGCCTTCAGGGGAATGGCTCCTCCCCAGGGTCTCATTCCAGAGCAATTCTGTGCCCCACCAGAGCTCTGGAGGTACTGTCAGTGTGAGGCTGCACTGACCCCGCAAACGGGGGCCCGGAGCAGAGTTTCAGGGATGGAAGGGGGGTATTCCAAGCGGAGGGGGGCATTGGCCCTGGGAAAGCCTGGGCACCCGGCATGATGGGGTCCCTGCAGGCAAGCACGGGACAGAAGGGACTGCATTCAGGGCCACAGCGTGGGGGTCCGAGGGTGGGCAGGAGGGGGAGCTGATGCGATCCCAAAATGAGACCCAGGGGGACCCCAAGTGAAAGCACCGCTCAGAGAGGCCACGGCAGCTGGGACCCGCGGTCACGTGACCTGGCAAGCCCGCCCCTGGGTGCAGACAGCAGGGAGCCAGACGCAGGTGTGCAAACAAAAACTTGCACACATGTTCACGGCGGGCTACTCAGAAAGGTGGAAGCAGCCCAGGCACCCGCCGACAGATGGACATAAACAGCATGTCGGCCGTCCTCACAACGGCACGTCACGTGGCCCGAGACCAGTGACACGTCACAGCTGCCGCAGCACGGACGGAGCCCGGCCCCAGGACCACGCCCTGCACAGATCCACTCCCACCCGTTGCCCGGAGCAGGCCGAGCACAGCGACAGACCGTGTATCTGAGGTTGCCTGGGGCCAGGGGAGGGCGATGGGGTCACTCCCTACCAACGGGTAAAGGGTTTCCTACACTGTCAGCGACGTGCAGGAATTAGGAGCACCGCAAATGTCCCAGATATGCTGAACGGCACACGTCTAACTGGTCAAAGAACGTTTCAGGTTAGCTACAATAAGACGACATTTACTTGAGCACACGCGTACACAGAGGTCATCTGGGAGGTCCGACGCCTGGTTCCCGTCGGGCTCTGCCCCTCGCCAGCGGGGCTCCCCGGGCCTGGCTCTCCCCACCTGGAACGAGGCTGACGTCAGGCTGAGGGGGACTCCGAGAAGTGAGCCCCCATAAGTGCCCGCACGTGTCTGGGGTCTACCCACCGTGAGGATGACCAGCACCACCTGATGGTGGACGGTCCACCTGGGGCCGTGAAGGGCCTCCCTGTCTGCGCCCCCTTCCTCACACCTAACCTGGACCCCACCGGCTGCACGAAGCCGCTGAGTCCCTCTGGGTCACTCCGACCCGGGGTCTTGCCTCCCCGGCCGCCCTGCACGGCTCAGCCCTAACACAGAGCGTCCTGACGCGGGGGGCTTTTGTCGGGGCAGGTACACGAGCTCCCAGCGGGCACACAGGGAGCCTCCACTGGCCCCGACGTCTGGTGGTGCTGGCGCCAGCCACTCTGGGACCTGTCACCTGGCCGCTGTGGCCTGGTCTGCTCAGCTGTAGAAGGGGTGCTCCCCACAGACAGGGTGGCGGGGAGGGGGCTCCCGATCAGCGGACGCAGACGTCCGCCACACCCGAGCCAAGCGCATGAGGTCCAGCCACTTCCCTGCTCCCGGCCGTCGCGGCAGCCTGGGTTGCCTGCCCCACCTGCCGCGGCTCCTGCCCCCGGGCTTCACTGGCAGGTCTGGAGAGGAGGACGTCCAGTCCAGGAGCCACGATGGAGAGGCTTTCCCCAGGCTTCCCGTGAGGCAAGGCCAAGCCCCTCCTCATCACCTGCTGGCCAGAGGGGCTGTTGGCGGGCGCCCGCCATGTGAGGTCACCTTGGTGAACCGGCCCCTTGGTGCTCCCTGCTTGGAGAGAAGGTACCCACAGGCTCCAGACGGGCCCAGAGCGACACCAGGCCACGCGTGCCAGCTGGTTCCAGCCACACACAATGCCTGACCACCTCTCCCACACCAGGCGCTGTGCCACCACGAGGGACGCAATTCCAGACCCCGCGGGAAATGGCCCTGCCCTCTTGGGGTCCCTGGCACAGACCCCTCCCCAGCCCGGCCCCTGGAAAGGGTTGGAAGCTCAGTCGGCCCTTTGCCATGGCGTCTCCAGGACCTCACGGCATGACACCCGCCTGCCCCCACCAGGGTCCATCCCCATTGTGGCCCCCAGAGCGGGAACTCCGGAGGCCCCAACCCTCTGAGTCCCTGACACCCACCCCAGGCTCCTAATTTTCTTCTCAGTTTGGTGGTTTGTTACCATCCAAGTCTGGAGAAAGATAACGGGATTGCCCTGGGCTGCCCCCAGCACGTGGCCTGCTCTCCTTGTCCTACGCCTGCCGCTCATCAGCCACACATGGAACATTCCAGACGTGGCACAGGGAGTTGAAGTGTAGCTGGGAGCCTCCTGGGGCAAACCGAGTGGTGGGACCCCGCTCTGCCTGGAAGGTGCTCCCCGCCGGGGACCAAGACTGGGCGGAGGGTCAGGCAGCTCTTCCCCCAGATGACACAGATGCCTTTTGGGTCAGTCCCCCCCCCCCGCCCACCTCCACCCCCACCCCCACCAGAGCCCTCTCTTCATGGCCATCTGGGTACCCTGGGGTGTTGGGGGGCCCTGGGGTGTCAGGGGGGCCCAGAGTCAAGCCTCGGCCCAGAGCTGTGAGTCCTGCTACCCCGTGGCGGCCCGGGAAAGGTCAGGGTGTTCTCCCAACGCCCTTGAGGACAGCACGGAGTGGCTATGCCCAAAGCACTATCACACCCGCTCCTCAAACAAGCGGGGGATGTGTCAGGATGGGCTCAGTCTCCTGTGTACCCCCGGACACGGAAGGGGCCTAGGGAGGGGCGTGGCCAAGTGCATGTGACAGGCAGGAGCCCAAGTTGGCTACCAACACCACCATCCGCTGGCCCCCCACCCACACACTTACATCACAGGGGACCCAAAACCCGCAGCAGGACACCCTCCCCTCCCAGCGGCTCTGCCCGCCCCTTCAGGGACAGAGGCCAGCACCCCGAGCCCCAGACCCTAACCCTCCACCTTCTCTCTCTGCGTGCAAGGGCCTTCCCCTGGGGTACACAGGCTGACCCTGGGGCTCTCCTGTCCCCTTCCTCCTTTCTCCAAGTGAGCAAGGGATAAATGCACATGCACACACGTGCACACAAGTCACATACACGCATGTGCACACACGTCACATACACGCATGTACACAAGTCACATACATGTGTGCACACACGTCACATACACACATGTGCACACACGTCACACGCATGCACGTGTCACATACACACATGTACACACGTCACATACACACATGCACACGTCACATACACACATGTGCACACACGTCACACGCATGCACATTTCACATACACACATGTACACACGTCACATACACACACGTGCACACACGTCACACGCACACACGTCACATACACACATGTACACCCGTCACATACACGCATGTGCACACATGTCACACGCATGCGCCCGTCACATACACACATGTGCACACGTCACATACACACATGTGCACTCACACACACGTACACATGCAGGTCAAACACCAGAGCCAGAACCGTCAGGGCCACCAGGGCCTCCAAGTCCTGCTGTCTCAGGGCGCATGGAAGGACACGGGGGTCCTGCTGGGTCTGCTGACCCTCTGCTGACCTGCCTTCGGTGTCTGGCAGGTGGACGGGCGGGAGACAAGGCTCATTAGTATTGGAGACTCCAGAGACCCCCCTCCAGGGCTGAGGTCACCGTGGGGGGGAGGCACCCGAGGGCGGGGGGGTGGCGGAACAGCCCTTCCAGCAAACGGTGCCCGGACATCTGGGAACCCACATACACGAGGCTAGAGCCGCGGTCACGCCGGCTCCAGAAAGGGACCCCGCATGGCGCCAGGCCTAGAGCTGAACCCCAAGCCGCACAAGCTCTAGAAGATAGCACGGAGGGCTCTGGGCCTTGGGCTGGTCAGGGACTTCGACTTCTCAGCGGCTCAGTCTTCCCCTCTCGGAATGAGCGGGCCGCACACCCGCCGGATCCTTGCAGAGCGTGACGGCGACCAAGGACACGTGTCCGGAATGTCATCAGAACTGCTGCAGCTCGCCCGTAGGAAAACAGGCCTCCCGTCCTCCCACCAGAGGCCAGACCCCAACACACAGTCCACGGAAGAGCCACGGGTGGCAGATGAAGACCCGGGAAGACGCTCAGTGTATCGGTCACAAGGAAGCGCGAACCCGGCCGCGAGGCGACGCCCCCTGGGCAGCTGTCGGGTTGGCCGTAGCCACCGAGCGGAGCGCTGCCGAGGACACGCGGGCGCGAGACGCTGATGCACGGCCTGCGGAAGGCACCCGGAGCTACGAGGCAGACTCCGCCCTGCCCGCCCCTGCCGTGTGCCAGCCCTGCCACGTGCCTGCGCCACGACCTGGGCCCCGGCGTTCCCAGCCCCCAACTGGGCCCAACCCAGATGTCCTTCAGCTGGGGGACGGATGCCCAAAACGGGGTGCAGAGTCCCACACAGGAGCGCGTGCACACCACGACTTGCAGGAACCCCAGGACGTGGTGCTGGGCAGAAGAAGCCGGACAAAAAAGTGCCCACTGTGTGCTACCATTGCTGGAAGTTTCTACCAAAGCAAACCAATCTTCGGAGCCGGGAGCGGACGGGCAGCTGCCCGGGGCGGGGGCAGCGGGCAGGGAGGAGGGCTCACCGACAGCAGAAGGACTCCCTGGGGGCCGATGTATTCGCCCCGCTGACGGCAGTCGCACGGGGTCCATGCCCGCCCGCGCTGACCTAGTGCACACACTGAGCACCTGAGGCAGGCCGTGGGGCAGTTAGACCGTGATCAAGCCACTTGGAAGAGGGGTCGCTCGGAGAAGGGTCCACGGCACGAGAAGGGTGAACGAGCGGAGGGGAGGTGACTGTTTCCCGGCACTTGCTCTGTCCTCCTGCGGTTCTGAGGCCGGCCTCCCCTCCCCCCGCACCCCATGGCCTCTCAACGGCTCCACGAGCACCCTGTCCAAGGGCCGTTTCCTGAGGCGGTATCTGCCTTCCCGTGGCTCCTCAGCTGACCCTCCCGGCCACACCACATCCTCTGCAAGAGCCCAGTCAGGCCACAGCAGTGGGCCCCCACCCCCACCCTGTCCCCGCCGATCCAGGCCGAGGGGTGGGAGGGGCAGAGCAGGCACAGAGCCAGCCCTGACCTCCTCAGGGCACCCATCTTCTGCTGGACACGGGGGTGCCACAAGGGGTGCCCACGGCCCAGCCCCACCCCAAGCCACAGGGGGATAACCCGCTGCCCCCAGCAGAGGCACCCTCCCCACCCCCACCCCCGGAAACCCTTTCTCCAGGCCTGCTGACCAACCCTGCCTGGCCCTCAGCCACAACTTGGCCCCCTGGCTCAGGTCATCTCCTGCCCCATCTGAAGTGCCCCACTCAAGCCCTGCCTCTTCGGGGAGCCCCTCGGGCTCCTGCACCCCTGAGCACCCTGCATATGCACCAGTCCCCCACAGCCTGCGGAGGCCTTGGACCACGACCAGGCCTTGCTTGGTGCTGTGAGCAGGGCCTGGCCCTGGACGGGGAGGCACGTGCGGGTCCCTGGGCAGGCCGGCAGTGAACAGTGCAGGACAGAGAGGTCCTACCACCTGTGACCTGCCCAGAGCAGGTGGCCAGGGACCCACAGACCCTTTGGGCCTTACAGGCTGCAGAGCCTGAGCTCAGCAGGCCCCTAGGGGTTGGCCTCCGCCTGGCACACCAGTGGCAGAAGGCGTGGGCAGGCTGTGGTGTCCAGGCTGGAGCGAGGGCAAGGGCCAGCGCAGGTTGGAAAGGGTATCGGGGCGGGTCCATGGGGGGCCCCTACCTGCTGGGCACCCCTAGGGCCATGCCAGTCCCCCAGAGTGAACAGCAGGCAGGCCTGCAAAGCCAGGCCTCAACTGAGTTGGGCCCCACATCACAACCAAACTGTGGAACAGAACATCAGCAGGATGGGGGCTGGGGCCCACGTGGGCCCCTCTGGGAAGACCAGGGCCCAGGTTGGCAGGGCCAGGGCAGCCAGAGGGCAGGCAGGGGCTGAAGCCCAAGTCCCACCGCAGGCTGGGATCACCTGCGGCTTCAGCATGGTTCCACAGGACGGGCCCATGACCATGGGCATCGTCTCAGTAAACCCCGGGGGTCTGGCCTGGATGCCCGTGACTCCCGACCTAGACACCGTGCAGGAGCCACACAGCCCGTGGTCAGCGGTCCCCGTGGGCCGAGAGCTCCTGAGCGGTGCATCTCCTCCTAGCAGCACCCAGGGCCCCTCCTGGATTTGCTGCACCCCAGAAGGCACTAACCCCACAGGGCCTCGGGGAGCCAGGGGACAGGCCAGCGGCTCAGCTGGCTGTGGACTGAGCCCATCCTCCCAGCAGAGCATGGCCTTCTTCCTGACAGCACCCGCTGTGACCAGCAGGCCAGCCCAGAGCTCCTCCCGGCCAGCTGTTCTCGAAGCCCGCGTGTGCTCACCTTTCCAACGCCCCCCCCCCCCACCAGCACCAACTCCAGAAGCCAGGTTCTGAGCCCCACACTCTGCCCCAGGGGACAGCACACCAAGGCCAGGGGAGCCGACACATGTGGCTCCCAGCATGACCCCCCACCGCACCCCAGAGCACAGTCTGGACCCAACGTCAGGGCTCAGGGCTGGAGGACCCCCACCCATTAACTGAAAAGGGGGAGAAGAGGAAGCCTTTCTCCCCGTGCCCACCTAGCAGGAGCCCCTGGGCAACGCTGACCAGCATTCCTGCAGCCCAGCCTTGGGGAGCATCGCACACTAGCAGGGTCCCCAAAGGGCTTTCTGGCTCCCAGGGCGGGGGACCCACTCCCCCAGGCAAGGCTGACACCGCAGGCCAGCCCCTGTACCCCTCACCCCCGCCCGCCCCCCAAGGCCAGGCAGATGTCCATGAAGCTCTCCTGACTCCCACTCTGGGACGAGCAGAGCAGATCGGGGAGACTGCAGCTGCCGCCCCAGCAGCACTGGTCAGACCCTACACCTTCTGTGGACCGTAGCCCCAGGACCAGCGGGGAAGACCCCCAGCGCACCACTTCCTCCACGCCTCTCGCCCTGTGAGCCCTCCTCCTGCAAGTGGGAACCGCACTGGGGGACATTTCTGTGGGGAGAGGCCGGGCCTGGGGGCACCAGGGGGCCTCCCCCCCAAGTGCCCCGTCCAGGCAGCGGGGGTCCCCTTCTCAGGCTACGGCATGGGGCTACACGGCCACGGCAGGCCTGTGTCTCCTTAACAAGCAAGGTCATGGTTCAGCCTTGCAGGTGACACGTCCTGTGCAGACGCCTCAGGAAAAGTCAGTCACCTGATGCCCTGGGGCACCCCGAGATGGCGGGTCTCAGCCCAGGACAGGAGGGAGCATGGTTCCCTCCTCTCCCCACACCGGCTCCCGCCCTTCTCCACGGCCACCCCAGGCAGGCAAGCCGAGACAATCGCCAGCTCCCCCAAGGACGGGTTGGGTTAGAAGCCAGGCAGGTGCCACCAGGAACCATCCCAATCCAGAACTGCCCAGTAAGGCTCAGCCCCTGCCACAGCATGCCAGGCTGACGGTGACCTTCCCAGCTCCCAGGAGGCACCGCTGGTGAGCAGCTGGGCTGTGCTGTCCTTCCCAGGGATGGCCCAGGCTCTGGACCTGACGGCATGCTGTCCACACACGTAGTAAGCATGGGCCGGCCTCTGCCCCCACAGTGACCCCCTCCAAAAGCTTCTCTCCAGTCCAGATGCCGCCGGCCGGGTAGTTCCCTGCAGGTGCACAGCAGTGGGAGACGATTGCTGAGCCTACCCATCCCCTACCATGCAGACCCCATGGCCCTGCCCCGGGCCCTGGCAGGCTGGGCCAGTCTCCCTAGGAGCCGGCCAAGGACTCGCCAAGAGTGTCCCTGGCTCAGGCCCAGCTACCCTGGGGACATCCAGGTTTGGGGGTGGAGGGGCTGTCCCTGGGCCTGGGGAGGGAGTCCAGTCCGGCCCCCAGGAGGCCCGCAGCCCATTGCCCTGGGGGACTACTCAGCCGGTGTCCATGGGGGAGCAGGACCAGAGTGAGGGGCTGACACGGGCTGGGGTGCTGCCCACGGCAGCTCAGGAAGCACCGGACAGAGTCATGTGATGGGTCCGACGCCAGCACTGCCACCCACCAGCTGTGACACCGAGCGAGTGTCTGTGTCCCCATAGGGCCCTGACCCCACTTCCGTAACCTACAGAGGCAGCAAGTGCTGGGCGGCCTTGGCCCTGGTGGGCACGATGCCCCCGAATTCTGCCCCCCCGGCTGGCCTGGCCATGGACCAGTCAGCGGTCTCTGGCCACATGGCTGGACACAGGGTAGCTGCCCACCATCCCAGTGTCTTGCCCTGAACCCTGGGCTTCCCTCCTGGACGGACGACCAGGCTCCCAGGTCTGTCCCGGAGGGGAGGGCCATAGCACCAGCTGTGAGCCTGGTGTCTGAGCCCGCCTTCCCTCCCCCCGTGGAGCAGGCTCCCTCCATCTCCGGGTACAACCCCCCCAGACAGGTGTCTACCTCCCATGATGGGCCCACCCGCAAGGGGTCAACCAGACCGTCCTTCCATCCAACAGGAAGCCCTGCAGGTCACTCCAGACCTGGGCCAAGTGGGGTCCCCTCCATGGGCAATGTGCTCCTGACCCCATGAGAGAAGTTGGGGTCCCTACGCAGCTGCCCCGCCTGCCCCATACAAGTCCCACACCACAGGTTCCCCCAGGACCCAGGCCGGTCCAGGGCCCGATCTGCAGTCAGCGCTCACTGCCCACCGGGGACACGGCCCCATGTTACCCTTCTGGCTCCATATTTTGTTCGACCCGCCCCAGGAGAGCCAGAAAGCACTGGGGGCCCCAGGAACCTCTCGGGGGTCCTCTTGCTGCCTATTTGAACCACTGACTTATTTTTTCAAACAACCAATATTTTTAAAGTAGAAAATTCGTTTAAGGAAATGTTTTAAAAATTTCAACCCAGAATCCACGCCCAGGGTGGTAATGAGGAAACTCCTCTGATCCACTTCGGGCCCTTCCCCCACCTGCACAGCCATGCATTTCGGCCGGGAGCACCGCTCTCCCACATGGGTCAAACCCAGTCCGTGTTGCACTTGTCCCAAGGTGTCCGGACCCTACCCGGCCTATCTGGGGCCGCCCACCTGCCAGAGACAGGGCCCCTTGTCCTGGACCCACATTCAGGAAACCAAACCCAGTGCCCAAGAAGGAGCCCCCAGGGCAAGGAGCCGTTTGGGTGCTGGCTCCCATGTTCTCTGTGATGGGTTTGCTGAGCAATTCCTGGGGAGGTGGCCCCCCGGGGGAGGGGTCCCTGCAGTCACTGGGTGGCAGCCGGGGACCCACTGACCCCCTCCCAGGCAGTGTTCTGGGGTCTCAGGAAGCAGCGAGGCTGCTGCGCTGAGACCTGAGTCTTGGAAACCCGGGTTCAGAGCTCCCTGAGTGTCCGTGTTGCCACAGCATGGGGGGGCGGGGGCGGGCAGGGACAGAGACTGCCACCCCACACCCCAGCCCTACCCCAGAGGAGGCTGGAAAGGCCTGTGGATGCTCTGGGTGCCTGGCAGAGGCTTGATAAGAGCAGGGAGGCGGGGCTTACACCGGGGACAAGGCCAACCAGCCCACAGAGCCCCCAGCCTGCCCATCCCCCTTCATGCCAAGGGCAGCCAGAACATTCCAGGGCTGCCCGGGAGGTGCTGCGTCTCTGCGGAGCTGCACGCCGGGACCTTGAGCAGGCCCCGATCCAGGGGGAAACGCGGGGCACGGAAAGCAGCCTCACCCCCAGGAACCCGAAGGGCCCTGAAAGGCATCCATTTCATACCCCCTGCCCAGTGAGGCAGGCACGGGCCTCTCCAGGGACACAGGGAGGTTAACTGGTCACCCAAGGGCACACAGCAGGTCAGGGATGAGCCGGGAGCCGAGCAGGTCAGGACTCCCCACTCAGATCACGTGCAAACCGGGGCCTCCTGGAATCCACGCTGCCCCTCACATCTCCCAAAGACCCCCTGCCCTCTGCTCTCCCACCCACACCCCTCCCTGACTCAGCAGCTGGAGAGAGGCTCAGACCAGATCAGGACCCCCACTCCTAAGACCCTGTGTGGCCGCTGGGTGTATTGGGCAGAAACCTGACCCCTGGCCGGGCCTCGGTGTCCCCCTTCCACCACGGGCACCTCCGGCATGGCCACCTGCCCACTGGCCCCACCAGCCCCCTCGCCCTCGGGCTACCCTGAGCTCTGTGGTTCTCAGGTAGGGTCACCCAGCTAGCACCCACCTCACTGGGTCATAAGTCCCACCACAGCAGGACGTGTCCCCTGTTGTCTCCCTGTGTGCCTAGGGCACATGGCAGGAGAGCAGAGAGCCCTCGGGACGGTCCTGTGCTGGCTCATGACTGAAAACAGGGGGGCTCCGGGGACCTGGTGGGGCTGTGACAGCGGCCATACTGCCATGGTGTCGAGAGGCAGTACGTTGTAGAAACGGAGGCCTTTGCTGGGAGCCCGGTGGCTGGCGCAAGCCTCAGGATGAGACCCGTCAGGAGGAGGCAAGTGCGGACTCAGCACCAGAGACCACAGCCCCACGCTGGCCCCGCCGGGCACCCACACTCATGCCCCATGCCAGGTGTTCCCAGGGAAAGCCACAGCAACCCACCCACACAGCCCTTTATCTAGAATCCAGGCCACCAGCTGGCTTCCCATGGCTCCCACAGCAACGTCCACAAAGACAGCCACTGGCCCAGGAGTCATGAAGGGGCGGCGTGGAGCTGGTCTCCTCCCAAGAGCGAGGACATCCTGCCACCTTCCGAGTCCCAGGCTTTGGCTAAGTTGGCCCAGCACGGCCGACGGAGTGTGCGTCCACCGCAATCACTGTGGGTGCCCACTGGGGGCTGGAACCAGCACCTGTCTGCCCGTCTATACAGCTGTCTGTCCAAACATCCATTCATCCACCCTCTGTCCATCCCTCCATTTACCACCTGTCCACTAGCTGTGCATCGTCCGTCATTGCACCTGTCCGTCGATTCATCTACCCATCATCTCTCTACCTGTGTGCTCCCCCTCCCGTCCACTGGGGGCCCCTGCTCCATGCTGGGCCCTTCCCCAGGCACAGGAGCGTGCCCCCTGCTGACTCTGCAGCAGCCACGGCCTCACAGCTTGGGAGAGCCGCAGGCGGTTGTGGGGGAGCGCTGGAAGGTCAGACACCCCCACCCACAGGGGGCCGGTCACAGGCACCGCCGTGAGGGACACGGTACGGCCGTGAAAAGCGAGTCCTACCGTCACACGATCCCACACTTGACGCGTGCTTGACTCGTGCCCCCGCCGTTCTAGGCGCAGGGGACGCTGAGGACAAAAGGACAGCAGCTCGGCCTCTGGAGCTGCCTTCGGAACATTTCAGCCACTGGTTTGTGCCCGGCCTCGAACCTTCCCGGCGCTCCGCCGTCTGTTAGCTTCCGTGTTCTAACAGTAGTGTGACACAGCCCCCTTCAGGCACCCCACCCCCCCCAGGAATCCCAGGGGCAGAGTCGCAGAAGCAGGTCTCTCTCCACTGGGGATGGCGGCAAGGCATACCCAGAGCTCACCCGGGGACCCCCGTGCCCCATGAACCACTGCGCTGGGGTGGCTCCGGCATCACCTGGAACATGACCCCCAGACTAACCCACAGGAAAAACTCTACAGCCTTGAGGGAAAGTGCTGGGTGCCGGGGAAACATGCCATGGCCTGCATGAAGGGAAGGCACGTGTGGCTGCCGGCACTCGCAGAGCCAGGGCGGGGACAGGGGGTCCCGGGGACCTGGTGAAGGAGGGAGGGCACTCCGGGCCATCTGGGACCTTTCAACATCTCGAGATGTGTTCCCAGTGGGACACAGGGCTGGTGTTGAGGGCGAGGCCCAAGCTGGACAGCTCGACAGCCAGAATTCAGGACAGGTGGCCTTTTAGAGACACACACGTGGCCATGGCCTCCTGCGGCCCTGAGTCCAGCCAGCTCAGTCTGTGTTCACAGCCCTCTGAGCCCCCCACCAACGCCTCCAGCTCACCCGCCCAGACTCCAAACTGCACCCAGCACCCCAGCATCTCCTGTCTGTCTCCCTCCACCCTCTCCCCAGCCCACATCTCCAGGAGGCCTGCTCGGAACCCTTGCCGTCACATGCATCCTTTGTCCCCAGGCCCAGATCCGGGAAGGCCACGCGACCCCCAGGCACCACAGTGAGCCCCTGACCTCACACCAGCAGGTCCCACGGAGCAGCTACAGATACCGTGGAGCGCCCACCGCTGCCCACGAGGACACCCGGCTCCCCCGGCTTCCGGCTGAGGGGCCCCAGGGAGTCCGGGGCCCCCTGTCCCAGGGACGGGTGGGAGCCTCTCGTGAAAGGGCCCGACAGCCCTCCCGACTGGGCCGGCGCACCAGGAGGCAGAGGTGATGGAACAGCAGGGGCCCGCGACGCTCAGCGCTGTACCTAGGACGTCACCAGGACCCCGGGGTTGCCTGCTCAGGGGGCAGGTGGGGACCCGAAGAAGACGCACGACCTCACCTACTATTTGGCTTCCCTGAGCCACGCGTGGGAAAGCCGGGATTTGCCCTATCCTCGCCGGGGCACAAAATAAAGAGTTGTTTCCAAAGGGCGTTGCTCGTTGTGCCCCTAAGGTCAGGGTGAGCCCTGGGATTCAAAGGCCTCGTGCTGATTTCAGTCCACCGTGATCATGGCTGCCGACCCGTCACACCATCAAGTTGTCGCCAAAGCCTGGTGACGTGGCCCCCGCGGCCTTTGGTAACCGTCCTGCTCTCTAGTACGATGGGATCGCCTGCAGCTCTCCGGCCCCAGACCTGGATGCAGCCATGTCTCTGGGCTGGATGGGATCTCCCAGGGCAAATGGCCCACGGAGGCCGCCACCCGCGAGCTGGAGGTGCTCACACTAGGGGGGTGCTCCCGCTCTCCGGCCCTTCGCAGCTGGCAGAAAAGTAATTTTTAAACAAAGTCATGAAGAACGCCTCCCCATAACTTCTCTTTCTAATGCAAGCGGGAGGGCATGAGCTTAACCTCCTCTAGGTTATGTGGGCCTTCTCATCCTGGGTCCGAAATCTTGGCCGTCAAGGATACCGATGTAATCGCTCATTTGCCTCAACCCACGGATCCCGCGTCAAGGCCTCGGAGCAACGAAACAAGTGTTGGGACCACCGAAAAATCACAGAAACCACGTGGTGTCAAAGTCAGACCTGCAGAACACGGGACGCTGCGAGCCAGCCCAGCCCCACGTGGGCACCTGAAACGTCCCCGTCTTCCTCGCCGTTAGAAGGAACAGTAGACGGTTAACCAACACTCTAGCACACACGTGTTTTCCTTTTTTGGGGGGGGGGTGTTGTTTTGGTTTTGGGGGGATTTTGTTTGTTTTTGGTCAATATTCTCAAGACAGGCTGCAGGACGTGAGGTTGCGGAGGGGGGCAGTCAATGCACACAAAGCCCCCTCTCCACAGACGACCATCCCACGGCCCGGCCCGCAAGAGGAGTGCGGTCTGCCCCAGCCGCGCAGGCCTCCAGCAGCGGGGGTTTCTGCGCACACCGCGGGTTCCTGCCAGACCCACCCCCCCCCGGCGACGTCTGCATTGGCTCCACTCTGCCCGCGAGTGCGTGAGCCCCCTCTCGCTTCGGGACGGCTGGGAGCTGGCTCACATCTCGTGCTCACCTCTCGTGGGGCCGGTGGGTTTTTGCGCCTCTCGGAAACTCCTTCCCCGTCAGAGACAAAGCCTCTGTGAGGAGACGTCGTTTGACTCCCCGGTTCTGTCCTTTGCTGTTTGTTCTTAAGGCGCCGGGGTCACACGAGGGGTGTTTCTCGCACGGACGTCTGTACCTTTACCTTCACGCGTGCGGCTCTGGAGTCCCGGAGGAGCCCCCGGAGTGCACCTGCTGGGCTGCGTGAGGGGTCCAGCCTGGGGCCCGTCCTCGGAGCCCCATGCTCGCCCACCCACCGGAGAGGGGGGCTGCGTGTTCGGCTGCGTTCTCACGTGCGGCCGAGTCTGTAAGTGGGTTTTTATTCTGCTCCGTGCCCATGCCCGCACCGAACTGCTGTAATTACCCGAGCTTCACGTTGTATGATATTTCGAGCTGCCCCAGCCAAGAATGCAGATGTGACTTTTATAAGAGACCAGCCGGAGACGTCATGGAACAGAAAGCCAGACCACACGACCCGTCAGGATCAAACGTTCAAAGCACGTGGCTCTCCAGGCACCGCCTAAAGCGTCCCCCCGGTGACTCCCACCTGCCATGCGGGGGCACTTCTGGGAGGCAGTGGCCTGTCCCCTGGTTCAGGGCTCCTCCCGCTCCCCCACCCAGCTGGGCAGGAGCAGCGGCCTGCAGGTGAAGGAGGCAGCCCTGGTGGGACCGGGCTCACGGGGCGGTCTCCATTCACAGAAGTGTCCCAGGGCTGAAGGGAGCTGGGGGCGCAGTGACGAGGGCAGGGGTCTCTGTACAGCTGGACTGGCCTTCGTTCCTATCTTCTGACTCCCCGTAGGCCTTCTCTGCGTGGCCCTTGGCCGCATAGCCAGCAGGAAGATGCAGAAGTGCCACTGTCCTCGGCGTCCTCTCAGTGTCGCAGGACGGCGTGGAAAGGGAGCCGGGAGGGGGCCCAGGCCTGGGGCGCTCAGAGGGGAAGCCCACAGCCCCGCTGCCCAGGGGCCTGGCACCCACAGCTGGGTATGGCTGTCCGGGCTCCGTGGAGGCCACAGAAGGAGCCTCTGCAGATTGGAAGCTAGGGCCAGTGGGAGTACGGTGCCAGTGGGCACGCACTGGGCACGATGCCAGGAACAAGACCCCGCCTCGCTCAAAGACGTCAGCATCACACACACTTCCGGGCAGAAGAGGACCTACGTGAGCCAAGGGGCTATACCTCAGTTTCCCCAGCTGCCAGGGGCTGAGCAGAAAAAGGGAGCAGGGACCGGGTCCAGGGTCCCAGCTGGGCAGTGTGGGCCCTCCAATCGGGGTCTGGTGGATGGGCACGCGGCTCAGGGGGCTTGTTCAGAGCACTCTGTCCCCCCCCCCCAACCCCTGCTGCCCAGGGCCATGGCCGGCTCTTCCCGTACCCAGAGCCCTCCATGGGCAACAGCACTGCCATCCCTGGGGCCGCACGTTGGTCCTTCAACAGGGACCTGCCTTCTGTGGAGGGGTGCAGGCTCCTGCTCAGGACACGCGGTCCTGTGCCCGGACCTGCACAGGCGGGCGGCAGGGGGGAGGGGTCAGACCCCCAGGCCCTGGGCCCTCACCTCCAACCCCTCTCGCCCCAGGCCTCCGGCTCTGCGCCCACCTCCAGACAGCGCTGCTGTGGACACAGAGACGTCCCTGAGGAAAGTGCTCTGCAGAGCACCCCCGCAGCCTCTCCAACCCCCGGGGCCTGCAGGGCTCTCCTCCTTTCCAAGCACACCCTTCTCCCAAGCTCAGGAATGCCACTGGATAAAAATACCCACAGACGGAGATCACCAGGCCCGGCCTGTCTGTGGGCTCTGAGCTGCCAGGCAGCAGGCTGACCACCATGGCCCAGGCTGGAGGGGGCCTGGGCTTTCAGGCCGGATGCCAGGTGACCCTCTCGTGAGTGCCTGCCCTGCTGGCTGCCGGGGTGGGGGGAGGGGCTGAGACAGACCCCAGTGGCCCTGCCCACCCACTCGACCCTTCTACCATCCAAGAGCAGCTGAACCATCCGGGGTCTGAGCTCTGGGGTAAGGGGGCAGAGAAATAAGGCAAGGCTCTGCCTGGGACAATCTAGGAAGGCTTCCTGGAGGAGAAGCCTGTGGTTCTGGGCAGCAGGGCTTTAAGGCCTGAGCAGCCAGATCAAACGCCTGTGAACCTGGCCACCCCACCCCCAGGGGGAGCAGTGCTAGGACTCGGAGGGTCCGTTCACCAGCCACAGTAGCGCCTCTGGGCTGGGCCTTGCCTGGGTTCCCGCTCCCTTCTGCCCAGTGGTACCTCCCCTTTCCTTCCAGGACAAACGGGTCAGCATCACAACCCCTGGCCACCCAAAGGGGCCTCCGCAGGCCTACCTGGATTCCGGCCTGCTGGAGGAAGGAACGGCAGGCTCCTGAGTCAGACATATCACCTCCCCGTTCTGAGCCCTCAGGCTTGCACACGGCACCACTCATCCCCCTCCACTTGCATGGGGGAGGTAAGGAGAGCCAGGGCCCTGTGCCCCAGCACCCTCACCCAGCCAGTGCCCACGAGCGCCCAGAGAAGGGGCCCAGTGTCACCCGGGCCAGGCAGCAAAAGACCAACCATCACAGAACCCAGGTCCCGTCACAAGCGTAGAAGGCGTGTGTACAAAGACGGGGTTCGGGTCACGCCATGTCGCTGGTGGTCACCCAGCCCCCACAGCTGCTGCCAGTCAAGACCGCCCTGCCCTCCATGACATTTGGGGTTGCTCACAGCACCTGGGAGGCCTCGGGAGAGGAACTGGTGGCCCTCACTGCCCCCAGGAGGTGTGCACTCTCGCCCCACGTGCCCTCAGGACTAGAGCCTCCTCCAGGCTCTGCCCCCCGCGCTGAGGCCCTTCCTGGCAGAGTGCAGCCGTGCCCACCTGGCCCACCACGCAATAACCAAATCCACAGGATCGGAGTTCAAAGGGTCTGGACGGTACAGTTCTCTGTGTCCTCTCCTCCAGCCGTGGGGGCCGGAGCACAGGGGCTTCCAGAAACTTCCGTGTGGCATCTCCCCCAGGGCCTACGCGTGGCGCCCCCTGCTCCTCCTGGGCCTGGTGCCCTCCCCGTGCACACTGCTGTCCTCGGATACCACCTCCCACTTCACAGGAGCCCGACGTGGGCTTGTCCCGGCCACATCAATCTCTCCAGGGAACAGAGTCTTGAGTCCCAGGACGTGCCACACCGGCCAAAAGCTCGTTTCGAATGTGAGTCTGAGAAGGGCCTCAGAGCTTACCTGTGCCCATTGCCCAGCTGGGGACCCTGTCAAGAGCGGCCACTCGAGCACGGGGCCCGTGCATCGGCCCCTCTCTATTCAGACCACGCCCCCGGAACACAGACACCTGTCCCCCAGGAGCTGGTAAACAAGGACTCTTGGGCTCCCGGCCGGCCCACACCTGCCTTTTCACATCCCCGGGGCACGAGGGCCGGGGAACCCCTTCACACTGGCAAAGGTGTCCAGCACGGGAGGAGTGACCTCAGGACTGGCTTTTGCAGGAGGAGGGTTCTGAGCCCCTGACTCTGGGAAGCAAGGACACCAGGCGCGCCAGGCGGAACTGGGACCCCTGGGGGTGCGGCGCTCCAGGCCCCGGCTGCTTCGCGGGACGTGACCTGTTTCCAGCCCTGCGGCTGCCCACCGTTCCCAGGACGCCCCACAGCAGGGGCTGCTGCCTCTGTACCCATGACAGGGAGGGAGGGCCAGGCAGGGAGGTGCAGGGGTTTCCTGGGGTGGCCCTAACACAGCCCCATGGACATCCACTGTCCCCCAGTCCCGGAGGCCGAAGCGCGAGGTTCAGGCGTGGGCAGGGCGGGGCCCCCTGAGGCCTCTCTCCTCGTGTGTGGACAGCCGTGCTCTCCCCGGGTCCTCACGGGGTCGTCCCTCTGTGCGTATCTGTGTTCTGATGTCCTCTTGTCATAAAGACCCCAGTCACAGGGGATCAGGGCCACCGCGGTGACCCCATTTTACCTTGATCACCTCTTTCGAGGCCCTCTAAATGCAGCCACACTGTGGGGCCCAGGGGTCAGGGCTTTGCCATAAGTTTCAACCCAAACGCAGAGCACATGCCACCCCTTACACAGCACACGACATCCGCCGACAGCCAGGCCCTGAGGCCTCAGTGTCTCTGCCCCTGCTAGTCACCAGCAGGTCACCCCATGGGCACCGAGCAGCCCTGAGACACCTCATGTCTGTCTTCCCTCGGACCGCCCCCCAGCCCTGTCCCGGCCCCCGTGACACCCTGATGCCAGATATGGTCCCAGTGTGGGGCCGCCGGGAGCTCAAGGGGTCCCTCCTGTCCCTGTGGCACCTTGGCACCCCCACAGGTGCAAGTAGAGCCCACCGGGAGCCACTGATTCAGGGCCAGGTGCAGTCAAATGTTCTTTCCCACCCAAGCGAGCCTGCCGGAAGGTGCCACCTGCCTGCCAAGCCTGCCACGGAGGAAGGGCTACACAGAGTGCTGGAGAACGTGCCACGGCTGCCAGGCCACGGGCTGTGCTCGGACATGAAGCCCCATCCCCTGCCCACGCCCCCTGCACCGCCTGGCCAGCCCGCATCCTGCACCGGTGGCCTCCTCGCCCCAGACCCCGGCGTGCGCTCAGGGCTCCTGCTGACCCAGGCTCCAAATTCTCCCACCCTGGACCATCCCTCTCCTCCCGCCACCTTCCATGAGGTCTCCCCCATCCCGGGCTGGCAGCCTGACATATGGGACGCCTCTCATCCCCCAACTAAGCCCGGCCACGACCCGAGGGACCAGGACCCAGAGAAGGTGACACAGGGAGAGGCACCAAAAGGAATTCCCAGCTTCACCCAGAATCAGGGCAGAGGGACAGGTGGAGAGGTGCAAAGGGGATGGTGGGATGAGACCAGACAGCCGTCCTCCTCTGTGTCCCGCCAGCCATGCACCCCACAAAACCGCCAGGCGGACCCCCAGCACATCGGTGATAACACTCGCTCGCTGTGAGGTGCGGCCAAAGCCACTTTGGGGACCCAGGAACGGCAGGGTGGAGGGAGGACGGGGCCAGCACCACCCAGCTGAGTCTGAGAGCCAGGGCCCTCTCCACTCCCCCCAGGCCCTCCCTCAAGCTCTCAGAGGCACCGGATCTCGGCTGCTCATGGTGGGGGGGGCTCTGCACCTGCCCCGGTGGGAGCATCCTGGGACGCAGGAGAGCCGAGTGCCCAGGGCCCATGGGAGGCCGGGTCCAGGCTGCATGGGTAGGAGGCGGGATGAGGAGACAAAGGTCTGCACGTGTCATCCTGAAGCTCCCGAGAGCTGGGGTGGGGGGGTAGCGGGGAGGCAGGAGAGAAGGTGGGTGAAGAGGGAAAAGGGGGAGGAAGAGCAGGAAGAGGGGAGGTGAGGTTCCCTGCAGCTGCCAGAACTAGAAGCCTCTCAGCCAGTCAGGGAAGGACAGGCGCCCCTGCAGGTCCACAGCAGAGGGTGGAGGCCCGGCCAGGGCCAGGGCGTGGAGGTTGCCATGGGAACCCTGCTCCCTCCTGGGTCTGGGCATCTTCCCTAACAGGGGGCTCCACGGAGGCCCATTAGCAGGGAGACCAGGACCCCTATGGCCTCAGCTAGACTGGGAGCCAGCACACAGTGGGGATACAAAAGGTCTCGGAAGGCTGGGGGGCCTGGGGGCAGGAAGCCCGAGCGAGCGGGGCAGCAGAGTCCTGCCCCCTGACCCTAGGAGCCGGGGCAGGCCAGGCACACACAGGAAAGGCTGCTCTCCTGGCGGCTGGCCGGAGCAGGGGTTCCCCGAAGAGGAGAGGGACAGGATATCCTGGCCCACTTCCCCAGCTGCGCCTGGGAGAGCGTGCCCAGCCTCGCAGGGCCCCGCGGGACAGTGGGTCCCACAACCACCCCCTGCCGGGCCCTCCAAGGCCAGAGAATGAGCTTGGCCACCCACAGCGACAGTCCTGCCCCTTTCAGAGTGACTCTGCAAGGACGGACCTTTCTCTCGCACTATCTCAGACGCTTCTGAGAGCCACACCGGGCCAGAGAGGCCACTGTCCACCCTGCTCATGGGGCTGCGACTGGGCTCTGGCCACTCAGCCACAGGCCACTCCTGCAATCCCAGCTTAAAGGCCAGGTCCCCTCAAAAGACTGGCCAATTCAGAGACTGTCCAGAGCCTGCTGACCTAGAGACGTTAGGGGGAAGGAGGCACCTTCCAGCTAAGCCTCGTGCCCTGCCTGGCCAGGGTCACCTCCAGCCCCAGCCCGCAGCTGGGGCACTGCAATGGCTGTCCACTCCCCAGGGCCACGGCATACCTCTCACCAGGCAGGGCCCAGAACAGGAAGTGACTGACCCAAGGTCACACGGCCACTCTAGGAGCATCCCTTCCTGGCTCACCCCCGCAGGGCAGACGCTCAGCCACTATCCCCGGGAGTCACCCCTGCCCGCCAGCTCCTGGAGAGGCCGGGCAACGGCAACTCTGCTGAGCAAACTTCCGAGAGCTAAACAATCAGAATCAGGAAGAAAACACAAGTGTAAGCAGAGACTTCCTCTGGGGTGCGGCGAGCCCTCTTCCTCCACACGGCACCACCACCGCCACGACCAGGGAGCCCGGGCCACGCACGCCCACAGGCCTGCACCCCCAGGATGGGAACCAGTGGGGCTTCTGGAGGCCCCTGGCCCTGGCAGCCGTCCAGGGGTGGGGAGGCACCGCGACACTGCCTGGAGGCCCTCCAGGCACACCTCCCTGCCTTGGCCCGGAGCTGTCTGCTGGGCACCTGGCTGCGGAGTCCAAGCCCTGGGCTTCTTCGGCGAGGGCTAGGAGGCAAGCAGCCCGTGTGAACAGTGGCACCCACAAACCTGATGTTGGCTGGACATTGACACAGCCGGTGTCTGACTCGTGGTACCTCTCGGACTCCGTGCACGCAAACACTCCCCTATGCCCCGAGACAAGCCACTGCTGCAGCCACGGGCAGGGCCGTGCTCGCCCCCAGATCAGCCACGGTCATGGTGCACGCACCCTCTGATGCTGTGGCAGGTGGGGGCTGGGGTGTGGAAGAGGCTTCAAGACCAGGGCCCATCCATGACTCTGGGGACATAGTCCCCGAGACCTGCCCTCCTGCTGTGGAAGCCCACCTCCTCTGCACAGGGGCGAGCACCCCTGATACCACCTACCCTCACAGAGGAGCCCAAGTGTGAGCTGAGGCCGCCCCCCCTCCCCTGCTCAAGACGATGCTGCAAGCCAGCCGGGGTCTGGCTCCCACTGCACCCCTGCGGCCCAGCGGCCGCTGCCAGCAAGAGAAAAATTGGTCCTGAAGCACCCCCCCCCCCCCAGCTAGGTCTCTCCCGCCCACTGGCCAGCCAAGGCAGCAGGGATGAGCACCTGTCACCACCAATAGGAAACCAGAGGGAGGCCCCCCCATGCAGCCCCCAGCAGAGCCCCCCACCCCCATGATCAGCGTGGGGATGGCCAAGCGAGGGCTCCCAGGCCAGAGGCTGGCACCGTACCAAGAGGCTGCGGGCTGGGCCGCCAGGAAGTGGAACCACGGCACGGCAGGGGAGGACTCCAGGCAGGCAGCAGGGAGGGTGGCCCTGAGGAGGTAACTTCCTTGTACCCCCACCCCCGAGGAATGGAGTGGCCTGCCCTGCCCCGCACAGGCATTCCACAGCGGGCATTGGAACCACCTGGGCCACAGAGGGCCAGGTGCCGCCTGTGAGGTCCTGTTCCCCCAGCACACAGCTTCCGCCAATGAAGCGTTAGAAACACGGGCCCAATCCCGCCCCTGCCCCGGAGCCCTGTCCGGCCTCCTCTGCTTCAGAAGCCTGGTCCCCTGACGGGGGTGGGGCATTCCCCACAGCCACGCTGACCCCTTGGGGAACATCACTCAGCCTGCCACCCTCTGGGCCAGCCCCGCGCCTGCTGGCCCAGGAGACTCCCCGCACGTGGCCTGCCCTGACCTGGGACATGTTGCTGCCACCAGCAGGAGCTTGGGACTCTCCCCTCCTGGGGACTCCTGAGTCTAAGGAGTTCCCTCCTCTGCACCCAAGGGCAAGCTCCCCTGGCACATGTCCTTTCCCAGAAGGATTAACACCTGGACCGTCCTTCCAGGGAGGAGCAGAGCCAACTACTGGGCTTGGGCAACCTCCCCCCTCATGCCTGGGCAGAGTTAGTGGGAAGCTTCCCCACCCGCCCAGGGTCGACCCACACCGCCCCTGAACGTCAAGGGACAGGCTCCTCAGAGTTGCTGTTTTCCCCCATTAACTTCTTCTTCCCTCCAGGCAGCCCTGAGTCGCCGCGGCGGCAGGTGGCAGGAGACAGGGTCCCCCCACGCCCCTCTGCAGCCCCGCGGGAAGCCCCTGGGTGACGCGCGCGCCGGCCCAGCGGCAATACTCACACAGCGAAGTGGTAGACGAAGCATTTCCAGCCGGTGGGGCGCTCGAGGAAGTTGTAGACGCGGCCCTGGATGTGGGTGCGCGCGAGGAGCGGGCGGCGTGCGCTGTAGATGGAGACGCGCGGGTCGAGGCTCACCGGCGGCCGCGACGCAAGGTCCGCGGCGGTCGGGGGCGCGGTGGGGGACGCGAGGGGCGCGGGGCCCGCAGCGCCGGGCGGCGCGATGGGCGCGTAGAGCGCGCCGCCCGCCGGGCCGCCCTCCGCCAGCTCCAGCGAGAAGGGACACTTCTTGGCCAGGCCCGTGCTGCCCCGCCGGGAGCCCGGCAGGCGGCCGCAGCCCCAGCGCTTCTTGTCGGGCCTGGGCGGGGAGGAGGCCGCGGCCATGGCCTGGCAGGGCCCGCGGGGGGCCGGCCGGGCGGCGGCACCGGGAGCTGTGGCGAGGGCGGGCGCCGGGGGCGCAGTGCGCGCGGCCGCTGCTGCCAGCCCGGCCGCGGGGGGCCGCTACCCGCCCCGCCTGGGCGTGGGGGCGGGGCCGGAGGGGGTGGTGGCCGCGGGCCGGTCCCCGGGGATGGCGCGGCCCGCCCCTGGCCAGAAGCCCCGCCCGGACCAACCGGCGCTCCCGAGCGCCCCAGCCGGAGCCCGAGCCTGGGAGCGCTCGCCCGCTCGCCTGCTGGGTCCGGCCCGGTCTGTTCCCACCTGTTCCTCCCGCCTTTTTGCGTTCACTTGCTCCGCCTGCCTGCCCCCTCCCGCTCTCCTCTGCTCTGCCTCACTTGCGCGCACGTGCGCTCCCCACCCCCCCACGCACACCTGCTTGCCCAGTAAGGAACCCCCAGCTGAGCAGGGAGTAAGGCCAGGGGCCGCAGGTGCAGCGGCTGCTAACCGCGAGGCCAGGGCAGGAGAGCCGGGTAGGACACGGGCATCCACTACACTGGAGAGAGGCTAGGGTTAGTGGGGAAAGGCGGGCACCCTAGGGCACACGCAGACTGACCCTCTTGACACTAGGAGGGCGGCCTGTTAGCTCCTCCAACTATGAGCACCCCCGTTCACTGTGCCCGCCCATTCACGCTGTGGGTGGAGAAAAATGCTGTAGGGTCAGTGCCCACTAGGGGCCATGCGACCCGGGAGGCAAGCTCGGGCCATTGTCAGTCAGGCACCTCCCATGGGAGCCCTGCCCACGGGGGCTGTGGGGCCTACTGGAGGCAGCCGGTAGGGGTGTAGGCAGGGTTTGACCGCTGGGCAGGTCGCAGCAAGGCGTTTTCGAGGCCTTGGGGACGTGCAGAACGGGTGTCTTGCCCTCCTCGAGCTCTGCCCTGGGCTTGCCACTGTGCCCCATGGATTTCCCTGGACGCTGGGGGTGGGGGTTTAGAGGTGGGACGGGATCAGGTTTGTGAGGTCTCCACATGGCCTCTGCCCATCGCTTGCTGGTATTTGGTTCCATGCTCGTTGGGGTGCAGAGAGGAGGGTGGGGGGAGGGGGACAGAGAAAACAGCCTTCTCTGCACATTGCCCGGGGCAGAGCAACCTTCCTGTGAGGACAGGTAACTGACCAGACGCTTCCCAGGTCTTCACTGAGCACCGCAGGCTGATTTATTTCATGTACCACCCCCCGCCCAGCAGAAAACCAGCTCTTGGTGGCTGGAGCAAAGTTCCAGCCCTTCACCCCGGAATCCCCACACAGCCAGCTGTTTGTATTTGCAGAAAAATGAACGAAGTGGGTCCCAGCCTGTGCAGGGTGCTTTGGAGACTGTGGGGCCGCTGAGGCCAGGGAGCCTTTCTGGGGAGTACAGACTGGCAGCCAGCCAGAGGGAGGCGGAGAGTCTGCCTCCGCAGGGCCCCGGGGACAGGCCAGGGCACACAGGGGGCATTCGGTCAGTCCTTTCAGTGTCTGCACAACCACATCGCCGTCCGAAGGTGGAAGACCATCTTGTAACAGGTGGCGTTGGAACAATTGGAGAGCCACAGCGGAAGGGGGAAAGTACGTTAGGATCCACCCCACCCGAGACACACGGAGCAGGTTTCGGAGGGATCAGAGGCTTAGCTACAAAAGTCGAGATGAGGTCACGGGGCTTCTGCGAGCAAGTCTCGGGGAATTCCACAGCCACCTGTAGCAGGGAAAACATGTCCAACGGGGCTTGACCTCAAGACAATAGCTGAAATTAGCAAAGTCACAAAGACCAATGAGCAGCTGGAAAGAGTCTTTACGACTTACACGGCAGGTCAAGGATTAACAGCACCGGCTCGTTCAGAACATCTCACATGGGACAGACGGTGGCAGACAGCCTTCGGAAAAGTGGGCCGCAGACACGAAGAGCTCCCAGGAAAAGGGGGAGCCCGCGATTTTGCACTTTGAAAAAAGGAGCAACGTCCCTGGTAACAAGAAAAATGCAAATGAAAAGTACAGGCCGATACCATTGCTCCCCTATCTGATTGGCAGACGTCCAGACGTTTGACCGGCCACACATTCCTCGGGCGAGGCCCCGGGGGGTCCGCGCGCACGCATCACCAGTGGGCGGGGGGCCTGGCGCTATTAGCCAGCGCGCCAGTTGACCCCTCGGGTTAGCTCCACTTCCAGGAACTGACCCAAAGCCCTGTGGGAAAACAGAAAGCGAAGTGAGCCGTGCTAGTCACATCAGAAAACCCCGCAGATGACAAGAAAGTCCCTCCGGTAGCTGAACAGAGCGTCGCGCAGCCACCC
This sequence comes from Ursus arctos, assembly GCF_023065955.2. Lineage (NCBI taxonomy): Eukaryota > Metazoa > Chordata > Mammalia > Carnivora > Ursidae > Ursus > Ursus arctos. Next base: position 46,728,600 of record NW_026622908.1, read on the forward strand.
GGGCACCCGTCGTCAGTGTTTTCACCAGCGTGCGAAGGAACCCAGCCCAAAGAACTGCACTGTCACTAGTAACATGAGTGTTCTTCCTTTGGGGTTCTGGGGGTGACGTTAGACCCCTAAGGAGCCAAGACCAGAGAACGAGGAAACCTGAGAAGTACAAACCCATCCTTAAATTCGAATCGGGATCATTGGTGTCAACCCATGTGCTCTTTTATCTGCAAACAAAATTACTCTCTAGCCCCATCCACCGAAAAGTTTCAGGGGGGGCCGTCCACAGCAGGACAGTCTGAGCGTGAAACAGAGTCATGGAGTAAACGCCATCCAACGTCTTACAGAACCACTCGTGCGTGACGATGCTGCGAGAAATCCTCACTGACCATTTGCGGGGTGCTCGGGCCCCTGATTCTAGAACCGAGTCCGGAAGGATCCTGCCCGCCCCGTTGGCACTGACCTTCAGGGGGAAGAAGCCGCAGGTGCCGGGGCCACGCTCGGCCCTACTTCCTCCTGCGGTTGTGGGTCCTGTGATGTCGGAACGGCTTTGAAGCCTACGGCAGGCAGGGCGGGGCGCGCACTCAGGGCAGAGATTAGACCCAACGGCCTCTGAATTGGCCATTGTTGGCTGGCCGCTAAATAGGGTCCCGACACGACCAGCTTGACTTTTGTGTCTGTCTCCATATTTCTTAAATTATGACAGGTTGCCGCCCAGGCCCCTGGGGAGGCTTCTTGGAGGGCCACGTGCCCTGCTGGGGCCACAGGGAGGGGGAGAAAGTGAGTGGTTCTCGGGGTGCCCTGAGCCATGCAGGAAGCTGCTCCGGGGATCCTGGGCTGTGGCCGGGGGGCTGCCGAGAGCTCCCTGCCAGCTCTGAGGAGCTGGGGGCGGCCCAGGGAGAGGCCCGAGGCCCTGGGCTGACAGGTGGGAGCTGGGGTAGGGGGGTGAGGCCAGGCGTGCAGGCATGGCGAGCAGGGTTGGGACTTACTGGGCTCGGGGAAGGAAGGGCCCAGGGTCAGGGCGAGGGCAGGGCAGCCCACGGGAGCAGGGGTACAAGCCTGACCCAGCCCACTGGCTCGCCCCCTGCCCTTCAGGATGCCCTTCCTGCCCACAGCCCCCTCCCCAGGCTGAACACTGCCCTCGGCTCCCTCGGTGGCCCTCCGCTCTCCACACCCACCCCACTCCTTCCATGGGGCCAGAGGGTCGTCAGAAACACTTGGGTCAACTGAGGCCGCTGACAGGTGGGTGTGTGGCTGCGGCGAGGTCTGGGGGCCGGGGAAGGCAGGACCAGAGGCTTTCCGGCTGGCGGCCTCCTTCAGCTCGACTTCTGATTCAGCCTCCAGTCCTCATGGAGCTCGGTCTGCATGCCAGGCACGCTGTTCATGCAGGGGCTGTGCCCTCCTGGAGGTTGGGGTGCACAGGGGGAGGGGATGCGGAAAACAGAGGGAGCCACAGGAGGGGGTGGGCAGGCTGTGAGGACAACCCCCGAAGAAGGCCTGACGGGGACACATCGACGGAGATGTTTCGAGGGCCGTGCAGAATGGACTAGACTGTCCAAGCTGGGGGGGGGGGGGGGCAGGTGCTACCACTCCATCTTCCTCAAGCTAACGAGTCTCGTCTGGCTGCTGAGCGTCCTCAGCCTGCGCCCTGGGGAAGGTGGCCTTGCCCCGCCCGGCCCCGCTCTTAGCCCCTCTCCAGCCTGGCCCACAGTTGCCCCTCAGCCCTAGACGCGCGCCCCCCACGGAGACTCCTGCTGTGCTGGTCGGCGGGGACAGCACCCACGAGGCAGGTGCCCTGGACTCTGGCGGCACACGAGCTCCCTGCCCAGAAACAGACGCAGGGGGGCTGGGGGGCCCAAGAATCGGCATTTCAGTGAGTTCCCCATCCTCCCACGCCGGGGACACTGAGCGTCCCCACGTCTGGGCACTGCACTGGGACAGAGGCCAGAGGGGAGTCGTTCCTCGCTGAGCTGACCGCAGCCCTCCCGCTCATGGGCGGTGTGAACGCCTCTCCACAGAGCTGACCAGCTCCGACCGTGGGCCCGGCTCGGCGCAGGGGAGGCCTCGCGCGGCGGGTCTCACAGCCCAGCAGGACAGACCGAGCTGGACCCGCCATCACTGCACGGGCACCAGGGAGGCGGGAACTGGACGGTCCCCTGCCCTGTCCCCTCCATTCGCCCCTCCCTTCCGAGGCACGAGGCTGAGAGCTGTGCGTGTGCGCGTGTGTCACGCCCGTGTGCAGATACGGTACATACATGTGTGTACCACACAAGCCCTGTCGTGACCACAGCGGGACTGGAGTGCCCTGTCCACACCCCGAAGGAGGACAGCCTTGGAGCAGCAGGGTCTGGTGGGGTAGGAAGCAAGAGTCACTCGGACGAGGGGCCAGCATGTCAGTGTTGGGGGCGGGAACCACCCGCTTGGGCCGTGCCTACACCCCAGCCGGCCGGGGCCCCGCCCGCCGCATCACACGCCCACACTCACCCCCCCAGGCCAAGACACGGCCGACATCCCGTGGGCGAGTGGGGAGCTCCCCCTGTGTCTTCTTTGGTCTGAGGTTAGGTCATCGGCCACCACCGCCTTCCCCAGCTCCTTTCCTGCTCGGGGAAGTCCCCAGACGGCTCTCAGGGCACAGCCCGGCCCAAGGGCAGCCCTTCCCCTCACTCGCGGGGGCACCTGGCACTTGCTTTGTGCTGGGGGGTTCAGCTTTGGAAGGGTGTCGTGGCCGGGCCCCGAGAACCCTTGGGTCCCCTTTAGTCCCCCCACCAGCCTTTGAGCCCCCCTCCCCTTCCCAGTGAAAGTCCTGGGGAGCAGCCCTGAGAATCCGAAGTCTCAGTAACGAGGGTCCAAGGCAGCGAGAGCCGGGCAGGGTCCCCCTCACAGCGGCCCTGGATGCGGTCCCTCGGGGCAGAGAACTCAGGCTGGGGACTTGGGCTCAGCTCCCAGGTGGCCGGGCCACCTGCTAACACCTTTGCTGGAGATTTGCACCAGCTGCTGGCAAAATCCAGACTCGATGTTAGGCGGCCCGTCCAGCTGTTGTAAGGTGCACGGCCTGGTGCCTTTTGGTGAAATCACCCCAAAAACGTGCCGCCTCACTCACCCTCATCCTTTGCTTTCCTGGGTGACCTGACAGGGTGAAGTCAGGGGCTCTCTACGCCAGGTAGGGCCCCGGGGAGTGTGGGCCAGGAGCCGGACAGGCCCCACTTCTGATGACCAAGAGCCACCGTCACAGGGCACCCACCCAAGAGAACGGCCCATATCCCTGCACGTGGCCTCTGCCCCCCGAGCTCTAGGGCCAGCTGACGCACCAGCAGCCCCTCCTGCTGGACAGGCAGGTGGGCGTCCCTGGCCACTCAGAGAATGGAGGGCAGGGGGCCTGGACTAGGTGGTCTGTCCCCAACCCTTCAAGGCCACGGAGGCCGCTTCCCGGCCAGGGTCCTTGTCCACACGGCGGGTGCTGCTGGTCTGGCACCTGAGCCAACAGGCGGGCCCTCTGAAGCAGCCCCTGGGGCCTGTCTCGGAGCCAGAGCCAGCGTGGGCCTCGGCCAAGAGTGGACTTGGAGGGGGCAGGTGAGCGGGTCAGGCGGAGGCTGGCAGGGAGGCCAGGGTGACGGAGCCAACAGCAAGACGGGATGAATGGAGAGGAAGAGGCAGGGATGACTCAGCCAGCGTGCCAGTATTTACTGGGCGCCTACTGAGTTCCCAGCCTTGCTTGGCGAGAGCGCAGGGAGAGCCCCGTGAGCGGAAGGCCGGGCCTGGCCCATGGCGGTAGAGATCTCGCCGGTGAGATACACAGACCAAGGGAGAGGCCCCACGGGAACCTCGCAGGCTGTGCACAGCGCCTCGCCCAGCCCCTCCCCTCCTCCCCCCACAGCTACCTGGGGCCTGAGAGAGCCGTCCTCACGGCAGGTGGGCTGAGACTGACTCACTCACGTCTGTGCGTCTGGGTGCCCAAGAGGAGGCGGTGAATGGGGAGGGGGTGGCTGGAGAGAGGAATGGATGCATGGGTGGGTGGGTGGGTTGAGGGATGGACAGACGGACGGACAGATATGGGTGGATGGGAGGATGGATGGATGATGGATGGATGAGTGGATGGGTGGGTGGGTGGATGGACAAACGGACAGACGGACAGTTGGATGGATAGATACACAGCTGGACGGCTGGACTGGTGGATGGATGGGGGTGGGTAGAGAATGGATGAGGGCAGATGGACCACATTTCCCTCAGTTACCTGCACAAACATTACCTTTATGATGATGTTGTCCTGGACACGACCATTTAAAAATAAACCCCCCCACCAGAGCTTCTCCCCTGCTTTTTCACGGCCATGTTAATCACTCCTTTCTTTTATGTAGTTCTGGTCCATTTCATTGTTCATTGTCCGTGTCCCGCCTGACGCCGCGCAGTGTTGGCGCGTGGCCGTTGCTCAATGACTGTTTGGTGACAGAGGGAGCAGAAGGTGATGCATGGCTGGGGGAGTGGGCGGGTGCCCGGGGCCAGGAGTGGGGCGTCCACGGACCCGGCCTTCAGTAAGGCTCGCAGACCCTGGGCAAAGGAGACTTGGCTTCTTGGCCTCAGGGGCCCAGAGGACGGAGACAGAAGGGGGCAACTGAAGACTGGCCGGGCTGTGGTCCCCTGACCGGATGCCCACACCCTGGAACTCCAGCTGCACCTGCAGGGCAAGACCTGCGTGTCCACACACACACACAGACACAGACACAGACTGACACACACACAGACACACAGACACAGACTGACACACACACACACAGGCACAGACACACACAGACACACTGACACACACAGACACACAGATACACACAGACACACAGACACACTGACATGCAGACACACACACACACACAGGCACAGACACAGACTGACACACACACAGACACACAGACACACAGACACACTGACACACACAGACACACAGATACACACAGACACACACACAGACACGCACGCACACACACGCACACCCGGACCCTGCACTGGACGCTCGCCTCCCCAGAGCCCTGGGGCACGGGGCGGGGCCTGCAGTGATCCCAAGGACGCAGGGCTCTGTTCCGACCCCACAGGCCCGGCGGGTGGTGGTGTCACGAGCTCATCTCGCATGGGGCCTGGGCGCCTCCGCTGTCCAAGGAGGGTCACCCTGCACGCAGGCGCACGCACGTGCAGGAGGGACAGACTCAGAGCGCTCCGGCGTGTGCGGGAGCCCCTCCCCGGCCCAGCCCCCGTAGCGACCCCTGCTCCAACAGCCTGAGCGCTGGGCCGCCCCACAGGCTGGAGGAGGTGCTCCTTTATTTGCAGGGCTGCGTTTGACCTCCAGCACCCTCCAAGGGGTGGGCCTGTCTCTGCCTGCAGCTCCAGAAGGCTCCGGACGAGATGGCGGGAAGGAGAGGGTGAGCCTAAGCCGGACTCTGCATCTGGGGGCCTTCCCTGCATCTGGGCCAGCTCGACGCCCCCTCCCGGCGTGGACAGAGACGCTGGCGCCTGGCAGAGAGGTGGCCAACCGCAGGGGGAGCCTGTGAGGCCAGGGGCCAGAGGCCTCGCTGCCTCCCTCTGTCCCTTCCTTCGCTGTTCCCCACTCCTGGGGACGGAGGACAAGGATCCACCCAGCAGACACAGGATCCTGGGCTGAGATCCTGAAGGTCACTCAGGAGGACCCTGGCTGGGGCCGTGGGGGACGAGGGCCTCGAGGGCAGCTTCACAGCCGCGGGTCCCAGAGCGGTCAGGAGGGGTGGCTGGGTCCGCTGAGTCCTGTGGGTGGTGCTGCAGTCCGGGGAGTGCGGGGAGGCGGGTGGGAGTCTGGGCTGCTCTGCATGGGTGATCCTGAAACCCACGGAGCTCTTGGCCTCCTCTGGGGGTGCTTGGGTCGGCATGGCAGCTGTGGTCGGTGGTCCTGTCCTGCAGAGCCTGCCCTGCCCTCTCCAACTGGGAGTGGCCAGAGGGAGCACTTCTGTCCCTTCCTGTCCGAGGGTCCCTGAGTCTGAACCTCATGCAGACCTGGGGAGGCTTAGGGTTGGAGGACACCCAGGGCCAGTGGGGCCCTCTGTGGCTCGTGGCTTTTGTGGCTTTTATGCTGAGACAAAGGAGCAAAGGTGGCCAGAGGACTGCCAACCTTCCTGCAAATTAAACCCTGCGTGGCCGGTGGCAGGCGTGGGGCAGGGCTTCCTGTCCAGGCCACATGAGATGCTGGCGCCCTCCTTCCCAGGCCTCGGCTGTGCCTCTGTGGGTGTCTGGGGTTAGCCTGCGCCCCCGGGGGTTCTGCCATTCCAGGGACAGTGGCCTGGGGGCTGTCCCACTTTCTGCCAACATGGCCACTCCCCAAAGCAGGTGTCACGCAAGCACAGTGCCGTCTGTTGCGTGTGACGCTGGCCGCCCCCGGGCCGAATGTACAGTGAGGGAGGCTGGCTCGGATGTCCCTCCGGCACCGGGTCGGCCCTCCCCGCTAGGGGTGCCCCAGTCCCAGCTGAGCTCGCCCCGTCCCTGCCCCGTGGCAGCTCACGCACAGACGCAGGCCCCTGCACACTTGCTTGGTTCCCCAGCAGCTGTGGGCTGAGCCCGGGAGGCTCCAGGGGCCTCAGTGGCCCACAGCTTCAAGCAGGAAGCAGACGGACAGCAAACAAATACGTGGAAAGTCACCCCGGAGGGCCCGGTTCCCCAGATAGTAACACCAGGGAGCCAGGAAGAGAGACCCAGCAGGACCCGCGCTGGTGAGGTGGCGGCAGGGGGACAGCAGAAGGGAGATGGGGACAAGGGAGCAAAGGGGAGTCCAGATGCCTGGAGAGAGGGAGGTGGGGGATGGCCAGGAGGGGGCAGGGGCTGCAGGTTGGTTTGTGTTCTGTGCGACAAGAGGGAGCCATGGAGAGTTGTAGGCAGAAGAGGAGTGTGGCCTGGTATTGGGAGGGAGTCGCAGGGGAGGAGTGTCCAGGAGGCCGAGCTAGAGGGGCAGGACGGAAACAGATGAAGGAAGGGGGCCAAGACTGCCCTGCCCCATAGGCTGGAGAGTCTGGGGACACCCCGTCACTCCCCACATTCCCCCAACACTGGCAGGACCCCCGGCAGCTCCAGGCCCCCGGCTGCAGGGTGGGTGTGAGCCCAGGCTGGCCTTTTGGAGTTGGGGACTGGCCCAGCAGAGCCCCCAAGCCGCCCACCTTACCAGGGCTGCAGTCCAGCCCTCAGCACACACCGTCTGTACGGGGCCCTTTCAGAATCTGGTCCACAGGCCCTCAGGCCCCAAGGGCTTGCGGGTTCCACGTACCTCAGGAAACTGAGGGGCCTCAGAAAGCCCCTCTCCCCCTGGGTGGGCTCCTGGCCACGCTACAGGCAGTGCCCCAGGCCCTGATCTGAGCCCTCCAGTCCAGGGGCAAAGCTGGCCTCCAGCACCCAGACCGGCTCTGCCAGCCCTGACCCCGCATGTGGTCTTGGGGCGCCATCTGGTGGCCAATGGGCCAGACTGGAGACTCCCTGGGGTCCCAGGGGGCAGGGCCTGGATGCTGTCCCCCAGGCCCCCCGGAGCTCAGGGAATGAGGGGTTCCTGGGAGGCAGTCTGGTGAGGGGCTTACAGAAGTGTCATCCAGGCTCTGTTGTCAGGTGTGACCCACCAGTTCCCAGAAGCTGGACTACCCAGGGGCCCATTTTTCAGAGAAACTGAGGCCCTGAGTGGTTCAGGATACTCTGGGAGTGAGCCCAGGACTCGGGGATTCCCGACAGCACCGCCCCCGCCCCTACACACACACCCCAGCACTCTGTCCTGCTCTGCAAGAAGACAGTGCCCACGGTGGCTCACCTGCAGGACCGCGCGCCCCAGGACGTGGAAGACGGCGCCCACGGCGGCTCACCTGCAAGACTGCGCGCCCCGGGACATGGCCAGGTGCCTGGGCCGCACACCCCAGGGTCAGCCCTTCCTGCTGCCTGGAGAGAGAAACTGAGGTATGTCGGGTGTGACACTGACCAGTCTCAGCCCCGGGCCACCCGTGGAGGGCATGACAGCAAGCAAGGTGGCCTGGTAGCCATCCCTATAGGGGCCACCTGTGGGAATCCAGGGCGGCAGGGCCAGTTGGGCCGGAAAGGCTGGCCCTCCTCACCAGGGGCTTTGGCCACAGTAAGCCTGTGGGTCTGCCCGTGCCCCAATCAGGTGTCGCCCATGCTGGTCACGGCATTGGCTGTCCCTGTGCCGGGGTGAAGGGCGGAGAGAAGGAGGGGCATAGAGCTGGCTGACAGGCACCCCCTGCGGCGGGCAGCCTCCACTCTGCTCAAAGGCCAGAAGCTGCATGTCAGAGCACCAGGGAGAAGCCAGGCAGGTAGGTGCCCCAAGCAGCCAGCCTCCTGGGTAGGTGCTGAGGGAGGGGACGGGCACCGGCCACAGCCCTGACTCTTGTCTCAGTCACGGGGTCTGGAGCCCGGAGAGAATCCTGCCTTCCTGGGGCTGTGGAGGGATGGCCTCCCTGTGGGTGAAGCAGGGCCTTTGGGAAGGGGAGGCCCCTCTGCCCCGGGCCAGGCCAGTGCTTGGGGTGGGTCTGGGCAGGAGGGGTGGACCCGAGGCCTTGGGTCCTGGACTTTGAGGCAGCGTCTGCCCAAACCACCTGGAAAGCAGTCGGGGGCTCTAGCCGGCATCTGTCCGGGTGGGGGGCTCACCTGCATGGCCCTCTCCCGGCTCTGCGCCCTCTGTGCCTGTCCCAGGGAGACCCTCATGTGGGGGACTGAGGGGCCACCGCCTGCAGAGCTTGGTGTGGGGCTGGTGGGAGCCTTCTCGTTACTGCTCTCTCCCTGTATCTCAAGGAGGGAGAGAAGGGCCCAGAGAGTCTGAGGGGCTTGCCCAAGGTCACACAGCTGGGGGAGGAGCTGGACCGAGACCCCCTGGGGCCTGGCTGCTTGGCTGAGCCCACCCTGGGGCCACTTCCCTGATGGCCTCTGAGAAGGGGTGGCCATTTGTCCCCCAGATGACAGCCCCCAGTACCTTTGCTGCCAGGGCTGGAGATTCTGCCTCAGTTTCCCTGGTCAGGATTTGTGGGATGGGTTCCAACCAGGGGTGACATAAGATCCCACCCCCAACTTCCTTGACACCCCCATACCTCTCCAGGAACAAGGGGGCATTAAGACCCGGACAGCTGCTCATGCAAATCCCCGCCCGTTTGCATACCCTTCCCGCTGGCCCTATTTGCCTGGCCTCTGGCACCGTGCCGCCCCCAGCACCCAGCACAACGCCCAAATGCCCCCTCGGGCCACAGGCTGAAGTGTGGGGTGAGGGGTGGCAGCTGTGGTCCCAGGGATGGCGAAGCTGGTGCTCCACACTCCTGCTCAGGACCACCTGTCCCGTCAGTGAGGACAGAGCCCCGGAGTCGGAGGAGGAACCCCAGCGGCCGCCCAAGCTGTCCCCGCCAGGCCCCCTCCCCAGCCCAGGCAGCCTGAGGCTTATGGGGTTTGAGCAGGTCACTGTTGTCCAGGCCCCAAACCCCACACCCTCCCCCCCGCCCCGCCAGCTGCGCACCTCCTGCTTGCAGGGCGTGTGTCCAGATGTAGCTAGAGGTGGCCATACCGGGCAGCTGGCACGACAGGTCCCGGGCAGGGGTGAGGGCTGCTCCCAGACAGCAGCCCCGCGGTCCCCGTCCTGTCCCCACCTTCCAGTGAGCCACACACTCTCCCCGCATCGCCACCTATACTGTGGGGTGGAGGAATGTCCCCCCGAGCCTCAGGATGGGACTTATCTGGAAAAGGGAGTCTTTGCAGGTGTCATTAGTTAAGATGAGGTCACGGGGGTAGAGGAGGCCCCATCCAGCGACCGGTATCCCTGTGAGACGAGGGATATTTGGACAGAGAGACACAGAAAAGGCCACCACGGAAGGATGGAGGCAGGGGCTGGGGCCCAGGCACGCCTGGAGCCCCCAGGCACCCGGAGGGAGCGCGGCCCTGAGACACTTCAGTGTTGGACTTTTGGAGCGGGGATCACAGGGCTCTGAGCCACCTGGTCTGTGGGACTTGTTATAGGTGCCCTGGCCCGTGCCTTGTCGCCTCCTACACACACACCCAGGCCTTGTCCCCAGACGCCAGCCTCCTATTAAAAGTCAATAATCACCAGCATGGAAAGGCCACATTCAAATCCGGCCCAGGTTCCTGCTCTGGGAGGGGGAAGCCAAGAGGATTTGCATCCCACCCGCCCCGCCCCGGGGCTGTCAGCAGGAGCATCTGAGCCTGGAGGCCCAGCCAGGCCTGGATGCAGGGGGGATGGGGGGCTGGCCCTGGCCTGGGGTCTGCGGGGCACCGGCAAGGCCGCCCACCTGGGCTCCGCGGCCCTCTGGGTTGATGGCTGCAGGGGTGTCCCCCGGCGGCCTCGCACACGATCCCACGCCGTGCGTCACCTCCCTGGGCACCCGCTCTCTGAATTATGAGCAGAGGGTCCTGCCTTGCCTCTTCCAGCTTCTGGGGCTCCAGGTGGTCCTGGGCTTGGGAGCGCATGTTGCCAGCCTCTGCCTGAGCAGTCTCGTGGGCTTCTGCCCTTTTCTTAAGAGGACACCAGTCACTGGGTTAGGGGCCACCCCAACGACCTCATCTTGAGCAATCACCTTTGCAAAGAGCTTATTTCCACGGAAGGCCCCGTTCAAAGGTGCCGGGAGCTGGGACTTGGACGTGTCCTGGGGGACGCAGTGTGGAGGGCCGAGAGGATGTAGGTCCCTGTCGTGCCCGCAGGGCCCCGCCCACCACCCACCACCCACCCGTCCCCTCCTGTGTCCTGTGTACACAGGGGCCCCTCTCTAACAAACAAAGGGTGGGCTGACCAGGGAGCTGCCAGGGGAAAGGGTTTTCACCGAAGGACATGTCTGGGGGGCAGAGGGCCAGCGGGGCTGCCGTGTAAGCTGGGAAACTGGCTCAGCCGGAGGGGGTCTGCCCACAGCCTGCAGGGTGGCGGGGAGACCGGGCTTCACAGGGTGGGTGTCAAGGGGTCAGGGCTGCCCAGCTGTCCTGGGACCCAGGGCCCCTGGGCTCTGGGGAGACCCCTGTCCTGCAGGATCACTCCCCGCACCTAGTTTGCAGAGAACACTGGCTGGAGCCGGGCGGCTGGGAGATGTGGGCTGGTGGGTGGGGGAGAACCTGGGGGTGTCTGCAGCCAGGCAGGCCTTTGGGAGCCAACTCCTCGTCACCTGGGCCGGTCGTGGGCCCCCAGCCCACAGTCCCTGGCGAGTGGGGTGGGGCTGACGTGCCCAACCCGGTGGAGAGAGTCCAGGGTGCAGCGCTGGGCACTGAGCCAGGTGGTGGGCCAGGGCTGGGGCAGGAACGTGGTGGGAAGAGCCCGGGACAGGGTGCCTTCTGCCCTGGGCCTCCTGGCAAGGAGGGGTGGTCTGTCCCTCCCCCACACCCACACAGTCTTCCCCGGGACCCCCTCGGCCCCCTGCACCTGAGCTGCAGGCACTGGCCTGACCTTCTCACCTGCCAGCCCTCCGCCCCACCCAGGCACACCCAGGGTGTCCATCCCCATCCTGGGGCCACCGGGGGTGTGGGGCGGGTGGGCTACATGTCTGGAAGCCCATAAGACTTTCTGGTTTTCTAGAACACCCCCTACCAAAGCCTCTGCAGGAGTGGTGACGGGAGTGGCCGGCCCGAGGCGCCACAGGCGGGGTGAGTAGCAGGACGGGGAGCCAGGTGGAGGGGCCAAGATGACCCCCTCCCCGTCTGGGAAGGGGTGGGGTGTGGGAGGTTCTGGCACCTGAAGCCAGATTACGAAGGGAGGCCTTGCGGATGTCACAGTGGGGCTCTAGGTGGGGCTAGCTGCTGGCGAGGGCCCTGGGGCAGACTCCTGTTGGTGGCTCCCAGTCTCTCCCAGCTCAGCAGCTGGGGAGAAGGGCCTCCCTTGTGAACACGGCCCCTGGCCCCCAGCAGGGAGGGGGGCAGGGTTCGCCTCTCCTGCCCTCAGAGGTCGGCTCTGTCCCTGCAGAGAGGTCCTCATGCGGGAGGCCGGGGGCACCTGTCCTGGAGGCCCCAGGGCTGCTGGGCCGGGCTCGGGGCCCGGCCTGTGCCGGGGTGAGATCGAATTTGGAGGGTCTGGGAAGAAGCGAGGCAAGGTAAGGGGGCTGCCCTCCCTGCCACGCTGAGGCCGGGCCCCCACGCCCTGGGGGCCAACCTCCAAGCGCTTACTGCCCCTCTGAGCCCCACCTCCTGTCCGAACACGGGACATCCCGTGCCTGCTCACTCTCGGGGGCCGTGCTCACAGCCCCGTGTCGGCAGACGCGCAGAGCTGCCGGTGCCCTCTGGCCACCGCCTCCCATCCCTGCACAGCACATCCGGGACCCCTCCTCTCTGCACCCCCCCACCCACCCCATGGACAGGGAAGCAAGGCCCAGACAGGAGTCAGGGCTGCCTGGGGAATGGGCAGGTCAAGGCAGGTCCCACCCGAGCCCTGGCTTTCTACTGCCGCCCTGCCCGTAAAAGGGTGTCCGCCTCTCCCCTCGTGGGGGCAGCCCCCCATCCCCCAGGGACCAGCACCCCCATGTCCCTTGTGCCAGTGCCCCCCAGGGCCCAAGTGCCCAGCACCCCCATACCCAGTGCCCCCATGCCCAGCACCCCGCCCACCCTGCACCCTGAGGCTGCGGCCATCCTGCCCCGCAGTTCGTGAAGGTGCCCAGCGACGTGGCCCCCTCCGAGCTCTTCGACCTCCTTCTGGCCGAGTGGCACCTGCCTGCTCCCAACCTGGTGGTGTCCCTGGTGGGCGAAGAGCGGCCATTCGCTGTGAAGTCCTGGCTGCGGGATGTCCTGCGCAAGGGGTTGGTGAAGGCAGCTCAGAGCACAGGTGAGGCCCCCCTGGAGCCCCGAGCTGGGAACGCCCAAGCCCACTGGCCCGCACGGCTCCCTCCCTGCAGCGACCGAGGTCCCCCGGCTCCAGGCCTCCCTGAGCAGACCAGACGTGCAGGCGCACCCCATGGTCCTTGGTGAGACGCCCCATGCCTGTCGGTGGGCCCCCGCTGCCCCATCAGTCTCCGGCAGGGGAGTGATCTGGCTGGACCGTCAGTGGGTCGGAACCAGGTTACTGGGCTCTATGTTCAGGCCGCTGAGCCCGCAGAAAACCCAGTGCAAGGTCATGGGGCTTCCGAGCTCCCTCGCCACAGAGGGGATCCTTGGGGCAGCAAAGGAAAAGCCCGACAGACCCCATGGGGCTGGGGGCTTCATAATTTGGAGAAACCCTCCCAGGCTCCGGTCCCAGGCTCTGGTCCCTGGCCCAGACAGCAGGGTGGAGCCGTGTGGCCTGCTGTCCAGGGTGGCACCAGGGGCCCGCTCCCAGCTGACGCCCGCAGGTGGGAGAGGTGCCGTGGCTCCCATGGGCCTGGGGACCTGGGGACCTGGGCCTGCCAGCTGGCGAGGCAGGACCCGGGGGCTATGGGCACATATGCCACAGGGGCCTGGATCCTGACCAGCGCGCTCCGCGTGGGCCTCGCCCGGTACGTCGGACAGGCCGTGAGGGACCACTCACTGGCCAGCACGTCTGCCAGGGCCCGCGTGGTGGCCATCGGCCTCGCCTCGCTGGGCCGCGTCCTGCACCGTCAGCTTCTGGACAATGCCCAGGTAAGCATCTGTCTTGGTGCACCACAGCCGCTGGGCAAGGTGGACCTGAGAGGCAAGGAGGGGCCCAGGGCCCCCAAGTATCCCCCAGGGTGGGAGGGAGGTCTGCCGAGGAAGCCACCAATGCAGTCTCAAAGGCTGACTGCAGTGCCCCATCTGCCGCCCTGCCCTCCGGCAAGCATCTCCTGAGGCCCTCTGTATTCCAGGCCTGCTGTGGACACAGTAGCCCTGCCCCAGGGGCTCCCGGGCTCTGGGAGTGGGGCAGGCACCCTGCAGTGTTAAGACACTGAGGGGAATCTGTGGGAGGGGAGCAGGGAGAGGGAAGAGGGAGAGGAGGGAGGAGAGAGGAGGGGTGGGGGAGGTGAAGGGTGAGCAGGGGAGAAGGGGAGGGGGAGGAAGAGGGAAAGGAACGGGAAGAAGGGGGAGGAGGGGAAAGATGAGGAAAGGAGAGGAAGGAGAGGATGCAGAGGAGGGGAGGGGAGGGAGAGGAGGAAGGGGGAGGAGAAAGGAAAGGGGAGAGGAGAAGGGAGGAGGAGAGGGGGAGGAGAGAGAGGAAAGAAGAGGAGGGGAGGAGAAAGAAGAAAAGAAAGCAGGAGGGAGGAGGAGAGGGGGCAGAGAGAGGAGGAGGGGGAGCCCGGCATGCGACCAGCAGGTGGCAGCATTGCCTGGGAAGAGTGTGGGGAGGGGTCCGCCAGGCTCCCAGCCAGCACAGACCGACCCTCTGCCCTGGCCAGGACCAAGGCCCGGAGGGTCACCAGCAAGCCTGGGCAACCCTGGGTGAGCGGCCTCGGCTCCCAGCCCAGGGTCTGCTTAAGGCAGGGCCAGGGAGTGAGGGGAGCTTCCTGAGACCCTGGTTCTGTCTGGAGGACCCACTCCTCGCCCCACCTGCCCCTGGGCCCCTGCACCAGCTGCACAGCCCTCCCTCTGGCTGGGGGTGGGAACAGGCCCAGGCAGACCCGGCTGGCGAGGGCTGGCGAGGCCTGGCCCCGGCCTCATGCTGTGTGCGGGGGTGGGGGTCCAGGAGAACAGCCCTGTCCACTACCCCATGGACGAGGGCAGCAGCCAGGGCCCCCTCTGCTTGCTGGACAACAACCAGGCCCACTTCATCCTGGTGGAGCCTGGGCCCCCTGGGAAGGAGGACGGGCTGACGGAGCTGAGGCTGAGGCTGGAGAAGCACATCTCGGAGCAGAGAACTGGCTACGGGGGTGAGGCCTGCCCTGGGGAGGTCACGGTGGGGGGCGGTCCCGGGGGGGGGGACCTGAGGGCAGGGGCTGGACCCCCAGGGGGGCTGAAGGCACTGAGCATGCCTGAGTGTGGAGGACTGGGCTGTCAGGTGGTCTGGGATGGGAAGCTGCCAGCGGGTCGGTGGGGGTGCAGATAGGGGTGTAGCCCTGCGAGGCAGCGACATTCCCGCCAGATGGCAGAGTAGTTGCGGGTATGTTTACATGGGGCACCCCTGGCCAGAGGCTCTTTCTGTGGGCTCAGGGCTTTTGGGAAGAACGCGGATTTGCAAGTTTTGAGAAGCCTATTTCCCTCTACCAGCCATGAAGTATGGTGCCACCAGAGGGCAGTGTTACCCAAGGAATAGGTGCGCCTGCAGACGGTGGGGGGGTTGATAGATGGATTTAAGAAATACTGGTGTGTAACAAAAATTTACACACAAAACATATAAGTGCTTATAATATTTATAAGCAATATAAACTATTAACTGAGTGTCCTTTAAAAATGAAAACACAACCACGAGGTGGTACGGCGCTCTGGTTGGCGGAAGCCTGGACAGCCCGCACACCCTCATCTCTCCTCCAGATTCAATCAGGAGGCACCTGCCGGGAGGCTGGTGGCCCCTGTCTCCCCAGCACCAGCTGGCCTCACATTCCAGAGTCTGGCTTCTGGTTTATGCTTGGGGGACGAAACCGGCCAAGGCCCCCCTTTATCTCTTTGGTTTGCTCCTGGGGGCCGCCAGTGGTCTGCAGCACGGCCGGATGGGGATAGATGCTGGCACCTAATTGTGGCTGGTGTGGCCGGGGACTGAACGCTGGATTTCACCAACGTTCCTTTCTGTTGAAAAGGCCATGAGTGGCCGTAGTGGTCTCCGGGCGAAGGGGCAGGTGTGTGCGATATGCAGCCTGGAGCCCGCTCTTCACTAGAAACAGCCTCTGGGCCTGCGTTTGCCCAGAAAATGGGGGGGGGGGGGGCTGATGGTCTGAGGCCTGGGTGGCCACCCCACAGGGAGGGTGCCAGGCCCTCCACTTACCTGCACACCAGGGCAGACCTCATGGGTGCTCTGTCCACAGGCACCGGCAGCATCGAGATCCCCGTCCTCTGTCTGCTGGTCAATGGTGACCCCAGCACCCTGGAGGTAGGGCAGGGGAGGGAGGCGGGGGCCTGGTGGGAGACCCCCGGCCGGCCGCGGCTGCCTGCAGGGCCCTCCCTGGCCTGGGACAGGGCACCTCTGGCACGTGGGCTCAGGACAGTGCCCAAGCTGACGTGGGGCCCACTCTCCCCACCGTGACGCCTCAGAGGATTTCCAGGGCTGTGGAGCATGCTGCCCCGTGGCTGATCCTGGCGGGCTCAGGGGGCATTGCGGACGTGCTGGCAGCCCTGGTGAACCAGCCCCACCTCCTGGTGCCCCAGGTGGCCGAGAAGCAGTTTAAAGAGAAGTTTCCAGGAGAACATTTCTGCTGGGAGGACATCGTACACTGGACTGAGCTGGTAGGAGCCTCCTGGGGACTGCGGGATCCGAAGGCCAAGACCCCCTCCCTGTCCCACCCCTTCTCCTGGGCAGGGCTGACCCTGGGAGAAACTCCTCCTGGGCACCTTGTGCCCCCCGCCCAGGCAGAAGGGCCCAGCCTCCTCCCTCTCCCCACGAAGCCTCCACGCTGGCTCTGCCTCAGGCCCTTGGAGCAAGGGACTTCGGAGCAAGACCCCTGGGCTGGGGGTGGTGCTGCCCCGGTGCCCCGGGCAGCCGGATGGCCTGCTCTCTAGGACCCGCCTCACACGCCAAGCACCCAGCATGTGCCTCCATCCGTGCTAGGCCTGTGGTCTGCCCCCTGCCCCCAGGGCCACCTCAGGGCCTTTGTCCTGGTGTCCCAGCTGCAGAACATCACCTCCCACCCACACCTGCTCACTGTGCACGACTTCGAGCAAGAGGGCTCTGAGGAGCTGGACACCGTCATCCTTAAGGCGCTGGTGAAAGGTGAGAGCCCCGGGTGGAGGTGGGGAGGCCAGCCACTGCTTCCCGTGGCCCTGGCTCTGTGCCTGGCACGGGGCTGCTTCCCACACCCTGTCCCATCATGGCTCTCACCCTGCAGGGGCTGGCGCGTGGGGCAGGCCACTGCCCAGGTGGGATGTCGGCAGCCAGGATGCCTGGGACGGCGTCCCTCTGCTGTGTGTGTGTGTGTGTGCATGAGTGTGTGTGCCTGCGTCCGTGGGAGCACGTGTGTGTACCTTTGTGCCCGTGTGCATGAGTGTGTGTGCCTGCGTACATGTGAACACGTGTGTACCTGTGTGCACATGTGTGTGCATGAGTGTGTGCCTGCATCCATGGGATCACGTGTGCATGTACCTGTGTACCCGTGTGTGCATGAGTGTGTGTGCCTGCGTCCGTGGGAGCACGTATGCGTGTACCTGTGTGCACATGTGTGTGCATGAGTGTGTGCCTGCGTCCGTGGGAGCACGTGTGTGTACCTGTGTGCCTGTGTGTGCATGAGTGTGTGTGCCTGCATACGTGGGAGCATGTGTGTGTACCTGTGTGCCCGTGTGTGCATGAGTGTGTGTGCCTGCGTCCGTGGGAGCACGTGTACCTGTGTGCCCGTGTGTGCATGAGTGTGTGTGCCTGCATACGTGGGAGCATGTGTGCATGTACCTGTGTGCACGTGTGTGCATGAGTGTGAGTGCCTGTGTCCGTGGGAGCACATGTGTGCATGCACCTGTGTGTGTGTGTGGCCCCGCACCCATGTTTCCATCAGCACGTGTAACAATACTGGAATGACACAGAGGTGATGCAGATCCGTAAAGGTCCTGTGTTTGGCAGGTTTGACGTCTGCTGTGTTTTACTGTAATTTGAGAAACTATTTAAAGTGTCCAATCCAGGGGCTTTTAGTCCATTTGCAAGTTGTCAATCATCTGCATGGTCTAATTCCAGAACATCTTCATTGCCCCCGAAGTGGGCTGGCAGCCGTCAGGCACGCCCTGTTTCCCTGGGCCCTGGTGCCCACCGGCGTGTGGTCTGCCTGCACGGATGTGCCCGTTCGGGGCCCTTCCTCTCAGGGGGCTACAGAGCGCAGCCCGGTGTGCCTGAGGCTTGCCCAGACCGCAGCACGTGCGTGTGCCTCATTGCTCTTTAGGCTGAGGGATCCTCCATGGGGCACAAGGACCACCTTGTGTCTCTCTGTACCTCAATCGACGACCCTGGGCTGTCCTACTGTCTGGCTGTCGCTTGATATGCTTCTCATACTGGAGACCAGCCATGCCAAGGGACTGACCTTGGGGAAGCCACAGACCCAGGCCCAGAGGGGCAGTTTGGGGCTGGGATGCCCTGGAGGGAGGGAGGGAGGGAGGGAGGGAGGGGACGCTCCTCCAGACAGGCTGTCTGCTCCCTCACGCTCCGCTCACCCCTGCTCATTCTAGTCCCGGGGGCCGGTGTTTCTGTCAGGGCTCCCAGGACCGGCTCCTGGGAGTCTTACGACATTGGGAGCCTCTCACCATTATTGAGAGGGTGTGAAGCAGGCCGCAGTTCCTGGGCTGTGTACCCAGAAGACCATCGCGGGGGGGCCCTGTGCCCACTGGCTCTGTGGACCACGGGGTTCGCCCCTCACCTCCTGCCCACTCTGCCTGCAGCCTGCAAGAGCCACAGCCAGGAAGCACAGGACTACCTGGACGAGCTCAAGCTGGCCGTGGCCTGGGACCGCGTGGACATCGCCAGAAGCGAGATCTTCAATGGGGACGTGGAGTGGAAGGTGCCCACCCACCGGCCAGCTGATGCCTCCTGAGCCTCGTTTCTGGCCGACACAGGGCGAGGACCGTGTCGTGGGCCTGGGACAGAGGGTGCTCCCAGGGCCAGTGGCGGGCCCCTTCCTGCCCACCGTGGCCGAGGGGGGCGGGGAGGCCAGGGCACCTGCTGGGAGCTCCCCACGTGCGGCCCCCAGGGAGGATGGGTCTGCCCGATGCCCAGGGACTCAGGGCCCCCGGTGGTCCAGAGCCGGGTCGGAGGGTCAGGATGGGGCACAGGAGCCGGGGAGCTCCCAGTGCCCTGGCTCGCACTCACTCTGCCCGTCTCCCCCACCTGGGCGTGCCCCGTGGCGGCCCCAGTCCTGCGACCTGGAGGAGGTGATGATGGACGCGCTGGTGAGTGACAAGCCCGAGTTTGTGCGGCTCTTTGTGGACAACGGCGCCGACGTGGGGGACTTCCTGACGTACGGGCGGCTGCAGCGGCTCTACCGCTCCGCGCCCCCCAAGAGCCTGCTGTTCGACCTGCTGCAGCGCAAGCACGAGGAGGGACGGCTGACGCTGGCTGGCCTGGGTGCCCAGCAGGCCCGCGAGCCGCCCGTGGGCCCACCCGCCTTCTCCCTGCACGAGGTCTCCCGCCTGCTCAAGGACTTCCTGCACGACGCCTGCCGCGGGCTCTACCAGGAGGTGAGTGGCCGGCGGCTGGGAGGGGCTGGGCCTGGCCACCAGGAGGCTGACGGCCCCGTCCTCCAGGAACGTGCCCCGGCCAGGCGGCCCGAGGGCCGGAAGTGGCTGTTGGATCTGAGCCGCAAGAGCGAGAACCCCTGGCGGGACCTGTTCCTCTGGGCCGTGCTGCAGAACCGCCATGAGATGGCCACCTACTTCTGGGCCATGGTGCGCGGGCCCTGACTCCGGCGGGCGGGCGGGGCGGGGGAGGCCAGCCTCCTCACACCCTGCCTCCTAGGGCCAGGAAGGGGTGGCCGCTGCTCTGGCCGCCTGCAAGATCGTCAGAGAGATGGCGCACCTGCAGACGGGGGCGGAGGTGCGCCGCACCGCGAGCGAGGCCAAGTACGAGCAGCTGGCCCTGGGTGAGCTCCGGCTGGCGGTCAGCCGACGCACGCGGCGGGGCCGGGGTCACCTCAGAGGCTCCTCCTGGGGGGAAGGTGGACCCTAACATTCTAACAGAGGGACAGATGGGTCCTTGGGCACACACGGGGTCTTGCTGCCGGTCGGTCGGGGCATGTGGGGTGACGACAGGGGAGGGAGGGGCAGGGCAGGCGGGGACGGTCAGTGTCCCCACGGGGAGCTGGGCGCGGCTCAGGGCATAGGCATGAGGATGGCGGGGGCCCGGCGGTGCGGGTGCCAGCGGCCGGTGTCGCGGGCAGGCCTCTTCTCTGAGTGCTACAGCAACAGTGAGGACCGCGCGTTCGCCCTGCTGGTGCGCAGGAACCGCTCCTGGAGCAGGACCACCTGCCTGCACCTGGCCACCGAGGCCGATGCCAAGGCCTTCTTCGCCCACGACGGGGTGCAGGTGACAGTCTGGCTTCCCCTGCCTCCACCCTCCAAGTCCTGGCCACGCCGGGCAGGGGGCACAGGAGGGACGTTCAGCTCCTGGAAGCGGCTGCCTGGCTTCCTTCTCGCTGCCCCCGGCCAGCCCTTTGTCCGCCTCGGGTCTCAGCAGAGGGGACGTCTCCTCAGCTCAGCCCTCCCGCACCCCAAACCCGGCCTCCCCCTGTGAAGGGTCTTCCCCGCGGGGATGCAGGGTGAGGCTTCGGCTGAGCCCGGGAGGGGACACCTGGTGCCGGGCACAGTGTGGGCAAAGGTGTGGGGGTGGGAGGCCAGCAGTGGCGCCTTTATTTCAGGCTTTCCTGACCAAGATCTGGTGGGGGGACATGGCGTCGGGCACGCCCATCCTGCGGCTGCCGTGTGCCTTCCTCTGCCCGGCCCTCATCTACACCAACCTCATCACCTTCAGGTGCGCTGGGTGCGGGCGCTGCCAGCTTGCCAGCCGCGGGGGGCCCTGGGCCCCGCGGGTGCTGCCGGTGGCGCGTCCCCACTGTCCCCCACGTGCAGCACCTGTGTGGGCCCCGCTGTGCACAGACCCTCCCCACATCCCTCCTCGGCGCGCTGGGCGCTTCCTCTGCTGGCCAGTGCCCTGCACACGGGGCCTGAGATCCCCTGTGCTTGCAGTGAGGAGGCCCCACCAAGGACGGGCCCCGAGGGCCTGCAGGAGCTGGACAGCCTGGACACGGAGAAGGGCCTGCTCTGCAGCCCGGGCAGCGGGTGAGGGCCGTGGGGTGGGCTGGCCGGGGGGCGGCACTCACTCCGTGGGGCGCCCGGCCGCCACCTCACCGCCGACTGTGGTCTCCTTGTGCTGCAGGCCGGACGAGTTGTCCGAGGCAGCGAGGGCTCGGGGCGACCGAGGGCCGCACGCCGTCTTCCTGCTCACGCGCTGGCGAATGTTCTGGGGCGCGCCCGTGACCGTGTTCCTGGGGAACGTGCTCATGTACTTTGCGTTCCTCTTCCTGTTCGCCTACGTCCTGTTGGTGGACTTCAGGCCACCTCCTCAGGGGCCGTCTGGGGCTGAGGTCACCCTCTACTTCTGGGTCTTCACGCTGGTGCTGGAAGAGATCCGGCAGGTCAGTGGTGGGCTGAGCCCACGAAGCCCTGATCCCAGCTCCAGGCTGAGCCCGGATCCCCGTCGACCCCGGCCTGGGGTGGGCAGGGCTGTCTCCGGTGAGCTGTCAGCGGACGGTCTGCCCCTCTGCCAGGGATTCTTCAGGGACGAGGACACGCATCTGGTGAAGAAGTTTGCACTCTACGTGGAGGATAACTGGAACAAGTGTGACATGACGGCCATCTTCCTGTTCGTTGTCGGAGTCACCTGCAGGTCTGTGGGGCCCAGAGGCCTGACGGGAGCCCCCTCAGTCGGGCCGGTGGGTGGGGCCACCTGCAGGACGAAGCCACGAAAGGCCTCGGAAATTCCGGCTTCTCTCTGGCACCCGCGCTGTGCGTCTGCAGGAAGCTCCTTCCCCTCTCTGGGCACGAGCAGCCCATCCAACCCAGCGCCCTCCCCCAGGATGGAGCCCTCCGTGTTTGAGGCGGGCCGCACAGTCCTTGCCGTGGACTTCATGGTGTTCACGCTCCGGCTCATCCACATCTTCGCCATCCACAAGCAGCTGGGCCCCAAGATCATCATTGTGGAGCGCATGGTGAGCCCCGGCCGCAGCTGGGCCTGCCCTGGCCCCCGGCGGCGGGTGAGATAGCGTCCCGAACCGGGCGACCGCTCACACTCTCTGCTCTTCCCCCTGGAGATGAAGGACGTCTTTTTCTTCCTCTTCTTCCTGAGTGTGTGGCTTGTGGCCTACGGCGTGACCACACAGGCGCTGCTGCACCCCCACGACGGGCGCCTGGAGTGGGTCTTCCGCCGCGTGCTCTACCGGCCCTACCTGCAGATCTTCGGGCAAATCCCTCTGGACGAGATCGATGGTTAGCACACAGCCGGGGGGGGGGGGGGCTGGAAGCAGGACACCCCACCAGAGTGCAGCCAGGTGGGGTCCAGTCTACAAAGTCTCCTTTTACAACCCTTTCAGGGCCACGTGAGGCCCCAGCCAGGAGCTAGCTGAGATGCGGCTGGCCCCCAGGCCCTACAGCCCAGGGGCCGCTCCAGGCTGATTTCTGTTGGTCACAGGGACCTAAGACTCTGGGCGCCAGGCTAGGAACAAATGAGAGGAGGCCGCAGAGTGGACAGGAGCCAGCATCTGCCCTGGATGGGCTCCGCCACAGCAGGCACTGCAGGCTCAGGCAGGGGCCGTCCCAGTCCATCCCTAACCGACCCATGTGCTGATGCCTCTGCCCTCCTGGGCAGTCCTGCTGGACAGTGGGCCTCCCTGTCCCCCACCATCTGCCAGAGGCTCCGCACCAGGCCCTGGGCCCGCCTGCTGGCAAGGCCCCTCGGCCGTGGGGCAGTTCCTGACAGCGCCCTTGCTGCTTCCGGGGACACACCACAGTGTGTGCGCCTTGCCTACTGTCAAATGTGCGCAGCCTGTCAGGGGCTGTAGGTGTCTCCAGCTGGCCCTTGTGTGGGCTGAGGTCTGGTGGGGGTTCCAAGAATTTCCAAGGACAGTGGGTACAGTGCGGGAGGCAGAGCCATTTCACTGTGGGGGGCTGGGTGGTGACAGGTGCAGGGGAGCCCTGGGGTGGGGGACAGGGACACCTGTGCAGGCCCTGGAGATGGCTGGGATTCGGTGAGGAGGAGGAGGAGAAGGAACTAGCCCCTAAGGGAAGGTGTGCCAGTGCCAGGGGCCCGTGTGAGGGCCCTGGGAGGGGCCATTCTCTTAGGCCGGTGCAGGACTGGGGCCACCTGGGGCCCAGGGCAGTCAGGAGCGCCCTAGGTCTAAGGCCCAACCCCGACCACTGATGCCAGTGAGGCGCGGTCAGCATGCCAGCCACACACATGAGGATTTGTCAGTGGGGTGAGAGCAAGAGTGATGAGAACACAGGCTGCCAGGATGGGAACGGTACCACCACCATGGAAATCAGCCCACTGGGGTGCTCTGCAGGCACGTTTTCTCGGCCTGTTTGTGTGGCCTGCCCCCCGTGACTCCTCGGTGTTTGCCCACCCACACTGTTTCAGGCCCTTAGTTTCAGCAGACCCTGCCTCCCTTCACATATGGCCCCTGGCCGCCCTGTCCTGCAGTGCCCTTGGGAGGCGGGGAGTGCCGGGTCACTTGGAGGGCCACATCTCGGGCCAGCCAGCCCCAGCCACACGCTGGAGGAGGGGGGATAGTGGTGTGTGGTGGGGTCACGGCCCCTGCTCCCCAGAAGCCCAGGGCTACCCGAGGACGGCAGATGGAGTGCAGGCCTCCCCGAGGGGGTCCCAGCCCCCTGGCTGCCTCAGGTGGGCCGATGCTGGAGCACCAAGCCCACAATCAGGGCCAGGCCTGGGCCGGCCCTTCCCCTCCTGGGGCTGGGCTTCCTGTCTGCTCAGGCCTCTGGGTAACCCCGCCACGGGGGGGGGGCAGGGCTGGGCTGAGTCACTAACATGCAGCCTGTGGGCCTGGGGCCCAGAGGGCCACCCTGTACACCCTGTCCCTGCGCTCCAGGCGGGAAGCCCTGGGGCTGACTTCAGTCTGGCTTCAGCCCCAGGGACAATTTAATTTCCAGCCTGGCCTGGTGGCACCTTTGAGAGTCATGGGGGTCTCACTGCTCTGGAGCCTGGGCGCGGGGGGAGAGAGGAGGGTCGTGAATCAGCCCCGAGTAGACCCACGGGCCAGGGTGGGGAGGCCGCTGCTCGCCCACACCCTTCCGCACACTCAGCAGCTCACCGTGGGCGGCCTGGCACAAAAAGTCACTCGGGAAATTAGGAGAGGAGCTCCCTCAAAGAGGGAGACACGGACACGTGAAAACAGGCCCTGCCAGCCTGACACGCGTGCACAGCGTGGGGACACAGGTACACACACTTAGAGACCAAGGCCGCCAGTGTCACCTGGACCCACAGCAGAGACCCAGAGAGGCAGCCGTGGCGACAGTCCAGTGCTCAGGCATGGGCAGCAACCACACGGGCACGCGGGCGCACGCACATATGCGACCTGTGCAGGTGGGCAGACGCGGCCACGAGCCCCCTCCTGAGGAAGATGTGGCAAGCACCCAGGGCAGCCGTGGTCTGTGCACTCATGCTCTGCTCCTTCCTCCCACGCCTCCTGTCCCATGAGCGTGGGGGTGCTAGCTGGGGAGGGGCCGGAGCTGTGATCCTCGGGCCTCCCAGGGCACACTTGCCCTGGGCGCAGAGCTCAGCCTGCTCCCAGATCGCGTACTCATTCCCACTGCCCAGAGAATGTTCTGTGAGCTGGCATGGCCCAGAGATGCTCTGTGTCCACAGTGCCTGTAGTTCAGGGTCAAGGGCGGTGTGGCCAGATGAGGTTTGAAAATGGTGCAGATTTGCCTCCCCTCACTGGGTGCCATGTGACAGGCCTTAGCGTTATAAAGGCCCTGACAAGTCCTGCGAGGGGAGACAGGGTCACCCCTCACCTAGACCAGCTCTCTCCAAACCAGCTTTGAGCACAGCCTTTGGCAGTGGGGAGTCCTCTGTGCCCCATCCCCCAAATGGCCTTGGCTCTGTGTCCAGAACCCGGGGCCCTGGCTGTGAGTGCAGGTGGGAGGAGGTGGGAAGTGGGACCAGTGCCCCCAGGCTGACCGTCCCCCTGGTTTGCTGGGACCGTGGTGTCCTAATACAGGAACTTTCAGGGCTAAGCCAGGCAATCCCCAGCCAACCAGGGTAGTTGGGCCACCTGGCCAGTGCCCTCCACCCCTGGGTGGCCTCAACCCGAGGATGAGGCTCTCAAGACCGGAGGGTGTCGGTCCGAGGCAGCCCCCACCGTGCCACTTGTGTTTCAGAAGCCCGCGTGAACTGCTCCCTGCACCCCTTGCTGCAGGAGGACTCCCCCTCCTGCCCCAACCTCTACGCCAACTGGCTGGTCATCCTCCTGCTGGTCACCTTCCTGCTGGTCACCAATGTACTGCTCATGAACCTGCTGATCGCCATGTTCAGGTGGCCCGTGCGCCCCCCGCTCCCTCCACGTGCGGGGCCCCAGGGACACCAGTGCCCAGCCCTCCAGGCCTGGGGCTGCAGGGGCCACTGCACCCCCGGAGGGGCTGGGGCCTGGACCGTGGGCCGAAGGAGGGCGGGGCCTCGACGAGGCGGTGCGGTCAATGACGGGTGTGGGGATGGGCGGCTCCCAGGACAGGTTTGCACCGGGCAGCCTGGGCTTGTCCAGGGGAGCAGAGGGCACGGGGAGACTCCACGTGAGCGGAGACGATCGCAGGAGAGGGGGGCTCTGGGAGTGGCATGAGGCCGTAGGAGGGACCCGGACGGGAGGACCCGGGGGGCCCATGTGTGCTCCGCCGCCCACACGCCGGCCCCACAGCTACACGTTCCAGGTGGTGCAGGGCAACGCCGACATGTTCTGGAAGTTTCAGCGGTACCACCTCATCGTGGAGTACCACGAGCGCCCCGCCCTGGCGCCGCCCTTCATCCTGCTCAGCCACCTGAGCCTGATGCTCAAGAGGGTCTTCCGGAAGGGGGCCGAGCAGAAGCGAGTGCACCTGGGTGAGCCCGCAGGGCTGGATGTGGGCTGGCAGCCCCAGACCCCCCCACACACGGAGGGGGAAGGGCGACGTGCCGGGAGGGCAGGCACGCAGAGGCCTGGGTCCCCCCCAGCCCCCCACCAAGGACTCCGGGTCGGGCGCTGTCCAGGCCCCGAGCAGCCAGCACAGGCTGAGCCCATCGCCTTCCTCCCCCTCACACCCCGGGCCCGTCTGCAGCGATGTGGAGGGCGGGGGGCGGGCCCCGTGGGGGCCGGGGCTTCTGTGGCCAGGTGCCACACGGGGCTTGCCCTGGCACCCCCCCACCCCCCCGCACCAAGGCCGGCCTGGCTCCAGCCAAGCCTGTGGCGGCCTGGTCTTCCCAGAGAGAGACTTGCCGGAGCCCCTGGACCAGAAGATGGTCACCTGGGAGGCGGTTCAGAAGGAGAACTACCTGAGCA
Organism: Ursus arctos; assembly: GCF_023065955.2. NCBI lineage: Eukaryota > Metazoa > Chordata > Mammalia > Carnivora > Ursidae > Ursus > Ursus arctos. Next base: position 46,754,633 of record NW_026622908.1, read on the forward strand.
GGCTGGAGAAGCAGAGGAAGGACAGCCAGGAGGAGGTGCTGCGAAAAACCGCCCACAGGTGCGCAGGGGCTGTGAGGGGGGGCCCCAGAGCCCCCGGCCTGGAGACCAGGGCTGTGTCCCCCGTGGGCCACCAAGAGGGGCTGGCAGAGCTGGCGAAGGGCCTGCGGAGGGAAGGCTGGAGCCTGAGTGGGGCGCCAGAGGTTGTGAGATCCCCTCCGGGACCTGGGGCACCATCAGTGCCGGGCAGCGGACTGCCTTAAAGCCAGGTGTGGCCCCCGCCTGCCAGTCACAGTTCTGAGCTGGGGAGGCTGAAGCTGAGAGGGGCAGAAGGACCGATACAGGTGGTGTCCTCTTTGCTCTGGATCCCCCCAAAATGGTCCATCCCAGTGGTCCCTTCAGGCCCACAGCTCCTGTCTGCCCTTGTCCCCCGCTCTTGCTGACAGTCACTCCACCCCATCGAGCTCCCACGGAGGACAGAAGGGCTCTGTACCCAGATCTGGGGATGATGGGAAAGGGCAGACACCCCACACCTCCCCAAAGGGCCTGGGTGGCTGGGGACAGGGGAGGATGGGGAGGCTGCCCGGACGCGAGCACACCGTGCCCACCGGTTTCCACTGCAGGGTGGACTCCGTAGCCCAGCATCTCGGGGGGCTGAAAGAGCAAGAAAAGCGCATCAAGCGTTTGGAGTCGCAGGTAGGCAGGTGGACCACGCGCTCTTCTGACGGGGGCCCTCACCCAGCCCTGCGCCCCAACATCCAAGCTCACGGGCCCACACGCAGGCCTGGGCTCAGCAGGAAGGCAGGGCAGGGTGAGGCCCTGGGGGGCGCAGTACCTGTACCTACCCCCACAAGTGACTTCAGGGACAGCGTGCTCTCCCCGGAGGGGGTCCTGCCCTTCAGACCCCCTCACTGTCCACTCTCCACACCTGGAACCTCGCCCTCATGCCCACTCCCTCAAGCACAGCCACGGGAGGGGAGGGTCACGGGGTGGCAGGGACCCTGGGGCTTCCCTGGACGCCTCTCCCTCCTCCAGATCAACTACTGTGCGGTGCTCCTGTCCTCCATGGCCCAGAGCAGCTCCTCCTGCAGTAAGTGTGTGTCCAGGGAAGACAGAGCCAAGGGAGGGGTTACAGGCTGGCCTGGGGACACGCGGAGGACTGTGGCAGGGCGCCCAGTCATCTGCCTTCCTGGCCTGGGAGGGGACTGGCCCAGGCCTCCGATGGCCCTTGGCTGGCAATGGTCTTTAGGGTGGGGCAAGTGCCCTCTGCGGATGCCCTCCACCTCAGCCAGGCTGAGAGCGGGCCGCTCGATTAGCCCTCCTAGACACCATCCCCGGCCCCTCCCGGCCAGGCTGCCACGTCCCGTGCTTGTGCGCCCCTCCCTCTCCCCTGGGCCAGCCCCACCGGCCCCAGCTGCAGCTGAGGGGTCTCCCTTCCGCAGCAGACTCCCAGACCCTGAAAGACAGACACGAGCAAGCCTCTGCTCGCCACCAAAGCGGCGCAGACAGCAGCAAGCATCCCGAGGCTGGCCGGCTGCTCTCAGACACCTGAGCCACGTGGACTGTCCACACACGGGGCCCACCTCCCAGCATCCTGATCACAATGGACAGGCAGGGACACGGCTCTTAGCTGGCCATCCCAGCCCCGCAGACACACCAAGCTTCCCCCACCTCTGGTGGCGCCCTCAGTGGGCTGTGGTTCTAGTGGCCTTGCCCTGCCTGATGCCTTCCCCAGGACCTCTCTCCACGAGGAAGCACGGTGGTGTACGGTGGGCCCTCTCCAGACAGGTGGGGGCCCATGGGTGCCCATCCACAACTGCCCAGCCTGGGCCGAAGCACCTCGTCTGGTGGGCAACAGTTTGGGGCCTCTATCTGTCTCCTACCCAACCTGTGTCACCTGTTAAAACTCATTTTGTGGAAACATGAGCGGCTAGAACTTCTGCCCTTTAAGACCTGGACCCGGGTGTTAACTACGCACGTTAGTTGCCAGCCCCACATACCCTCACCTGCTCACACAGCAAGTGCTGGACTAGCCATGGCCCCAGGACATGGCCCCGAGAGGACCCACCTCTGCCCCACGGCTACTTTCTCCTAGAGAGCACACCCACACCAAGTCAGTAAAGACCATGGGGCAGTGAGCCAGGTTACCTGCCCGTGGGACGCGGGTCCAGGCTCCTGCGGTGGCCCTAGCTAGGGTGAGTGGCTAGCCACATTGGTCCTGCCTTCCCCTGGGGGCCTGGGGCTGGGACAGCAGGCTGGCCAGGCTCTGCTATGTCTTGCCACCAGGCACAGGGGTGACATGCTTGTCCCGCTCTGCCTTCCCTGACACCTCCAGGGGTTCATGTTCCTTCCCCCGCTGTTGGGCCTGGCCACACGAGCAGTGCCCCTGCGCACAGCTCAGCTGATCTGGCGATGTGGTCCCAGGACACTGGCCATCATTACACACGGCCCAGGCAGGCCAGAGCCAAGGGGCAAGAATGGCCAGGGCTGGGGAAGGCCCCTGCCCCCACTCACATTCTGGCCTCTTAGAGACCCATTTCATCAGCATTCCTTGCCCCAAGCCCTGTTGGAGGCATATGCTGGACAGCTGGGATTGTGAGCTCACCCCTGGTGAGGTGCCCAGGGCCTTCTCTACCTCTTGCTCTAGACCAAGATGGACGGCTGATAGACCCAGACATCAATTTAAAAAGCCTCCGTGCCCCCTGGACACTAAGTTGGGGAGGATGGAATGAGAGAACAGGGCGCCTGGGTGTGCCGGTGGCAGACCAGGCCCCAGCCACCCTGGTCCTGAGGTGGACGGTCTACACAGAGACACAAAGCCTGAGGAATACCAAACCTTTACTGTTGCCCCACAGGCACGTGGTGGACCCGGGTTTTTGCTGTCCACTGGCAAGCTCTGCTTCAGACACCACACCCTGAGCCCCAGCCCAGGCTGCTGGCACCTCCCACTGGCAGCGCTCCCTTCCCGGGGGGCTGGGGCCCCAAGCCGCGCTCCACGCCAAGTGGCCAGTGGCCCTGGCTGCCCTCCTCTGCCAGCCTAATCAGGGAACATCAGCCAGGCAGTCTCTTCTCTCACATCTCAGCACCTGGGGCCTCGGGGCTGCTGTTCTTGTTCCGGAAATGGTCTCTGTTCCGCTTCCTGCTGCCATGGAAGCCAACAGTCTCCACCACTGGGGGCCTTGCTGCTGACCCAGCGTGGGTAGCCCCCTGTAGCATGCCCACTTCCTGAAGGCCCCCATGGGGGCTGCTCCACTCCTCAGCCTCCGGGCTCCCAGGCCCAGCCAGGTGGGCCAGCTCCACAGGGCCCTCGCCCCCTGCAGCACCCAGATTCCCAGGCACACCCCTGCCTGGCTCTCCTGCCTTCCTTAGGGCCCTCTTCCTCTCAGGCCTGGCCTCGCCAGCTCGGGTGGGTTTGGTGAAGACAACTCTTCCCTCCCCGCAGCTAGAAGGATCCTGGTTGAAAGAGGGCATGTAGTCACTGGGGGCAGCCAGGTTCGGGGAGCCCAGGAAGGCCAGAGCGGCGGCCCGGTTGCTCTGCTCGCTGACCTCGGCCACGCTTTCCAGGCTGTACTTGGTCCAGCGCTCAGGGTGGGCCACATAGTCAGGGACCGGGGGCAACTTCGGGGGGACAGGGCTCTCAATGGCCCTGCCTGGACCCTCTCCTGGAGGCTGGTGTGAGGGTGCCGGTGGTGGCAGGAAGCCCCCACTGTCGCCCGGGTCAGTCTGGGCCAGAGACGGTGGAAGCTGCCTGGCTGCGCCCTCCAGGCAGTCAAAGATGTGGTGGCTGCGCCAGGAGAAGGTGGAGCTCGTGCCCCTCAGGTGGAATGGCCGCACCGAGGCTGTGGGGAGGCCCCGCGAAGGCAACAGGGACTCATCGGGGTCTGAGTCCCCCTGGGCCTCCCCAGGCGGGCTGAGATCAGAGTCTGAGTCGCTGAGAGAGACGGTGTCGGAAGGCAGAGTGTCGGCCTCTGTCCCTTGCTCAGCTTCCAGGGCCTCTCCTGCCCGTGCCTCAGACATGTGTCCCAGGGCGCACCACACCTACACCGGAACGGCCCAAGAAGTTCGTTTCTGAGGATCGCAGTCACTTAGGACAGGTCCCTCCTGTAGACCCACTGTCCCTGGGCCAGCGGCAGGATGCACAGGAAAAACTATGTCCTACAACACGAGGGAGAGATCCCCGTCCCCTGAAAGCCCTCTCACCTCCCTTGTCTGATGGATGTCTGTGCGGACACTGGAGTGCTGGTGGGGGAAGTACTGGCAAAGGCGTGGTGGCCTTGGTCCCGGCTCCGTTCAGCTGCTCAACTGTAGTGGGCTGAGGGTGGGAAGAGCCAACCATCAGATCAGACCACAAAGATGCAGAAGTGGTGCCACAGCCCTCAAGGGGTGGTCCTGGGTTTACGGAGCCCAGACAGAGGTCAGGCCCGAGAGCAGATCCTTTGTAAAGATCGCCTCATTCAATGCTCTTGAGTCACGTCTAGGGGGCCCCCGGGGGTGGGGTTGTGGTAGTAGGGAGCCAGCCAGGGCTTGACCCCAGGCACAATAGCACCCTGTGCTCTCCACTCTCAGTCAGGTAGGCTCATTTACTAACTGCTCAGCACAGCGTGTGGCACGCCACAAGCACTCCACAAAGACTGGGCCACCTGCCTGGCCCAAGGCAAGGTCTGCTCCTGATTGCTGGGAGAGGCCCTGGGAGCTCCACTGGAGTCTGCAACCGGGTCCTTGGCATCTGAGGCATCCGCAAGGAAGTGGGGTGTAATGACCACCTGGGGCATCCTTCCAGACAGAGGCAAGCCCTGCAGCTCCTGCAGTGACTTCCAGTGGCACGTCCCCCACAACCCTGCACAGACCTCACCTTCCCAGCAGAGCACAGAAATGCCACCAACACTTGTTTAGTGGCCCAAGTGTGACCAGGCGGGTACCTCGCAGCTTGTATTTCCGGGCTCAGAGGGCAGCCCAGCCTCACCCATTCATCCACCAAGTCCTCCCCGCCAAGCCCCCAGCCCAGGGTGACCCACTGTCATGCGCCCACGAAGGAGCAGGCAAGTGGGCCAGGAGCGGCCGCGAGTGCCCCGCAGTAGATCAAACACTGACGGGACCTCCACTGCTCTGGGGCACGACTCCCCAAGTGAAGGAACACCTCCAAGAGAGAAAGGGAGCAGGAAACACACCCACCCACGTGTTTAGCGCCGGCAGGGCCAGACACGGAGAATGTGCCAGTCACACAGCACGTTGCAGGGAAAGCCAGAACTCCAGCCAGACTCCTGCTTCCCAAATTCGCGCTCCTGTAGTCCGCACCGCCGGGGACGCCACCGCGACTAAGAGAAGTAGCCGGGTCAGTGGGACACTCATAGGAACCCACGATAGGAAAGCCGGGAGTGTGTGAGCTCAGTGGGCTAGGAGCGTGCAGCGGCCGGGGGCTCGGGGGCTCGGGGACTCGGGGGCTGGGGCCCTGTCCCAGGGGGCGGGACCACCGGCTTCCCTGCCAGCGCACGCGGCCCCGCTTGGGAGCAGAACCCCTGGCTTTCTCTGCTCCGGCGGGGGCCTGGGCCGCATAGGGTTCCAGGGCCCAGACCGCGAGGGACCGGAGACACGAAGCACTCTGGGGGGGCTCCGGGCTTGGACAAGTAGGCTGCGGACAGCGAGCTCCCAGACACGCGACCGGCAGACAGCGCCGCACTCCCTCACCACAAACCTACCGGATCCGCGCCGCCCGGCGGGCTCCATCTTGCGCCGCGCTCGGCGTTCTGGGAAACTGAGTCCTCCGCCGGACCAGCGCCGCGGCATCCGCACCTGTACAACTACGACTCCCACAAGGCACTGGGCCGCTACTCCCGCGGCCTGCCGGGTCGCGTAGCCCCTGCGCATGCGTCCTCACTTTTCTTCCGAGCCTCCCCTCCCCGGAAACAGCGGCTCTCCTTCCCGCAAAGAGCCGGAATTGAGTAGGGAGGGGAGGAAGGAGGAAGAGGCAGTACTGCGACTCCCAAAATGCTCGAGGGCTAACGGCCACCTCCGCGTTCCCGGGGCCCCAGCGCCACCTGCTGGAAGTCGCGAGCACAGCGGCCGCCTCAAACCGGAAGTGCGTCTTCGCGCGCGGCGCCGTTGCCGGGTGCTTCCGGACCGCGCCAGTCGTGGGGAAAAGGAGGGGGTAGGGGTTTCAGCTGAGCCCTCGGCTCAACCTCTAGGCGTCCTGGCCTCGCCTGACCACCGCGATGGCCTGGCTGGCCGCGTCCACCCGGCCTCTCCTGTGCGGCCCCCGCCGGCCCCCGCTCCTCTCGTGGCTGCAGTCTAGGAGTGGTCGGGAAGCCCAGGCCTCGCTCCTGGGACGGCCCCTAGGCCGCCCCCCGCCCCACGCCAAGCACGGGCTGAGGCTGCTGCGTGCCCTGTGCCATGAGGCCAGGATGCCCCAGGGTCTCACAGGGCAAAGTAAGGGGGTGGGGGCTCCGTGGGCCACCCTGTTCTCCCAGCGACCCACCCCGGCGCAGAAGGCAGAGGGGTGTGGCAGGAGGGGCAGACCCCACTGAGACCCAATGACCCCAAATGCAGGGCTAGGGCTAGTTTATAAAATAAGCACCAGAGGAGACCGCTGTGAGTTCTCAGCGTGAACCCCAGCCAGGCGCTTGAGGCCTCAGGGGGTCAGTCTGGCATACACCAGGTCAGCGCCTGCACTCTGCTCGTGGTGACATCACCCAGCAGTTCCCCAGGTGGCAGCTGGGCCTCAGTCCATCACAGGTGTGGGTCGGGTGAGCTCCCCATGCAGAGGCTCAGACCTTCCTCTCCAGCCTTTGCAAGATGCGGCTTAGGCCGGGAGCTACCCAGCTTCTCCACAGAACACTTATAAGCACCCAAGCCAGCCAGGAAGAGTCCCTTCAGTGCATGGGAGGGGGTGGTGTCAGAGCTGTCCCCCAGGAGGAAGGGGAGTCTTGCAGGCCCCCCACCTCAAGCACATCCTACACCACAGTATCTGACTGCCCCCTCTGGGCTGTGCTGCCCCAGGAATAGGTGGGGGAGGTTGGGTGGGGGCTGTGGATGGTGGCACAGAACCCACGGAAGGGGCACCTGCCCTGCGGAGTGCTCTCGGGGGGCCCAGCACACCCTGCAAGGTCCCCAGAGCTGAGCCTCACCGCTGCTGGGCCCCCTGCCCCTCCCGCCACCCCCTGGGTCTCGGACGCTGCACGCACAGACAGTGGGTTAGCATGCCTGGATTTTCCTTCTTTATTGAATGACTTTCGAGATGTAATTACAGTGGAAGGTGACGAGTTAGAAAGGACAGGTGCACTGAAGGCGTAAGGCTGCTTGCAGACCCGGCTCTAGACAAGTGGCGGGAGAGGAACGAGAGTTAAAAAAGGCATGAGCCGTGCAGCCCGGGGGGCAGGTGGGTGGGCCACGGGGCCCCCAGGAGAGGCCTGGCTGAGCAGCAGGCAGACCCCCTCAGCAGCCGCAGAAGCAGAGGGGACCCCTGCCTCACAGTCCCCAAGGCCCACTCACACGCCGTCTATGGTGACTTCAGCCCCGAAAGGTAACGGGGAACTTCAGGACAAAAACATAACCTCAGAAGTAAAAAGGCTAATAAGTGAGCAGAGTAATACCGGAGAAGTTATATACACGGGCGGTGACGGCCCCTCCTCAGAAATGTCCGGTCACTCCAGGGGCACTGCAGGGTTCCCACCGGCCCTCCCCTGCAGTGGCAGCGGCTGGGGCCGCTCAGTACACGGAGCTGTTCCGGATGCCACAGCAGAGCACCATGCTCAGGATCATCTCGAAGATCTGCGGGGGGTTGGGTGGGACAGTCAGCACCGGCAGTCCTGGGGGGCGCCCTGAGCGGATGCCCAGCCCGTGCACTCACCATGATCACAGCAACCACGATGGCCGCAATGCCGATGAGGTACAGCTTCCCCGAGAAGAGGTCATCGATCTTCTGATGGCAGTCCTCCTGGGGTGGGCGGGGGGAGACAGCCCGCAGACGGTCAGGGGCGCGGGCCCTCGGGCCCCCACGGTGCAGCGGCCGGGCTCCTTGCGGAAGAGCAGGGAGGGGCTCGACCCCTTGGAAGAGGTGTGACCGGGGCCTGCTCTCTGCCAGGTTATCTCACACCCGTTTTAAAACGTGGAAATGGAACGTGCTGTGTGCGCTCTTCTGCTCAGGTCGCTGAGCCGCACGAAGAGGGTGTTGACCTAGGAGGCCGGGGCGCCCTCCACACCCACTCTCCCACTGGGAGCCGGGGGCAGAGACTCGCCGCCCCGTGGGCCCAACCCGCCAGCACCAGCCAGCCCCACCCAGCGCTGGTGGCGTCGACGCGCGGGAGCAAGCCTGGGAGGCCCTGCCGGCCCCACGTACCTTGAACAAGTTGCTGATGACGGTGCTGCCCGAGGGACAGAGGTTGTTCTTAAGCATAGAGGTGGTCAGTGCAGACAGTGTGCTGGAGCCACAGCAGTTGAGCTGCAGGAACCGAGGACCCTGCGGTCAGCCCTGGGCCCTCACGCAGAGATGACCCTCGGGAGATGGCCAGGGACACATCCCGCAGGCTGTCCCGGTCTGGCCCAGGGTGGGGGGCTGGGACGGTCTGCTCCAGGGGGAGAACTGAGCTCAGGGGCCCCTCTCCTCCCCTTCCTCCCACTGCACCCTGGCCTAACGGGCTCATGTGGCTATTAGGGATCCGTGGGTCCCCGAGAATCCCCCCAGGGGCGTCCCAGAGAGGGCTCCGTGGCCCACCAGGTCTGCAGTACTCCTTCTGTTCCTGAGGTCAGTGCTGGGGCCAGGCTCAACCCCAGCCGGGCCTTACCCAAGAGGACAACCCCCCATGCCCCCTCTCGCCTCCCCCCAGCACCCCCTCCCGCACCGTCTCATGGAAGGTCTTCACCACGGCCTTGGCGTTGTTGGCGTCGTCGTCCACCACGGCCTGCTGCAAAGCCTGGTCGTAGAACTGCTTCACGTCCTTGGCGATCTGGGGGAGGGGTGTGCAGGAGGGGTGCGGTCACCCCACCACAGGGACCTTCCCTGGGGGGCAAGCATTCACCTGGCTCTCCCGAGAACATGATGCTTCCAGGGTAGACCTGGATGCACCCCCCCCCCCCCAGCCTGAGGCTGGGAGACAGGTGGCCCTGACTCCTACTTAGCCCCTGTGCTGCCTCCTCCAGAAAGCCCTCTGTGACCTTTCTACCAGGCAGGCCCCATGGGGAGCCCCAAAGAGCACTCCGCAATCCAAGGGTAGGCCCAACCCATTCCCCACAACCTGAGCAGCAGGCCCTCCTCCCCTGCAGCCCGGCCAGGATGGACCCCACCGCTGCGGTCCCAGGCTCACCTGGTCTTTGTTGACAAAGCCCCAGATGCCGGCGGCTACTTCACAGGCAAAGAGAATGACCAGGCAGGTGAAGAACTGGGGAGGCCGTGCAGGACCCAGAGGGAAGGGCAGAGACACCGGGGATGAGAGCAGGCATGGGGCAGCTTAGGGCTGGCCATGTAAGATGACACATCCGACTGACCGACAGGTGTGTGTGCGGGTGAACGTCCCGGCCAGGGACGAGCCGTGTAGAGGGGGAAGACTCGGTCTCAGCTGTGACCTGCTGAGGTTCTCAGCATCCCCGCAGGCCGGAGCTCAGTGGGTCGGGGCTGCAGGCCCGCACAGCCCCAGGGGGGGTTGGCCCCAAGTGAACCCTTCCGTACCCCAAGTCTCCCTCTCCCTGTGGGTAGGGGGTCACCATGACACCGGCGCCCACTGCCCATGCCTCCTGGCCTGGCCTCAGCTTCCCCAATGAGATTGGCCGAGGGACTAGGACATGCCCTCTATTGTATCTGTGGCTTTTTATTAAACACAAAGAAAGGCCACTGTAGAGCTATGAGTTAGGAACCAGACGTCACAGCAATCGACCAGGATGGGATTTCTGAACTGCACAGGGAACCCGGAGGGCTGACATTCTGGGAAAGGTCCCCAGGCCACCCCGTGAGCCCCCCTCCAAGGCCACACTGGCAAGGGGGCCCATCAGAGCTGAACACGGGGTGCCTCCAGCAGAACTCTGGGTTCTGCCTCTGCACCCCCCTCCCGCCCCCACCCGGCCCCGGAACTTACCGTCCCCAGCAGGCACTGGGACTCCTGGATGGCCCCATAGCAGCCCAGAAACCCCACGAACATCATCACGGCACCCACGGCGATGAGGATATAGATGCCTTTATGGGGGAGCAATGGACACCCTCAGTGAGCAGTGTCCCCCCCCAGAGCCCCTCCCATACCCTCTGCCCAGGACTCGGGCCACCCTGCCCCCGAGGAGCAGTGAGGGCACTGCAGCCTGGCCACCAGGCGAGCGCCCCTCCCGCGCCTGCACCCCTCCTCCGCCCGCGGGTCTGCACCCTGTGAGCTAGGCCTCCGAGGGCCGGGCCAGGACTGACTGGCACAGCACAGAGCTCGGAGAGCTCTGCCAACAGATCTTTACACGGCCTCCCTCCTGGGGGGAGGCCCGTGGACAGCCTGCATCCACTCCGGTTCCTGAGAGCCTCTGCAGCCCAGTGGGGGCCACGAGGATCACCCCCTCCTGGTGCACAGGGCCGTGCCCACTCCTCTCGGACAGGGGGTCAGATCCAGCGGCTCCATGTGGCTCCTTGGGCTGGAGGAGTGGGCTCGATCAGCTTCGAGGGACTGGAGCCTACTGGAGGCGGTGGCCTGGCAGCTGGGGTGGCCCCACAGACGATGGTGCATGGTGTGGGAGGGACAGTTCCAGGATGGCACACAGGGGTACCCACCAGGCTGGGCATGGGGTCCTGGGGAGGCAGGAAGGGCCAGCACACGGTGGGGGGGGTGCCTCTGGCCTGGCTGCACTGCCTTCTTGGTGCCCACGGCCCACCCAGACAGGTCTGGTTCTGATAAGTGTGGTTGGGGACCCACTGGGCTCTGCAGTGTCGCTCTGGATGCTGAGGGGGCCCTGGTAACCTGCCCCCCCCCCCGCCAGCATGGGACAAAGAACCCTTGTCAGGGCCCACATCTGCTCCCCCGCCTCCCTGGCAGGCCCAGCCCACCTCGGGGCCAGTAGGAGGCTCTAGGAGGCCAGTCCCGGATGGGCAGGGACTCGGCAGCCCACGGGGCCGCTGCAGAAGCCTGGGTCCCGGGGCTGGGAAACCCTGCTTCTACCCGGCCCCGCAAGTGGTCCAGTGGCTGGAGCTGCTTCCCCTAGGGCAGCCCCCCATCCAGTGCCAGGAGAGGCAAGTGGCGGCCCCTGCAACTCAGAGTCGGGCCCCACGGTGACAGCCCGACGTGGCAGCTGTGAGGGGCAGGCCGGTAGGACAGCGCCTGCTTTATCCTATGGGACCACCTCCCCCCTGGGGTCCGGGCACAGTCCCGCAGCCTCGCTCCTCATGGCAAGGGCCGGAACAGAAGCAGCAGATCGCCGGGTGCCCGGCCGGTCCCCGAGCCTGTGACCGGGGCTCCGGAGCCCTCCCAGCCCAGTCCTGGCTTGGACCAAGGGAGCCGTCAGCTACTCTACCAAGCTGGACCAGATGGAGAGGACCGCAAGAGCAGGAGCTGCCCCGGCCATGAGGCGGGAGGGTGACCCCTTCCCAAATCACCAGCACCCCAGGCCCTGGAGAGGGGGTGCAGAGAGCAGCAGCCCCCAGAGAGGATGCTGCGGGCTTGAACCCCTGGGGAAGGGAAGGGGGACACCTGGGAGGAGGTCTGCGGGAGACAGACAGTTCTCGTGGGTCTGGAGGGTACCTGCTTGCCCTGGACACGCAAGCAAAGCTAGGACTGCCCTGCTCCTGACGGTGCACGGCCCCTGGCAGACCCTGGGTGATGGTCCTCGGGGGTGCCTTTGGAGCAGGCGGCGGGGGGCCCTCTCCTCCGGAGACAAAACCTCGAGGGGCCCCACAGCCCAGGGGGAGCCTAGGACTCTGGAGATGGAGGCTCGGGAACCCCTCCAGGGACAGCTGGCTCTGGGAAACCACGGCCAGAGCTGCAGGCTCCCGTCTCCAGGGAGGAAAGGGGCCACCCCACTGGTGCTCCTGAGTCAGACCTGTCCACCTTACAGCTCAGAGAGGTCATGGGCTGGGAAGGGACACACATCCCCTTTGTGGCTCCATGGGGCCCTGGGGCATCCCTGCTTCAACAACCAGCATCCATCACAAGCACGTGCCCCCCTCCCCCCTGGAACAGCAGCTGGGAGGGACCCAGACCCCTTCTGGGCTGCACCCAGAATACCAGGCCAGTGGGGGACCACTGGTCTTAACACGGAGCCCCGAACCCTAAAGGCCCCCACACACTTCCTGCCCTGCTGCTAGGCCTGTGGGGACCGAGGGGCCAGGCCAGGCCGTTCCTTTAAAGGACAGAAACAAGGCTTCCAGAGCCCCACAAGGGCCAGGCCCTGCCTCCCACTGGCTGGGGACCAACCTAAGGAGGAGCGAGGCTCCGCAGGACAGGGTGGGGCAGGGGTGGGGGCTCGATCCCCTGAGGGGGCCACAGCTGGTGCCTGGGAGGCAGACAGGCAGCCTAATAAGGCAGCAAGGTGTGGCTGGGGGGGGGCAGCCTGAGTCACGCTGGCCCCTGCCTCACCCTGGGGCCTGAGTCTCCCTCCCCCTCAGCGCCAGCTGCCTCAGCTGCCAGTCCTGCTGCCCAGGCAGGCATCCAGCCCCACCCCTTCCCCGCGAGCCTCCCCCGAAATACCCACCACGAGACACAGCTCCCCCGCCCCCACCCAGCGGCCTCCTGCCCCGAATCAGCCCCCAGAGGCCATCTGGTGGGGTCCCAACAGCCCACACATCCCGTGAAGTTCCAGCGCTGCCTGGGAGCCTGACTCCTGCCCCACGCACCCCCCCACCCCCCCACCCCAGCCAGGCAGTGGACCTCCTCTGAACCCAGGCCTGCAAGGCCCCCGGGGCAGACCTGACTCCACCCACGCTCTGTCTCTGTCTCACCCTCTTTCCCAAAGAGCCCTTCCTGGCAGGCCTCGTCCTGCCCAGCAGCCCAGCACACAGCAAGCCCCATGGAGCTGGCCCACGCCCTGCCTCCTCCTGGAAGCCCTTCCTGACCGCCTGTCTGCAGCAGTCATGATCAGACGCCTTGAGGGTCGTTCTTGCTGGTCCCCAGCCCAGAGCCAGCCAGGTCCTGGGACCCCCAGGTGACTCACCTACATAGAAGGTGTTGGGCGCAGGCCTGTCTCCGAGCTCCAGATAGAGGAGGTTGGTGGTCTGCGGGTCGTGGCGCAGCCACAGGGCCACACCCAGGATCACGCCTCCGGCCAGCTGGGGAAAGAACAGGTGCAGGGTTACGTGCCCAGAGCGCCACAGCGGTGAGTGGGCTGAACCACACCAACATGCAGGGGGGCAGGTGCTGGGCCCTCGCCCCACCTGCCTGCCAGCCCGGGGGAACCCTCTCCAGGTGGGGTGCCAGGCACTGCGGCGGTCTGGGCTGCCTGCCGGCTCCACACGTCTGCTGTGCGGACCTAGTACCTGAGATGCCCCGGGAAGGAAGGCCTGGATGTTGGGGACCACATGTCCGATACTGGATGGGGCACGCTTATGTCAAAACAGCATTGATTTTTTTAACTACAGCTCAAATGTAACTGGATGTCCTGTGTTTTTGTTTTCTAAATCTGGCCACAGTCCCCACCAGACCCGAGGACCCCAGGGACCGCAGGCCCCTCCTCTAAGGGGGTGATTCCAATAGTCCTCAGCTCATCTAGGAACCCCGTGCAGGGGACTCCAAGTCTTTGGTGTCAAGAGAAAGAGGGGTGGGGATCTGATGCCACCAGGGCCCTGGTGGGGCCAACGGAGGGAACGACAGACATGGGGAGGCAGCAGAGGCTGGCAGCATCCAGGAAGCCACGGGCGCAAGGGGCTGGGCCATTTGCAGGACAAATCCTTACTGCTGTCAACCCTGGGAAGGGAAGCCGCTGCAGGAGGAAGGAAGCACGCTGTGCTCCCAGAGAGGCCAGGGGAGGGGCCTCCTGAGCCACAGGGGCAGGAAAGGGGGCTCTGCTCAGAGCCTGGCGGGAGGGGCAGGGGCTTCTGGCTCAGGGAGTCCCTCCAGACTCACCATCCTGTGAGCTCAGGGCCATGGCGGGGGGGTGGGGGGCGCATTGCTGAAGGGGAGCCCAGACCATGCCGGGCCAGCCTACACATCTCACCAACCCAGGCCAGCGGCCGCGCTGCCCTCCATGCCCCTGCCTCCTGTCCTCCAGGCCGTCCCAGCCTCAGACGCCCCACCGGGGTGAGCTGCTCCCAGGGCTACGAGCCTTGGTGCGGGTCAGAGGGCTTGCTACGCAGCTGCCAGCTCCCGGCTTCCTCTTCCTACCACCTCGGGCCCGCAGCAGCAGACACTGATTTCCGCCCGCCCCACACACACACACAGGCCCAGAGCTGCATGTCCCACGGCAGGGAGAAACCCCCCCAAGAAAACCACCTGGCCAGATAGGCACCTGCCCCGAGGCCCCGGCCAGGGAGCAGACCCCCGACGTGGTTGCCGGCGGCGTGTGTATGACTCCAGGCCCCAGTCCCACGGGCTGCCCCATGGAAAGCCCCAGCAGCTCCCCGGGGCCCTCCACACCGGGCTCAGCGGACAGTAAGGCTGGCGGGGCTCATGCCCACAGCTCCCTCGGAGCACCCGTCTGCCCCCCACTAGCCCGGGATTTCCATTTTTCAGCCCACTTCTCCCAGAGCTCCAGGTCTGGTTGGAGGGGCAGGCCGAGGCTCTGAGGCTCTGCCCTGTCCTCGAACAGGTGTGGGGAGGGCCGTCAAGGGCCTGCCGTGCACCTGCTCTGGCCGGGGTCCCCTCCCATGGCCCTCCGGCCACCTCGGAGCCCTCAAAGGGCAGGGCCTCCAGCTCCCAGCGTCCTGGGCCTCTCGGTGGCACCTGGTGGCAGCGGGACAGGGCCAGAGGGCCCACAGGACCACGGAGGCAGGGCGGGCGCCCCAGAGTCCTCAGAGCCTCCCGAGGTGGCTGCCATCTGTGGCTCCTCGGGGAGGCGGTGTCGAGGCTGAGGGTTGCCGTGGTAACTCTGGCTTGAAACCGTCACTTGTTCTCTTTTGAAACTGTGGTCCAGAGCTGCCTTTGTGAGAAGTCCCAGGACGGAGGGGGAGGGGCGGGGAAGCCCCTGTCCCGGGCCTCCCTCTGTAGTCCCTCTGTAGTCCCAGAGCCCTGGCCACAAGCCCCGACTCAGCCTCCCTGTCCCCACCACTGGAGGGGGGCGGAGTGTGGAGCGGCGCGTGCCCCCTGGCCCGGCTGGGACCTCTCCCACTTTCGCCCCAGCAGCTGGGGAGACAAGCGTGTCTTGGGGTGCACAGTCCTAACAGAAATGCAGTGGGGGCAGTGCTGGTCCCACTCCCCAGTGGCCACCTCTGCCGCTTGGGAAGGGCTTTCCTTCACACTCCGGGGCAGGGGCGGCCTCAGACCCCCCGTGGCCCCCAGGTCTGCACTCCTGGAGGTAGAGGGAGCGGTCCTGCCTTCAGACTGGGAGGACCCAGTACCGACGTGCCCCTGCTTGCCGGGACCCCGGGCCCTCCAGGCCCTGCACAGACCCCCGGGGTGGGGCCAGGTGAACGCAGTGGTGGCGAGGTCTAACCCTGTTCCCAGACGAGGAAACCCGCGTGGCAGGGGGCAGATCACCAACCAGGGAGGGACAAAGGCAGCACCCCGACTCAGAGGGGGTGGAAAGCCCTCCACGGGGAAGGGAAGGCTCATGCCCCGCCATTCACGCACTGGCAGGAACGTGGAAGCAAGCGGGATGCGGTGAGCTTCCGAGCCCAGCCCACACCTGCCACGCGGCCACCCCTGCCACCCCAGGTGCCTGCCCAGGGACGCGAACGTGTGTGTCCACACCACAACGTGGGCCCTGGTGTTCCCAGCCCCAGACCGGGCCCAACCCACTCATCCTTCCACTGGTGCACAGACGAGATGAACAAGAACACAGTGGGGTCCCAGCGGCAATGAGAAATGTACTGCTCAGAGAACCGTGCTGAGTGACAGACACCACACCAAAAAGAAAGAACTTCCCTTTCTACAAAAGTGTCAGAGATGCAAATTTCGCGCCGTGACAGAACACAGGCCACCGGCTGCTGGGGGCCGGGGGCGGGATCATGAGGTCCCCAGATGCTTTTGGGGCTGCTGGATGTGTCCATGATAGCGACGCAGTGACCGTTCCACAGGGATCTACCTACGTCAAACTTGTATGTTTGAAATCCGTGCACTCTATGTCCAATAAAGCTGATTTAACCCCCCAACTCCCCACTCAGTCCCCGACGGCTGAACTTCTAAGCAAGACTTTTAGGAGTAAATGTTTCTTCTGGGCCCCAAAGGATCCCAGGGGCCGTCTTGGTGCCGACCGGGTCCCACGGCGAGGAGCCAGACACGCTGGGCTCTCCAGGCTTCCCGGAGCCCGCGGCAAGCATCTGGAGACGTCGCATTGAAGTCGTGCCCACAGAACCGGGGTTTTAGGGTCAAAGCGGGGACTTGAGAACTGTGGAGCCCGGACGGGCATTACACAACTGAGTCCAGCATTCAGGGAGAGGGTAGGGCCCGGAGCGTGGCAGCCAAGGGTGCCCCGCCGCACATCGGGGTCACCTCCACACCCTTACTGGAAAATGAGGATGGAAGTTACCTATGCTAATGTCCCAGCCACTGCACAAGGCCGCTGCGAGCACCAGCACTGGGAGTCCCAGCAGGCGGGCCAGCTGTAGAGACCCCCCCACGGAGCCCTCTGCGCAGCGTCACAGGACCCCTCACCCACCGGAAGCGGAGCGGCCATCTGCTCCTGCCCCGGAGGCCGTGCCCCCGAGAGGCCCTGCAGCTGGGCGGGCAGCAGCGCTGGGGAGGGCGCCGGCTAGCTGGGCCACAGGGAAGGTCCCACGGCGGGGACAGCACGGCCAGTTCAGGACTCTGTGAAAGATTCTGTTTCTGTTTCTTTCTTCTTCCTTTCTGAGAATTGATAACTAATGGCGTCAGCTGAAACAGGAGGGGACTGCCAAGCACGCTGGGTTCCTGCCCGGCCCGCCGGCCGTTTCCAAGAAGCCGCTGAAAGGGAGCAAGAGGGAGCGGGTGCTGCCCGGGCAGGCCTGGGGCTGCGTGCCCTCGGCCGCTGGGCCCCCACACCCCGAGCGCTCGCCCCCAGCCCCACCCACGGAGGCCCTGGGGCAGCAAGGGCGCTGGCGTCACTCACACCTTCCCCGCAGCAGTGCAGGGTGCTGGGGGCAGGGGTGGGGGGGAGCTCCACCGCAAGGGGGGCGGGGCGGGGGCACCTGGCTCCACCCCAACTCTCCTCCCCGATCTCCCACCTCCAGGGGTGCACACGCTCGAGGGAAAATGCACCAGGAAGCACCCACTTGGCTGGGTGGCTAGGGGGTCCTGGAAGCCTGGAGAACCCCCCCCAACCAAGTAGGGCAGTGAAGGCCAGAGGCAGGAAGTAAGGCTGGAAATACCCTCAGGGACACGGGGCTAAATCAGAAGGAAGAGGTACAGCAGAAATGCTTTTAGGATGGGCTGGGGGCGGAGGAGGGAGTCCTGGCAGCACCCCTCAAGCTGGGTAGGGGTCCTGGGTTCCTGCAGACTGACCCTCGCTCTCCACCCACCATGAGGGGACAGGGCCAGACGCCTCCCTCCCTGGGTGACACAGGCCCAACTCAGGCCTTCCCTGGGGGTGGGCAGCTGCCCCCATGGCCCTGTCGTGGCCTCTGCGAGCAGCTCAAGGCAGGAAGTGTGGAGGGAACAGCAGGGACCCTCACCTCGGCCAGGAAGCAGAGCCTCGCTGGGGGCCCCTGGACCTCAGGAAGCCGCCTGGCCCAGCATCTAGCAGTAGGCAGCAAGGGGTCATGACCCAGGCCCTCCTGGGGCCCACCAGCTAGGGGCTGCGGGAGCCACTTCCCACCAAGAGGTGAGTGCAGGCCCCCGCCACACCCTGCCACCTCCAGGGGCACATCAGAGATCCAATCCCACCCTGGGGAGCGAAGCCAGGAGGAGGCCTGCTCCCCTGCCCCAAGCCGACCCCACTGTGGGGAAGACCCTCTGTCCCTGCAGGGAGGGGCCCGTGGACACAGAGGTCCCAGGGACCTGCCAGTGAAAGGCACAGGACAGGATGCAGCAGGAGCCGGCCTGCGTCACACAGGGAGGATCTTGGTGGGCTGGGCAGTGACTGGGGAGGCAGATGGGGGCAGGGAGGCTCAGGCAGGGGACCAGAGGGCAGGTGGAGGGCTCCCAGGGCAGGTCAGGATGGCTTTGTCCCTGTCCCAGGGGAGCCCCAGGCCTGGAGTCATACCAGGCTGGGAAGCAGCAGAAGGGCCTCCTCCATGGTCACCTGGGGACCTCAGCCTCCCACCACCCCAGCAGGCATGATCATGGCCAGGCCCCAGCTGGAGGCTAAGGGGACAGCTCCAGCTCAGGGCCTTGCTGGCCCAGGGGAGTGCTACCTTGTGGGAGCTGGGGGGTCTTACCACCTCGAGACAAAGTGAAAGGCCATCTATCCAAAGGGTGGGTGGCTGAGCCCCTGCGTTAGGGAGCAGTGTGGGCCCTTCAGCCAAGCAGAGCCACAGCTGTGTGAGAGGGTGAGCTCCCCGTGAGCTCGGGGCAAGACCAGGGTTGGTGGTTCCCAAACCTACGGCCTCTTGGAAGCCCCCACCCCCCACCTCCCAAGACCAAGGGCATTGAGCTCCTGGGCTCAGGCCTCCCAGCCCCAGGACTGGAGACCCAGGGAGGCAGGCAGAACTCACTGCTGTTGCCCTGGTCGCACCCGGGTGCCTCCCAGCCCTGGGTGTCAGCCCGAGCGCCGGGTACGGGCTGTCGGCAGCAGCGTGGAACCCAACTCAGCACCCACCCCTAGATGATGGTGCAGGTAAGACAGGTTACAGGGCGCTGCTCAACATTCCCCCAGGCGAGTTATAACCCAGGCGAGCCGGGCGTGGGTCACCCAGCCACCGACTCTGCAGGGAGGGCGGCCCTGGCTTCCTGTCTTTTACCTTCTTGACAATGACCCTGATACCCAGGCACCGTGGACAGGCGGAGCAGCGCTAACTTTCAAAGTTAGAAGACAGGGACAAGGGGGCATGAACCCCCGGCCCTGGCTGAGCGAGCTGCTGGCCCCCGGGGTCCCCAGGCCTCTGCGGCTCCCAGCTCCCCCATCCGGGGCACCATCACCACCAACTAGAGGAACTTCTGGGTCCAACCCCACCTCCTAAGCCCCTCCCTCTGGCCAGCCCTCATCTCACGCCCAGGGAAGGTGGCCGCCCCCTCCCTGGCAGCTAGCTTAGCAAGGGAAATCCTCCGCTAGCGCACTGGGGATGGCCCCCTGCCTGCTCAGGGGCACTCCCCTAGCATCTGGGGGTCCACCTGGAAGCCTCCAAGTGGTCCTGTGTGAATTAGCACCAGCTCTGCCATCAGGAGGGGCTTGGGCCAGGCCCCAGAGTAGGAACTCTGTGTGCTCTGGGGGCAGGAGAGCACTGAGAAGTTTAGAGGTTTCTGGAAGCATGCTGGGTCAGACCACATTCTGCAGGATAGATGGAAAACAACTCGGGAGAAGGGTCCTGAGGGCCAATTGCAGATGAGCCTGGTTCTTGGACAAGGATAAGGCATGCTGGCCATGGGGCAGCTCCAGGGCTGAACACCACCCAGGCCTCACTGCGTGCCCTGGCCATAGAGAGAACCCCTGTGCCTCTCCCCTATCCCCACCCTGAAACACTGGGCCGGTGCAAAGGTGCCCATCAACTCCTCCCACAGGTGCCTGGACTTTGCTGTATTGATTTGATGACCCTGGGTTCTTGCCCTCTCGGAGTCTCAGGCACTGGAATGAAGCAATGGGGCAGATGATTTGGGGGGAGGGCCTTTTTGGGTCCATCTCCCTGTCTGGACTTCAAACCAGAATGAGCCAGAAACTGGGGATGAACTCAACTTCTGGAGGCAGACCTGAGCTGGTGGGGGGGTGGGAACCCCCTGGCGGGAGGGGGGGGCACTGCATCAGCCCTGGAGCTGCACCCACCAGGGTCCCAGGACTCTTGGTGCCTGGACATCCTCTTGGGGCGGGGGGGTAGTTCGTTCCAGGGACAGACCACAGACTTCCTCTTCTTGTCCCAGCCCAACAGCCATTTCCCCCAAAGCTCTGCCACTCAGTCCGTCCACTCGCCCACCCCCTGAAACCGGCACAGGAAATCCCCACCCCCACCCAGAGCCTGCCAGGGTCACACATCCCCTCTCCCGGAAGGAAGGCGACAGAACCGCTAAGTGACAGACAGTCATGTGCTGTCTGGAAGCGAGAATTAAATGCCAGTTAGCGAGGCTTCTAATCAGCCCTGTTCCCAGCCCCGTCTGGCTGCCCTACCTCTGGAAGACAGCCACTGAAGGCATCAGGCTGCAGGAGTGGCCAGGCCCAGGCGCGGGGCACTGCGCTCTCTCTGGCCAGCCTCCAAGGACAGGCCTGTGATCGTACCCACTTCACAGATGAGGAAAGCGAGCGGGGCTCACGCGTGCCAGCTGCCTGCCCCAGGTCACACGGAGGGGAGCCTCTCTCTTCCTGACATGCCCAGCAGCAGGATCTTTGAGCACCAGCGGCCTCTGCCAGGAAACTCTGGGTCCCACCCCAACCGGAAGGATTTCCACGCTGCTGGGCAGGGTGTCTGCACCGTCTCCCAGGCTTGGCCCGGGCTGCCGCTCATGCTCCCACTCCTGTCCCCGCCTCACGGCCTGATGATGCCCACCAGCCCAGGGAACCCCAAAGCAGGCTGTGGTCAGACATACTGAGTGCACACTGCCTAGGGCCCCGAAGTCCCGGCTACTGGAGGAGAGAGACGCGCCTGTGGGCGTGCAGGGTGAGGGGGCTCCTTCCCGGAGAAGCCAGCCTGGCCACCTCTGAAGCCTGCTCCCAGGTGGGAGCCTTGTCACTCTCTACAACGGAACTTTTTAAGAGTGCCCCAATGCAGACACCCATTGTCAACGTCTTCTCCTGGCTCCCCTCAGCACCCATTCCTGCACGGTGGCCAGGGTACCCGGCAAGCGAGAGTCAGACCAGGCACCAGGGGCCCTCCCTCACCCAACGCCCTCTGGGGCACCCAAGCCCCTTCCCCAGGGCACTGCCCACACCAGCCAAGGACAGCAGTCTTCCTGCTGGCCATCCGGGCCCTATGATGGTTTCCTGAGTTCGCCCCTATGGGTGTTGGCTATCCACCGGCCCCGGGGATGGGATGTGGAGGACGGCCACCTTAGGGAGCGCAGGAAGCCAAGGCCCAGGACCTGGACCCGAGCAGTGGGGTGAGCGCTCACCATCCAGAACCAACCCCGTAGCAGCACGCCATCAGCCGGGGGAGGCGGGACGCCGCCAGGGTACAGAGGGGCCCTGCCAGAGTGGTGGCCCCCAGCCGCACCCTGCTCAGCTCTGCCTGCCCCCACTGTAGACGTGGGTGCGGCCACAGTGACCAGAGAGAGGAATACAGTTCTCAATGCTCAGCTGGGTGGCCCGGGAGGGGAGAGGCCTGGAAACATTGCCTTCAGCCTCAATAAAGAGCAGCCCCTGGGGATGTGTTAGGCCTCCACCCCAGCTGCCTGGGGAACTACCAGGCTCGCCCGAGCAGAGTGGGGGGTGAGCGGGGCTGCCCTGGAGACCTCCCAGGCTGGGTGGCGGGGAGGGACTTACCCAGCACGGACACGCAGCCCGAGGACAAAATCCGCTCCAGGACACATCCTGTACCTCCGTCTACCCTCCGCCCCCTGGTCAGGGTCCTCACCCCACATCCAGGCTCTGCTCGTAGGGGATGGGCTCGAGGCCAGCAGAGGGGCATCTGGGTGTCCCCCTGACCCCCTACGTGCCCAGGTCACAGCAGGCAAAAGCTAAATCGCACTGAACACCACCCCTTCGGCAAAGGTCCCTGGGGCAGTTCAGGCCAGACCTGGCCCTTCCTGACAGCCCCACAGCTCCCCACTCCCAGGCAGAGGCCAACGGCCACAGCGGCCCCCCCACCTGTGCCCCCACCCACCCAGGTGGGGTGTGACACCTCCACTCCACCCCCAACTAGAGCTTGGTCCAGTCTCTGTCCTCCCCACCCCCAACACCTCACGGCCCCGAGATCCGCACTGGGACCCTCCACACTGGGACCCACCGGCTGTCCAGACGGGAAACAGACGTCCCCTGCCCCACACTTGCTCCAGGGACCATTCCAAAAGTTCACCCTCCCGAGTCTACTTGAGAACTGCGCTGTCCACTGGATGTTGTCATGGTCCTTTCTGAGAAGAGGTGCGCAGCCCGGGGCGGCAGAGGGGTCCAGAGGGGTCCCAGGCACTGCCCAGGGGACTGGCCAAAGGGAAGCAGGGCAGGGCCAAGAGAGGGGTTCCTGCACCCACTCAGGGCCCCTCCCCAACTCCAACACAGGCAGGAAACAGAAACAAAACGAAAGCACCGTGGTCACTGGCCAGCAGTTACCACCCAGGCCAGGAAAACGCAACTTGCAGGTCAGCAGCCTGGAGCCCCAGAAACCCTCCTGCACCCCAAGATGACCATCCTGTGGGTACTTCTTTCTAAGATGGATGTCCAAGCCCACACCTAAGCCCAGACCTGGGCATCCGCTGGGACCCAGGCCCCCTAGGAAGGAACGCAGAGACCCGCAGGTCCTCAGAGCCTCCTGCCCTGGGCCAGCTCAAGACGGCCGCCCCAGCCCCACTCCCCTCAAAGCCTCCACAGCCTCCTGAGCGAGGGGGGACCGCAATCTCGGACTGGCTGAGGAGTGGAGGGGGGCCGGCCCCACAAAGCGCGGCGACCGCGGTGCTGGCGCCCAGCATGCGAGCCACGAGGGGCTGAGGCGCTTCCTGCGCGGGTGCCGCCCCGGCCCAGACCCTCACTGCCGTCCCCGGGCGGCGGCGGCGCACTGGGGTGAGCGGGGCTGGGCCAAGCGCGGAGCGGACGGTTCCCAAGACTCGGACCGAGGGCGCCCCCCCCCGCCCCCGCCCCGGCAGCCCATCCAGGGGCGGAGGCCCCGATGAGCTCATGGGGGCGGGGCGCCGGGAGCCCCGCCCCCTAGCCCCCTCGGTCCCCGCGAAGCGGGGTGGTCCCTGACACCGCGGCCCGCCGCTCCGAGCCCGCACCCGCCGCGCCGGCCGCCATCACCCGGCGGGCACAGACCCGAGGCCCCCAAACGCCCCGGCCCGGCCGCGGGGCCCTGGGCCCGGCCGCACAGAAGCCCCGAGATCCGGCTCGCAGCAACCCTCCCCGGACGACCCCCACCTCCCCGCCAGCCGGCCCAGGACCCCCACCCGCGCCCGGCGCCCACAGGTGGCCCCGCAACTTGGCGGC
This sequence comes from Ursus arctos, assembly GCF_023065955.2. Classification (NCBI taxonomy): domain Eukaryota; kingdom Metazoa; phylum Chordata; class Mammalia; order Carnivora; family Ursidae; genus Ursus; species Ursus arctos. Next base: position 46,777,859 of record NW_026622908.1, read on the forward strand.
CTGGCTGCGCCCCCTCTGCTGGGCCTAGCGAGGCGTGCGGCCTGCCGGGCTCGGGGCGCCCCTGGCCCCCGCCCTCCTCCAGCCGGGGCTCACCCAGAAGACGAAATTGAAGACGAAGAGCAGGTACTTGATGCACTTGGTGCAGCCCTCCACCCCCATGGCGGCGCGGGCGGCGAGCGGCCTGCGGGGTGCGCGGTGCGGGCCGGTCCTGGGCGCGGGGCCTGGCTGGCGGCGGGTCCGGGACGCGGGCCCGGGGCGCGGGGCGCAGGGTCTCGGGGGCGCGGGGCGCGGGAGGCTGGGCCGGGGCACACTGGGTTGACCGCCGCCGCTGCGCGCTCGCTCTCTGCCCGCGCGCGCGCCCCCGCCGCCTGTTATAGGGCGCCGAGGCCCCGCCCACCTCCCCCGCCCCGGCCCCGCCTCCCGCCGTCCGAGCGCGCAGCCCCTCCCCCCTTCGAGCACGCGCTCGGTTGGGGGTCAGACCCGGGTGCCCCCAACCCGCTGGCCTGAGCCCTGGAGGGACCGCGCGGGGGGAGGGACGGGCCCGCGTCCAGGGGCGCCCTGGGAAGACCTTCCCCTTCTCTCCCTCAGGCTCTTCGGACAATCCAAGGAGGCTCCCTGGAGGAGGCGATACACCAGCGATGGCGCTGCCAAGAGAGTTCCCCGGGTGGGGACCCTGGGTGAGTGACCAGGCCGGATGAGTGTCGGCCTGAAGACCCTGCAACGCGATTCCAGACCGCCAAGCCCTTGTCCCGCGGTAAGGGGGAGTTGTTGAGCACTGTTAGGGGTGTCTGTGTTTGGGAAGGTCCCTGAGAGGGTGACTCTAGACCAGTGTTCAATGTCTAGGAGACCCAAGCCACCTGTAGGACAAGCTCCAAATACCGTGTGTGTGCTCTGTGCTTACTGTGGTGGTGCCAGTCCCTGGGGAGGCCAGCCCCACAGTGCACCCAGCCCCCTGAAGGTGTGGGGGCCCGGCCCTGCTGCCCTCACCCCCTGGCTGATGAGGACACCCGTGGCCAGGTGACACGCGGATGAAGAAGTGGAAATGTTCTGTGTCTGCGTGAGCCTCACGCCAATGACCGCGGACCCACTGAGGCGTGGCGGGTGCCCCCCAGGACCGGGGTTTGTCGATGAACCTCACCGCCGAGCAAGCGGCCACGGGAGGCCCGCTGCTGCAGAGTAGCCCGAGCTCATCCCCTCGCTGTGCTCCTGCTCCTGTAGTTTTCTTCGGGGCTAATTTAAGAATCTGTTCTGGGGGCGCCTGGCTGGCTCAGTCGGTAGCGCGTGCGACTCTGGATCTCAGGATTGTGAGTTCAAGCCCGTGTTGGATGTGGAGCCTACTTAAAAAAATTAATGATACAGATAAAATGTAATAAAAAAATAACATCAAAACCCATTGTGGCTTCCTGCTAGTGTAAGAGCTACAAGCACGTGTCTGTACACAGTGGAATGTTTGTGCACGTTGAGGTGACGTTGTAATAAAAGTGGCTTAAGTCCTCACATGGGGGGTCTGCCAGGATCCTGTTTGCTGAAAAGGAGGCAGAAGAGGCCTCCGGGGTGAGGGACAGGGGGCGGGGGTGGGGGCCAGCACTCCGAAGCCCAGAATGGAGCTGCATTAGATCTGAGTGTGGGGGGGCGATCGGAGGGTCTCTGCACAGGCCTGGCTCCCGCGTTGAATGGGGACACAGGTGTCAGCAGGCTGCCTCAGCCCCCGCAGTGGAGCCAGCACCCAGGCCCCTGGGGCCACTGGGAAAGTGGGCCACGAGGGTGTGCGGGGCCACCTCTGGCTGCCTGGGGCAGGTGGGCTGCCCCGGGACCACTTCCAAAGTGCCCTGCCCAGTGGCCCGACTTGACCTTGTGAGGACAACAGGGGACCCACCGGCTGTGTTTCAGATTCTCCAGAGACACAGCAGGAGGAGATAGGAGGACGTTTCGGTTCCAGACTGGTTCAGGTGCTCAGGAAGCCCGGGAGGCCCTGCCGTCTGCCGCCTGCAAGCCGGGGAACCGGGGGAGCTGGTGGGGTGATTTAGCCTGAGCCTGAAGGCCTGGGACCCGGGGAGCCAGCAGTGTAAGTCCCAGTCAGAGGGCCAGAGAAGCCGAGATGAGATGCCCCAGCTCAAGGGGTGAGGCAGGAACAGGGGGAGAATTCCTCCCTGCTCTGCCTTCTGGTCTACCCAGGCCTTAAGGGGATGGGGTGAGGCCCACCCACATTGGGGAGGGTCATCTACGGTGCCGAGTCCACCGATTCCAGCTCATGTCATCCAGAGACGCCCTCCCAGACACACCCGGAAACAACGTCCTGTCTGGGCACCCTGCAGCCACTCCCGCTGACATGCCACGCTGAACATCACAGGCAGCTGTGACATGACTCAGGTTGGAGCAATGGGGGCAAGTTGGTATCCAGGGCGCACGTCCCTAGAAAGGAGAAGCACCCAGAGTGGCTGCATTAGAGAGTGGGGGCCGGCTTGCCTCTGTCGTGCCTGGGACAGGGAGAGCCCTGCCCTGAGAGGGGCTGGTTGCCCTGAGGGCAGGTGGGGCTGGCGGTGTGACCACCATAGGGTGGGCAGCCCAGCAGGAAGAGCAGACCTTCGCCGCCCCCCTGGGTCTGGCTCCGAGTCTTCCCTGCAACTTCATGCTGGTTCCTCAGTTTCCCCATCAGTGGCAGTGTGGCCCGCAATGTTCTCAGGTGGGTGAAACGTGCACCCAAGCACATAGAGCAGGGCCTGGCCTGGGGGAGGCAGGAGGGCTCCGCCTCCTACAGGCTTGCTGGACCAAGAGGCTTCTTGGCAGGCACAGTGGCAGGGGCCCGAGCTCACCGCTCCCAAGGAGCACTCATTCTCTTGGGGGAGTCGCTGAACTTTGCACCTTGGCCTCCTGTGGGAATAAACGAGAACCACGCCATTGAAACAAACAGGCTGTTTATGCAGAATGTGCTACGGGAGGGAGTCAGCCACCCTCCGTGCATCCAGCAGGCGCTGGAAGGCAGGCTCTCAGCCGGACAGCTTTGTGTTAAAAAAAAAAAAAAAAAAGAAAGAGAAAAAAGAAAGTTTAAAAATCGGACACACAGCATCATGCTAAGTGACTACACTAGCAATGAGCCATCCGAAAGTGCGGTCACGAAGACTGTCCCACTGGTAACAGCTGCAAATGGAACAACATACCCAGCAATAAATTTAGCAAAAGAAGCACACAGTTGCACGCTGAAAATTACAAAACACTGTGGAAAGGAGTTGAAGAAGGTCTGAGTGGACGGATATCCAGTGTTCCCAGATCGGAGGACTCTGTGCGGTTGCAGCACCCCAAACCCTGGTGGGCTTTTCACGAGCTCATCCTAAAGTTCACAGGGGACCACCGGGGCCGCAGAGGGGCCCAAACAACCTGAAAGAAGAACAAAGGTGCTGGACTTGCACTTCCCGACGTGAACTCACCGGGAGCTGTGGTCATTCTGACAGTGTGGTGCCCGGCGTGAAGCCAGAGCCAGAACCCCCGGAGCACGCTCGAGAGCCCAGCAACACACCGCACGTTCCTGGCCGGTTGTTTTCAGCGGGGGCCCCAGACAATTCAGCGAGAGCAAGAACAGTCCTTTCAACCCGCAGTGCTGGGACGGCGGGGTGGCTAGCCACACGCCACGAGCCGAGGGGCCCCACGTCATGCCATGCCCAACTCAACTCAAAATGATCCCAGATGGATCACGGTCCTCAGTGTAGGAGCTGAGTGTTAGACGACAGTTCTTAACATATGACACCAAAAGCACAAGCAAAATAAGAAAAAACACCCAAGTTAGACCTGGCCAAAATTGAAGACTTTGGCGTGTTGAAGGATGTCACGGAGGACGTGGAAAGACAACCCACGAGATGGGAGAAAATATTTGCAAATCATAGATCTGCTAAGAGACGAGTATGTAGGACATGAGAAGAACTCTTAACAACTCGTCCCCCGCATAACCCAACTTAAAAAACGGACAAAGGGTCTGAATGCACATTTTTCCAGAGAAGACGTAAATGGCCAATCAGCACACGGGTCGATGCTCAGCGTCACTAGTTGCCAGGGAGAGGCATGTCAGAGCCGCCACGAGGTAGGGCTTCGCGCCCGCCAGACGGCCCGCATAGGAAAGACAGACAGCAGCGCGTGTTAGATGAGGGTGTGTAGAAATCAGCACGGCTGGCAGGGATGGGAAATGCCGCTGCCGCTGCCGCCGCCGTGGGGCACAGACAGCAGCTCCTCCAGATACTAAACATAGGGTCACCGTGTGACCGGGCAGTTCCCCTCCGGATGCTTCCAAGAGAAACAGAAACCCATGCGGCCGAAGGCGAGAAGCCCCCCGAGGACCCGCGGGCGGAAGAGTGCACGTTAAATCCACCCGAAGGCTGCACAGCGCTGTGGCTATGCTAAAACAGCAGAACACTGAAGTGTACACTTTATTTTGTAATCTTTTTGAAGATTAAAAAAAAAATGTTAACTAATGTCTGCACCCACCATGGGGCTCAAGCTCACAACCCGAGACCCAGAGTCACGTGCCCCGCCCACTGAGCCAGCTGGGTGCCCCCAAACTGTATGCTGTAAATGCGTGAATTTTATGGTATGTGAATTTTATCTCCATAAAGCTGAAAATGCGGAAGTTTCTGGCGTGTTCCGATTGGAGGCTGTGGCCAGCCAGGAGTGGAGCGCCCCGTGTGCTTGATTTGGGGGGCATGTTTGGCTTTGTCTGGTGCCTGCAAAATAGGGAAATGGGGGCAGGAACAAAGAAGGTCCAGGTCGGGTGGACAGAGAATGGGAAGTTTGGCTGAAAGCGGATCTTATTGAAGCCCGTTTGGGCTCAGGAACGCCCAGGCTGGGGCAGTCGGGACTGGAGCTGGGGACGCCCAGGCCCCGGGGGTCCTGTTTGGTGGACACAACAGGCCGAGGGAAATCAGACACAGGGAGAAAGACACGTGAAGGTGAAGACAGAGATCAGGGTGATGCTTCTACCAGCCCAGGCACCCCAAAGATGGCCAGCAACCGGCCAGCAGCGGTGGGGGGCGGGGCACCTGGACCAGATTCTCCCTCGCCCACACCTGGGTCTTAGACTCCCAGCCTCGAGACTGCGAGAGAATGACGGTCTGCAATCTACCCCCCGCCCCCCGGTTGGAGCTACTAGGCTACGGCTGCCCCAGGAGACTCGGGTGAGACTCAGGGCTTCATAGTACCGCGTGGTGCTGGCCAGTCCAAAGGGGCCTGGCCACAGCGCTTCCAGAAGTCCTCTGTGGTGCCCGGATTGGGTCCTGGGGAGGGGGTGCCGGAGGCCTTACGGGGACACTGGGAGGCCCGAGGCAGAAACTACTGAAGCCAGTATGGAAGTTGCTGAGAATTTTGACAACCAGTGTGGACGTGCCAGAGCCCACCCCGCACAAAGCGCCAGGCCTCGGGAAGAGAAGGACTCTGGGGTCCCAGGCAGGTGCGTCTGCCAAGCAGAGGCCTGGACGTGCCCTCGGGCTTCAGTGTTGGGGAGCTGGCTGAGGTTTCCGGAAATGACCCTGCGGGACGGATGTCCAGGACAGAGGTCTCGTGAAGTGGACTCTTGGGAGTGAGGCTCTGGACAGCCGAGGAGAAGGAGGACCGGAGGGGGAAGGCTTCGTGGGACACCAGGGCACATCCTCGGAGCTGAGGTGGCCCCGACTGAAGTCACGAACAGAGGCTCGCTCCAGGCATCATTCCCTGGGACACGCTATCCCCAGGGGCAAGCCTCCATCTGGCCCTGCGCATTTCCCTGGGAGGACAGGGGGCTACAGCCCCTGCCCCTCAGCTGGTCTCAGGGCAGGACATGCCACCGGGAGCTCCAGGCCCCTCCCTCCCAGAGGCCGCCTCCCTGGACCTCAGCATCGGATGTCAGACCCTCGTCTCTGAAGGTCTGAACCCCTGGTGCCCACTTCCATCTCAAGGACTGCGTCCCTGTCCATGTGCCAGGAAAACAGTCAGGGAGATGCCGAGAGGCCCCTCTGGACCGCCTGGGGGCCTGCTGTGTGACTGGGGTCCCACTTCTTCCTGATGGTCATGGCCGTGCTCCCCTGCCAGTTTTGGGACTGCTTGTCTCGCTGGCGGGTCTCAAAACAAGGAGTCTGAAGAGACAGGGCAGCAGCCGTGGCCTATAGGTCCCTGCTGTGGCCCCTCCCACCTGCACAGCCAAGTGTGGACAGGGCCACGGGCACGGATCCCGGGTGGGTCACTGGCAGTGAGGGTGGGCCACGCTCTTCTTTCCACCCCTCGGTCCCAGACTTGCTGGGGAAAGAGCGCCTCTCCTGGTTGATTTGGGGTGAATGCCGCTATCCTGCAATGTGATATCCCATCCTCAAAGGTGTCACCCCCGAGCTGGGGCCTCTGCTGACCGTTCCAAAGGCTGCCCCAGTGCTCTGTAGGGCTGGCGGCTTCTGAGCGGTGTGGCCTCTGCTCGGACCTGCGTGGTCACGGGCCCACCACCAGCCCTCTTACCACAGTGGACGTCGAGTCCCTGGGTCTGGGGCCGTTGCAGGCGGGTCCTGCGCTGGTGGACCCAACATGCTAAACCCTCATTGAAGGGGGTGGGCTGCCCTTCTGTGCTCAGGGAAGACCAGCCTGGCCTGTGCGTCAGTTCCGCCGAAGACCCACGGCTGCCCCTTGCAGGGGGAGGTCTCTGAAGTGACCGGCTGGCCTCCAGAGGGATGGTGTCATAGTGGGGGCCTGGCAGTGGCCTGGGGGGCAGCCTTCACGGGAGGGGCTTCCTCGTCTCTCCCCAAGGCTGCTCTGCTCATGGGCCCAGAGGGCAGCATCTGCGTGGCCGAGCTCAGGGCCCATTCTGTGAATTGGTCACCCGCGCTTCCCTTGGAGGTCACAGACACGTGCTCCCGAGACCCCTGCCTGCCACGGCCACTCCTATAGGTTCACCTGTGCGTCTCCTTCCCAGGGCTGGGGGAACGTCCAGGGCGCCTTCTTGACGGGGGAGGAACAGACCCATTCAGGAGATTCCTGGCCCCGCACCACGTCCCGAGGCCGCGGCATCTGCTCCGGCGGACACACAGGGCTGGCCCAGCAGCTGCGAGCTGTGTGGTCCTCAGGTGAGTTTTGTGTGGGTCAGGGCTCTGCAGAGAAACAGGACAGTGGGATAAGTACACACAGAGAGAGCAATGAGAGGGGTCTGGCTCCTGCGGTCACGGAGGCTGACAGGTCCCAAGGTTGGCGATCTGAAGGCCTGAGACCCAGGGGCGCCCAGCGAGTAGGGCGGCTCCAGACGCCCGCAAAGGGAAGGAGAAGACCCGCCCTTAGAGTCTGCACGGGGGATGCGGCCCTACGGCACCCTGAGGTCCCTTTCTGGCCCTTGGAGCTGGGCGAAGCCACACAACGCGAGTTTCCAGCCCCTGGTCGTGCGGTTACCCGTCCCATATTCCAGCAGTGATGGGAAACAGAGGTGCTGGCCTCACCCGGTAACGTCCAGGCTGGTGTGCCCCCCTTTCTGATGTCCCACATTTGTTTTTAAAGATTTTATTTCTTTATTTGAGAGAGAGAGTGCAAGAGAGAGGGAGGGCAAGAGCAAGGGCAGAGGCAGAGGGAGGGGCAGACGCCCCGCTGAGCAGGGAGCCCGATGCAGGGCTGGATCCCAGGACCCTGAGATCATGACCTGAGCTGAAGGCAGACGCTTAACGACTGAGCCACCCAGGCGCCCACATCCTGCATTTTTATCTCACTTAATGCTATGGACTGAATTGTCCCCCCAAATTCATATAGTGAAGTCCTAACCCTCGATGTGACCCTATCTGGAGCTGGGGCCTTTACAGAGCTGATCAAGGTAACACGGGGTCACTGGGGGCGCCCTGATCCCGTGAGACTGGGGTCCTTACAAAAAGAGGGGATCAGGACACAGACGCACATGGAGGGACGACCCCGTGAGGACACAGGGGGAGCACGGCTGTCCACACACGAGGAGAGAGGCCTCAGGGGGACCCCACCTTGCCCGTGCCTGGACCTTGGGCATCAGCCTCCGGGACTGGGGGAGACAGTGCATCCTGCTGTGTGAGCCCCGTCCGCGGTGTTTGTCATGGTCGCCCAGCAGTGTAACACACTGCTTCCCAGTGCCAGTCTAGCAATGACTTAGCAGGTGCTCCGGGAGCCTCGAAAGGGGGTTAAACCCTGCATCTCACGGGAGAGCTCCGGCACTGACACACGTGTCTAACTGCATATTCTTTCCCCACGAGGGAGCAAGCTCGGGCTTGGACTCCGATGGACGGCCCCAGCTTCTGCGGCTTCCTCTGTGTCAGCCGGGAACCGAGTGTGTGCTCCTGCCGGGGGAGGTCAAGTGCAGCCCACACCATTATGGGGATAGAAGATGGTGTGAGGGTTAACTGTGTGTGTCCACCTGACCAGGCCACGGAGGGCCAGACATCTGGACAAGCGTTAATCCGGGTGTGTCTGTGAGGGCGTTTCTGGATGAGATTCACACTGGGATCCATAGGTTCAGTAGAACCCTGTCTGTCCTGATGTGGGTGGGCCTCACCCAATCAGTGGAGGGCCTGCCTAGCACGGAAAGGCTGAGTGCAGGGAACTCCTCCTTATGCCTGTGTGGGCCGGCACATGAGGCTTTTCCTGCCTTCAGGCCCGTGCAGACATGCTGGTCTTTGCTGGGTCTCTAGCCTGCCGGCTTTTAGACCAGCACTCACACCCTCCGCTTTCCTCTCCATCCGGCTTAACGAGTGCAGATCTCGGGACGTCTCAGCCGCTGTCTCCGCACGAGCCGATCCCTTGCAACAAACCTGCTATGGCTTCTGCTTCTCCGGAGAACGCTGATGGAAGTGCCATGCCCTTGGAGTTGTTCCAGGAGCCTGCCGTCAGCGTGGGAGCCGGTGCCAAGGGGCCGCAACCAAGGAGACCGGCCCATGCTCCTCTTCCCGGACCCAGTCCCCACGTCCTCCTCGGGGACAAGCCACTCCACACCACCTGGCTTCCCTCCAGTGACTTCCCTCCACTCCTGGGAGTGAGCCTGTGGCCTCCTCCTGGGCCTCATCAACCTCACAAAGGCCTCGCGTGTGAGACTGGAAACGCCAAGCTCGCAGCACGCCCCGTCCTTCCCCGCGGCTCCAGGCTCACGCCACTCGCCTGCCTCGTCACGGGCAGTCTGCTGCCTGCCCAGGCTTCTGGTGCTCACGCTCTGCCACCAGCCTCGACCCCGTGGCCTGCCGTCCACTGTTCTCTTGTGGCCTTATGGGGGTGGGCCAACTCCTTGTCACCTTCCAACTGTTTTTGGGAACATGTGTCCTCCAGGGTCACCTTGAAAGGAAGCAAGGAGCTTACCTCACTTCCCCTGCTTGCCATTGGTTGGAACTCAGTCATGTGACCGGCCTTTGCATGCATCAGGACAACACACCCAGGCCCACCATCTGGAGGAGGAGAGGTGTCAAGTGGGGCTGAGTCCTCCCCAAGGCTGCCAAGATCTGCTGACAGTGGCGGTGGCCCTGTGCGGGAACAAGCTGTCCACGACCAGTCAAGCTGAGCCCGATCACGAGAGCTGCAAAGCTTACCCTCGTGCCCCTGGAAGTCCTGTGGGTATTTATGGATCTGAGTGTTTTTGTAAAGGCAGCTCCCTCCCTCAGACAACCTAGTTCTGTAGGAGTCAGGATAGGCCAGGTTATGTTGTGGTAACAAATAAACCCGAAACCTGAAACGACGTGATGCTGGCTTAGCGGCAGGGCGCTGGCAGCGACGCCCAGCAGTGGAGGCTGGAACGGTGGGGATCCGTGCGACGCTGGTGGGATTCCGTGAGAGCCATTCGTGGTAACTCGGCAGGACAAGAAGGAGACGGGCTCAAGGAGGAAGGCCCCGTTTGCACGTGGAAATGACAGCAAACATGGGGATGTATCCAGAAATTCAGAACTTTGCAAGGTTGGAAAGTCAGTCGCTTCCAGAGCCAGAATTTTACAAGCTTTGTTGAGACGAAGGCCCAGTGCCGTGCCTGAGTGGGGGCACACAAGGCAGAGATCAGAAGACGGGTGAGGCCTGGCTGGGAGAGCCCCTGGTGGCTGCCGTCCATGTGGCAGATAGGCACGAGAGCAAATAAACCTGAACATTTCTGCTGGCTCTGTTAAGCCACTCGTGGCACAGTCTGGCGTGGGCTGGGTGGTCCTCCTCCATTCTGAGCCACACCAGCGGGGACATGAGGCCTCCAGGGTTGCCATGCAAGGGGAAGGGAGCTCCGGGGGGTGGGGCAGGGGCTTTGCAGGGGCCACTCCTGCCCACATACCCCTGGCCAGGATGCAGTCAGATGCCCAGGAAGAGACAGCAGGACTGGGCTCATCGCCTTGTCCCGTCTCCCTTCGGTCACACTCTCGTGGCCACTCCAACCTGATGGCATCCAACCTGCCTGGTCTACGCTCCCGAACCACGTGGCATCGATGACACGACACACGCCGCTTTTGTGGCTCTGACGCAGTGGGTCCCTCAGCTTCAGGCAGCTGGACGTTTGGTGTCCTCTGTGTGGAATGTCCCGCCGTCCAACATACAGGTGCACACGCCCGTACGCGTGCACGCCCACGTGTGCCCATACACGCGCGTACCTCCCCGCTCGCCTCCCTTGCAGCTTGGAGCTTGTCTTGCCGGGGAGGTTCTGGGGTCCCGACGGGGGTCAGACGCCGGCTGTCTGCGAACTACACCCATCCAGGCTTGCATGGAGAATGCAAAGTGGAACACCTGGTGGGAAGGGAGGAAATCGGGAAACGTGGAACTCCTCCCAAGAGAAGGCCGCGGATGCTTCCACCAGCAGGCGGGCAGACATGCTGCGGAAACTCAGCAAAGCCTCATTGTCGCGGGAAGCGCGAGCACCTGAAACAACGGACTCGAGGACGAGCGTTTGCCTTATCCTACGCAGTGGAAATACTCTTCGGTCCGAGATAAAAGCTTTTGGAAATCTTGATTTAGAAAGTAAGAGCCAACACATTCATTTAAACAAGAGCCAGGGTGAGGAGCTCGGACACTGGCTGGGCTGGGACCCTAGCTCCCACCCAGCCCCGCCTTTCCCATCCCTGGTGCTGCCTGGCTGCCCCACCCCCCGGCGGTCTCCCTCCCTCACCGGCTGCCACTGCCCCGCGTGGGGCTCAGGGCTATTTTTTTGTTCTGTGGGCAGATGAGGGCCTAGCTGGGTAAACAGAGCACAGGTCTGCCTGTGGCTGAGGTCAGGGCGCACCTCGGGGAGGGCAGGGTCCCCCTCTCCATGGACAGCTCTGAGGACCCACCCTTGCAGGGGTTGTGACGGGCCCCCCAGGCTGGGCTGCAGGGATGGGACCTGAGGGGGCCTGGCAGGCAGGGAGGGGGAGGCTCCCCTCCCAGAGCCAGAGGCTCCGATGCCCCGACACCAGGCAGCCCCGGGGTGCCCAGGGGGACCCCGACAGCACCAGGGCTGAGGCCAGAACAGAGGTGGCAGCTGGCAGATCTCGGGGCTCTGTTTCCAATCAGCCAGTAGCTGGTCTTTGGCTGACGCCCAGCCGTTCAGAGTCTCCCAGCTACTCCTCTGGCAGTTTTCGTTTGGATCCTTATGGTCTGAAGGTGACCTAGCCCCGGTCGGAGTGTGGGGGGTGGGGAGTGGCTGGCTGCCACACGAAGGCCCCCGGGGGACCGATGCCAAGCGGAGCCTCTGAGTAAGGTCTGGCTGCAGCTTCTGGGGAGTCCAGAGGGGCTGTTCTGGGAAGGGTCACAAGGAAGGCCTGGGAAGCCAGTGAGTGCCCGGGCCGGGGAGCTGGAAGGGCAGCCGTGGGACCTGATAAAGGAGGGCTGGCAGGGATGCGGCGAGGGGTGTGGGCTGCTCCTGCTGGCACCCGGGCCTGTCTCTGAAGCTCAGGAGTGGGTCAAAGCCTGCAGTACGGTGCGAGTCCTCAGGTGACCCCGGGGGGGGGGGGGGTACTTACTGTTACGTGGCCAAGATGGACTGCGGCCCGAGGGGAGCAGGGCCGGGCTGCAGGGGCATTCTGCGGACAGGAAACGTGGGGCCGGGCATGGGCCGTCCTCCACCGGTGTGCCCCGGAGCCCAACCCCCAAGCCCGCCACAGGACCATCCCCCCTAGGCAGAGGACTCGGCATCACATGGCCACACTCGAGAGCAAGGTAACTTAAAACATTTACTCTGAACAACCAAAGGGCCCAAGAAGAAATCGCAATGGAAACTTTAAAACACTAGAAGCAAATGATGTTGAAAAAGCGGCCTTCAGACCTTGCCGGGGTGCTGGGGAAGAGGCGTGGGGTCTGGGCGCACACCCGGGACTGGGGTCCAGGAGCTGAGCCGTCAGCCGCAAAACCCACCAGTGGAGACAGTGGAGGGCAGAAGCCCGTGAAGTGGCGGCAGGGAGGGGTGCAGTGGGGAGGGTTCCCAGCCAGCGACTTCCCGAGAAGGCAAATAAAACCAACAGTCTGGCAAGTTGGGTCACGAAAAACAAAAGCAACGAGCCATGTTAGGAGGAAAGGGGGGACAGGACTGCAGGTTTGGCCGGCGGGGAGGTGGGCGTGGGACTCCGCTATCCGGTGGGCAGGTTCTGACCGATCCGAGGTTGGACGTGGTTGCTTGTGGGTGGCCCGGGCGGCTTTGTGATAACAGCCCCTGAGGCCTGCTTTCCAACCCCGACAGCAGATTCTCCAGGTCTCTGGGCACCAGCCGGGGTCCTGCGAGCCCGCCTCAGACCCCACAGGGGAAGGGCTCAGCCCCCAGGGCGGCCCCCACTGGCGGCCCCAGTTGCGAGTCCAGGCCGCGTTCTGGAAACTGGGGGGTTCCCGTGATCCCTTCTCAGGCTCCACCATGCGTGGAGTGGTGCACAGAGCTCAGGAAAGGGCTCCGCTTGCTGTTACCTGTTTATTAGGCTACGACTCAGAAACAGCCCCACGGAAGGCCCCCACGCGTTCTCCGGGCGCCCCCCTCCCAGCACCTGCACGTGTTCACCGACCAGACACAGCGGCTCTGAGCCTGCCTGGTGGTCCCCCTGGGTGGGCGTGGTCATAACCTGGGCGAGTGACTCGATCTCGCGTCCTCCCCCTCCTGGGGCTCTCTGCACACCGGTCTCTCCGGAGACCAGCCTCTGTCCCGAAGCCGCCCGTCATCGCAGGGACACACACAAGACACTCTCACTACTTCGGAGTGACAAGGGTTTTAGGAACTGGGTGCCCCGAACTGGAACGAAGACCAAATATTCACTTGTAATCACGTCACTGGCCACCCCTCGGTCTTTGACAGGATCCCTTGCAGGAAAATGGTCGTAAAGATCACGAGCTACTGGCAGAGTAGTAGACGGGGTCCGGTCTGTTGTCATGCCCTGTGAGGACATCTCCCGGGCCAGCGGCCCAGGTCTGCAGGCTTCCGCGAGGCCCAGCCAGGCTCTGAGGGCGGGAGCACAGCTGGCCCTACACAGCCGGTCCTTGCGGGCTCCCGGAGTCGTGGGGCTGAGAGGCGGCGCAGTCTCCTGCTTTCTGGACATGATCTGCAAATCCCTGTTATTCGTCCCCAGACCCTCAGCTACTACCGTCCTTTCTCTCCATTTGTGCCTTTTGGAAGGGCCCCCAGGCCCGGCCGCCAAGCTGCCCTGCACGAGGAGCGCCTGCCCTCCGTCCACTCGTCCCAAGTGCCAGGCAGACAGCTGCTTTCACCGCGACCCCCGCTCTGCCCGATGGGGTGAGGGCTCGGCCGCCTCGGGAAATCCGTGCTAGGTTTAAAAACTTCGCTACTGTTCCTGGCTCGGGGAACGCCCTGCTCTGACCCTGGGGGCTGCAGGCCTGTTCTCGTGGACAGGTGCACCCAGGTGAAGCAGAAGAGTACCGTCACCGTGCCCGAGGCCCCCAGCGGCCCTTCCCCAGACCCGCCAGAAACACGCACTGTACGGGGTGGGGGGCTCTCCGTGAGTCCCAGTTGTGCTGAGTGTGAGCACACGTGCGTAAAGACCTCGTGCTGTATACCACCGCTGCTTTCGCTGCCCGTTCCCCTGTGTTCCCCTTCTCCATCACTTGAGTCCCCTGAGGGGTGGCTCTCAGACGCTGGGGCCTATGGAGTGAGTCCCTTGGGCTGAAGAAATGACGGTCCACCACCCAGATCAGGCTCTGTCTCCTGCTCCAGGAGCACCCTGAGCACTTGCGTCCACCACCGGGCAGCCCAGCCGGGCCCAGAGTCCGTGTCCCTTCCTGCCAGGACCCATCCATGGCCCCGAGACCTCGAGGGTAGGGTCAGCATCACCAGCCAGCTGTGCTCGGGGCTTCCCAGCAGGCCCTCGGCGCCCGTCTCTCTCAGAGGCAGATGGAGCCGCTCTTCTTGGCATCTGGTGCCTCGGAGGGCCCTCGAGGATCTGTCTAGGCTCCACCCACCTCTGCAGGGCCACCCCCACAACAACTCCTCCTCCAGGGAGCCCTTGGGGATATCTGCCTGAGGATGCGGCACCTTCCAAACCTGGAAGGAATCCTTGCGACGGGCATCCACACGTCCTCTTCTAGTGCACGGCTGCAGTTCCCACGGTCGTTCCCACAGGGCCGTGCCCCGCACAGGCACCCTTTAGCAGGCCTGGTTCCATCACTGCCCACCTGACCATATGGCCGGACCGCTGGCCACTGCCCACGGCAGCAGAAACCAAACGCGGGGCTTCTCCCAACTGTTCTATTCTTCCCTCACGGCTGGGAACGCAGCATGCAGGGCGGCCCACGGAGCTGATCGGTGCCACCAGGGCCTTCTAAACAGAGCCTTGTCTGTTCACGTTGGACCTGCGCCCATGACCCAGCAGCTCTCTGTTGGCTAGGGAGACCTGTCCGCAGGGCACTGTCCAAACGGGGGTAGAATCCGGCCACTCCTACCACAGCCCCGGGGAGGAGAGGCTCCCTGTCCGCACCCCCTCCCGGCACTGCCCAGCGGCACGGGCCGCCTAAGCCACCGCCATCCCCGCTGCGCCCGTGAGAGCGCTTCTCCTGCATCACGCGAGACCTGAGGTCACTGGGGCAGCTTCGATTAGCGTCTGATAACAAGGTGATAATGCCCCTCAAATGGAGATTCTCCAGCTCGAAGTCCCCGCGGCTGTGGCTGGGAGGTGCCCACAGGCTCTTGCTGCAAACCCAGGCCGAGGGTCCACCTGGGGCTGTGGCCAGAGAAGGCACCTGCTTCTATGCCATGTGGCCTCAGGCCCCATGGACGCCGTGGGAGGGGTGGGGCTGCGTGCGCTGTTTGCCAGCACCAGGTGGGACACCCCCAGGTGGACGTCCATCCCCAGAACACAGTCCGGGTGAAGAGGAGACAGCTCGCATGGGGCCTGGCACACGCTGCAGCTCCCATAACCCAGCCTGCTGTGCACGTAGCCTTCTCCAGGTCCAGTGGCGGCCGGGTCAGACTTGGTTGTGGATTTGGTGCCACAGGGCATGTGGCTCCTGCATCAAGGAGTCCGGGGGGCTTCTCTTCTGCACCCCAGTGAGGGTGGAGCGCAGGGACCCCGGCCCTCCGTCAACCTTTATCTGGACCAGGCGTCTGATTATCGCTCCCGGAACTCCCGGGTCTGCTTCTTGTAGTGATCGTTGTTCCTGCTGCTCCCCTCCCTCCACGCTGGGGTCTTGGTGGGTCAGCAGCAGGGCATCCGTCCCTCCCGCCCGCCCAGCCTCGATGGTGCTCTTCTAGAGCCTTGTCCTGTCCCACCCATGTCTGTTTTATCCGCTGATTTCTTAACAACCATCTGGAGATTCCCGCCCCGCCGAGTCGCTGGTCGGCAGAATTTCACTAAACGCCCTTTTCTTTCCTCTCTCTGCACCATCGCAGAGCTTTGCTGGTTGTTCTCTGAGCTTAAAAGGCAGGCCGACCAGGACGGGGCCAGAGGGGGCCGCGCATGGCCAGAGACCAACGGTCCCCTAACGCAGGACCTGTGAGACTCGGGGCGTCCTCGTCGGGGGACGAGGTCTGCAGCTGGAGGGGTGCTTTCGGCACTCCATTAGGCAGGAACGTGCTTGCTTTCGGGAGGTGTGTGCGCGCATATGTGAGTGTGTGAGTGTGTGCGAGTGACTGGAAACACAAGGGGAGGCCTGGGGTGGGTATTTGTCACGTCACTTTTTTGGCTGCCTGTCACAGAACGGCCCTTCTGTTTTGGAGGACCCCCCCTTTGTTGGTCTTGGTGGGGGCTGGGATTTTGAGCCGCACAGCCTCAGGGCAGTTAGAGCACTAATGAGAGAGGGGGTTCGGGCGTTCAGGGGAGCCGCCCGGCTACCGGAATTTCTACAGTGCCCTCTGCACTCACACCAGATGTCCTGCCTCGAGTACTGACACCTGTGAGCACAGTGTCCCTGGAAGTGTGAGATTTCTGCCTAAGAGACGGAGGTTCCCAGTGGACCACATGCAGCCACAGGGGCCCTTGAAAGCAGAGCGCTCCCCTGCCGGAGGGAAGGGGAGGTCGGAAGCCCTCAGCACAAGGACGGGCATGCCCTCGCTGCCTTGGAGGCGAGGGCCTCTCACGCGAAGGAGAGGACGTGGTCTTAGGGAGCATAGGACTGTCGCCGCTGACGGCCGGCAAGGAGGGGACCCTCGGTCCCACAGCTGCACGGACCCGTGTTCCTCCCACAGCCCAGCCAAGCCTGGAAAGGGTGCCCCCCAAGCCTGCAGCACGTGGGGAGCCCAGCCCGGCTCAGCCCTGGGCTCTGACCTCGTGAGACCGGGCAGAGCGTCCAGTCAAGCCTGCCCCGTGGCTTCTCCGATCTGACCTCTTCCCAGCCTGTCCCCACGGGGTCTGTGAGGGACCCCGATCCGTCTGTCTGCTGAAAAGGAGCCTGTGTATCTGGGCCGGCCCCCCTCCCCTCCCTCCACGATGTGGCAGAAGACACCTCACATCCTCCTTGTAAGGCTCATGTTTGGGCCGGCTGAGCCTCTGTGGGCACACAGGTGGCGGGATGGGCGGTTCCAACGGTGTCAGTCGTCCTGGAGCTGCAGAGGGCCCCCCGAGGGTCCACTTGCACCCAGGCGGCCGTGGAGAACATCTGCTTCAGTTGGGCGCTAAAGCGCGGGGCCTCCCTGGGAGCGTCTGAAGACACTGGGCTCCTGGGGCTGGCAGCCAGGGGCTCTGGGAAGCAGAGGGGACCGTGAGAATGCTCTAGAATGCACTGGGATGAGGCAGGATGCCTGGTCTTTATGGGGAGTGGGGTGAAGGGAGGCGGCTCCCTCTGGGGCTGTAGGGGTGCCTGCAACTCTTCAGGCTCCCCCCTCCCTCTGTGTGGCCAGCCAGCCCCAAAGTCCCTGCCCTAGAGAATCAGCCTGGGCTGTTGGTCCAGGGGTCCCAGGAGCCGGGGGCAGGCAAAGCCATCGGGGAATGGGAAGGGGCCGTGCCCTGTGGCCTGTGAGCCAGCCTGAGTACCTGGCCTCCTCCACCTGCTGCTGGCCTCTGCCTCTTGGGGGGTGGGGAGGGGGTGGCAGGCAGGGGCCTACCTCCGGTTCAGGGTGTATTTGCCCCTGCGGTCCAAGCTGCTGCCAGAGCGAATGGAGAACCAGAGAAAGGCACTGAGCAGCATCGCATACACCTGGGAGGGAGGAGGCGCCAGCATCAGCTCCAGAGGCTCCAGGGGAGGGGTGCCCTACTCCTAGGAGGGTATGGGCTGCAGGGCTCCAGGGGAGGGGTGCCCTACTCCTAGGAGGGTATGGGCTGCAGGGCTCCAGGGGAGGGGTGCCCTACTCCTAGGAGGGTATGGGCTGCAGGGCTCCAGGGGAGGGGTGCCCTACTCCTAGGAGGGTATGGGCTGCAGGGCTCCAGGGGAGGGGTGCCCTACTCCTAGGAGGGTATGGGCTGCAGGGCTCCAGGGGAGGGGTGCCCTACTCCTAGGAGGATATGGGCTGCAGGGCTCCAGGGGAGGGGTGCCCTACTCCCTAGGAGGGTATGGGCTGCAGGGCTCCAGGAGAGGGGTGCCCTACTCCCTAGGAGGGTATGGGCTGCAGGGCTCCAGGGGAGGGGTGCCCTACTCCTAGGAGGGTATGGGCTGCAGGGCTCCAGGGGAGGGGTGCCCTACTCCTTAGGAGGGTATGGGCTGCAGGTCTCCCAGCTGTCTCGGGAAGGTGGTGAGGCAGGTACTGTCACCTCCCAGACGGCCTCCCTGGGGTCAGCAGCCTCCTGCCTGGCTGCCAGTGCACGGGGAGCCCTGGCGTTCCCCGAGGCCAAAGACGCTGGCCTTCCATTGGGGTGGGGGATCTGCAGGTGGAAGGGCAGGAGGTGGGGAAGGGGTGCGGAGGGAGGGTGAGAGTACCATGGCGGCGAGGCCGATGCCAGTCAGGATGGAGACGATGTGTCCGTACGTCCTCAGGGAGCTCCCGATCCCCACCAGGCAGTCCTGAGCAGAGGGCACCCGCATGGCACCCACCCTGGCTGTCCCTCCCTGCCCAGGGTGAGGCCCTCTCGTGCCCACCTGGGCCAAGTGCTAGGGTGAGGGGAAGTCAGCGGGGGCTGGGGTGGTACACCCCACCGTCCCAGAGCTCTGGGGAAAGGCATCACACACAGGCGGAAACCAGAGGGACGAGTAGGTCTCCATGGGGACGGAAGGCCACTGCCCCGGGTCCAGCGTGTGCCTTTCTTAGGCGTCCGCTGAGCTGCCTGGGCTGGGGCACGGGGCGGGCTCCCCCGGGCACGCTGGGTTTCCCTTGCTCCCTGGCCCAGGGTGAGAGGAGGGCAGAGACAGAGCTGCTGGAGGGATGTGGGGTCCCGGGCTGTCCCAGCCTCCTGCTCCCTCCCCGGCTCTAATGGGTCCCCAGGGCCTGGCACCCGCAGAGGCTCTCTCTCCAGGAAAAGGGAGGTGACAGTCCCATCTCTGAACCACTCAGATGGTGGCATTCGATTTGGGGGAAGACAGCATTTGGGGCAGGCCCAGTGGGACGTGTGGGATGCTCTCCTGAAGGCTGGGATGGGGAGGGAGAGGAGGCTAGCCTGGCGTCTGTCTATGCATCCGTCTGTCCACTGTTACTGGACAGGGTCTGGGCCCTCCAGCCTCCCTGCTGCCACCTGGGCCTCTGCTGCAGCTGGAGTCCTGTCCCTGCTCACACGTGGGCCACAGGACTGACCGTCTGGCCTGGAGGTTGGGACCTCGGGCTCCAGGGGCAGCTGGAAATGGTCCCAGGAGCCCTGGGCCACAATGCTGCAGCCTGGCCGGGGTGCCCCGTGGGAAAATGTCCCCTGATCAACCCCTACTCCCCGTGTGGCCACACTTCCGGCTGGTAGGCAGCCTGGGGGCCTGATCACCATCCAGGACACCATCCCAGCCCCTCCCACACCTCCCCCAGGGTGGCTCCAGCGTCCATGCCCACCCTCTGTGGCCTTTACGGTGGGGATCCCCCATTCTGGAAGGCCGCAAAGCAGTCCCTCAGCCCGCTTTGCAGATGGGCACCTGAGGCCTCTCCCTGGGAGGCCTGCACTCTTGGCCCCCTTCCAGGCTTGCTGGGCCCTCCCCCACCCTCACCCTTCCTGTGCGCGCCTCCCTCTGGGGCCAGGGGCTGGTTGGCTCCCTCCCTTGCTGGGCCTGGAGCCATTTGCATCCTCCTGTCCGGTTGTTGGAGGGTGGCCAGGAGCCTCTCGCCCAGAGATAGGGGTGGGTTTGTTTCCTGGACAGCGGGGGAGGGGAGCCGGGAGGGGGGAGGGCGGGTGGGTGGGGGAGGGCTGATGGGGTAGCTGGAGGAGGTGCCAGGCCCCTCTCTGGGCCAGGCCGAGGGGAAGAGGGGACTTCCCTGCCTCTGCCTGCCAAGGACCCTCCCTCTCCCTTCCGTGGAATGTCCTTCCGGCTCCTTCCCGAGGAGCCCCCTCCAGACCAATGTCTGCCTTCCACCCCCCTGCGCTTCTGGAGGCTTCCGAGGGCAGGCCTGGCCTCGGGGAGCCCCAGGCTGGAGCTGCGTGAGGGGGTGAAGGAGCGAAGGAACGGAGCCCAGGGCCAAGTCCAGCCCTCACTGCCGCCTCCAGGAGCCCTGCAGCGGGTAGCTGGGGTTTGGGGGAGGCGCGGGGAGGGACAGTGCAGGGTCCGGGCCTCTCCTCCTCACCTGTCTGGCTGCCTGCTCTCCCCGACACAGGCTGGCCTCCGCGTCCCCCAGGAGGCTGAAAGGAGAGCTCTTGCCACAGCACAGGAACTGCAAGAACGTACGAGTGACGGGTTTGCAAGGTGGGCAAACGGGGGAAAAGTATAGGAGGCCACCGGCGGGGCCGTCCAGCAGCGCTGCCCCGAGAAGCCAGGGCCACAGGCTGCGTGAGGGGGGGTGGCAGGCACCGGGCAGCCCGGCCCTCCCAGCCCCACGGCTTCCCCATAAAAGGAGGGCCCATAACTGTCCACCACCTGCTGTCGCCACAGCCGCCGGCCGCCCGCCTCCCGGGCTGTGACCCTGTGGCCACGGGGCCTTGCTTCGTGCTGTGCTGTCACCGACCTGAAGTTCTTAATCAGTTTTGGACAAGAAAACTTTTCATTTTGCCTTGGCCCCCAAATTAGGCAGCCAGCCCTGCCCAGGTCAGAGGGAGAAGACAAGAGGTCTTCGTGCCCCCTCCCCACTACCGAGAGGGTGTCAGTGGCCTGTGTCCTGGGACCCCTGCTCAGCATCTGGCCTGAGGCCAGCTGACTCTGGGGGGAGGCCACCCCATACCCGTTTTCTGGGTTACGGTCCACCCGGGGAAGCTGAATGTCCTGGAGCCGCCCGGCGAGGGGGAGGCCACCCCCAGGGCACCCAACGCTCACCGTGTCCTGAATGGCCAGGAGCTGCTGCCGCGGGGTGCTGGACAGGCTCCTCACTGCCCGGTCATACAGCAGGTCGTAGGTGTCCAGCATAGCATCCTCCACCTGCACCGAGAGCATCGTGGGAAGACCTCCGAGCTGCTGAAGCCCCTCCCTACAGATGCGGCTCCCCAGGGGCGGGGCTGGCCCACATGGGCCACCCCCCTCCTTCCACCGGGCAGAGCCTGGGTCTCCTGCGAGGCTGATCACCACAGCTCCCCAGACTTCGGCTGTGCGGGCCCCTCCCAATAAGAATGACCATTACTGCCCCAGGCCCGTGCTGGGGCCAGGTTCCTGGGCGACACGTCAGAGACCCGAGCCTGCGGCCCGCCCCAGCTCTGGTCTTCTGGGGTATGGAGGGCCTAGCTGAGGGAACGGTCCACCCCCATCTGTCGATCTGGGTCTGGGTGGGATGGGGAAAGCCAAGAGCCGGGCCTGGGTGGAGAAGGCTGGGAGGAGCCTCCTGCCAGGAGTTCAGCTCCCCAGTGATGGTCTAAGTGTCTCCCTAGAACCACCTGGTGGGTTCCAGAAACCCCGGACAGCTGGGCTCCAGGCAAGGCCTTTGACCAAAGGAGCCATGGGCATCCAGGGCCAGCTCTGGGCAAACAAGGTGGATCATGGGGAAGGACGGCATTGATGGGGGCTGGCAGGGCTCTCCATTCACTTTGTATCCCGGCATCACTCAGACCTCATGGCCTCCACCCTCCTAAGCACCTCCTTCCGCCTTTGCTCATGCTGCTCCCCCAAACCTAAATGCCCACCCTTGCCAAGTTAGTCCCCCAAAGACGAACTGGAATCTCACCTCCTCCAGGAAGGCTTCCCTGACTGCTCTGGACTCAACAGTCTCCTGGCATAGACCAGGCTTCTTTGCGCCCCCCTTGCCCTCTGATGCCTCCTGTCCTCCTCTCTTCTCAGAGACCCTGAGCACTCACTCCCTTACCCCTTTTCTCACCTGGGACACAATAATGGCTGCTCAGGGCTGCCCTCAAGGGCTGGGGGTGAACCGATGCCCATGCCTGCTCTGGCCACTCATGTGGGGGTGGCAGTCCTGCTGGCAGCTTGGGAGACCGGGGTAGGTGGGCCACAGAGGCTGTCTTGGCAAGCCGTGTCCAAGGCCGCCATGCCTCAACAGGACCCAGAGGCACTTTCATCCCAAACCCCACCCCCACTCCTGGCCCTAATTGACCCTCCCATGAGACATTGCACTGCACACCATCCCAAACTGGGTCAGCTGGTTTCTAGCCAACCCTCTGGGAGGTGGGCAGTGCCCTGGGCTGGAGAGCAGGCGTCAGGCTGGCCACCGTGGCTGCGGGGCCCGGCTCGGGGCCCTCTCTCTGCCTGTTTCCTCAAGTTTGAAAAGAAACTGAGACCACGAAGGCTCCGTGTCCTCGTGGGAGGGGTTCCGGGGAGGCTGGGGGCCGAGTGGAGGGGGCCTGGGGTCAGGGGGCAAGAGGCTGAGACAAGGAGGCCAGCTCACACCACCATGCTGGTTCCATCCCCCCACGAGGGCCCTGCGCCCTGAGGCCAGCTCTCACTACCGGAACCTTGGCATAGGAACAACGTGCTGCCTTGGGGTCAGTCCCCACCACCCAGAAGCTGGGGACACGGCGCCTGCTGCAGGCAGAAAAACAGGTCCTGCAAAGCCACGTCCCTCACCCAAGACCCCCCGGGCCTGGCAGTGGGGCCCAGGCTGGACTTGTCCCACAGGCCTGGACACCTGTCTCCCCATTACCGGGCTTGGGGGTGCTCTAGGAGCCTGAGGCCGTGTTTCTCCAGGAGAAAACTGGGGTGGACCAGGGGCTGTGGGAGGCCACCAGGCCCTGCCACCTCTGCGTCCCCTGCCAGGGTCCCCCTTCCTTAAGCCTGACTTCCAGGACTCCGGGGGTGCCCCCCAGGATGGATTTGGAGCAACAGAGGTGGAGAGTGGCAGCTGGAAAACGCTGCGAGGGGCGGGGGCACCCCCTCACCGCCCCCCAGGGAGTGCGGCCTGGTTTGAGGCCACGGAAGAACGTGGCCGATCCCTTCCGACTCCGTTCTCTGGCTTCCCGTCAGTAGGGCTGCCCCAGGCCACTGTCAGGAACCCATATTTCAGGATATCATAGGGCAGATTGTCCAGAGAGACGCAGGGGGACAGCGGGGGTGAACGGGTTGGCCCTTGGGCTCTCTCTGGTCACCCGGTTGCCAGCAGGACCCTGGGGAACAAAGGAGCCTGGGGCTGGGATCTATCTGGGCTGGGAGGGTCCCCAGGCTCAGGTTCCTGGGAGAGGCCCAGGGTGGAAGACACCCCCTCACGGCAGCCCAGACACCTCCGCCCTAGTCCCACTGAGCCCTTCACACGCACTGTTCCTGTGGCATGGCAGCCCCTGGCGGGTCTCTGAGCCCCCCCACCGGGGTGAAGGCAGCTGGTCACCTGAGGGTACCGGGCGGGGCTGAGCCCAGACAGAGAAGCCAGAGGTCCCGCACCCAGGCCACTTTTGTGCCGTCAGGGCCTGGACACACACAGGCCGTATGGGGAGGCAGATGGAGCCCGCCAGGCCTCGGGCCCCGGGAGGAGGAGTCCCCAGCCCCCATCTGCAAAAGCTGCAAAGCCCCAAGAACTGAACCCTGAGAGCCAGTCGGAGCCTGGACCGGATCAGGATGATTTTGCAGGGGATGGCGGTGGAGGGGGGGCGGGGGAGGCGGGGTAGGGACAGAGAAGAGGCCCAGCTGGGAGCTGTCTGACTTCAATCCCCCCTTCTCAGAGGGGGACCCAGCTGGCCCGTGGCCTGTGGCCCCTACACGGCCCCTCCGCTACAGAACCCAGGATCGGGGGCTCCAGCTATAAACACAGTGTGTCAGAGAGGAGCGGATGGGCTGCAGCCGTCCCAGGGGAGCCACAGGGGGCTCCAGGGCACCCTGGCAGCCATCTCAGCCGGGCCCACCCACACTGTGACCCAGACCTGCAATGGGCCCGATCTGTAGCCGGGAAACACGAGCCTGAAATGCCAGGCTGGCTCTCCTTGGGCAAGCCTGCTGGCCAGCCCCACTTGAGGGCCCAGGGCACCTTGCACAGGTGCCAACCCCCTCCAAGAGCCTCGCAGCCAGAGGAAATGTCACAGGGGAGTTACCCCAAATGGTGCCAGGGTGGCGGTGGGCTGTCGGGAAATCCTTGGACAGGGAAGGGAAAAGAGGCATTGGCTCAGGGCCCTGGGTGGTGGTCTGGATCCTCCTGGATCCCCCTGCCCCGGTTCTGCCTGTGTGACCTGGCTCCCTGCCCCCTGGGGCTGAGTACCCCCCTTTGCAGAACAAGGGCATGACCGCTGTGCTCGGCCTGGTGACTCAGCCTCACGGACGCCAAGGCGCATGGACGGGGAGAAGCGAGGCCCACTTCTGGGCACGCGAAGCCAGGACCAGAGAGGGTCATCACACATCGTACGCGGTACGACCGGGCCCAATGTCCTGAACCCCTGCCCTCTGCAAGCCTCTGCTCCCGCATGACCATTGTGGGGGGCGGCGGTGCAGGCGACAGAGAGGCTGGGCCGCTGGGGACTGAGAAGCACAGGGAAGAAAGCACCTGTCACTTGCTGCTCGAGCAGCGCAGAAGCAGAGGACATTCCGGCAGCCTGGTCTTGGTTTTCCTGGGCCGGTCCTTGCAGAGCACATGGAGAAACTGAGGCCCAGGTTGAGGAGGGACTGCTGGGGATCACGGAAAGTCAAGGCAGACAGGGTCTACGCAGCAGAGCTCTCCTGTCCCTCTCTGCGGTCCCACCTGCTGGCCCCTTGGCTTCCGGGCCGCCCCGGGGGTCTTGCCTGGGTCTGCGCTCTCACGGGATCTTGTCCACGGCTGGGGACGGGGGAAGGCCTGTCCCTCACCCCTTTGGCCTCAGCCAGGGAGCAGCTGGGCTAGGGTCTGGCCCCTACACGCGATCCTGCCCGGGCCCTCTCTCCGAGCCTCTTGGGTTCCTCTGCCCGGACAGGGGGTCTGGCCTTGACCCCCAGCCCTGGTCTGGGAGGGGGCCGGCTCCACACATGCACTGGCCAGCCCCGTCCCCCAGGCAGGCTCTCAGCTTCATCTCAGGGCCTGAATTCAGACAGAAATTCTGGAGGGCCAGGCTGGGTCAGTGCCCAGGCCTGCGGGCTTCGAGCCCTGCTCGTGTATGTGCTCTGGGGGCTGTGGCCCTCGTGACTGAGTTAGCCCAGAGCTAGGGCCTCCCCTGACCCCCAAAGTGGGATGAGGGCCCCCTCACACCAAGTCCATGGACACCCTGCTGAGCCAGCAAGCACTCAGAGAACATCAGCTGAGCGGATGGATGGATGGATGGACAGATGAAGGAAGGGAGGACAGCACCACCTTCTGCGGGGTGGGGGGCATCCCCACCATGACCATGGGCATTACTACCCCAGTCACCACCAATACGGAAGCCCTGGGAAGAGCCTACATGGGGGCGGGACCAGGAGGACAGCCAGCCCCCCCACGCCGCAGGGCCGCTCCTGCCCCAGGACTGAAGGGCGGCTGTCCTCCTGGGGACGAGGCCTGGACGCTGGCAGGGCCCAGTCAGGAGCGCAGTCCTTCTGGGCCAGCTTCCGGAGCACTGACCCCTGTAATCAATCCCTCGGGTGGGTGGGGACCCTCCTCTCTGGGTGCTTCATCCCCTTTCCAGCTCCAGGCCCCTCTCAGGGCCCAGCAGAGGGCAGGGCTGAGGGGCCTGGGGTGAGGAGGGCGGAGGCCTGCATCTGCTCCGGCTTCCCTGGGAGCTCCGGCCCCAGCCCGGCCCTGAAGAGACCCAGCCCTGTGCCCCCCTTCAGGCAGAGGACGTTCCCCCCAGAACGGTCTCTCCCCAGTGGAGGGGCGACTCCCTGGCCCAGGTACCCTTGGCTGTGTGATGGGGGGCGCTCACCTGGGTGGGGCTGTGGAATCTCCAGAAGGCCGCCTGCGCCAGGGCTCCGAACACCAGGGCAAAGCACAGGAAGCCCTGAGGCAGAGGAGGCATGGGTCACGGGGTGCAGCCCGCGGGCCACCTGGTGAGCCATCCAGCGAGCCAGCTGCAGGCCGTGCCTGGGTCTTCCCCGCGGGCTGCTGCCCCCCCCCCCCCAAGGGGGAGACCGACTGTGGGCTGCGGGCACACTCTTCCCACCCCTTCTGGCCCATTTTGGGAACTCTCCCCCTATTGCCCATCCTGGTTCACAAGGGCACATCGATGGCTGAGCCAGGTCCCCTCCCCCCGGGAGGGAGGGAGTCCCCAGGATGATGAAAGCCTCTGCGCAGTGGGGCTGCTTGGGGGTGGGGGGAGGCCTGGGAGAAGAAGACACATCCCTTTCTAGGAGGGTCCAGGCGGACGCGGCATGGCTCTGGGGCTGCCCTCTGCCCTGGCCCGGGTGTGTGGGGGGGGCTGCAGGTTCCCAGCAGAGACCACCCGATGGCTTTTGCCTTCTGGGAGGGGCGCCAGCATCTACAGCTGGGGAGCTGGGGCAGGTGGGGCACCCCAAGGTAGGGTGAGCCCGTCTTCAGACCCTGTGCAGTCCCCTGACTTAGCCCCCGCGTACCCCGATATTGGAGATGGGAGTTCTCTGGGGGGGAACGTCTTTCCATCACCAGCACCCCCACAGTGCCCTTCTCTCTGGCGGTCGGGGGTTTGGAACTGTTGAGCCCCCCGCTTGCAGAAGCCAGGGATGATACGGACTCTGCCCCTGAGAAATGTACCTCACGTGCCCCAGGAGTCTTTCGTGGGCGGTTTCAAAGGGTCATCCCAGACTAGGAGCCCCAGCTTATATGCTGCCGTGGGTGGGGAGAACCCTGCCTAGAGCTTGGCCTGCTACCTGCGTGCTGCAGACCTGCAGACCTGGGTCTCCCACCGAGTCTCCTCCCAGAGCTCCGGGCAGCTCATGGGGCTGCTGGTCACACAGCCTCGGTGTCCAGAGGACCGACGTGTCTGCGTCACCTCCTCCCACAGGGCCAGATCTGTGGGAGCACCGCTGCCCTGGGCTCCGCGTCCCTGGCTGGGTGACACAGCACCCCTCCCTGGCCTGTCCACAGCCCGGGGCAGCCTGGGGCCGGGTTCTCCCCACCCAGGGACCTCCTCGTGAAGAGTGACACCCAGGAGAATCGATGACCAATGGAATGGAGAGAGCCCCCGAGACACCTACCAACACATGGATACTGGCTGGGCCGTGTCCCACCAGACGCCGGGAAAGAGCGGGCCACCCCCATCAGCCCCTGCTCCTGTGCTGGCACAGGGGCCTCAGGCTTTGCTCAGGGACAGGCAGCCCCTGCCTTCTCCTGATCCCTCCTGTCTGCCCAGGCGCCTGCGGGGCCTTGGTGTCTAGGACAGACTCCTCCCTCCCCCTCCTCCTCCTTCTCATCCCTCTCCCTCCTTCCCCTCCCCCTCCTCCTCCCTTCTTCCCTATCCTTCCTCCTTTCTCCTCTTCCTCCTCCTCCCTCTTCTCTTCCTCCCTGGCTGGCTGAGGGCCTCCTTCTCCATCTGGAAACCATCGCTCAACACTGTCTCCAGGCTGGAGGCCCTGAGCCAGCTCAGGGGACTAGCATTTTCCAGAAATCATTTCATTCCTCAGGAGAGAGCAAGTCCCCTCCCTACCTCCCCCCTCCCCCCTGCAGAGAGGGCCTTGGGCGAGGCCCACTTCTCCTCTGTCCCCAGGGCCTGCGCGGTGGAGGCCTGCTGGGTGCGGCTGGGCCCAGCCCCGCATTTTCTTGCTCCTTGTAAATAAAATACGTAAATAAATCAGCGGCTCCTGCTGGCTCTGCTCCGGCAGCCCTGCAGCCCGGCAAGCTGGTTCATTTCCTGCTCCGGAGGGCTGTGTGGGGCGAGGCCGGAGGAGGTGGGGGCAGGAAGGGGCGGGTGGGGGACAGCAGCCAGGCGCCCGGTGCTTTGGGAAGGGTCTTCCTGCCTGATGGTCCCTCGTATGTGCCGCTACACGTGTGCACACACACAGACGTGCCAGACACCACGGGCACGTGGACACGCACACGCGTGTGTGGGCAGCTCGGCAGCACGGGCCCCTGGGGGCCATGGGGCTGGGGACCAGGACGGGGTCTGGGTGCAGCAGGCGGCTCTCTCACGAGCGGTCCGCAGGCCGTCGGGTGGGGCTGGGGATGCAGAAGCCAGACCCCCACGGGCCAGCGCGGGGCCCCTGCAGCATCTGGGCAGGGAAGCACAGGGGCAGCTGGGGAGGCGGGCGCGGGAACCTGGCCTTGGGAGCACCTTCTGCCTCCTGGAGCTCCTGGCTTTGGCCCAGCACCATGGCGTCCCCTAGTGGCCATGCTGCCGCCCCAGTGCCAGCCTCTCTGGGCCTGGGCTGGCCCTGCACCCCTCTGGCAGGTTCCAAGCCTTAGGGCTCCGCTCTAGGCGGACGGTCCACCTGCCCCGTCAGCTCCCACTGGGCCTCCCCTCCCTCCCTGCCTCCAGGCCAGCGACAGACCGCACTGGTTTCTCCCACTGGGCTCTCGCCCACACTGCCAAGCCCACAAGCCGGTGGGGAGGGGGGGGTCCCGGTTAGGGCTGGAGCTGCCGGCTCTCACGCTGGCCGCCCCGGGGGCTGCAGCTTTAGGAGGTGACTGTGTCCCCGCTCCTACAGATGTTTACGAACCAGGAGAACTTCCATGGACACTTGCTGACATAGGCTGGGCCTAGAGCCCTACCTGCCCTGGGGGCCCAGAAGGCTGCCCTCCGTGAGCCCAGGGGCATGGGCTCTGGGGCTCGATGCCCCGTGAACCCCTCACGGGAGGGGTGGGGTCTGCAGGAGCAGAGGGCTGGAGGCAGGAGAGTGGAGGTCTGGTGGCTGGAAGGGACTGAGGGAGGCTGGGGGGTCCCGTAGAGCTGCCGGGAGACGGTGAGGTCAGGAAGCTGAGGGGACTAGGGTTTAGAAAGGCTCCGTCTCTGCCCGGCCCCAGTGACTCGTGCTCTCTGGTTCCTCTTGCAAATCGAAGAAGCTACGCTCCCACTCCCGGGGGGAGGCAAGAACCTTAGTCGCTCTCCGACTGTCGTCCTGGGCCCCTGGACACCTGCTACCATCTAGCAGGATCTGAATCCCGAGCGTGTCCCAGGACATCAGTGTCGAACAAACCTGGGCAGACGCTGGCATCAATGCCCACTGCTGTCGGTGATTTGTGGAGTAACCCCTAACGTCCACCTGTCACTCGCCTTCGATCAGACCCTTCTCTGGCTTCCTGAAGGAACATGTTTCCTGGACCCCTTTCCAATGTAACCCCCCAACCCCAAGTGACAGAGAGGCTCCCGGACACTCCGTCTGGGACTCTGTCCCTCACTCAAGCTGTTCAGTGAGCTCTCTGTTCACTTTTGATCCTGTGTGAAGCCAAGGACCCTCCTGGTTGGTCCTGTGGGACCCCCCCTGGGGCCTTGGGCCCAGCCTGCCTCCATCAACGGGACTCTGTCCCGAGCTGTGAGGAGTCCCAGAAGGCCCCAGGCAGGGAGGGCAGGTGCCAGGGGATGGCGGGGGTGCAGGTGCGGGAGCCCAGGGCACCAGTGAGCCCAGGTTCTGGTAGGAGAGGAGGGCCTGTGCCCAGAGTGGGCAGGACAGATGGGCCT
The DNA here is from genome assembly GCF_023065955.2 of Ursus arctos. Taxonomy (NCBI): domain Eukaryota; kingdom Metazoa; phylum Chordata; class Mammalia; order Carnivora; family Ursidae; genus Ursus; species Ursus arctos. Next base: position 46,807,102 of record NW_026622908.1, read on the forward strand.
CGGAGGAGGGGTTGGGCGGGCAGGCCAAGCGGTGGGACAGGCCCATGGGAACGAAGATGGGCCCAAGGGGACGAGCAGGAATGGGGGCAACAAGGGACCACTGTCCCTTGTGGGGCGAGGTAGAGCCTTCCCACAGCTGCAAAGGAGCAGTGCGGGCACAGCACAAGCCCGACAGGTGACCTGGCCAGTGGAGGGGCTTTCCCCACATCCCTGGCTCAGTAACAGGAAAGAGAAGCCGGTTCCCAGAGCCTCTGGTGCAGCAGAACCAGACCCTCCCTGTGCCTTTGCCAATGGCCCCCAGGCCTGGGAGGGCCGGCGTTGCCTTTCTGGCCCCCCGTGGATGAGGGGGTAAAGCGGGGCCTGGCAGAGCGGCCCTGGTTGGCCCCGGTGCACGGAGGTCCTTGCTGGCGCACATCCTTTAGGCCTCTGTTTCTGCGAGGACACTGTGGGGGGAGGCGGGCTCCCTGGGCTCTCCCCATCCTGCCGGCTCCTGATCCCATCCCAGAGGCTGGGGCACTGGGGGCAGGGAGAACTCACCCCAGCCATGAGTCCCCCGGCCTCCCTCACAGTGGCCGCAGCGCCCAGGACAGCACCCAGGGTCAGGAGCCCGGCCAGGCTGATGGCTGCATAGAAGGCTGGGTGGGGACAGAGAGGAGGAGGGTTAGGGGGGCCCCGGATAGGGGTCCCCAATGCACAGGCCTGCATCTGAAATCCACCCAAGGGTCCCCTCAGGGGTGGGCTTCTGGGAGCTTTCAGTACCCACCACCCACTCCCTCTCCTCCCAGTACTCGGAAGGCAGGAGGGAAGGAGGAGGCCAGAGGCCCTGCCCCCCACTTCTGCTTCCTGTCTGCCCGGAGATATCTCAGAAGCCATGAGGCATGTGCAGGGTGCTCGTTCTTATCAGGCCAGGCCCAAGACCCAGGCTTCCTGCTCCAGGATCCAAGCTTCAGGGTAAAAACCCGGGGCCTAAGGGCCAGGAGGCGTGGGGCTGGGACCACAGCCTGACTCTCTGGGCCTCAGTTTCCCCCATAGCTGCCCTCCTTGCGTCCTGTGCTCTTGCCTGAGTGCAGCCGGGTCCAGGCCCCTTTGTTCCGGAGCAACCCGTCCAGGACACTGAGGCCCTCTAGATGCCACCTGACACTCCCTCCTGTCCCCAGGTTCCCAAGACGGGAGGTGGAAGCACGGGCTGGGGCCCAGACCCCCAGCTCTGCCCAGGGCAGAAGGACCCCAGGGTGGCCCTCTTTGGCCCCACGCCCTGCCTGACCCAGCCCGGCTCCACTAGGAGGCCCCCACCCGCCCAGCCCGGGATGCCTCCCCAACAGCCTTTGCACCTGAAGCCCCCTCCCCGACAGGAGCCCCCTGACCTTACTTACCCCAGCGGTGCACGGCCTCATAGGGGGTCCTGTCTGAGGACGCGTGGCCGATGACAGCAAAGTGGGCCCCGAAGTAGGTGAGAGCAGCCAAGGTGGCCATAGACAGGCCCAGGAGCTGGGGGTGGGGCAGACCCAGAGTGGGGGGGTGCTGGACACACAATGGACAAGGCCCAGGAAGCAGGGTCTGGGTCTCCTGGGTCCCCTGGCCAACCTCCCTCCAGCTTCATCGTCTCACTTGAGACAGGCTCAGCTTTGGGACTTCTGGGTGTTTCTGTAGGGTGGTCTCAGGGAGGCCTTTTCCCAGACACCCAGCCACACACACAGATACACCAACAAACACACACACATACCCCACCCTCCCCCCATGCACACGCATTCATTGTGCAGCTTCTCCAAGGACCCAGAACCTTGGATCATTCTGTCTGCACGGCCCTACCAGCCCCCTCCCCCTGCCCCCTCCGACACCAGTTCACCAGCCACCCAGGTCCCGTGCTGCCTGGCGGGGCCCGCAGGGCATCCTGCCCAAACAGCCACCTGCCAGAGGTCCACCGCCAGGGTCCCAGGTGCATGTCCTGGGGGCAGGATGGGGACAGCAGGGTTGTGTGTGTGTGGGGACCACAGCACTAGAGGTCCCCTGACACGGCCCCCCACCCCACAACACCCCTCCCGCCCGACCAGCCTGTTACCAAGACAAAGAAGCTAGTGACCAGCATCTGGCATTTGGCCACCCTGACCCGACTCCAGGGCCCCATGGTGGCCATCTCTCCTCCCTTCTCCTCTGCCCTCCTCTCCCCGCCCCTCCCCGCCCTCCCCGCCCACTGCGGTTTCCAGCTGGGTGGGGGCCTCAGGCCACAGCTGCCTGCCCAGGAGGTAGGCTGCTCTCTCTTCGTCAACACCCCCAGAGAGCGGAGCCCCTGGCTGCCCCTGAAGACACGGAAGACGGGCAGGAAGGTAGGGGAGGGGCAGCGAGGCCAGCTCCTGCCACCCCTGCTGTCCCCAGCCCTGGCCCAAGGCACCAGGACTTCTGACGGTAGGAGCCCTCTCCCCGAAGGGCGTGGCCTGGTTCTTGGTGTGGCCGCAGAGCACGTCCTGGGAGGATGTGGGAAGAGGTGGTGAGTAGAGGCGAAGTGGCCAGATAGGGGGTGAGCTTCTTGTCCTGGGAGTATGCAAGCAGAATCCTGCCGAAAGCTTGATCCTTGGGGGAATCTGGGAGACAGGATCGAATCTGAACATCATTATTGAGGCATCATCCTAGGAAACACCATCCGAAATGTTCTGTGACGGCGACATTTTGGAAAGGTGATTCAGAGCAGAGCTGGCTGGGGGGGGGGGGGCAGGATGGGCTGGAGCCCTGGTGCCCTAGTGCCCAGGTGGGTGTCAGAGGGAGGCTGTGTCAAATCATGAATCTGTCATTAAACTAAACCATGCAGACCTGAGCACAGGGCAGGCCGGACTCGGACAGGTGTGGGGCTCCATCCCATGGACGGGACACGTGGTGAAGCCACTATCTGGGTTCAGTGTGGGCCAGTTTGGACCCCTGGGCCACTGCTGTAGTCCTTGGGGCAGCAGGGATGACGGGGGGAGGGGGGTGCTGTGGGTGGGTGGCTCACCTCTGGGTTGCAATCGCTCCCCTTCTGTCCTCTTCTGTGCCTCCCATGTGGGGTCCTCCTGGACACGGGGACCTCAGCAGGGGAGGGGGAATGCCCCAGATAGCTGCAAGTGAGGTGATCCCTTGGACTTCTAGGAACCAGCAGCTCTGGCCATCTCTTCCCTCCCTCTGCCAGGGCAGCTGGGACCCCTTGTGCCTCCCACCCTGGTCGCCACCCTGGTCTGCAGGGGCATGAGGGGGTCTCGGAGGGCAGGTGTCTGTGGACTGCGCCAGGTAGATCCACGGTTTGACCCAAGCAGCAGCAAGAGTGAAAGTGGGGGACCCCGGGTACGTCGGGGCAGGACGGCAGCCCACCCTATCCCACCAACACCCAGGGGCCCACGCTGGGCACATAGCCAATGGAGTAGAGGAACAGGTGCCGGAGCCAGGACACCTGCTGGCTTGGACAATCGCAGACACTGTGCGTGGATGGGAGCCTAGACCCGCCCCTCAGGTGCGGCTGTCACAGAGACTTCCTGCCCGAGACCGCGGGAGGGAAGGCTGCACCTGATGCGCCCCAGCCTGGTGAGCAAGGCCAGCATCACGGGCACGAGTCAGGTGGGGAGCACGGGCCGGGACGCAATGCGGTGGGGAGGGCACTTCACTCTGGGGTCCTGCTCCCAAACCCACAGCCCAGTCTGACCGTGACACACGCACCAGACAAACCCCATCTGAGCGCTGTCCTACAGTGTGCTGACCTGTTCCCCTCGGAAATGTCCGGGTCATCACAAACTCACAGACACGAGGACCCAATGTCCCGTGGTGCCCTGCGTGGGAACCCGGGACAGAAGCAGGCTAGGAGGGAACAACTGAGACGCTCGGAATACAGTGTGGGCTTCTGTGGATGGTAATGGGTCAATAGCCACGGATTTGTTGTGACACGTCCCATAGCCGTGTCCGATGTTGGTACGAGGAGGCTGGGTGTCGGGTACATGTGAATTCTCCGTACCACTTCTGCACTGGTTCTCTAAGTCTAAACTGTCCTACAGTACGTTGTATTTAAAACTGTGATTTTGTCCAGCACCCCAGTCTCACAGCACGGAGGGGAGCAGGCACTTTGGAGCTGGCTCTGCCTGTCCACTCACTCAGTGATGTCAACTACCTACCTGCCCACCTGTCCACCTGCGCCTTCACCCACCCACCCTTCGTTCACTCGCTCCCTCTCACACCCTTTCATTTTGTTAATTCTTGCAGCTCTTCCTTTGCTCACTCGCTCCCACCTGCCCTCTGCCCGCTGCCTCAGTTTACCTAGGAAGCGGGGTGAGGGGATATTGGCACTGAAGCAGATCCTTAGCACTTGGAGGTCACTCTGCCTGGGCCAGGAGGTGGCAGCCTCTCCCCTCCTTCCTGACAGCCGTCCAGAGGGAGGTCTGCGAGAGGTGTCCCCTACTCCATCAGCAGAGGCCGGGGGCGGGGCAGCAGAGCGGACTTGCCCACCCAGGGAGAGAAGCAGGTTAGCACCTCAGTGCGCCCGGGGCACCGGTGACTCGTCACCTCCCTGCAGCCCTGTGTGTGGGGCTCTGCCGGCTGGGCCCCTCACCGGGGTGGGGCTGAGTGCCATGAGCTTTGTGGGGGCCACACGGAGACCTGAACAGCCTCTGGCCTTCTCTCCTGCCCTTTGCCCTGATTCTGAAATGTTTCCCGGAAGCCTAGACATGTCCCACCTGGGGCAGCTTCGCCTGGCCCAGGGAGGGGCTGGAGGCTCTCCTTCCTGACTGGCTTAAGTCTGGGTCAGCTGTGTGCACCGCATTGGACCCCGTGTCCCCCAGAAGTGCCCCCCCCCAGGTTTGCAGGGCACATCCTGGCCCGGACACTCAGCAGCTGAGCCAGACGCAGGCTCAGGGCTCTGGGCGCTGCTCTGTGCGCCCCGGGACTCTGGCGCAGAGCTTGTCCCATGGAGGGGCGGGGAGGGGCCCGGGGAGGGGCTCTGATGCACACAGAGGAGTTGAGAGGCAGCATTACCTCCCAAGTACCAGGGACAAACTTTGAAGGGGGTCCCCATCCTGCTGAGCAGCCCCATCAGCAGGAGGGCCCGGGCATCATGGAGTCCCTGCCCTGCCCAGGCTGCCCTCGTCACCTGGCTGAGACTTGGTGTCTAGTGACTGAAGGAGCAGACCAGGGTCTGGAGGCCCCCAGGGTGTGGGAGCAGGACGTCCAAACCTCCCCGGGCTTCCCTGGGTCAGTGGAGGAAGTGGAGGCAGGAGCCAGCAGCCCCCACCCTGGACCGAGGCCTCACCAAGGAGCATGGACTGGACCCTCTCCCCCTGCCCCGGTGGTCCCCAGACCCTCCAGGCTCCCTTCACAGCAAACGTTTCCAGCCCACTCCTGGAATTTTCTTTAACCAGTGGTGGGGCAATGTCCGATGGCCAAAGTGGCGAAGCGCCCACTGCCTCCTGTCCAGGGCACGTGCCCCCTTCAGTGCGTTTCCCTGAATCACCTCCCTGCCATGTCGCGGGTCGTGGGTTGGGGGACGTGGGTCGGGTGACAGGTGTGGCCGTGTGGCTTGTGCTCAGAAGTCGTTCTGAGAACCACGGCGGAGTCTGGGGTCTGCCGGCACACGCGGTGGTGGTGGGCGGGGGTGGCCCGGGCTGGCTGCAGAAGCAGAGTGTCTACACCACGGCCCAGGAAACGAAATCCCAGCTTCCGAGTTATGCCAGGGATCCCCGGTGGTGTGACAGAGCCCTGGATGGTGCTCTCATCCCCTCCTGTTGGGAGCCCCCCATCCGGCCGCTGCCCACCAGGGACTTCCATGCTCCCAAACCCAGCAGACACCCTTCTGTCCTCACCTTGGCCCTGGCACGGCGGCCCTCAGCGCTGGGGACCCCGGAAGTCCTCGTAGATTGGTGCTGCTTCCCAGTCTCCTGTTGACCCCCCCCCCATTGTCCCAGGTGTGGAAATACTGGGGTCCCCGGGCTCCAACCAGGCCCCTTTCTCTTCTCACTCTGCTCCTTGGGTCATTTCATCAACTCCAGTGGCTTTAAATGTTAAGGAATCCAAGGACTCTCCAGCCCCGCCGTCTTTCTCACCACACACGGGACAGTCAGAGGGTGTTTTCCAGCTGACACCTTCCCCTAAGTCCTTCCAGAGCCAGAGCCCTGATCCCCGTGCCCCAGCCCAGGACCAACATGACCCAGTGGCTCCTCCAGAGTGCTTCTTTCTGAGACGGCTGTACAGAACACACAGCATAACATTTCACGTCTTAACCATTTATAGGTGCACAGCTCAGGGGCTCTAAGCTCATTCACGTTGTGCGGCTGTTTCCACCTTCCATCTCCAGAACTTTCCATCTTCCCAAATGGAAACTCTGTCCCACTGAGACACCTCAGCCCTCCCCTGGCCCCAGTGCCCACCGTCCACTCTGTGCCCCTGAGACACCGACCCTCATCCCCCTCCCGGCCCCACCACCCACTGTCCACTCTCTGTCCCCGTGAGTCTGACAGCTGTGGGGACCTTGCATCAGTGGACTCCAGCAGAATTCCATCCTCTCCTACCATATTTGACTCACTGGCAAATCGTAAGGGTTGGTTCCTCTGACTCTGGCTTCTCTGGCTCAATGCAATGTCAAGAAGGCTTCTTACATCACACCCTCCTCCCCTGACTTGAGCCCATCATCTCCGGCTCCTCTGGCCAGAGCCCTGGAGGCCAGGCAGCGAATACAACCTGGAGTTGGCCGCTAGCCAGTGATGCCCGCAAACCAAGCCCGTCTCTGCCCACTAAAGGGGGTCAGATCCGAGGGAAGACCCGCCAGTGCGATAAACTGGGACCGCTGACCCCCCACAAAGTGTGTGCGCACGCACACGTGTGTGTGTGTGTGTGTGCGCGAGCACGTGTGAGCATACACGGCCCCCTCCCCCCCCCACCCCCTCTCTTCCCTCCTCCTCCCCTCTCTCTCCAGGCATCTGCCTACAAATCCTACTCGCCTCAACCTCCCAGACTCTGATCTCCAGGCTCAGGAGACCTCCAGGCTCAGCTGAGAAAGCGTGGGGCTCACCGCTCTGCTCGACGGATCTGTCCCTGCCAGTCGTCCACGTCGGAAAACAGTTGCCGCACATGTGTCCCGTGCTCTGGCTGCTCACAGTGGAAGGTGAATGTGGTGCGAGTCTCGCCATCACGGCCAACAGAGGGGCCTGGCCGTGCTGACTTTGAGCACCCGGTTGCAGGTTTCTCCAAAATGTAAAGTTAATATTTTGCCTGTGTTGTTTACATTTTGTGGGGACAGACCCTGAAACCGTGACTGTTGTCCTCAAACTGCTCCTCACGTGTCTTGGCATCACGTGGTGATTGACGCTCAAATAATCGTTACCACGATGCTTGCCGAAGGACCACTCTCCAATTTCACTGTTCCTCCTGCATTTATTAGTTGGAATTCTGCGAGAGAGAGAGAGTGAGAACGAGCTTCTTCTCCTCCTCCTCCTCCACGAGTGAGCACATGGATTTCAGGACGGACTCCTGAATCTCTGTTTCATGCGATGGGTTGTGACCTGTTACTCTCGTTGATTTTGGTGCCAGACAGGGCTGGTAGGAGCCCCTTCAAGCTAGCTCCTCAGTCATTTTGATAAATTCCCACAGGTTTTCGAGCAGCTTCCTTACTTTCCACTACATGATGTTCCAGGTTCATCTTGGACGTTCCCTTCCCCAGCTCTGGAGTCAGCCATGGCCCCAGGAAGCTCTGGATCCTTCTAGTGGAGAATGGTATTTAAAAGCCAAGATCTGGAGGCTGGGTGCACAGTGCTATCTGGGCATCAGCTCTCCAGGGTGGATCAGCTGGGAACTCTCTCTCTCTCACACATCTACATCTCATGCTCTGCCCATCCTTGTACATTAAAAATCACAACTTTACCGTGATTCCCATGATTCAAGCCCAGCACTGCAGGGTCTGTACTAGACTCCCCTGTCCCACATTTGTCGCTCCTTTCTCTGACCGCGGCGCCTGGCTTCCATCATCCTCAACACGTGCACCTCATTCTTCCCTGTTCACGTAAGCGACCTCCTGACCTTGCTGGCGTGTCCTCGTCCTTGATCGCCACCCCAGCCTCCTCTCCCCAGCCTGACTGTCTCAAAGGAAGGGAACCAATAGATATGTTTTAAGCAAATAAAAGAGAAAGAAACACAAGCCCCTCCCCTGTTCTTTGACCGCCTGGGAGACCCAGACCAGGCCAGGCATCAGCCCTCCCCCTATGCGCCACCAAGCAGAGTCGTGTCATTTCGGGAGGAACGTGAATTCCCGGGCAGACCTACCAGAAGAGAGAAGCCACGGTCTGACGCTCATGCAGCATTGGGAGCAGAACTACGGACACGGATGGGCCAAGAGGTTCAAGGAATCCAGACAGAAGCCCGCGCGCACAAGGGATGGTGTTTGTGACACAAGGAGGGGATGAGAAGGCGTATCCCGGGGACCGGGAGCCAGCAGCAGGCGTGGGAAACACGGCCGCTGAGCGACACCGCGAGTGGGCACGTGGCAGCTCGGGCACCTCGGTAGACGCATCAGTGAGGTGAGCCATCCCCCGTGGGGATCAGGGGTGGTTCAGGAAGCTGAGAGGCGCGGGGAGGTGAGCACAGATAGGCCGATCGGACAAGAGCACCACACGCGGACAAGAGAGAGGACAGCAGGAGATGCTCAAGGAAAGAAGAAAGTAAGGGCCTCAGAATGAAAGAAGCACAAGCAAGGCCTCTCTGGAGCCCATAGCACAGATGAGGAGGAAGCCACGCATCCTAGTGACACTTGAAAATGCCAAAGTTCTGGAACATTCTGGAATAACCCGCAGACCACCTACAAGATAAGAATGAGATTCATAACGTTCTCCTCAAGAATTACATGAACAGAGAGTTATATTCTGAAAGCGCAGAAGATAAATAACTTGGCGAAGAGGATTTTATCGGGTATAATTACTATGTAAAGATCATTTCAGAAACAACAAGCCTCAGCATACCTAGAATGTTTGTCACAGAAACACCCACTTTGCCCACAAAATTCTCAAACAAGAGAAATAGATCTTGGAGGGTGCACGGAGAGCCGCGGAAGGTGGGGAGGGACCAGATACCCGCTCACAAGGCCGCAGTCACCCAGAGAAATCACAGTAAGATATACACAAGGCACCACTTATCATTGTAACAAAATCAGTATCTCAAAATTTCAGTCCTCCCCGTGGAGAATCCTAGACTCAAACGAGAACCCTGGTCGATATTGTTTGGAGTAATAGACAAACATCTCATGCGAGGATGCCTTCATAGGACAAAGGTTCTGATCTTCCTCAAGTTGACCAAGACGTCCAGCGCAATCCCGAGCACATGGTCAGCTGGGAGTTTGAAATGCTTGACGTACTTACTCCGCACTGATAATGGAGTACAGACGTCCACCAGAAGGACAGTCAGCTTGAAACAAAGAACAGCACAGGGACTTGCCTGCCTGACATAAGGACTTAAGAGGAAGTCTGATGTAAAAATCCCAAACTGCATGGGATTGCCACAAGAACAAAGACTAAAGCGGACAGCTTGGAGACAAATGCCTGTATACATACGTGGATCCCATGCTTAAAAATACTTCTTTGTTCACAGGAGCCTTTCTGTGAACGGGAAAGCCATTAAATGAAAAAACTTCCCATTACTTTAGAGACAAAAATTATGATGTGCTCCATTCCAACCCAATACGCTCCTCAAGCTCCCACAGATAAAATAATGTATCAGTTGAGGAATAAAAACAAATGTGTACAAAGAACATATGGATTTTAAAAATCAGCTTGTCAATTTCTACAGAAAATCCTGGTGGGATTTTAATTGGGATTGTGTTGAATGTAATGATCAACTTGGAGAAAATTAATATCTTAATATTGGATCTTCCAATCAATGAGTACCGGGTATCTGTCCATTTATTTAAGTCTTTTACAATTTCTTTCATCAGTGTTTTGTAGATCTCAGTGTACGGTTTTGAATGTCTTTTGCCATATTTATATCTATGTATTTAATATTTTTGATGTTATTGTAAGTGGCATTTTGAAGTTCATTTCCCAAATGTTCTTTGCTGGTCTCCTGCAATACAATTCATTGTCTATATTGATCTTGTATCTTGCAACCTTGCTAAGCTCATTTTAATTAGAATACTGTTTTAGTACATTTAGTCAGATTTTCTTCATAGGTGATCATGTTCTCTGTAAGAACGGTTTGCTCTTTCTTTCCAATCTGGATGCCTTTTGATTCTTTTTCTCGCCTTATTGCTCTGGCTACAACCTACAGAACAAGGTTAAATAGAAGTTTGAGAAGAGACATCCTTGTCTGGTCCCTGGTCCTAGAGGGAGGGCATCCAGTCTGTCAGCATTAAGTTGGACGTCCTTTATCAGGTTGAGAAAAGTTCCTTTGATTCCTAGTTTGTTGGGATTTTGATCATGAATGACTACTGGATTTTGTCCGATGATTTTCCTGTATCTGTTGAGATAATGATGTGGTTTTTCTTTTTAAATTTAATGTTGTCAATTAATTGAGTTGATTTTTTGAATGTTAAACTGCGTTCCTAGAATAAACCCCACTTGTATATTGTTGGATTTGATTTGCTGAGGTTTTCCTTAGAAATTTTGCATCTATGTTCATGAGGGATATCAGCCGATAGTTTTCTTTTCTTGTGTTGTATTCGCCTGACTTTGGTACTGGGGTAATACCTGCCTCATGGAATGAGCTGGGAAGTATGCTGTCCTTTTTAATTGTTCTCGATGAGTTTGTGTAGAACTGGCTTTATGTGTTCCTTAAATCTTTGACAGAATTTACCAGTTTTGCCGTCTCGGCCTGGAGTTTTCTCTATAGGAAGTTTTTACTTTACTATAATGTACTGTAAACTTACGGGGCTATTCTGGTTCCTTATTTATTCTTGAATGAGTTTTGGTAGTTTGTGTCTTTTAAAGATTTTGTCTATTTCATCTACATCAATAACCTTATTGTCCTAAAGTTTCGTAATATTATCTTATTCATATAATACCTGTAGAATCTACAGTGATGGAGTATCTATCTACCTATTGATCGATATGTATCTCCTACTGGTTCTTTCCCTGGAGAACCCTGACCAATAGAGATTTTTGCACCAAGAGTGATTCTAGAGGAAAAGGACGCTAAGGACGACTTCTCTGAATTGGTTCTGGGGTTTCTGGAACCGGCTCTCCAGTCTGATTGGATTGTTTGGAAGATGTGAGTGACTCCATGGCCAGTAGCGAAGACTGCACGGAGAGCCCATGGCATGATCTGACAACAGGGATGCATAAAACCCCTCCGTCCTCCGAACCAGCCGCTTACAGGAAGCCAGCAGCTGGATTACTCTGAACCTTGTGGAAAACCTGACACGATGACATCGGTTGGCTGCTCCTAACGCTGCTGGACAGAGCGGTTCAAGAAAAGGATGAGCTCAGGAATTCGAAGCCACAGGAACGAGCTAAGAGCCTGTGTGTGCCCTGCCCTGACGGAGAGCCCTGTGCGCTCCAGCTGCAGGGCGGACGCGCTCAAAATCCGATGCACCCGCATCCCGTGATGGGCGGAACTGCAACGTACCCTGAACTCCCAGCCTCGCAGGGGTGTCTGCTGTGAATGTGAGGGCACTGACCTGGAAGACTGGAATCCTGTAGGGTGGGGTGGGGATGAGTGGGGCGACCCTGGAGAAGCAGGGGATCCTGCACCCCTAAACTTGGACGAGTCTGCTCTTCGGTGGGAGATGTCCCCCCCCCAGAGGGCAGGGGCTTTCACACCCCCACCCCAGGACCCACACCCACCGCCCCTCTGCTTCTAGAGCCAAAACTAGACTCAAGTACCGGCAGGCCCTGAGGGCGAGGAACGAAGTGTGACTCCTGCAAGGGTGCGCTGCGCTCCGAGGGCACGACGGGGGCTTCTCATGCCACAGACAGAGGTCGGGGGACACCTGTGGGAATGGGGGGACGGCGCTGGCAGGGACCTAAAGTGGGGCCAGGCCGAATTTAACGTCAGCAGGGATTCGGGATTTAACGTTGCAGCGTGGGGCCTGATGAAGGGCTCTCACAGTTCGGGTGGCTGAAACCCGGACCTAAAAGTGGCCTGCGCTGAGGGGCCAGAAAGGCCTGACCTCCCCTGGCCAAGGCTTAGGGAGGTTGGAAAACTGGAGCGGATTTGCTGTCTGAGATGAGCTCACCCCCACACTGGAAGGGGTCAGAAGACATGACTTTCATCAGAACCTTGGGGAGTAAATCTGAGAGGGGTCCCGACATGAGCGTGTCACCACGACGGAGAGGGGCCCGGGGCAGGCTCTTCTCTGCAGGCGCACCTCTCGGGGGAACTGCAGCCTCTGACCTGGGAGCCTAAAGTCTGTGAGAGCGATTGGGTCCCGGGGGTGCGGCCCGTGGCCACCAAACACAAGCCGGACGTGGTCCCCGGGATGGATGGCAGAGTCCAGGCAGCAGGCAGCCCAGTCTGGCTCGCAGACCCCCGCGGGGACGGCTGCTGGATCACGGCATTCCTAGAGGGAAGTCGATGGGGCGCCCCCGGATCTGTACTCCGTCTGTAGGAGCAGACACGTCCTGGGTAGAGCGAGCAAACATCCCCCCTGAACCCCGACAGCAGAGACACACGGCCCCCACTCCAGTCAACTCTGAGGCTCGAGCCAGTTCGCGGACCCAGACCTCTTGCTTGGAGGGAGGGCCTGGGGGCCCTGCTGGTCCCCTTCTCCCCGCCTTCCCCAAAGGACCCTCAGCGTTCACCAGGGTGACTGTGTCCCCCGGGAGGTGGGGGGGGGATAAGCGGACTTTGGGGACCGCGGGACCCCGGCTCTGAACCGACCCCGATCCCCAGAAGCCGCAAACGCCCCTGTCCCCAGCAGGTGGGGCGGGGCTCGTGCAGGCCGGGCCATCGATGCAGCCCTAGCCCAGGGCCCCCTTACACTGGGGGCGGGTCCCGATCCCACCGGGCAGGGGCCCCTCCAGCTCCCAAAAGCGCAATTGGCACAGACACCCCGGGCAGCTGGCAGGCTCCCACAGTGGTTCCCTGAGCATGGAGGGACAGCAGTGATGGTGGGAAAGGCCACGTGGTGCCACCAGAATGGCCTCTCCCCAGGAAGGGAGTCCCCGTAGGGCAATACCCTGTCCCTGGGGGTGGTGAGGAGGCTGGGGCCTCCCCCAGGATGCAATTCCCAGCACACCCCTGTCCCCTCGCCTGTTTGGCCTGTGCAGAGGCAGGCAGGTCCTGGGGGGCAGGACAGCAGCCCGCCGTCCGCTTCTGCCATCCCAGCCCCACCTCAGGGGCGACCGACTCAAGGCCTGGGTTGTAACTGAACTCGCACGGACGTCCGTCACTGGCCTGCCCGCGCACTCCCGCCCTGCTGCGTGGCCGTGCTGCCGGCGGACCCAGGGGCCAGGAAGCCCAAAGCGCCCCAGACTTCGCGGTAAGACATACGCCAGAGGGTGGGAGATAAATCCAGAAGAAGTCCGGGGGCTTCTACTTCGGCGACACGTTTAGGGGCCCAGGGGTGCGGGGCCCGTCGAGATGTGTCACCTAAGTGAAGGATGGCTCGACGCCTAGCGGCCTTCTTGGACTCTTGGACTGTGGGGTCGACTAGTCCCTCGTGGGGGGGTGGTACTCCAGCCCATCCAGAGGGACCCCCAGAGCCGCTAGTTTTGCGTGGGGCCCAGAACGAGAGACGGCTGGGCCAGGCCGCGTGACCCAGCAGAGCCCCTGGGCCTGCAGGGTCGGTGTGGATGGAGATGCCGGCCGGAGCCCTTAGTACGGGCCTTTGGGATTTGGGGGCAAGACCCTGACGTCTGTCCCACGTGACTGCTCTCTTTTGAGAAACAGCTTTGTGTCTCGTAGAGGCAGAACGCTCGGCCACAGGCTACCGAGTCACCGTGCCACCCGGACTGCTCCTCGTGAGCGGCGAGCTGTCTGAGCCACCAAGCCACAGCGCTGGGCACACAGCACCTGTCATCCCATGGAAGTGGTGTGTGCGTGGTCAGGCCCACGCAGGCCCTGAAGGCACGAGTAAGTCCCATGAACAAGTGGCCCAAATGACTACGGCCGCCCCTCCTGCTACACGGCTCCTCTCTCCCAGCCTGGCCTGGGGCCTGGGGGGGAGTCCCCTCCGGGCAGCTGACGGGGGAGAGAAGGCTCGGGCCCGGCTTACAGATGGGTCTGTCCCGGGCTCAGGAGATGCTACCCGGTGTGGACAGCTGCCACACTACAGCCCCTCCCTGGGATGTCCCCGAAGGTCATGGTGGAGGGAAATTCTCCCGGGGGGCAGCACTTTGGGCAGTGAGCCTGCTTGTGCACCGTGCTCGGAAGGAGAAACAGCCAGACGTGAGATTACACGCTGATTCCTGGGCTGTGGCCAGTGGTTCAGCTGGGTGGTCGGGGACTTGGAAGGACCATGACCGGGAAATTGATGACAAGGGAATTTGGGAGAAGAGGTGTGTGGACAGGGAAAACAGGGATATCTGTGCCCCGTGTGAATGCCCACCGCAGGGGGAGCTCGGCAGTGGACTTCCATCTTCAGGAGGGCAGGACGGCCCGTTCTGGGGGTGCCAGGCAGCCCCTTTCCCCAGCCACCCCAATCACCGACCCCTGGGCTCCTGCACAAAGTGGCTGCGGTGGCAGGGGTGGAGGCCACGCATGGCTCAGCAGCAGGGATGTCGTGCAGCAAGGTGTACCCGGCTCTGGCCCCCACTGCGTGCCCCGTGTGCCAGCGGCGGACACCCACACCTAGCCCTCACCCGGTGCCTGTCCTGGGGCAACCAGGCAGCCCAAATGACTGGGTGGTGGGAAGGGCCGGGCTCTGTTCTTACTGGAATAGACACTTACTCGGGATACAGATTTGCCTTCCCCTCATGCCGCACTTCCACCGAGACATCGTGGACCCCTAGAACATCCCACCCGCCGTCCTGGTGTCCCACCCGCAGCTTTGCACAGGAGCTCAGTCCACGGCAAATGAAGTGGGGACGTGGCTCCACGCTCACGGAACTCACTGGCCTCACCGTGGGCCCACCATCCTGTAGCCGCTGGCTGATAGGGCAGTGGAATGGCCTTTGAAGGCTCGGTTCCAGCCCCAGCGAGGTGGTGGTACCCTGCAGGGCCGGGACGGCGGGCTCCTGAAGGTCGTCTGTGCTCTGAGTCAGTGACCGACATATGGGGCCACGTCTCCCAGAGCCAGGATTCATGGGCCCAGGAATCGGGGGGTGGAAATGGCCGGGGCACCACTCACTCTTACCCCTAGTGCCTCCCAGCCGAACATTCGCTTCCCGCACCCACGACCTTGTGCTCTGCTGCCCTGAGGTCTCCGCTGCAGAGGGAGGGATGCTGCCGTCAGAAGACACGGCAGTGATTCCAGTGGACTGGAAGTTCAGTCTGCCGCCCGGCCACCCTGGGCCCCCTGGGCCCCTGAATCTACAGGCAGAGAAGGGAGGTACAGTGTTGGGGGTGCGGACTGATCCTGGCCGGGGGTAAGGAAAGAAAAGTGCCTGGAACACAGCGGGTCCTGGAGGGCATCTCATAGTTGGACCACCCCAGGATTCTGGGTTGATGGGCTGGGGCTGAATCACCCCACCAGCCCTCCTGGTCCCCAGCTTGCCGGCAGCAGATGGCCGGGCTTCTTGAACACCTGAGCCAGTCTGGAACCGAAACCTCCTCCTGCCTCCTCCTGCTGTGTCTCTGGAGAGCCCTGACTGGTGCAACCACAGTGCGTCCGTGGTGCGTCCGGGGTGCGTCTGGGGACCCGAAGCTTGAGCGTCTGCATGTACTTCCTTTCCCACGGCTCCTGCTTCCCCTGCAGCTGAATTCCAGAAGGCTCCAGGCTCGCAAGTGACCTGAACACACAGATGTGACCCACGTGAGGGCTACGGCCAGAGCTGTGTGCCAGCCTGGCCCAGCCGGGCTCCCGGCCTCCCCACTCATGACTTGACCCAGAGAACACAACTAGGAAGCCAGAGCCTCTGAGGGGCAGAGACAGAGCCAGGCAGCGGCCTCGGGCTGTGTGTGGAGTGAGTGGGGGGCCCAGGTCAAACTGGCCAGCGGTCACCCTGCTCACCAGGCCAGGGGCCATGGAGTCACCTGCGCCTCTGCTGCTGCCCCCACATGGGCCCAGTCCAATCTCACAATGGGGAAGACCCCAGAGGATCCAGATACAGCATCATCGCTCCAATGATGGGGACCCAGAGCCTCCAACCCCAGACTTTCAGGGCTTTGCGCCCCTGTCCTGTGGAGCCCGTGGTGAGTTCAGACTCGTCAAGTACCCCCAAAGCAGAGGCTGGCGTGCCCTCACTGTGCACAGGCACCTGGGCTACTGTGATCACTCAGGGTCAGGGGCAGAGCTGGCCCTGGATGCCGAGGGATCTTCCTTCTCTGGGCTGTGTCCTGCTTCCACCGGCAGCCAGCTCCCGATTCTCTTTGCTGGATGTGAGCCCCTCTCAGAGGCATACCACTGTGTGCCAGATGTGGGTGGTGTCCCGGGAACACGGAAGGGGAGAAGGGCATATTTCCCTCTGGACGTGGCCCCCCAGGCATGCTGAGTGACAGGCTGTGTGAAGCAGGGTCTGAGGAGGGGGCAGGGCAGGGTTCCAGGTGATGTGACATCAAGGCTGAACAGGACTCCAGTGGCGGGGTGGGGGCAATGTGCAAAGGGGCTTGGATTTATCCCAAGGGCCAAGGCATGACCTCACTTGCCTTCATAAGGTCACTCCTGCTCTAAGGCAGTGGACAGAGGGGGAGGAGGCAAAGCGAGAACCCAGGAGACCAGGAAGGCGGTGGAGGCAGCATCCGAGGGCAGATGGTGATGTGGCTGGAGAGATGGCAGGGCTGGCGGACAGCGGAGAGTGAGGGAGCAGGTGGGAGCTCACACCCTGCTGCCTGAGCACTGACTGGGGAGGGGACCAGTGGAGTAATGGGCTCAGGAGAGACAATTCAGCCGTGGGGAGTTGATTTTGAGGAGACTGTGAGATGACGTCCATCGAGTGGTCCAGGTGTCAGAGACATGCGGGTCATCCAGCATAGGGGTCAGCAAACCATAGCCAGTTGTGTCCTATTGCCTGTTTTTGTATTGCCCGCAAGTGGAGAACACTTGTTACAGTTTTAAGTGGTCAAAAAAAAAAATCACATTCATTAGCTACTATCAAGAAACGTATTAAAAACCCCAGAGAGTGACAGGTGTTGGTGAGAATGTGGAAAACCGGAACTCCCACGCACTGTTGGTGGGACCTCGGACTGATGCAGCCGCTCTGGAGTTCAGCGTGGAGTGGCCGCAGAAAGCTTAAGGGAGACTTATCACATGATCAACAATTGCACTTCTGGATGTAACCCCCAAAACAAGAGACTGCAGGGTCTGGAAGAGATGGGTACACACACGTTCACAGCAGCGTTATCACAACCGCTATGAAAGGGACACCCCAAGTGTCCAGCGATGGACAAATGAATAAACAAAATGTGGTCCATCCCCACAAAGCCTGAAAAAGGCAGGATATTCTGACACCTGCCACAACATGGACACACCTGGAAGACGTCAATCACACGGAGCGACAGAAGCCAGGCACAGAAGGATACATACTGCAGGATTCTACGTATTTGGGGACATGAAGAAGTCAAATTCACAGACAGAAAGGGGAATGGTGGGTGCTAAGGGCTGGGGGAGGGGGAAGGGCTTTACCCACCCCTGCCCTACATCTCAGGCATGGAGACTGAAGAGTGGGCAGAGCCCAACAGTGTGCCAACCAGTCAGCTAGGGTGCCAGGGTGAGGGCAGAGCCCTGGCAAGGCAGCATGCTTGTGTTTGCAATCTTTCTAACAGCTTTATTGTGGTAGAATCCACATACCACCCAGCTCATCCATTTAAAGTGTACAATTTGGGGCACCTGGATGGCGCAGTCCGTTAAACGTTTGACTTTTGGTTTCGACTCAGGTCGTGATCTCGGGGTCGTGAGATCGAGCCCACGATGGGCTCCACACTCAGCAGGGGGTCTGCTTGGATTCTCTCTCTCTCCCTACCCTTCTCCCCGCTCTCTTTCTCTCAAATAAATAAATCAATAAAATCTTTTAAAATGAAGTGTACAATTCCTTGGTTTTTAGCACATTCTCAGAGTTGCACAACCGTCACTATGGTCAACTGTAAAACATCTGCACCATCTCAGAGAGAAGCTCCACACCCTTCAGGTTGTGCTCCAGCGGCCAGAGCCAGCCCTGACGTGCAGGACGAGGGCCACATGGAGAGCCAGACCCAGCTGCCCAGCCTTCCTGCTGTCCCCCAAGCCGACCCCCCAGTGGAATGCCGCTGTAGCAGCCCGCAGAGGCACCACCAGAGGATCCTGAGAAATACTGAACCATCGGCGCAGCCTCTAGAGCCTGGGTAGTCTGCTGTGTCGGAACAGGCACCTGAGGGCCTCTGGGCCCCAGACGCTGAGCAGAAGTCCAGGCAAGGATTGCCAAGAGCCCATTTGCGGGATTCTAGGGTTTTCCCTTTGACATGGCATCCATCTCCAGCTGGGGTTTGCCAACTGACCACCAGGGAAGGGCAGGGGGGCTCTGACCAGAGAGAGGAGGAGCCAAGCCTCCTGACCTGGACAGGGAAGAAGTCCGGGCCCTGATCTCTACCTGGATTGCTCCACTGGCCAGAGGTATGACTGTGGACACAGTCCATGTCCTCTCTAAGATAGCTTCCTCCTGTAACAATGGGGCCCTACCCCACCTGGCCCCAGGCAGGTGCTAGCCGCCAGGTCACACCCCAAAGCAGGAAAGCCAAGCAGACTTGCCAGGAGATCCTGCACAGTCACTGGAGCCGGTGGACAGCACAAGGACCCGGGGGGCTCCCTGGGGGGGTAATCCAGGGCCTCTCCCAGCCAGAACGGGAAATGGCTCCCGGCAGAACTCCTTTCCCAGCGGACCTGATCCAGGAGGATCTGGTCACCTTCGGCAAAACCCGGCAGGGCCACGACCTCCTGAGGGCCCAGCCACTTCCCAAGCATTCCCCTGCGGTGGGGGAGTACACACTCTCCCACTGAGGGTTCATTCTGCACACTTCCGCAGTCCCTGACCCCACAGACCCCTACAATTCTCCCCATCTGTCAGGGAGAAACCCTCTTGTCCCTCTTCCCTTGGGAGACCAGGCTCTGCCCTGGCGTGAGGCAGCTTTCCCAAAACCTTCCCCCACCAGCCCAGTCTCAGTGCCGGTCGGGTGGGAGAGGGAGGCCCCAGCCCAGGGTGGGGCGCTGAGCAAAACGGAGGCAGCGCCACGATAGCGGGTCAGCACCAAAGGTGAGGAGGGGCCAGAGCGTAAGGGGCCCAGGAGGCAGAACGTGGGGGAAGGTTAGGAGAATATGCCAAATGAAGAAGCTGCAGGGCTAGGTCAAAGCCTAACCGCCGCCCCGGGCCACAGTGGCCAGTGCAAACCTCCAGACCCTCGGCTTCCAGGCTCCCCAAGGCTGGAAGCACCTGGAAACCACAGGCAGAAGGTGTGCGTGCAGGGATGGTGGAAAGGCGCCCCAGAAACCTGAACCCCAGCGCACCACTCCTCCAATCCCGTCCTGCCCAAAGGGCCACATCACCCTCTCCCACTCTCGGCAGAGGAATACGTAGGTGTGCGGCGGGGCGCGGAGCAGGTGTGCTTGCGGGGAGCCGCCTGGCAGCACCTAGCTTTGTTAGCGACGCTCGGGGAGCCACGCGCCTGGCGTACGAGCTTCCTCCCGGGGGCGGGGCATGAGGCCGCGCCCCGCGCGATTGGCCGAACGGACCGCCCGCGATTGGCTGAGACCCCGGCCCCCGCCCCCTGGGACGCGGGTCGGGGGCGGGGGGTGGGTCGCGGACAGAAGGCGCGGCGCGTGCTGTCCCGGGGGTCTCGCGCGCCTCCGGGCGAGCTGAGCCTTCACGAGGCCACGCCCTCCTCCCCACGGCGCGTGCTGCGCGTGCGGATGATCAACACGTCCGGGGATAGCGGGCTGCGCGCAGGCTGGGGTGGGGTACCCGACAGTTGCACCCGGGACCTGTGGACTCTGCTGAGGCAGCGGGGTCTCACCGGAGACCTACTGACAGCGCCCCGAAGTCGGGCCGGGGGCGCACACGGGACCTGCTCAATGCGTCTTGGGGGGCTCACTAAGCACCTGTTGGGAGCTTGGGGCCCACCGGGGACCTGCGGACTCCGCCCGGGGAGATAGGGTGGGGGACGCGCTCACGCCCTTGTGTTTGCAGGTTGTGTGCGCAAGGGGGAGGGCGAAGCGTGGCGGGAGGGCGAGGCGAGGGAAGGAGGGCGTGAGAAAGGAGGCGGCGGCGGCGCGGAGGAGGGTTATCTATACATTTAAAACCAAGCCGCCTGCGCCGCGCTGGGAAGACCTGGGGAGCGTCCGGCCGCACGCGCGGGACACGAGCGCCCCACACTCCGAGGCGCGCACGGTCTGCCACCTCTTGGCCTCCTGAGCCTCGCTGTCCCTGGGCCCCCAGACGACCTGGAACGCGTACCCTGGGGAGTCGCTCCTCGGCACAGTGCCAGGGGCTCCCTTGGGGTTCTGTCCTCCTCCCACCAACCCGCGTTCCTCTGTCCGCCCCTCCTGCTGCGCGCGGGGGCTCGGAGGAGTTGCAGGGCGAGTGGATGCGTGTGCGATGGACAGCCGCGCGCTGCCCCGGCCCGCGCCCTCCACGCCTGGCATCTCCGGCGGCTGCGCCGCTCGGCAGCGACCCACATCCCCAGAGCTGCTGCGATGCAGCCGGCGGCGACGGCCGGGCGCGACGGAGACCGGGGGTGGCGCGGCGGCCGTGGCGCGGCGCAATGAGCGCGAGCGCAACCGCGTGAAGCTGGTGAACTTGGGGTTCCAGGCGCTGCGGCAGCATGTGCCGCACGGCGGCGCCAGCAAGAAGTTGAGTAAGGTGGAGACGCTGCGCTCGGCCGTGGAGTATATCCGCGCGCTGCAACGCCTGCTGGCCGAGCACGATGCTGTGCGTGCCGCGCTGGCTGAGGGGCTGCTGGCGCCAGCCGCGCGCCCCCCCGCGTCCTGCGGGCCTCCCGGGACCCCCGCCGCTGCCGTCGCCTCGCCTTCTTGCGCTTCGTCGTCCCCGGGCCGCGGGGGCAGCTCGGAGCCCGGCTCGCCGCGCTCCGCCTACTCCTCAGAAGACAGCGGCTGCGAGGGCGCGCTTAGCCCAGTGGAGCGCGAGCTGCTCGACTTCTCCAGCTGGTTAGGGGGCTACTGAGCGCTCCGCCCCCGAGGTAACCTCCGGCGTCGGGAAACAGGGGGGTCGGCTCAGGGGCAGCCGGGCGGAGTGGAGTGGACAGCCTCGCGGCTCGCGTCCCCGAGAGCAGCCAAGCGCAGTGCCAGGCCCGGGTGACGGCTTTGATTTCTCTCACTCTTCATTTTCCCCAAACTTTTTCAAGCCTGTGCAAGACCGGCGTTTGTTTGTCCGGGATTGCAAAACTTCCTCTCGCTGCTGAGCCGAAGGGGGAGCAGGGAGGGGGGCCCTCGGGCGGGTGAGGCCCCGAGTGCACGCGGATCCTGGGGCAGAGCAGGGCGCTGGGAGGCGGGGTGACTTTGCATTGCAAATCGCGCGCCCGGGCCGGGTGGCAGAAATGAGTCGGCGGGTGCGGAGCCCTGACTCACTGCGGTTCGGAGCGCCCGCCCCGCCCCCGCCCCGGCCGGGGCCGCAGACCGAATCCGAGGCACCCACGGACTGGAGCTCCAAAACCAAGCAAAGGAAACTGCAGGCTTCGCTGTGGGCGGCGGGGCCGGGCCGGATCCCGCACTAATGCGCGTCCCCGTCCCTCCTCCCCTTCCAGCAGCCGCAGCTCTGGACGCGGAACCGCGGGCACGCTCACCGCCCTGGAGGTGGGTGGTCCGCGCCTCGGGCCCACCGTCCCCGCCGGCGAAGCCACCACCAAGCCGGTACTCTGCCAACGGTCCCCCGTGCCGTCCAGCCTGACCAAGTGCCAGTGTGGAAACGGTCCCGCCCTGACCCCCGCCTGGCTGGCAGCTTCCTCAGACCCCGACCAGCTGCCCCCAGAGGTGTTGCCCTGGGGTGGGACTGGGGCACAAACGCGGAGATTTTTGAACGGGAGAGGATTTTATAACGACACGGAACTTCTTTTTTGCATATTAGTTTGAACTGCCCAGGGACACCGGCAATATGAAGACTTATTTTTGTACAAAAAAAAATCCCAAGACTGGGAACACAATAAAGATGGTCTACTCCCCCGCCCCACCCCACTACTGGAATTTTCCAACCTGGCCAAGACCTGAGGGGCAGTGTCCCTGGGAGGCGGCCCCTTGCAGCGGCTGGGTCTATGCAGGCAGTGCTCCCCGCTGGGGACTGGCCTTTTTGGAAAACCTGTTTAGGGCAGGTGGACTTCAGAAATAAATCAGTGCTGCGTATCTGGTGTGGGGCCCTCTTCATGCTCCGAGGCCCCCATTTCCCAGGGAGGGCAGGGCCTGGGTGGGACGGTTTGACCCAGCAGGCCTGGCCCCTGTGGTCCCCTCTCCCTGGACTCCACCCCCTGCTCTGTGGGGTGGCGCCAGAGGTGTGAGGTCTCGGAGCCCAGCCTGGTCACCGCAGCGCCAAAGTAATTCACCTTGTGGGCCAGGCACTTCCAGCACGTGGCGGGGAGCTGGTGGGTGGTCCAGGCAGGGCTGCTCACAGCTGGGACGCTGGGTTCTGGGGGGGCTACTGCCTGGCATGGCCATGAGGGTCTGGGGCCTGGGGAGGTCTGGCCTGTGGGAGGGCTGAGAGCTTGGGGTCCAGGCTGCCCCGTTCAGATCCCCACTGCTCACCGCCACCTGGCTGACCTGGGCGAGGCCCTTGACCCACAAATGGGGAGTGACAGCAGAGCTGCCCTATGAGGTCGTGGGAGGATTTGCGTGGTGGCCCTCGGGTCTGGCACCCTGTACTGGGCCCCCGGCCCCTGTGTCTGAGGCCTCTGCCCGCCTCTGTTTACCGGCTCCTTGAGAGGAACAAGGAAGCCCCCCCCCCCGGCTCCCCCCGCCAAGAAAGCCTGCAGAGATTACTCAGCCCTACCTTTGACCTGGGCCTCGAGTGCTTTGAAGTTTTGCCGGGGCCCAAAGCTCTCTTTTATTGCAAGGGTGGGGCGGGGCTGGCGGGGATCCCCCAGGCTGCTTTAGGGTGCTGGAGGCACCCCTTCCTTTGAAAGGGAGTGGTTGGGTCAGAGCCGTTGGAACCCTGGGAGGTGGAGCCGCCAGTGTTGGTGGAGAGCAGGTGGCCGGGGTAACCATGGTGACGGGGTCAGTGGGTCTGAGGAGCTGCAGGCTGGACCAGGGTCAGCAGAGCAGCTATGGCTCAGGGCTGCAGGGCCGAGTGACCAGGCCTCATCCAAGGGACAGAAGGGGGCACGCCACACCCTTCTGCTAGGGACCCACTGCCTGGTCAGTGACCTCCCTGACCACAGGTCCTGGGATTCCTTGCCTTAACCCCAGGGAAAGGCCTGGACACAGGGTGGTGGGCAGGATGGAACCGTCATACATGGGTTTGGGGGAGGAGCGCATGGGGGAATGCGCCCGCAGGAAAGCCCCCCGCCTCCACCTCGTCATAGGCCTGGGCCTGTGTGCTGTTAGGAAACTCTGAAAACCCTAAGTGTTATCACTTTTGTTTTGCTGTTGTTCTGGAAAATTCCAGATATATGCAAACATTCTAAAGCCTTTATTGGACACCTCCTGTGCACCAGGAAGTGTCAGGAACTTCAGTCGGGGGACACAAGCAGTGCAGGTGAGTGCGTGGCAGGGCTGGCTGGTGTCCCGGCCCCGGAGAAGCCTCTGGGGAGCCTCCATCAGCAGCGTCCACTGGGGGTGCAGGCCACTCCCACCCCATGCACCCCGCCACTCCCGCCCCCACGTTGCTTTGAAGCAAATCCCAACATACCGTTCTGGCTGGAAATTCTTCATGTGTGTCTCTAAGGGAAACCCCAGAACCCCTGCCCTCCTCAGTGAACGGTACCTTCACCTCCTCACATGCCCTCTGGTCCCCGAAAGGTCTCCCGCAGCAGGCTTGTAGAGCCAGGACCGCAGGTGCGACTTGCGGAGTGGGCCCTACAGGCCTCTCGTTAGCATTGCCCATGGAGGGCACTGGGCCGTTGCTGGCCGCATCCCGCCCCTGTCCTGGGTGTCGCCCATGACACCCTTCCGGGGGTTACTTGTCCACTCTCCGTGTCCGTAGTTCTTGTCGGGGAGGGGGCGGGGCTCAGAAGCAGGCCGATGGTCGGGCCCCAATGCGGTTTCCGGTTCCCGCACACCCTTTAGAGCAGGTGCCGTGTCCCCGCCACTGCATCGTGTGGGCAGACACACCTGTGGTGACCGGACCGGGTCACTAACTGTCTGGGCAGGGATGTTGCTGGGAGGGCAAGGGCTGTGGTTGGGGCTCAGCCAGGACATCAGGCGTGTCACCTGGGCACACTGACCTGCGTGCTCACCCTCAGTAGAGAGTGTCCCCATCTGTCCTTCACTGAATGCCAAGCGGTGCGCCGTTACAGGACTGGAACAACTGCACCCCTGACGTCACAGAGCCTGAAAATGATGGGACTCAGATTCGAAGGAACCCAGGGCCACGTCATTTCTAAGTCCTTGCAATATTCCCCTTCCTGGAGGGCATGGCAGAGGCAGCTGTCCTGGGGACAACACCGCAGCCCAGGAGCCCCGGTGCCCAGCTGGGCCTAGGTCTGCTGGGGGGCTGCAGGGCTCTCCCAGGAGCCCCCAGCCCAGGCCTCGCACCCCACTGGCAGTGGGGCTGATTTCTGTCTGAAGGTGATCGGGAGCCAGAGGGCGGAGTTAGCTTGGGGACCCCGATCGATAAGATGGGGGTGGAAATGGTGCTTTGGGACTGGGGGTAAAGCTGAGGACCCCAACTAAAGTGACCACACAAAGTCAGACCCGGCGGACTCTGGACCAGGCAGGGCTGGGGAGGACACGAGGGCTGGGACAGTCAAGATGACCAGCCCCGCGGGAGGCTCTCGCTGGGGGTCAGTCCGTTGTTCCTGTCTGTTCGTGATAGCGGGCACCCCAAGGAGCCCTGCCTTGCTGTCCTGGGGGCATCTCTGTGGCCAAAACTCACCCTGTGGCTTTGTCCTGAACATGTCAGAAAACAGATGTATCTGCCTAGGCTGTCCACTGGGGGGTCTGCTGACACAGGACTGTCCCGAAGTTCCCCACATCCAGGCAGCCTGATTTGGCCTACCCAGGTCCCACTCCATTCATTCCAAAACCTTTATTGGGCACCTTCTGGGCACGAGGAATTTAGGGTACACTACGTGTTGAGGGGAAATCCTGCCCTCATGGACCCTACACCCTAGTGGGGGACGCAGGATCTAATCCACAAGCAACATGGATGAGTCGGTCCTAAGGCTGGCCAGTGATGGACACGCTGGACCCCTGGGGAAGGAGCATGCGTGGGTCCTTGGGGACTCTGTCCCTGGGCAGGGGAATGGGGTGGACTCCCGTAGGCGAGAACATACATGTGTTCTTCTGCCCCACGGACCTGCACCAGCACACACACATTCCACGGTGGAAGTACTGAGACTCTCAAGCCAGCAACCAGACAGCGCTGAACCGCACGGGACCCTGCTCGGCACCAGGCCTGTGTGTGCCAGTGCTGGGGACTTGGGGGGGCTCATGCAGAGGCAGCAGCACCGGGTTCCTGCTCCATGAAAGAGTTCCCCCGAACAGCAGCAAGAGGCCCCACTCAGCCCAGAAGGGAGAGCTGGCAGCTCTGGGCCAGGCCCCGGGGGCGCAGCGCTCCCCTTCCCTCCACATGGACAGGCAACAGCATAGCGCTGTCCAGAGGCAGGCCTGCCCGGAGTGAGCCCCTGGCGGAAGCTGGACCCGAGGACCTGACGCTCACCCCTGGGCTGGACTCAGGGACATCAGCCCCTGTGTGCTCACCCAAACGTGGGGGAGCCTTGAGACCTTGGGAGCGAGACCGTGCAGGTGCATGGCTTCTGAGGGGTTGACCGGGAGGCGCTCCACAGGGGCTGGGATGATGTCTTCCTATCTTCCTGGTCTAGTTTCCACCAGGTGTCTGGGGAGCGACCTTGGGAAGGGGGCTGGCCGTGTGTGCTAACAGGGAGCAGGGAGGGTCCTCCATGGAGGTCCAGAACACCAAAGCCACGAGACCAGGAGGGGACCGGTCATGGAAGGAAGAGGTGGGGCCTCGAGTTGTGTCCAGGAGTTGAGGGCTCTTCTGGGCAGGGAGCAGAGGGTAGAATTTCCGAGGGGGGGGGGCAGAGTGTCCTGGGGTTGAGAGGAGAGCTGGCTGTGGGGTGGGGGAGGGAAACCCTTGTGGGGTTCCTTGGGAGGGGCCTGGGTGAAGGAGAGCAGGAGGAAGCCTGAGTCAGCATGTGGGGGGATGACAGAAGGGTCCAACCACAGCAGGGGGGTTGGAGGTGCTGGCGAGGCTTGGGGGTCTTTCAGACTGTGGAGGGGGCGGGAGAGCCTGACTGCTGGTGGGGTTAAGGGAGAAGGAGGTCCAGCAGGGCTCCTGACTCTTTCCCAGTAGTGGAGGTTGTGGGTGGCTTTCCGCAGGGGTTCCCCAGGGCGGTGGGCATTGGGGATGGCCACACCCTCGTCTTTGCTGCGGGAACCCAGGGAGGGGCCAGGTGACAGCGTTCCTGAGCTGTGAGCTGTTGAGCTCTTTGTGCCCTCTGGGTAATGACATAGGGGGGGCCCAGGAATCCACAGTCCCGAAGATGAGGAGTTTGCTGTTTCCCCATGTGCCCCTCCAAGGGGTCTCGCCCCCACTTCTAGGCCCAGGGAGCCTCACTGGATGACCCGAGGCCCACGGGTACCCAGAGGCCTGCGGGTTCAGTCCACAGAGCTGGGCCGAAGCCCCCATCACACCTCCCTTGGGCCCCCTACACCTGCCTGGAGGGGACACCGGTATTGTGGCTTTTCTGCTGGGAGCACTGGTGGGAAGGGTCTTGTGAGCAGGCAGTGACAGACAGGATCCAGGGTGCAGCTCAGGCTTCTGGACACCCCGGCTCTGCAAGGCGGTGGACCCCGGGGAGGGGCAGAGGCCCGGGCCCGCTCTGGACGGGATCCTGGGGGGCCCTGAGAGCTCCTTGGCTGGGTCTGGAGGAAAAGGAGGGTAACAGAGAGAGCCTGTCCCGACCCCTGCCCACCTCCCGGGGCCCCTGTCGGTCCTGCCTGGCGCCTGCTCTGGTCCCCCCCCCCCCCGCCCCCAGCTGCTGGCTGTGATGAATGAGGCAAATCAATCAGGGTGGGGGTGCTGAATGCCACAGAGAGCTCCCTGCAGCCGGCACGCCTTGCCCCCAGCAGGGCCCCCCACGGAGGCTGGGAACCCAGTGTCCCCTCTATATTGAAATAGGCCTTTGTCACCAGAGCTCCCAGAGGCAGGGAGGGGCCTGCTGACGGGGGTCACCCTGCCAGCACCCCCAGAGCAGCCCCTGCCCAAGGCCACACACCAAAGGGGGTGTGTGTGCCCGTTCTGACAAGGTCAGGGGACGGCAGGGGCTCCGGGCCAGGGCCTGCCTGCCCGCCTGCCACCAGTAAAGTGAGCGATCAGGAAAACGGGGCCCCAGAGTTCACGCACCTGAGGGTGGGCCCAGCAAAGCCTCGGCAGGAAGCAGGGGCCCAGGAGGGGCAGTGCAGCAGGCCGTAACAACACCACGGTCGGGGCTGGGGGGCTGAAACAGCAGGACTCCCCGTCTCCCCATCCTGCGCTGGGTCCTCCTGAGGCATCTCTCCTTGGCCTGTTGACAGCTGGCCTCTCCCGGTGCCCTCTGGGTGCGCCCGGGGCCATGATTCCCTTTCTGTAGGGACACCAGTCATATAGGACCAGAGGCCCCCTGAGGACCTCACTTAACCTGAGGACCTCTGTAAAGACCCTAGTTCCAAATAAGGTTCTGGAGGTGAGGACTCGCCATATGAATTTGGGGGGAGGACACATTCCAGCCTGTAACAGGCAGAAACAAAGGGTTTTCCAGTAATACCAGCCCCCAGGGACCACTGCCCCCTCCCCCTCCGCAGGGCCCCACCTACACCTTTTCTGTGACAATCTCATCCCTTGGGTGCAGCATGACCCGCTCCAGGCCCCCTTTGTAGGGTGTAGCTGGCTCAGCAGGAGGCCACAGGCCCCTCGGGAGGGTGGGCAGTGCTGAGGACACACAGGCCCAGGTCACCAGGTGGCCTTGGATGAGGTGGTTCTTCTGGGACCTCAGAGAGCCCCCAGAATGGTAGGACAGGCTCTAGACCTTCCTAGGTAGGGTCCCTGTGACATCACGTGACAGCCCCCCCCCCCCAGCCCCAGGGCTGTCCTGACCACCCAGGAGGGGAAGCTGTGCCACTGGTGGGGAGACCGGAACCAGTGTCATGGGGAGGATGGCGTCATCGGAGAGCTGTTGGCCAGACCCACTCTGCCCTCCCTGCTTGTCCCCCTGTCCTGGTTCTGCGTGGGGTCCAGGTCAGGCCCCAGACTGCCTGTCCCACAGTACAGCCCAGGCCCTGGTTGGTGCCCCCCGCCCCCGGCTGTCCTGCTATTAGTGAGGGGATGCTGGCTGACTCAAGGCTCCCGAGTCCTTCTCCTCAACCCTCCACCTGGCATTTGCCTGTAAGCCCTAGGGCTCCCCCGGCTGGCCCCCACAGGCCGGCCATCGCTGGCTGGCATTGATAGCATGCAAATCTCTAAATGAAATCCAATTAATGCCCAAATGAGGGCCTGGGAGCCGCCTGGGCAGCCCGAGGAGGCCGGGCTGGGCTTTATCTCCGGGCTCAAATATTTGTCTCTCATTTGAATGTCTTTTGTGGGTGGCAGGCGGGACTGCAAAGGGGCCTGGCTTCCCGCAGACAAAGCCAGGCTCTTGCACGCACTCGCACTCACGCTGGGTCTGGGATCTGGACTGCACCGCGCTCCCCCTCCTTCACCATCCTGGGTCCACCTGCCCCACCTGGCAAGGCTGTCGAGGCCCCACAGCCCCTCCCTGACCATCTCTTGCCAGCCTCCCGCAGGGTCTGGGGCCTTCTGCCCCAGGCCAGAGCCCAGGTTCTGTGGGAGGGATGTGGCAGCCCGCAGGCTGGGGGTCAGCTCCCAGTGGGCACTGGGCTGGGATGCACCAGGGGGCCTGGCTCTGCCAGTGGAGGTGGGTGCAGAGTGAGGGTGGGTGCCTTCCTGTCGTTAGCACCTGTCCTTACCTTTCCAGCCCCCGCTAACTCACCTGGGCTGTGTGGTCGCGGCATTAACTGGCTGTGCTGGTGGCATCTCAGTTCACCCTCCTGTGTCATGCCCATTTCACAGGCATGGAAATTGAGACCTGGATGTCAGATGAGCTTTCAAGGCTGGTCAGGGACAGAGCAGGATTCTCGGGGAGCGGGACAGATTCCCTTTCTCCCCACTGCCCCTCCCCGGCCCCTCTGTAGCCAGTGGGGCTGAGCGTGTAGGGCCAGGCTAGGAGAACCCTGTGGAGTGTGCAATAGGAGCCGTGGGCTCCCGGTAGCCTGGCAGACTGGGCTGGGGTCAGGTGAGCTGCCCAGGGCCACCTGCCAGGATTCCCGACACCCATTTCTGAATCTGTTCAGGGCCATGAATCTCCATCCCTCCGCGGCCCTCAGCCCCTCTGCCAGGCCACCTTTGTGCCAACACAAGCTGAGACCTAGCCAGATCCCTCCCCTGCAGGAAGACTTCCAGGAATGCCTGTTCCTGGTCTCAGTGGGAAGGACCAGGAAGGGCCTCCTCTCAGCTCCCTCCAGGGAGACAGGGAGAGAGGATGGGCTGGACAAGAGACCCAGCAGCCAGGAGGCCAGAGCCTTGGCCAATCCCCGCTTGTCCCTGGGCCCTGCGTGTTGGACGTCCCTTGGCCCCCAGGGTGCGCAGAGCATTGGGGAGCACTGGGGAGCACTGGGGCACAGCAGGGAGCTTGGGAGGGCAAGGCTGGTCTTCGGTGGTCAGTGGGGGATTTCACAGAAGGGCAATGGGCCTCTGGTGCCTTTGGGCTTGGAGTTACGACCTCTGTGTTCAATCTTTCCAGAAAAGCCAGGCAGAGGATTCTGCTCCCAGACCCGCTGCCCCTCAGGGGGCTGGGGTTAGGCCACCTCACCCAGGGAACAGGGACTGACAAGGCTGGTGGGGGGAGCCCTGGGTCTGTAGCGGTGGCGGGGTGTCGAAGGCCTGTGGCGGGCGGGGTGGGTGGGTCCGTGGGGAGAGCAGGTGGACTAGACGGATGGCCCACACCCCATGGGAATGCAGAGGTGACCTGTCCCTCCACTTCTCTCATGGGGCTGGTGGTGCGGACCCCGCCCTTCCTACCTCCCTCAAGCACAGACAGCACTCTCCTGGTGGCTCTGTGACCAGAGGAGGAGGTGGGGTCAGGAGGGGGTGTGTGGCTCGGAGGTGGGCACTGGGGTGGAGGGACAAGCCGCTGGGACTTGCCTTGGAGCCGTGGACCAGGACGCCCTAATCCCGCAGGCTCTGGGGCTCCCCCTGGAGGGGCTGGCTGGGGGCTGGGCTGCGGGGCTGGGGGCACTGGATGGACGGCAGTGTCCT
Source organism: Ursus arctos (assembly GCF_023065955.2). Lineage (NCBI taxonomy): Eukaryota > Metazoa > Chordata > Mammalia > Carnivora > Ursidae > Ursus > Ursus arctos. The sequence goes on from NW_026622908.1 coordinate 46,837,563, forward strand.
CTAATTGAGTATGATTCACCCCAAATGCACGAACCTGGAGCGTGTGTTCACAAACTTGTATGACCTCACCCAGATCGCTGTAAGGGGTGAGCCCTCACTGTCGCCGCCATTGTGACCCCTGTGACTGGACTTCGGGTTTGTTCCTGGACGCCACAGCAGTCGAGCCACTAAGTGTGGACTCTGTGTGTCCAGCTTCGTCCCTGCTCTTCCCAACATGCTCAGGGGGCCCAGAAGGGGCATGTCCGGTCCGGGCCTGACTGCCACCCTGCGTCTGCAGGGAGCGTGGCCACCGAGGGGGAGACGCTGCGGGGCCGGGGCCAGGGCGGGGGTGGCGGTCAGTACCCTGTGTGCGGGGGTGGGGGGGTGTCCCTCTGTACTCCTCTGGGGCTGGGCCCGAGGGCACGTTCTGCTCAAGGAGCTTCTGCTTCTGCTCCCGAGCCGCGGTTTCCTTTTGGAATGAGGCAGAGTCCTTAAAATCAATAGGTGACCCAGAAGCCAAACCATTCACCTGAGGTCAGACAGCCGGGGGGTGGGGCTGAGGGGGCCACACAAGGCCAGCTTGAACCCCCTGCTGTTGCTGAGTTGTGTGGGGGGAGCCGAGGACTCTCCCTCTGTCCTCAGGCCCACCCCTTGGTCCTAGTCCCTGGCTGTGGGAACCCGGAAGGGAGGTGGGTAAATGAGGGTCACAAGTCATCTTCCTCTCAGATACTTGGATTCCCAGCCCCTTCAGAGAGCTTCTGAGGGCCGGGAGGTGAACTGACATGGGGGTCAGAGCTCTGCCAGGGGGCAGCCCAGAGCCTGTGGCCTGGGTGGGCTGGGTGAGCAGGGAGGGCTTCCTGGAGGCAGGGACTGGGAGCCCAGCAGGACGGAGAACCTGCAGGCGGATGGCCCGCCCAAGAGCAGGCTGGGAGGGATGCGGGAGCCAGGGGGAGGGGAGGGGGAAGGGGGCTCAGCCAGGCCGGGCACCCCACCCCCACCGCCCCTGGCTTCCCCGCCCTGCCCCAGCAGCCCCCCACCACCCCAGGCAGCGGGGCATTGCTCCTTCAGGTCTGACCTGTTCTGGGCAGGGCCAGCCCCCCGGGGGTGGATTCCAGCTTTCTCTTTCTGCTCCACGGCTTCTGAGACACCACCTCGGCCCAGCTTCAGGTACCACACCCTCCGCTCCCACAGCCCCAGGGTCTTTGCTCAGAAAAATCAGGCAGCTGGAGCCTTCCTTCCTCCTGCCTCCACACACACACACACACACACACACACACACACACACACACACAGACACAAGTGAAGCACGTTTGGGCTCAGGTCACCCTGGACGGGGTGAGGAGGTCCGAGCCCCTGTGGCCCCCACCCTTTGGCCTTCCCACCACCTCCACCCCTGGGATCCTGTGTCAAGAGCTCCCTGACCCCCTGGGGGGGCAGCATGCGGCCAGGCCTCCCCCCCCACCCCCGCGGCTCCCTCCAGCGGTGTGAGGGCCCCACACCCCACACCCTGGCCAGTGCTGGGGGGGGGGGGTCCTTTTCGTTTGTTTGCACTGTTTTGTCTTAATGTGAGGGGCCTCACTGTGGCTTCGATTTGCATTTCCCCAGCGGCTGACGGTATTGAGAATCAATGCTTCTCTACTGCTGGCTTTTTAACTGGGTCATTTGTTGTCTTACTGCTGAGTTTTGAGAGCTGTGGATTCTGGATCCCCGTTCTGCATCTGGTGTGGGAGGCACGACCGTTTTCTGCAGCCCGTGGTCTGTCCTCTCCGTGTCTTAACTTTGCCGTTGACACACGAAAACGTTTACATTTAACAAAGTAGAGTGGGTCAGGTTTTTTTATGGGCCGTGTTCTGGTGTCTATCTCAGAAATCTTTGCCCAACCCGGCAGTTTTTGACTAGGGGCCATTTTGCTCCCGAGGCATGTGTGGCAATGCCTGGAGTTTCTGGTTGTCACACTTGGAGGGCACTACTGTCAAGCACGCTACCCGGTGTGGATAGCCCCTGTAAGAAAGAACCATCTGGCCCCAGATGTCCACAGTGCTGACGCTGGAGACGCTGGCTCTGCTCGGGTCACAGAGATTCTTTCCCGTGGTTCCTTCTGGGTGTCCTATAGCTTCATAGTTTACAGTTAGCTATGTGATTTATTTTGAGTGGTTTTTGTATAAGGTGTGAGATACGTGTTCCAAGGTTTGTTTTTTGCATATACACGTGCAATTGGTCAAGTACTTTTCCTTGAAAAGCCCGTCCTTTCTTCATTGAATAGCCTTTGCATTTTTGCCAAAACTCAACGGACTGTATTTGTGTGGGTTCTGTCTCTGGGCTCTCTGTTCTGTCCCACTGATCTGTGAGTCCCTCTGCCATCAATCCCACACTGTCTCATTACTGAAGCTTTTAGTAAACTCGGGTAGCAGATACGTAGTAAAATAAAATGAAATCAGGTAGTGCGAGTCCTCCAACATTGTTGTTGTTCTTCTTCTAAATTGTTTTGACTGTTCCAGTTTACTTGCTTTTCCATGTGAATTTTAGAATCTACTTGTTCACATCTACCAAAAAAACCTGCGGGGGAAATGATTGGATGCATGAATCTTTAGGTCAATTTGGGGAGAACAGACATCTTAACAACATCAAATCATCCAATCCATGGACATAGTATATCTTTCTACACATTCAGGTCTTTAATTTCTGTCATGAGTTCTCCACACAGAATCTACACATTTTTCACTGTATTTATACGCAAGCATTTCATTTTGGGGGTGCTGTCGCAAGTGGAGATGTTATGAAAATTTAGAATCCAACTGTTGCCGGTAAGTAGACATACCATTAGTTTTTGTATATCGACTTCATACTGAGATCTTGCTAAACTCTCTTATTAGCTCAAGGAGTTTCTGTAGTTTTGGGGGAGATTTTCGATGTAAACATTCAAGTCATTGTGAATGCAGATGGTTTTTCCTTCTTTTCCAATGACATTTGTTATATGTCATTATTAGATGACATTTATTATGTTATTATTATATGCCACTTATTTCTTTTTCTTGCCTTATTACACTAGCTAGGCCTTCCAGCAAGACGTTGAATAATGTCAAAGAAAGACGTATCCGTGCCCTCTTCCCAGTCTTAGTGGGAGGAGCAGTCAGTCTTTTATTACCATTTAGTATGCTTGCTTTTCTTCTGTGTTTTAGATGCTCTTTATTAGGTTAAGAACGTTCTCTTATTCCTAGTTTTTTGAAAAACACAAAAAACTCTTAGCTGAGAGGTTTTATTTTAAGATTATGAATGCGTATTGAATTTTGTTTTATCAGTTTTTGCTCCCTGTATTTGGAACCTCTGTTGTATGTTTTCTCTTCTTGGAAAATTGACCCGTGTATCATCATGTGACATCCCTCTTATTTTTTGCAGTATTTCTTGTTCCGAAGTCCACTTTGAGATGGGTGTAACTACTCCAGCTTTATTTTGACAAGTGCTTGTGTAGCATACGCTTTCCATCCTTTTACTTCAAACCTACTCATGGCTTTCTATTTAAAGTGGGTCTCTTATGAACAGCATCTTCTTGGTCTTTCTTTGTTGATTCAATGGGACAACACTGATGACCTCTTTCTTTTAACGGGTGTGTTGAGATTGTTCAAATTCAGTGTGATTATTTATGCATTTGGATTAAACATCACAATCTTGCTCTCTCTTTTCTATTTGTTCCATTCCTTTTGCTTTTTCTTCCTTTCTCCCCTGCCTTCTCTCAGGTTTACTGAGTCTATTTTATGATTCTGTTGGATCCCCACTACTGCCTTGCTATTCAAATCTCTTTTAAAAAAATTAAAAGTTGTGCTTGCTTTGGCAGCACATATACTAAAACAAATTAATAGTTGTCCAAAGACTTATGCTATACATCTTTAATTAATCAAGGTTACCAAATACTATCCATTACTTTATGTATCACATAAGGAATTTACAGCTGTGTGTTCTCAATTATATATAATTGAGAATGTAAATATATATGGTATATATTTTATTAACATAAATGATATATATTATATAAATATATAAATATATTTTATATTTATTCATTTGCTCCATTTCTAGTGTTTCTCATTTCCTTGGTATCATGCCCCTTTTTTGCCTGAAGAACATCTTTTAACATTCTTGTAATGAAGGTGTATATAAATACATCTTCTGGGTTGTTTTTTCATGGTATTTATCTTGCTGGGTGTTCTTTGAGCGTCTTGGATATGTGGTTTGTTGTATGTTGATAATTCTGTGAAGTTCTTGTCTGTTCTTTCCCCCAAAAACTCTTCTGCACCACCCTTTCTCCCACGCCTTCTGTCACTTCTCTCTGAGACCCCCGTCGCACCTGTAGCATACCTTTCAGCATTCCCCAGGGCTCGCGCTCTGTCTGTGGTTCCTTCTCTTGTTAATAATTTTGTAGTTGGGATACTTTCTGTTGGCCCACCGTCAGGATTACTGATTCTCTCCTTGGCTGCGTCACACTTACAGATAAGCCCATTGCAGGCAAGCTTCTCGTCTCCATGACGGCGTTTTTAACTCCCAAGTTTCCGTGTGGTATTCTGTTGTCTTCCTTTCCATGAGGATCTTTGGCATATTTACCAGTTATTTAAAACATCCCGTCTGACGGTCCCAACAACCGTATCATGTCTGAATCTGTTTGTTCCGAGGGCTTTGCCTTAATGGTGTGTTTCCTCCTGGCCTTTCTTGTGGCTTCAGAATTTTTGTTGAAATCCAGACGTCTGTGGAGGACGGTGGAGACTGGGGTAAATACTTTTACTCCTGGAAATGCGATGTCCTACAGACGGGGTCTGCAGTCAGTCTAGTGTGGGCCTGCGCTGGGTCTGGGTTTCTTGTGGCTGTGGTTATGGTCAGACCACCACAGACGCTGAATTCCTCAGGTATCGCCTTATGCGTAGCGTGGAGAGCGTCAGATCCACCTTCAGCCCCAAGTACTGCCTCCGTGCTGTGCCGCTGGATCTCAGAGCTTTCCCAGTGACGTTCCGGGGTCCCCTCTTACTTCTCAGCCTGGTGGTGGGGACTGGGCTGGTCTCTGTCTCTCAGGTTAGCCCCATGACCTCAGTCTTACGGGTGTAGGCTTTGGGCTCCTGCCCACCCACAGCTGTAGACTGCACCCAGTGTGTGGCACATCCCCCCCCCCCCGGAGGTCTATGGTTCTTAGGATTCCTGCCCCGAACTGCAATGGCTCCCACCGGGGCCCTGAGGGCGACTGTGGTCTTGGCTCTTGCTCCCACATGTTGAGGTGTTTGCTCCGTAGAGGACAGTAGTCTGGGTGGGTTTTGCGCCCTCGATGCACTGACTGCAGTCCCCCTCTGTCAGGCCCACGCCACAAGGGAGGCACTCGTAGGGACGTTTTCGCTCCTTTTAGTGAGTGTCCAGTGCGGCCCGACCTGCAAGTGGGTGTGATTTCTCATTCTTCCATGGCCCCCAGGGTTTCTACACCCTCTCGTTAGCCCACATTCGGGCTGACCGGTGCATTGATAGTTGCAGCTGAACCGTTGTTGCTGGTGTCCGGCATCCTCTGTCCCGGGTAAGTAGGGGCTCACATTCCCACTCTCTTCGCAGGTGCGCTTCCTGGGGACCCGTGATCTCAGTTCTCCGGGGCTTCTGAGGAAAGTGGTGAATTTCCGGGTTGTTGTGTTGTCTCCCCAGGGGGAGCTGGAGGTCCCCTGACGTCGGCTGTCCAGTTTTACAAGCATCTTCGCTTCCTCCTGAGCGGGCACGGGGCATCATTAGCCCTTTGTACGAACGGGTGACCAGGGGCCCAAGGGGACCAGCCCCAGCCACTCAGGTCAAGCCACATGTAGGACACCCATTCTAGATGGCCTGCCTCTGCAGACGGCCCGTAGCTGCCGTGCCCTCATCGTGCTCGGCCATGGGGCTTGTCCATTTGCCGTAAAGTCTGGTCATAGGGGTGCCAAGAGACGCCCGTCGTGGATCCCCTGAGTCCCGAACATGTTCCTTCCTGCCCTGTGTGATAACAACACCTCTCTCCTCAGGATGCTCGGGGCCAATCACCCCCGCTGGCACCTTCCTCTGGAGGTTTGCAGGCATGAAGCCCCAGGTGACCAGGTGGCAGCAGACACTAGAAGTTGAGTCACATTTCCGGGGGGAGCCAGGATCTGTGGACCGACAGAGCCTAAACCACTGGGTACAGAAGGGCAGATTTGCTTCTCTCCCACGCACAGTGGCTCCCCAGCGACAGTGCTCAAAGGTGCAGCCCCCATCCAATTACGGGAGGGCTTCCCCATCACCGTCCCTTCGTCCATGACCCCCACCAGCAACCGAGAAAGCTGCAGTCCAAGAGCAGTCCACCTGGGCTCCCACTCACCCACCCAGCTAACCGACCGACGAGCCACGGCCAGGCTTCTCCTCTCTGTCACCGGATCTCAGGGGACCACCCAGGAGACCAGAGGAGTGACCGACGGAGCAGGAGAGAGAGCAGCACCCATGGGTGACTCGGGGTTTGAGCTCCTTGTCCCTGTGGCTCCCCTGTGCCCTCTGCTCAGTCACACTACTTGATGGATCACTGCCAGATCCTCTGACGTGGCAGAACCCAGTTCACGAAGGGCATTCATAGCCACCTGGGCACTCGAGGTCCAAGGGTGGCCCGCTGTGTCCGCACGTCCAGCAGCGCACCACGAGCCTCTCCGAATGGCGTGGTTCCCTGCATGGCCTCGCTCCAGAGCCCGAGCGGTCTGTGCCTCGACTCTCTTATGGGCTTTGCTGGGGGCTCTGTGCGGGGCGTCTTCCTCCACTGCAGACACCTCGAGGACAATCGGATTTGCCAGACTTTATGGCAAAAATTTCACAACGCATCGCCTCTAAATCGGAGTGGAAGTTGTCTCCTGCCTTGCAGGGTCCCTGCGGCATCTTCAGGGCACCCAAGAACTTGGCCCCTCTTGCTCACCATCTCCCGCGAACAAATGTCATCCCCGTAGCAGGCTGAGGGGATGGCCTGTGGGGCGTCCGGAGGTCCTCTTCCCTTTGGACTGTGTCGCGACAGAGAGCAGGAGGGTTCACATGCTGATGAGCAAGACCAGGAGTGTGGGCTCTTCTGAGCCCATGGGAGTGCGAACTGCCTGGACACTCTTTCCTAAAGGGTATTGACCTAAACTCATGCACCGCGTCAGTGTCTTCACCCCACACACCGGCGGCTCTGTTCACCGGATCGGGGAGGGCTCCCCTCTGGCGTCCGGCTGCTCTGGCTGAGTCTGAGGTAGTCTGCAGTCTCAGGGCGCGATTCGGGTGGTCACTGGAGAGGCCGGGCTGACGACGCGAGCGGAGACAGAGCAGGGACCGCGACCCAGCTGACCTGTAACCTCCCTCTTCGGCAGTGGGAAACCAGCCCCCCATCCACCACCCACTTACTTTGTGCTCCGTTCAGCGTCTCGCGCGGCAGAATTGGGGACCTGCACGCCGTGGGAACCGCCGTATCAGCTCGACCACAGTCCTGGCCTGCAGTCCCCACACCTGCACTCTCACAACTCCCCTCCTTGCCCGAACAGCAGCAACCCCCCCGCAGTGAGGCGGTTTCATACATTTAGATGAATTTTTCATAATCTGCATTCCACTCTGGGACCAACCTAGAAAATTATTATGTGGTAAGGTTTGCTGTCTGTCTACCAGGTTTTAGGAGCCTCGATCCATGCATCACGTTTTCTGTGCACCATTGCGAGATCGTTCACCATTTCACTGCCTCACAAATCTTCCGCACTCCCCGTGCTCATCCCTCCAACCCCCTCGAGCCCTGGCGACCACGGGTCCTTTTACTGTCTCCCTACTTCTGGCTTTTCCAGAACGTCACAGAGTTGGAAGCAGGCTGGCTTCCGTCACCAGCAATGTGCAGGTCTTTTCGTGACTGGGTAGGTTGTTTCTTCTTGTCCCTGAGCCACGTTCCAGGGTGTGGGCGAGCCACACGTTCTTTATGCCTTCACCTGTTGAAGGATTTCATGGTTGTCTCCAGTTTGGGGTGACGGACTACGAAAGCTAGTGTGAATATGGGCCCGGAGGTTTGTGCGGGCATGACTTTCAAGTCAGCTGGGTGATACCAGGGACTGGGACTGCCGGGTCCCACGCTAGGACGACGCTGGGTTTTGTAAGACGCCACCCACCGACCTCGGAGGGGCTGCCCCGTTCCCCATTCCCGCCCACGGAGTGAGACTTGCTCTGCGTCCTCGCTGACGGCTGGCGTCGGCAGCGTTTGGGACTGCCGCCGTTCCGACGGAGAGGTAGTGGTGGCCCGGTGTTGCTCTGGTCCAGTTCCTCCGTAACAGGGGTACCGAGCGTCCAGCCCCCCCGTAACAGGTACCGAGCACCCTCCTGTGCGCTTATGTTCCGTCCCTGCCCCTGTGGTGAAGAGTGAGGGATGAGGCTTGTACCCCTTCCTCATTTTTAGTGCTGTTGTCGTCGATCCTTGAGAGGTCGGTCCTCTGTATATTTTGGATGCCAGCCCTTTATCAGAGGTGTGTTTTGAGAGTATTTTCTCCCGGTCCGTGGCTCAGTGTTTTGTCCTCTTGACAGCGTCTTTCGCAGAGCAGCCCGTGTTTGGAAACTCCTCACCACATCCGCAGTCGCGGAGATTTCCTCACACGCTCCCTGCCAGAGACGACAGTTTTCCGTTTTACACGTGGCTGTTTGACCTGCGGGGTTCCTTATCGTTAGGGCGTGCGGTCCGTGTCCGGGCTGATCTTTTGCGTGCGGACGCCCAATGTTCCAGCACCATCGGCTGAGAAGGCCAGCTTGCCCGCACGAGCGCCCTCCCTTGGAAGAGGCCAGTTGCGACAGCCACGTGGGTTTGTGCCCCACTGACTTGCATGTCCTTTCCCTCCTACGATGCTAACCTGCCTACTCTGGTTTCCCCGGGAGCTTTAACCGGGCGGCGAGTTCTCCAGCTCCGCTCTTCGGTACCGTGCCGGCCAGTCTCGGCCGTTTGTCCCTCCACAGACTGCGGCACCAACGCGTCCGGACCGTCTGAAGAATGTGCTGGGGTTTTGGTTGGGGGTGTATTCAATCTGTGTGTCAAGCGGGGAAAATTTGACACCTTAATGTTCAGTGTTTGAATCCGTGAACACCTGGTATGTGTCCATTTATTTAGCCCCTAATTTTTATTTTATTTTATTTTATTTTATTTTATTTTATTTTATTTTATTTTTAGAGAGAGAGGAAGCCTGTGATGGGGGAAGGGGCAGAGGCGAGGGAGAATCTCCAGCAGACTCCCGCTGAGCACAGAGCCTGACTGGGGCTCCATCCCATGACGCCGAGATCATGACCTGAGCTGAAACCACGAGTCGGACGCTCGGCCAGCTGAGTGCCCCCTCAGCGTCCACTTACACATTTTTTTTTACTGGTATTTTGTAATGTTCTGTGTGTAGGTCCTGCATATATTGTTAAATTTATACCTAAGCATATAGTTTTGGGGTTTGCTGCTCTAAATGGTATGAGGTTTTTTTTTTTTTAAGATTTTATTTTTAAGTCATCTCTATGCCCAACGTGGGGCTTGAACTCATGCCCCAAAAGTCGTGAGACCAAGAGTCGCACGCTCCACCGGTGAGGCCAGCCAGACGTCCTGGTATTGGCTTCCAGATTTCAAATTCCCACCGCTCATTAGCGGTGCAGGAAAGCGCCGGCTGTCGTGTATGGAGCTCGTATTCCAGGCCTTGTGATGCTTCTTCTCGGTTCAGGGCCTACGTGTTGGTGCTGATTCTCTGGGATTTTCTGCACAGATAATCCCATCCTCTGCAACTAGAAAGAGTTTTATTTCTTTCTTTGCCATCTGTATGTGTTTTGTCTCGTGCTCGCCTCTTCCTGGGCCGGCTGGGACGTCTCACGGGAGGTGGATGGAGCGGTGGGAGCAGGAGCTTGGGGTCGGCCCCCATCTCAGCTGGAAGCATCGAGCCTGTCTCCATGACGGATGCCATCGGCCGCGGTGTCTGCGCGTGCTCTCCCCCAACCCAAGGACGTTCCACGCTGTTCCTCTTCCGTGGGGCGTTTTCATGGGGAAGGGATTGCAGGACGTGGTGGGTCTGCTCTCCGGCTCTCGGGCAGTGCCGTCCTCCGTCGCCGGCAGTCCAGGGTCTTGAAAACCCTGGTATCATACATTTAGCTCCATGTTTTGGTTTTTCATTTCAGGTAAGAGGAGAAACGTAGCTCTCTTTCTCCATTTTTGCCAGAAGTGATGAAGCCCTTGGAAGCGTCGGTGTCCTTGGTTTACTCTCTTGGCTGTGGGGCGGCTTCAGGGACCACACCTGCCCTTTCCTGCGAGGGTAGACCTTACCACACAGGTCGGGGGACCCAGTGGAAGCCTGGCGCTGCTGAGTGAGTCCGTGGGGTCGTGCCTGCAGGAATTGGGGAAACGACCCCCGTGGGGGCCCAGGGACACAGGGCACCCATGCGAGATGGAGCCGGGCCAGGATGCCCTTTGTTACCTACTCCCCATACGCTGCTTCTCCGACAGGGACTCAGGATGGCCCCTCAGGATCCCCGGGATCAGTGTGCACGCAGACCCTGCACGCAACAGCCCTGCCAAGCCGCGGGCCCCCGGTCGCCAGCTGTGGCTTCAGAATCAGGGCTGTCGGGCTCTGGGGCACGTTCCGAGGGGCGTACCACTGTGTGCACTTGGTACCGCGTGGTGGGCTCCTTCCTCGTGGGGACCCAGCTCCCCTTTCTGTCGAAGGGGCCGCCTCTGGGAACCGGCTCCGGTGTGGAAACTGGACAAGGGGTCGTGAATTCACATTGGAGAGGATGATCTCCACCTTGGGCCCCATGGTCCTTGTCTCTCGTTTATATGTCCGAAGTGATCGGCTGGGGCGGCCGCCCATCTTCCCTCTAGAAGCACCTTGCTTCACTGGTCTCATAGATTCCGTGGGTCAGGTCCTGGTGCCATTTCAACTTTGCTGCCTGTGTGAGTCATCCGGGGCCCTTGTGACAAAGCCCCACAGAAGCTTCAGACGCCCGCTGTCTCGCCAGTCCTGGAGGCCAACACCTGATGTCCAGGCACAGACAGGGCAGGGTCCCCCTCAGGCCTCTCTCTTCGTGTGTGGACGGCCGTGCTCTCCTTGGGTCCTCACGAGGCTCTCCCGTGCGTGTCTGTGTCTTGATCCCCTCTTCTCATAAGGACCCCGGTCACACGGGATCAGGGCCAGCCCGGTGACCTCATGGTACCTTAATCACCTCTGTAAAGGCCCCATCTCAAATATGGTCCCATTTGGAGGTGCTGGGGGTCAGGACTCCAACACACAAATTTTGGGGACACAGTCTAGCCCACAACACTGCCCATTATGTAATTCTGTCCAGTATGCCTCCAGCAGATAGGCATTGCTCCTGCCCTGGGCTGTTCTAGATTCTCTCTTCCCGCCGCTGCTGCCGGGAGCCCTGCTCTGCACCAGCAGCCGTCCCGTGTGACCAGCCCCGCCTCCACACTTCCCTTCCTGTGGCCCTTCCTTGTGTCGGGGCCCCTGCCAAGTGGCCAGACCCTGCATCCCCACAAATGGGCCTTTCCATTTGCCCATTTGACCTGGGCCCCGGGACCGTCCCCAGACCTGGCGTCCCCTGCCAGCCTCCCTGTGGTGACGCGGGCTGAGAACTCTTGTCGCCTTCATCCAGGCCAGCCCTTCCTTCCCGCTGCTCCGCTGGGACTCGGCCCCAGCTGCGGGGCTCAGGGCCAGGAAGGGAGGAGGGCACATGGGCAGGAGGGCCGGCACTGTCTCCGGGAGCCCCTGCCTCATGTAGGTCCCCACGGGGTCTTTGAGCAAGGTGTGGCCTCTATCTTCCATAGAGGGGTTTTTCCACAGGCCCGGGGGCTCTGGGAGTTCAAAGCTCTCAAGGGCGAGCGTCTCATGACTTTGTCCTCTCTCATCGGTCTTCTCCGCTGCATGGGGCAGAGAGCAACGCGCTCCTGGGCCTGGCGGGGCCTGCAGCCTCTGCCTCCCCGGGGCTGACAGGGGGCCCTGGATCCATCGACCCAAGTGGAGGCCCCTCCACTGCCCTTTGGTTCGTGGTTCCTGGTGGCTCTCAAGTGCCGGGGACGAGGCTCGGGCCCAGCTCCGCCCAGGGTGGGGGTAGAAAAGGCTCCACTCCAGGGCCCTGGGGTGCCCAGGCTCCTCCTGGCACGGGGCCCTGTGGGGGCTCACGGCAGAGCCCCTGTTTGCAGCGGTGCCCCAGAAGGAAAGCCTGGAATGCTCGCTAGGGACCTGTGGGAGGGGTGTCCCCAGGAGAAGAGGAGGGACCAGGAAAACCAAAGGCAAGGCACGGCCCCGCGGAAGCCCTGGGTAATAGATTGTACCACCCTCCCTGGCTGGGGCTGCCCTGGCTCGTGGACCTGGCCCCTCTTTGCATGAAAGCAATTCTCGGCTGGGAGCAGCTGTTCCCTGTCAGCAGCCGGGGCTGGGGGTTGGGCCCAGGGTGCAGGGGCCACGTCAGCAGCCGGGGCTGGGGGCTGGGGGCTGAGAGTCGGGGTGCAGGGCCATGAGCCTGCACACGTGGGGTTTCCAGGTCCCAGAGGTGGGATCTGTCGCGTGAGCCTGCAGGGGGGCTGGCTCTCAGGGCAGTTGCTCTGGACCCTGGAGGACCCATCACGGGGCGCGGCCTGCAGCCCTTGGGGTGCGTGAGGCGGGGCTGGGCAGACGGCGGGGGCGTGTGCGTCTGCACGTCTGTGGGTCTCCCTATCCCGCCAGGTGGGACTCCAGGATGCCTGCGGCTCTGAAGTGCGGGGTGTCTGTCTGAGCCTGCCCGCCGGGGTGGACGGCACTGAGGACGTGTGCCCCGGCGTCTGTAGCTGTCGCTGCAGGCGGGCGGCCGGGGTGGGAGGGTTGGGTCCCTGCGGGCGTGGGTGTGGGCGCTGTGTCCCTGCCGTGGCGGGGCACGTGTCTCTGCGTGTGCCTGCGTGTGCCTGGCGCCCCCCTGGGAGAATGGGTGCAGGGATCCTGGCTCAGGGAGCAGCGGCGCCCGGTCTCCGCCTCCCCGTGGGTCACTCGGTTGTGAGGATGGGTGTGACTACACACACGTTTATGCCCGTGTCTGTGCTTGTTAAGGGTGGGGGCGATTGGCAGAAGAGCAAGAGCAGGGGAGTGGAGGGGAGGGGAGGGGCCGGCGTACCCCCTCCCCCCACGCCAGGAGACCCTGCGGTGGCACTGACGTCTGAGCCCTCTTTCCTCGGAGCTTGCCGGGGACTGTCCGCCAAGGAGGGCTGGGTGGTGGGGCGGGATGGGGACAGAGCGGGGCAGGTGCTGTGCTGACCCAGGCCAGACCCCTGGAGCCCTAGCCGGCTGTCCCCTCAGCCCTGGGTGCCCAGCCCCTCCCACGGCCAGGGTCCTCCTCTGTGCGGGGAGCAACCCGGTTACCACCCGAAGCATTTCACGGGGAGGCTCTTACCCCAGCCCTCATCCAGGGACATGCAGAAAGCCACCGAGGCCAGCTGCATTCAGCCGGCCAACTGACACTTATGGGGCGCCTGCTGTGTGCCCTGTACACAGCGGTGGATCGGAGAGCAGAGCTCGTGGTGGGAGGAGGGAAACTGACCTGGAACGCACATAGAGAGGCGATCCCCAGGGCCCGCCTGTTGGGCTGGAAGGACCGGGCTGGGCTCAGGCTGCTTGGCTCCCGCACCCACGCCCACCCCAGGCGAGCACATGCTGTCTCGGGGCTTTCTCTCCTTTTCCATGGAGTATAGCTCCATGAGCGGGCCCCGTAATTACTGACTCGTCTGGTCCCTGCTTTCTCCCTGCCAGGATGGATGCCCCTTCATTGCCAGGACTGAACTGGTTTTGTCCTTTGCTGAACCCCAGGGCCTGGAGCAGTGCGTGGGATGTGCGTGAAGGGGACAGGTGTGGAACAGTGAAGGAGGGCAGGGGCACACGGCTTGATGGGGTGGCTGGGGAAGGTTTCCTGAGGGAGCAGCCCTCCAGTAGGTTAACCCAGGCAGGGCTGTCGCACATGCAAAGGCCCTGTGGCTGACTAGTGCATGATGCTTCTGAGAACGGATGGGGCTGGGGTTGGCATGTGCGGCCCTGGGGGGGAGGCAGGCTGGCGGCCAGGCACCAAGGCCCAGGTAAGGGCTGTCTTTATAGATGACCCAGGGGAAGAAGGGAGGCCCTAGGAGCTTCTTAGCACAGTGAAGTATGTGTGGACACGCACATCTGCAAAGGTCAGTCCGACCTCCCGGAGGAGGAAGAGAGGGCAGCTGGGACGGTGAGGGAGACCACAGCAGTTGGGCAAAACGGCCGGTGGACAGATGTGGGGCGGGAAAGGGGAGGCTGCCTGTGGTGTGGGTAGTGAGCCGGTGGCCGCCAGCACGGAGACCTGGAATCTTGCAGGAGCGCTGGGTAGTGGGGGACCCGGGGCCCTGGCCCAGAAGGCTGAGTGACACTGGCTTGCCCACAGTCATCTGAGAGCAGCAGTCAGAGGGCCATGGGCTCCTGGGCCTGGATCCCAGGGGGAAGAGTGGCCTGGAGGACGGACGGACAGAGCCCAGGACAGGGAGATAAGAGGATGTGGCATCAGGAGCACACCGAGGGGTGGCTCGGCCAGCTTGAGGCCACGTGGGAGGGTCTTGGGACCGACCTGGGGTGAGGCAGCCAGGAAGCGGGGCCAGGAGGGGGTGAGGCAGGGTGGGGAGTGGTCTTGGGGCCGGAGGCCAGGGCACACCACTGGGTCCCCCAGGAGGGCCATTCTGGTGGCGCAGGGGCCCAGCCCCTGGGCCTGCGGTTTGAGTGAGGTGACAGGAGGCAATGGGGCGGGTGAGTCTCCAGGGTGGAGAGGTTGTGGGGATTGCAGCGGATGGGAGGAAACAGTGTGTCCAAAGCCCATGAAAGAAACGAGCTCTCGAGCCGTGAACGGTCACAGAGGAACCGTCAACACGCATCAGTGGGTGAGAGAAGCCGGTCCGAGAAGGCCACATGCTGCAACCCCAGCTCTGTGACATTCCGGAAAAGGCAGAACTAGGGAGACAGGACAGAGATCGGTGGTTGTCGGGGTTTGTCAGGGGGAGGGATGAACAGGCGGGGTGGGAAGGGCTTTAGGTCAGGGACCCCACTCTGCGTGACACTGTGGTGGTGGACACGCGTCATCATGCTTTGTCCGAACCTGCAGGAGGACACACACCACCGGGAGTGACCCCTGATGTCCACTGTGGACTTTGGCTAATAGGTGTCAATATGGATAAACAAGACGTGGTCCATCCACACACCCGACTGTCACTCGGCCCGAACACAGAGGGACACGCTGACACCGGCCACAGTGTGGATGGACCTGGGGGACGTGACGCTGAGTGAAACAGGCCAGACACAAAGGGACAAATCCTGCAGGATTCACCCACATGAGGTCCCTAGGGTCTCCGGATTCACAGGGACAGAGAGTGGACGGTGGGCGCTGGGGCCGGGGGAGGGATAGGGGTCGGTGTCTCAGGGGCACAGAATCTCTGTTTGGGATGGTGGCAAGTTCTGGAGACGGGTGGTGGGGACGGCTGCCCCACATGAATGTGCTTAGTGCCCCTGAGCTGTGGGTGTAGAGACGGTGAAGATGGTATATTTTATGTTCTGTGTATTTTCTATGATAAAATTAAAGGGGCACCTGGGCAGCTCCTTTGGTTAAACGTCAGCTCAGGTCGTGATCTCAGGGTCGTGAGTTTGAGCCCCGTGTTGGGCTCTGTGCTGGGCACAGAGCCTGTTTAGAAACATAGTAACAAATAATAATAATGAAAACATGACGTATGACTATTGGTTGGTCAGTTGTCACAGATACACCACCTTGATACAAAACGTTGGGAATCTAACAAAATAAAGGCTGTTTTCTTAAACAAAAGAAAAACACGCATGGACTTGGGTCTGGTTGAGGGGGGTTTGAAGAGGGAGGTGGGGTCCCATTTAGGGGGAGCGGGGGCAGGGGAGGCCACAGGCGGTGTCCCAGGATTTGGGGGTCGTGCAGGTGTGTGGAGTTTGGGGGGGTGGGGAGCTGGGCACGTGGGAGTGTGAGCAGGCCAGGGAGCCTGGGTGGGGTGCTTAGATGGAGGAGAGCAGGTGAGGAAGAGGCGGAGAGTGGGGAGGGTGGGGAGGTGATGCAGGGACAGAGGGAGGGGCAGGGCGCGGGGGAGGATCCAAGAAGGCTCAAGATGAGTCCCAGAGGGAAGGGTTGAGCAGGGGCTCTGGGTGGGGCCGTGAGTGGATGGGGAGGGGTCAGCTGGGGGCAGGCCCGGGGTCGTGAGGCCTGGACCCGGAGCCAGGTGTCCCCAGAGGACGGCAGCACCGAGTGAGGGGGACCCCACAGGTGGTGAGTGGTAGAGCAGGACTAGCAAACGTGCATGGGGACGCTGCGTGCGTCCTGGGCAGCCGGGGCTCCTGGCTCAGACAGGTCTCTTTGTTCCCAGGGACAGGGAGGTCGGCAGGAGGCAGGGTTGAGGGGAGCTGGGCAACAGCCGGTGGCTCCCCACCCTCCCCATTTCAGAGGAAAACTCCGAGGGTCAGAGTGTGTCACCCTGGCACTCAGCGAGGGCTGCAGGTTGGTGGGTTCGTGGGTTGGTTAGTGGGTTGGTGGGTCGGTGTGGTGAGTGGGCGGGGGCCGGCTCCTCAGAGGGTGCTGCCCGAGAATGGGCCACACGGCCCCCGTCCCCTGGCTTCACTGCCCGCTCTGGACCACAGTCCCCTGGAGCCCGAATCGGGAGGCCCCACAGCTGGTAGGTCTCACAGAACATGGAGGGCTCTCCGTCGACACCCGCTGCTGACTTGTTCTCACAGCCGCCCCGGGAAGCCCTGCTCCTCGGAAGCCCCCGCGAGGCCAGGTCCCCTGCCCAGGGTCACAGCCAGCCTGTGAGCCCAGCGCCTGGCTCGGGCTCCGTGCCTCTCTGGGTCCCCGTGTTCCTCGACCCCCGTCTGAACAGCTACCTGCGTGCGTTCTTTTCCTTATTTTGAGGTGAAACTTGCATCACGTAAAATGAACTCTTTCAAAGTGAATAGTTCAATGGCATTCAGCACGCTCAGTGTTGGTACCACCCCCTCTGCCTCGTTCCGGACGTTCCCACCACCCAGAGGGAAACCCTGTGCCCTTGCCCTGCCCCCGATCCCCACCCCCTCCAAAAGCAGCGGTCTGCCCCCTCCCATGTGTCAGTGGTTTGTTATTTCATGGTGAAGTATCGTTCCCCCATGTGCCTGGACCATCTCTGTTTATCCGCCCGTCCACCAGTGGACACACAGGTTGATCCCACGTCTCGGCTGTGGTGGGTCCTGCTGCCGTGAACACGGGTGCGCGGCTGCTGGACGTCCTGCTCTTGCGGGCCCGTGGGGCTGCACCTAGGAGCGGAATTGCTGGGTCAGATGGCGACTCCACGTCTGACTTCCCAGGAATGGCCACACCGTGTTCCACACCATTTTCCATGCCCACCGCCTTGGACGAGGCTTGCTCTTATGTCCCCTCTGTCCCCTGGGCCTGGGGGTGCACAGTGAGGGGCCAGGGCCACCTGGCCCCCTCTGAGGGTGTGCAGCGTGGCCATCTTGCCGGTGGCTCCATCCGTGTCGCCTGGACGGCGTCCTGGCTCCAAAGTTCTTGAACAGGGAGAAGCTGGGCACTCTCTCCCTGCCTTGGGGGCCCCGGCGCAGGATGGCAGCTCCCCGGTGAGATGGGGCTGGTGTGCCGAGGCCAAGCCCAGCAGCTCCCCACCTGGCCCTCCTTGTCCCCTGGGTTTACCCATTAACAGGCCAGCCGGCGGTGGGGCCGCAGACAATGGTGCGTTTGTTAGCCATGGCCAGGGAGGCCTGCACGGGGCCCTGGCACAGCCATCAAAGCTCCATGATTAAGTCTATTAGGGAAGGGATTTGTGCAAACAAAGAGGCAGCTGCCGGGGCCTGGCCAGCTGCCGGGGCCGGGGGCTCGGGAAGGTGGCCATAAACTCCCCCCCGGGCCGGCTCGGCCTTCCCTGCCATCCGCCTGGCCCCAGCGTGGGTCTTGCCTACCCCACCCGTTCCCCCCACCAGGCCGCCTGGAGCCGGGCTGCTCCTCGGTGGATGGGCCCTCGGGGCGGGGCTGGCTTTCCACCCAAGCTCTGATAGCTGGAAGAGCATTTCCTCTGTTCCTCCAGGCCCTCTGAGCCGGCCCTTCGTGAGCTGGTGAAGCAGGTCATCAGCTGTCAGGTGTCTGCATGCCGGGGGCTCCGTCCCCGAGGGGCGTCCTCTTGCTGGGCTTCCTGGAGGCTCACCCCGGTACCCTACCCCTCAGGATGCGTGCATCCTCGCCTCCACCCAGGTCACCTCGGAGTCCCGGCCCTGTGCCGTGAGGCACTGTGCCTGGGGGCCCAGGGACGGTGGTCTCTGTGGAAACCCAGCCGTGATCAGAGTGCTGGGAGCAGGCCCAGCCTCTGGGGAGGGGCCCCGTGGTCAGGGTTGCCCCGGTCCAGAGGGCACCAGACCCCTTGCTGGACGCCAGCTCCCTGACTGCTTCTCAGTGGCCACATCGGCCCAGTGGGCCTGCAGCCCTGTTCTGACCCACGTGGAGCCACAGACGGACAGGGAGGATGCTGGCTCCCTTGTCTTCATGGGGCAACGAGATGTGAACACACCAAACTCCAGGGCCACTGCAGGGACGAGCAGCCACCACTGTTGGGCTGTGGCCGGGGCCACTGTGAAGGACTTGAGGTCCGTCCCCAGGACGGGCACAGAAGGATGGCCACTTGTGACAGGGGAATGCCCTGCCATCCTGGGCGAACGTGTCCTCGGCCTCTGATCCCCAGACATACCACCGTTTCCCAGCCCAGGGCGCCCTCGGCCACGAGCAGGCCATGTGCCCCTGTCCCCCACCCCAGCACCATGGGCTCCACTCCGTCCTTCCCTTCCCGGGCCATGCGCCCTATCTCAACATTTGCATAAGACACCCACTGTCTGGCCTGATGACCGACCCCCCGTGGTCCCCTTTCTGGGAGGTGGGTGGAGACTTCCCTCCCCAGGTGGGTCCTGGTTGGGCCAGTTGGGGAGCCCTTGGGATCTGCATTGCACCTGGAGTACCCTTTTATCTGCCCTCCCACCCGAGCCTTCTGAATCCCTCTCCAGGAAGTCTTCCTTGACCTCCCACGACCCATGCTCATCTGGAACGGATGGTGAGTGGCCTGGGTCAGCATCCTGGGGCATGAACGCAAGTTTGCACGTGAGCAACCAGCCCCGCCGGGAGTGGACCAGTGGCCTCCTCTCTGAGCCGTCTGCCTCATGGCCTGATGGGCTGAATCAGGACTCCTGGCTGCCAGGGTTTCTGGGGAGACTGTGACTATGGAGGGTCCCACCCTGCTGGGCACCCAGATATGGACGGTCTCTGTTCCCTGGTGGCCCAGGCCTTCCTGACGGGACACCCCCCCCCACACACACACACACAGTGGCCTGTGGCTTCCCTGGGGGAGAGCAGACAGAGACGCAGCCCTGTGTGACCTAACCTCGGAAGTGATGTCATCCCTTCTGCTGCCTCCTATTGGTTAGAAGCAAGCAAGCCCGCCTACACTCACAGGTGGGCCTTGTACCAGGATGGGGACAGGGAGGCGGGCCAGTGGGTCTTTAAGGGTCGTGGCCACACCAAGTAGGGTGATTCTGGGAACCGTCCATGGGGTCAACAGAGGGGCTGGGCAGAGGCCTCGGGGGGACGAGGCACCTGTTCGAGCTGGGTGGGGGAGCGGGCAGACCCATGCGGGCCTGGGTCACTCCCTCGAGGTTGTCTGTTAGGTTGATATGCTGGCTTCTCTGCTGGCAAGACACCTCCCTCCAGGTGCAGGAAGCCCCTGACTGCAAACTCTGAACCTCCCACCCCCGGGTCCTGGAGACGAGGTGGCACAGGGGAGGCCATCAGGTGGGACTGGGCAGGTTGGATGGAGAGAGGCGATCCTGTCCTTGGAGCTCAGCAGGACTGTCCCTGCCACTCAGGGGACACTGGGCAGATGTCATGGGCTCAGGATGCTCCAGGCGAGGGTGGCCTCCAGAGATAGTGAGGGCCCCGTCCCTGGGGGTATGCAAGCACAAAGGCCGGAGCCCAGCCATGGGGAAGGCAGGACTTGTTCGCCTTGGCATCTTCCTGGTGGGACGGCCCTGGACAGGGAGGGCAGAAGGTAGGCCAGAGGTAGCTCCAGGCCTTCGGGAGCTGGCAGGGGAGGGGAGGCAGGTGGCCTGGGAGCACAGAGAGGGCTGAGTGGGACCTCCTACCCCTCACCTTCGGTCACGGAGCCACGCTCGTGCTAGGCCCAGCCCGGTGCCGCGGGACAGCAGGGGCTCCCTCTGGCCCTCCGGCTTCCCGGCTTCTCCCCCTCTTCATATCCTGAGTGCGCTCTGAGCCTCGGGGGCTCCCCGATGGGCAGGGCCCTGTGAGAGGCCACTCTGACAGCCTGAGTCACATCATCCCTCCCCTGCCCTGGCCACCCCTCAGCCGTCACCTCCCATCCACCTCCCTGGCTCCCGGGCTGTTCCATCTCACTGCCTGGGTCTGAGCCATTGCCATCTGGGGGGCCGGCCTGTCCCATCCATTGGGGCTCTGCTGGACCGACTCCACTCTTCATTCTCCCTGCCCTCCCAGACCTGTCTCGGTGTCTTGGTCACCCTGCTGGTGCTTTCTGGCTCCGCTGCCCCCTTGCTCCCTGCCAGCTGCTTTGACCTCTGGCATACCCCCCCCCCCAGTGTCCTGGTGCCCGCCATGGGCTGCCTGTGGGGCCCTGCCGATCTTTGTCCTGGGAAGAGAAAGGGCCAGGCTCGCCAGGGCAGGAGTGGGTGCTGCCTGCCCTGCCCTGATGGGCATGTTGAGACACGCACGACCTGGCATCCGTGGCGCCAAGCAGGGCTGCCCGGACGGGTGATTCTGGAATGCGGGGCCGGCCAGGCTCAGCCCGCGGCGTGGGCAGCCGCTAGCTTCTTGCAGGGCTGCTTGTGGGCCTTGGGGGAGTGATCCCATTTCTGCCTGGTAGCTGGCTGTCCTCCCTCAAGAGCCTGCCCCCACCTGGAGCTGGTGGCCCTGGGGCCGCTGGGTGCCTGCAGGGCAGAGTTGGGCTAAAGGATACCCTGCACCCGCAGGGCATCAGCACAACCCCCCCCACCCCCCGCCACCATCTTCAACCGTCTTGTCCTAGGGGAACTACCTGCCCCCGGCCCCGCTGGTTCCCCAGGCCTTGGGTGCACCGGGCCAGCGGGCTCAGGGAGCTGCAGGGACGCTCCTGGGAGGTCACTGGTGCGTCCCTAGGCCTGGCCATGTCCCCTCGGATTGGGAGTGAGGCAGAGACCTGAGTCTTACCAGACTCTGCGGGTCGTCCTGGGAGCCCCTGGTCAGGGGTTCCTGAGCCCAGGAGTGGCCTTGCCTTTGTGTTGCACCGTGGGGGCGGGGACATGATGGTCCCATGGCTGTCCCTCTGTGTTCTGGCCATGGCCCCCGCTCACCTGCTCCTCCACCCCCTCCCGCACTCAGGACCCCTACTCCCTAAGCAGCAGACATAGCCCTGCCTCAGGGCCTTTGCAGGGAGCTGCCTCCTGGAGAGAGCATCTCCTCTCCGCACACGCAGCGCCTCCCTGCTGGCAGCTCCCCCTTCCCACTGCCCAGGTGGGGCTCCTCCGATGCCAGCTTTGGGCATCCCCGGACCCTGGTGAGGTCTGCGTGAGGATGCGTCTCTGTCCCCACCTGTAGAGCAGAGGTGCTCACAGGCGCTCTGCACACACACGGGACGCTCACTCTCGGGGGCCCAACTGCCACACGGGGAGCAAGCCCGGTGACGTGGGAGCCCCTGGAGGTGTGCAAGCCACAGGCGCGGCTGAGGTCCCAGCAGAGCAGCACCCAGCGCCAGACCTGTGAGCTGGGAAGGCTTTGTGAGGCGCGAGGACGGGCAGCCGCCAGAACGGCCGCGCTGGGAGCCCACACAGGTGGTGGCTCTCCCACTGCCCTCGCTGAGTCCTTGCTGCCGGGGTGTCTGATTCGGGGGCCGCCTGTTGGTGCCCCAGCCTGTGCGTCCTGGCTCCCTGCCTCCAGGAAGCCCCGGGAAGGGCCTGGAGTAGGACGTGAGGCGCACAGAGCGGGTGGCGGGGGGTCGGCCACACATCCCACCAAACCCCGTGTCAGGTTGTGCCGTGGCTTTGTCATCACTAAGGGACATGAGAACTAGAAGCGAGGCCTGACGCGGTCCTTTCTTCGCTCAGAGTTCAGCTGCAGGCTCGCGGAAGGCTCTGCCAGGCGAGGGAGTCACAGAGGTTTGCGTCACTTTGTGCGCCCGTGCAGAAGGGACACACCAGCCAAATAAGTCGCTTGCTGTCCCCACGTCCAAGTCACCTCTTGTGACTCCCTCTGGTCCCCCGCGCGGGGGCTGCCGGCCTCCTCCTGGGCTGCCGCCCGGCCCCTCCACTGTGAACCCGGCTTCCCACCTGCTCTCCTGGGCTTTGGATCTTTTCCTGGATGGGTCACCTGGCAGGAGGGACAAACACCGTGGTGCGTGGCCAGCTGTGGCCACCACATCGTGGCCAGTGGTGCCACTAAGACAAAGTCCAGTTTCACAGACCACTATGAGGAAGAGGCTCGGAATCGGTGAATGTGCCCGAGGAGGTCCCTTCTCGGCATGACCCCTCCCCTGGTTTGTCCACATGCACTGCTGGCCTGGTCCTAGAGTTAGAATCTAGACACTGCTGCTCCCCCCGCCACCCCATCTCCTCTGCTGAGCAGGGCTCGTGCCCACGGTCCCCGAGACCCCTTCTGCTCTCTCTTGGCTGCTCTCTCTCCCAGATGTTGGCTGGGGGGGGGTCTGTCCTGCCCGATCATCGTTTCCTGTGGGCACGAACGGCCCAGCCCGGGCTCCCCGGGGCAGGGGGCCGGGTCACAGCGGGCGTCTGTGCAGGGAGACCACGAGCCAGCTGTGGGGAGCAGCAGGAGGCTGGCAGGGTGTGGGCTTTGCCGCGACTCATGAGCCCCTGAGGACAGCCCAGGTCAGGTGCAGCCCCGCCCATGCGCCAATTAGTGATTCGTCACCCTCTCCCCTGGAGAGCCAGGTTGCCACCGCTGATCCTGCCCCTGGCCATGGCATCTTGGGGGGGGGGTGACCTCTGCAGGCACACCTACCCAGGAAAGCCCTGTTCCTGCCTCTGGGCCCAACCTGCCCTGTCCCACAATCCTCTAGAACCCCGGGAGCTGCGAGCCCCACCCCTCCTGGAATTCCATCAGATATCCTAGGAATGGAGTTGGGAAGTTTGCAGGCCTCCTGCGCCCCTCGCGGGGCAGGGGGGACAGGGTGGGTATTGGGGCTGTGCTTGGACCCCCTCGCCTGTGACCCTGAGAGTCTGTTGCATGCAGACCTCCAGCTCCGGTGGGCACGCCGAGGGCCACGGAGAGGGGCCAGCGAGATGAAGAGGGGCAGACCCCGTCCAGACCCTGCTGCTGCCTGGGAGGTGGGAGGGGAGGACCTGGGGCCACCGGGAGCGGGCTTTCCCCACACAGGCCCACTTGGACAGCACCCACGGCTGAGCCCCAAACCTAGTCGAGGCCAGGCTCAGCTCAGCGGACCACCGCGGGCTTCTTGACCTGCTACGTGTCCCCCTCCTGCCAGGGTACAGCCTCCCCCGTGCTGGGAGTGAAGGCGGCCGGGCGCCCCTCGCGGTGCCCCACCTCTGCCGCCCATCCTTCTCCTGATCTGGAACACTAGGAGCTATGGTGGGGGTCACGACAGGCTCCAGAGGACGGCCCCGTGGACTGACCCCCTGGGGGGAGAGGCCCGGAAGAGGGGCCGGCTGGCCGGCTATGGGGATACCAGAGGCTCCCCGGCCCCACCGCCTCATCCCCGGCACCATCGTCCGGGCTTGAGCCCCACCGCAGCCCCGAATATCTGGAAGGTCTTCCATCACATCTTGGTGGTCCAGAGGTGGTGTGGGGCGGGGTCGCACCCCCCAGGACCCCCACCACCCCCTCTGCCATGCTGCGGGCGTCGCCAGTTGGGAAAAGGCCCTGGCCCCGAGGGGTGCACACGCACCTCGGTGACGATTCCCAGAGACCCAAGATGTGGCACCTTGGGTGGTGGCCTGGGGTCGCCACGAGGGGCCTCTTGCGGGACCCAGGGTGGGGCTGGTGCGCCCTGGCCGCTCCCTCTGGAGACAGCCATGGGCAGCTCCGCGCCTGTCCCGACTGCCTGCTACCCCCCCCCCCCCGGCAGGGCCTTTGATGTCCCCAGACTGGCGGGGGTGGGGCCCGAGGCTTCCTCCTGCCTCTTTGAAGCTGGGCACTGCCCTGTGGCCCACACACCGCAGAACCTGGGTGGCATCAAGTTGGCCTATGGGGCGCCCCGAGTCAGAGACTTGGGGGTCTGTGGGAGCGGCGGCCGAGGCCATCCTCAGCCCCCCGGGACACATGCCTGTCCCGGTGGAGGACAGAAGGTGGTGCCCAAGCAGCCAGTGTGAGGCCCCGGCCTTATCAGAGCAGCCGATGGGGAGAGGGGAGCCCAGCCATAAACCCGTGTGTTCCCCCGAACAAGAGAGGAAATAAAAACATAAGCTCATAAAACTGACCCAGAATCAAAGTGGACTTATCTCTTCATTTTGTTATAAACTCACAGGTTCAGAAAGGCAGGTGGCCTCTTTATGGCCCCAGATTACAGAGCTTTCCGGGCGAGCCTGGCTGTCCAGGGACCCCGCTGCTCACGCAGCTGTCTGAGCAACACGGGAGGTTTTGCGGGGAGCGCCCGTGGACAAGGCCTTCCCCAGGGCCTCTCCCTGATGCTCAGATCCCTGACCTGGCCTCGCGTGGCCGCCAGGAGGGAGAGAACCATTCCCCACTGGCCTTCGGAAGTACAGCGAGGCCCCACCACAGGCCTTGGCGGTCAGACCCTCCCGGAGGGAGACCCACTGGGGGGCGGGCCTTCCGGGGATGCCAGCTACACCCTGCCCTCAGGCAGGCCCCCCCAGAACCCCCAGGGAGCCCCAGCCAATGGTGACCAGCGGGGACCCTGGAGCCTCAGGCAGCTGGGACTCCTTCTGCAGGCCTGGCGTCTCCAGAGGACACGCGTGTGCACACTGGCGCAGGTAAGGGGGGCAGCGCGCTTACCCACCGACACGCGCAGCACACCGCTGGGCACTACGAACAGTCCACGTGCCCGCGGCAGACCTCCCACACGGTCACGTGCTTCACCGTGTGCGAGCACTCCGGCACACGCTGGGCCCGTAAGACCCTGAGCCGCTGCCGCCACGCTTCCTGCATGCTTCCCTCTCCCCGAGCCAACGCCTGAGCCCTGGGCTCCCTGAGAATCTGGCGGCCCTTCCCTTCCTAACAGGACCAACAGGTTATGGCTGGGGATTGCACACCTCCCGGTGGGGGTAGGGTGGGGGGGTGGGGGCAGTTGTGGATCCTGGGCCAGGGGCTGGGACAGCCTCCCAGCCCTACTCCAGGAGGTCCAGGTCCCAGAAGCAGGACAGCCCCACCTGCCACCCCGGGGCCCCTCATCCCGTCAACCCTGCAAGGTGCTGGGCACCCTGGATAAGTGTGGGCTGGTGTGCAGGGGCCCTGGTGGAGGAGACTTTCCCGGAGGCGCTTGTAGGCACGGGGCAGGGTGGGGCTCAGTGCCCTGCCCTCTCCCTGCTCCCCAGGCTATGCTCTGCACCTCTCTGAGTGCTCCAAAGGGCTGGGTCTGGAGGGAGGGGTCTGGTGGGGACAGTGTTCAGGGTTGTAAGGGAAAGCAGGCCCAGAGGAGGGAGGGGGCTGTCCTCTGCCTCCCACTTGCTCAGGTAGGACATTTTCACACCCCGCTACCTGCTCAGGGCAGAGCCTGGTGGGTGCCCAGGACAGAACCAGGCACTAGAGGATGACATGGTCCAGAACTCAGGGAGCTCTCAATGAGTCATGGCAGGAGGAGGAGGACAGGGGGAGCTCCTTGAGGTCAGAGAAGGCTTCCTGGAGGGGGCGACCTTTCAGCTGGGCTTAGAGGACAAGAGGGACGTGGACACGCAGATAGCTCTTAGCATTCTGCTGGGGGGTTGTCTACTATTATCCATCCACCCATCCTTCCATCTGTCCATCCACCCATCCTTCCATCTGTCCATCCACCCATCCTTCCATCTGTCCATCCACCCATCCTTCCAACTGTCCATCCACCCATCCTTCCATCTGTCCATCCACCCATCCTTCCATCTGTCCATCCACCCATCCTTCCATCTGTCCATCCACCCATCCATCCATCTGTCCTTCCATCCATCCACCCATCCTTCCATCTGTCCACCCATTCACCCATTCATCCATCCACCATCATCCATCCATCCATCCCTCTAGCCACCTGTCCTTTCCCTCCCTGTTTTCACCCAGTGATCTATCTATTCACCCACCTATCTATCCATTAAGTCTCAACACTTTTACTGAGCAAAAGGACATGAGTTAAAACACAATTTATTTCTCATTAGATGATGAATTTGTGGGAGCCACAGTCCACATGTCTCTATAATTATGCCCATACAAGATGTGGCTCAGAGCGGGCTCCCAGGAATCTTCGTTGAATGAAGGAAAGTGTTCAAAAGCAGTTGGACTGTTGTATTTAATCCATTTGCTTTGGAACTATCTGTTTTCACCTTCCTAAAGGATTACATTATTTGGGGTTTTGGCCAACTCTGATGCCACATTGGTTTTGCATACGGGTGGCCCTTGTTCACCGTGTGGGTGCTGCTTGTGACTGAGTGAGTGTGTGAGGACAGGCAGGTGCTGGGCCCATGCAGGGCTGGTGGTCAGATGACTGGGAGAGGATGGACGGAGGAAGATGTGTGACTGGGTTGTCAGGAGGCAGGATGGGTACAGGGTACAGATGTGGGCTTTGACCCCAGGTTAGGTGTTCCCCAGGCAGGCGCTAGGTGGGTGATGGGTGGGGGTGGGGCAAGGGCCACCTCAGGGGTCAGAGATGTGAGTTTCTCAGGGGAGCCCACTGCCCCTGGTTCTGGAGGACCGAGCGACTGGGGTACAGTGGGGACTCTGAGCCTGCAGGTGGGGTGGACAGTCCACACCAGCTGGACACTTCTGGTGCTCCGATGGCCCGTTGCTGGCCCCGAGGTCCTGTCCAGTGGCCTGCTTTGGCCGCGAAGCAGCAAAGCCTCAGTTGCAGGAGCTCCTCGGGGGCCTGCTAACCCCTAGGTTCTGGGCAGGCCAGGTTCCTCATTCAAGGTCATGATGGGCACAGGGTCCCCAGCTGGCCAGAGGCTCTGTCCAGAGGGTTCCAGTCTCAGGAAGGGCCAGGCTGAGGAGGGAAGGGCCCTGACATTGGCGAGTCTGAGTATGGGGCAGGGAGCCCCCACAGACGCCCACCCACACCTTTGTTGGCCCCTGTGGACATGGGCAAGGGGGCACGTGGGGGGAGGCAGTGAGGCCCCAGTGGAGACCGGGGGCTGGCCTGCTAGGAAGGACCAGGGTGTTCCAAGCAGGTGGGTGTAAGGGGTCCTCTGGGGTCTGCTCTCCGACTGGCCGGCCCCTCCCAGGCGTGCTCAGGGGCCTGGACGGTCTGTGCTCCTGTGAGCTCTGCCCCCTCACTCCCAGGCTGGGAGCCCCTGGGGCTGGATGGGGTCTGATTCCTTCTGCCCTGAGTGGTGTCGGCCTACAGACACAGCGGTGCTGGGCCAGCGAGGACCACGCCTCGGCCGGCTGCTGTGGTCACTCACGCCAACCTCCAGGCCACCTGTCTGTGGCAGTCAGGCTGCTGAGGGCGGACGGGCCAGGCGGCGCTGGCTAGGTCCTACCTGCCGTGTGGCCGGGCTCTCAGGGTAGATGTGTCTCTGAGGCCGGTTCGGGGACGACCTCGGACACCCAGGAGGGGGATCTGGCACAGGCCTTTTGGGGCTGAGAGGGCTCAGCAGGCAGCAGGGGCCCCCCCAGTGCCCACCAGCTTCTGGTCATCTGTCTGGCCCCAGCATGTCCAGCCTGTGGCCAGGCCTGGTCCGGGGGGGGGGGTTGGGGGAAGGGGCAGAGGTCACCAGGATGGCTTGTCCTCTGTCCTCCTGACAACTGGACGGTGAGCAGCGGGGCTGAAGACCACCACACCACAGGATTACACACCCTTCCCCCAGAGGATGTTGTAAAGAGGGGTGTACTTTCTCCTTGGAACAGTCTCTGAGGCGGCTCTCCGTGTTCCCAGATGAGGTCTGTCTGCCCCTCCCTTGCAGACTGGGCCCTGGGGTCTGTCTTTCTGGGCTGAGCCTTCTATCCTCCCCTCACTTGAACGAAGGACCAGCACACGCGTGTGTGTGCGTGTGTGTGTATGTGTGTGTGTGTGTGTGTGTGTGTGTGTGTTGGGGGCCCCATGTCCTCAGCCCTGGCCTCAATCAGCCTATGACACCCCCAGTCCAGACCATGGCCACAGGGGAGAGCCCGAGCCGTAAGATGAGACTGGGGAGGAGTTTTGGGGACTTCCATTCCCACCTGTGGGAATCCCAGTGGGAGACATGCCTGTTCCTGGGGGCTTGAGCGACCCCATCTTGCCTGGAAGTGTCAGCCTGAGGCTGGGCCTGCAGATGGAGGGAGGGGGCTCTGGGCACCAGCACCTCGCCTGGGCCTGGTGGGGAGCAGCCCCTTGCCAGCTGCCCCTCCCTGACTCCCCGGCCCCCCACCCCAGTCACAGGCCAGCACTGGGCCTTTCGGGGGTCCCGTCCCTTCCTCCTCAGTCTTGGGGCCAGCCTGGGCTTCCTGATAGCAGCCTGATGGAGACACCCCTCCACCCCGTCCCACTCCCCTTCTCTGGCATCTGTTGACCTCTGACCCCTTCTTTCCAACACCCGGGGAAGCTAACACCTCTCCCCAGTTTCTGGTTGATGCGGACTCCGAAAATGGGGCTAGGGCCCCACCGTGTGGCCACCTTGTCACACTGCCACACAGCTCCAAGGTTCTGCCTGTGACCGTCTTCCTCCCTAATTGTATGTCTGTTTGTGTGAGATAGACAGACAGGGAGGTTGATGAGTCCGCACAGCCACCCTCCTGCCATCCCGGGCGCCTAGCCCACTGCAGACAGAGAGCCTCATGCCAGAGCGAGTGGTCCTCTGCACCCCTCGGCTCGTGGGCAGGGACGGCTGCGGCTGGACCCCAAAGCCAGCTGGGCTGCAGAGCAGGGGACAGATGGCCCAGCCTCCTTGGGACCAGACTGAGACCCCAGACCAGCACCAGGCCCTGCCCGGCCCCCACCCCGCATAGGCTGATGGTCACAGGCCCCCGGAGACCTTGCCCACCCCTGGATGTGATATCCTAACTCACAGCAAGAATTGACACACACACACACCCTCCATCAAGGCAGGACACCTCCTCCTGAGAGGCCCCCTCCCCACGGTGGCAGAGGCAGCCTGGCCCCATGGGGTCCAAAGGCCTGGGTCCCACCCCCACCCACTGCCTTTCCAGGTCCCCCTTCCTCATCTGTCAAGTGGGGGTGATAAGAGCTCCCAGGGGGTTGTAATGCCCCGAAAATGTCCGGATGGCTGGTGGTGGGTAGGTGGGCCTGGCAGACCCCAGAAGGAGTAGGGAGTAGGGCGGTCCCTTGCTCCTTCCAAGCTGTCCGGAGCTGGGATGGACCCCTGTGACATTCTGACCTCTGCTGCTGACCCCAGCCTGGAAAGCACCACCCACTGACCGCCAGTGTTTGGAAATTCTGACAAATCCCACCTCTAGCCCCGGGATCTGGGAAAAGGGGACCTGTGCACCCCACCTGCAGTCTAGTCCAGTTCTAGCCAGCCCGGGGCCCCGCCAAGGAGCCCAGACATCTCCGCACAGACTGCAGGCTTCCCCTGCCCCCCGCCAGCTGCCTGCTGGACCCTCCCCAGGCAGGCTGCATCCTATTTCCCAACCAGACCCCCACAAAGGGGCAGGCTGGGAGGGAGGTGATGCCCCAGATGGCCGCGTGGGGGCGCCAATCTGCAGGAAATGCGGGGAAACCGCTGGCTGGTCAGGGCGACTGCTGCTGCCAACACCCAGGGACTCTCCGTGGCTTGGCGGAGACAACCCAGCCTGTCACTGCCCTAGGAGAGCTACTCGCCCTCCCCCCCGAAGCAAGACAGGCTGGATGGGCGGGCCAGCGGTGCTGCAGGAGCAGAGGCTGGATTGCGGGCAGCCCGGTTCATTCAGGGCCCACAGCTGAGTGGCCGGCGCCCCGCCCGGGGGCGGGGGGGGGGCGGGCAGACGGATGCAGGCTGGGCAGTGGGGGCCTGCGTGTGCGTAAGGTACGGGGGTCCACAAGGCAAGCTCCAGGGGCATGGAAGGGGGGTGCTGGGAGGGTCTGAGGACCCCGCCCCATCAATGTCCCACCCCCTAGTGTGTGTACCCGGAGAAAACACCCACACACGATCATCCCCACAGACTCAAATATGCTCACACTTATCCCCGCAGAAACACCCACGTACACCCCCCGACACACCCCGCTGCACGCACCCTCCATACCCCGCAGAAACACCCCATCCTCCCTCCACGTAGACACCCCACCACCACCACTGGAGACAGAACCTAGCACACAGAGAGGGTTGAATACCGGCTCAAGGTCACCAATATGTCCCTTATCCCCCTCCCGCATCATGCTGACTATGGCTATGGGTGGATCCCCGATCTAGCTGGGTCATGAGGACCAAGACCCAGGTGCTCCCCCATCTGTTGTCCCTTCCCCTCCCAGGATGGGCTCCTGCCCCCTTGCAGCCATCTCACCTCCCACGACAGATGCACGCCCACATGCGCGCATAACACACACACTTGCTTACACACACACACGCTTGCAAACATGCACTTGCACAGGCACACATGCACACACTTACACACATGCACACACTCACACACGTGTACACATGCACACATACACACTTGCACTCACATTCACACCCATGCATACACACCCCTGCTTACAACACATGCGTGCACATACACACTCGCACACATGCACACACATGAACACACACCCATGAGCACATGTACATACGTGCTCACACGAACACATGCACACATGCTCATTCACACAAGCAGAGGTACAGACGTGTACACACTCATACACACAAACGTGCACTCACATGCATGAGTCCACGTGCACACATTCACACATGTACATACACACTCACAGACACAAACACATGCACATACAGCCACACATATACATGCTCGGGCACAAAAACACACGTGTACTCACATGCGTGAGCTCACACACACGTGAGCACGTGAGCACGCATGCCGACACACACTCACACGTGTGTGCACACGCCGACACACAGAGCCCACAGAGAGCAGCTGTGCCTCAGGAGCACCATCCCTTGGGTCCGCTGTTTTGCTGGGGGAAGAGCGCTGGGCTGAGTCCAGAGGGTCCCAGGCCGGTGACCTGAGGAGGGGCCTGTCTCCCTGTCGCCGGGCGAGGTGGTGAGGGTTGGCAGGGAAGGAGGTCCTTGCCCACTGAGCTCCACTTCCCTTCCGTGGCGCTCACAGTTCCCTTGGTGAAGCAGAGACTCTCCGTGACCTGGACCTTCACCCCTGCAAGGTGGAGGTGAGCTCTTGCCCTGCCCTGTGCCCCTTCCTTCCCTGCCACCCCTCCTCCTTCCCTCCTCTCGCTGCTGGCCCCCGCGCCCCAGACCACCCCTGGTCCTGAGTACGTCCCCCCTCCCTGCTGTCCTTCCTCCCATCTTCCCGGCTCCCCTCACCCGCTTGACTCCTGGTGGAGTTGCGGGTGTCACCTGTCAGGGTGACACAAACCAGGGCCGCCTGGCGAACAGGCTGGAGGAGCAGAGCGGCTCCACGGTGCCCGCCGGCAAGGACGGGATGCGCACCCGGGAGAGTGTCATGTGCCCGTGGCAGCACTGCTGGGGTGGGGGTGCCAGGCCCTGTGAGCTGGCTGTGGTTGCTGCCAGCCATCACGGCCACCCCACCTCCCCGCCAGCCCCACCGCAGCCTGTGAGCTTGGGGTCAGAACCCCTGCACGGGGCGTGGGCACGGAGGTCTATTGGGGAGTGGCCGAGCGGGGCCTCTTCTCCCTCGTGGCATCAGGGCCAACCCCATCTGGGCCTGGGAGCAGCCCGTGGGCCTGGGGCCGAGCCTCCTTCCTACCAGGCGGCATCAAATCCCGGACCCTAGGCCCCGTGCCAGGGGCAGGAGAGCTCAGATTGGCCTTCCTGAGCCATCACCCTGGGAGCAGACGCCTGCCGTCCCTGCTGGCAGTGGGGAGCGTCTGTCTGCCACTGGCCCCCATGCACCCTATCCCTGAATCGTCTCGGCCCAGAGGCCTGCTCCCCTGGGGAAAACTGCCCAGGTTCCAGGGGCTTGGCAGGATGCCCTCCACCCTGCCCTCCACTCCCCTGTCAAACAGGGGTGAATTTGGGAGGGCCTGAGCCTTCTTGTTCCGTCAGGGAGAGGCCCCAGTGCAGTGGGAGCTGGTGACGGGCCTGTCGCCGATGGAGGTGACCCAGGACTCCCAGGCAGGAGGCTGCTCACCCCTCCAAGGGGCCTTCGCCCCGGCTGGGGCAGCTGTCCTGCTGCCCGCCCAGCTGGGAGAGCCCGGGCCCCCAGCCGCTGCCCCTTTCCTCTCTGAGATGGAAACCGCCTACTTTGGGTGTGGACTATGGGGGGGAGCCTGGGGCTGGGGGGCTCTCGCTGCTCTGGCTGAGGAGAACGGGGTCCCATCCCAGCCCATGCAGTGCAGGTCCTGCTCGTCCTGCGAAACCGAGCGGCATCCCACCCCGGCCCTCTGTGACGGCAGGGGAGGGGCCATTAGCTCTCTCAGGCCGCAGAGACCGTCACTGTGACATCAGCGGCCGCCGAGCACAGTGCACGGCCACGCGGGACACACCACGACCCCATTTGCCTCCTGCCTTGAAGAATAAGAGACTCGGGAAGAGCTGAGCCCCCAGACGCGTCCACTTGCCCCCTCCCTGGAGCTGGGGCTCCCTCACGCCGGGAAGGGCTTCCCAGCATGGCCGCACACGGGCGTCTCATACAGAGCACCCCAGTTTGCCCAGGCTCCTGGAGGGGCCATCAGGCTGTTTCCTGCAGACTTGACACCTGCTTTCTGTTTCAGGGATGCCGGATAACCTGTCTTTTCTCCTCCCTGCACTTCTGTGCCTGGTCGGTTTTTCTAATGAGCGTGCGTTATTTTCACAATCAGGATTATCAGTTAAAACTGGTTCTTCAGTTTTAAAGCCACGAACATCCCACCCACCCGACTCCCAAAGGATACCAAGTGCCCGATGAAAATTTCAACAGGACTGAGGGACATGGGGGGAATTTCAGCTTCTCTCTGCTGTGGCCCCAGCCCCCCAGGGTGCCTTTCCAGGGCCAGCCTGGCGTCCAGGTGGTGGTGAGTCTGGAAGCCACAGTGTGACGCCTGGGACAGGCACCTGCTTCTCTCCCCTTCCCCGCAAGCCCGGCCCCTGTGCGTGTGGCGACCCCCCTCCCCTCGCTTGCAGGTGAGCGCTGGGCTTTCTCAGCACCCAGGGCATGCCGGCCTCCAGGGGCCTCTAGATTTCCATGTTCCTGCGATTATCCTCCTGCGTGCGTGCGTGCGAGGAGTCAGCACGCTGCGCTCTCTGCGGCCCCAGGCTCGATTGTGGACAGATAAGAGAAACAGTACCGGTCTCCTCTGCTATTAATATGTATCTGTTTCCGCAGATAGGGGCTTGTGGGACGTCATGAGACAAGCGAGCGCTTTCCGAAACACTTCCACGGCAGCTCCGGGATGTCAGCAGCACGCCTCCTCTCGGCTGCGCCCTGGACCACGCTCCCCCCCAAACCCTGCCACCCCGCGCCCTTTAAAGCGGGGCTGGCGTGTGCAGACACCATGGTCCGCTGATCTGGGTGTAGGGCTGGAAGGAACAGTCGCAGTAGAGCTGAGCAACGGCCAGGGATGCTCAGAGATGCCCCAGTGCGGGAAGCGTGGAAGGGTGGGCGGCTGCGTGCCATACCGCTCACCCCTAGCAGCTCGTTTTCTCTCGTTCTGTCCACTCTGCTGTGTAATGGCAGATAACAGGCCATTATTGCAAAATCAATACATGGTCTCGATGCTTTCAATGCGGAAGAACTAAATAGAAACGGAGCCTGGCCATCTGCAGGGACAGGGCTTTCGGCCTCACCCATGGGGCCCCCAGGCTGTGCCCGTCCCGGCCCGGGTTTGAAGCCTGTAATCAGACTAGGAAGCGCTGCAGTTCCTGGAGGCTGCGTGGCGGACTCTGCCCTCTGTGCTCTGCGGGGAGCATCCCTGGGCCGGGGAGGGCGAGGGGAGGACTCCTCCTTCCTTCTCTGCCTCCATCTGAGACCAGGGCAGGGAGGATCTTTGCCACTTCGCCCCTGGGCTGGCCTGGGCAGTGTGACTGGAGCCCCCTGCCCCCGGGGCACCCCTCTACTGTCTGGGAGGGAGGGTCCAGGCTGGGAGACAAGGCTCCCTGGGGGCTGCCCCCTTGGCTCTGCCTCCCCGGGGACCGCAGCGACCATCCCACAGGGATGGAGGAAGGACCCTCGGGCACATGTCTCTGTGCGTCCCAGGGTGGGCCTGTGTGTCCAGCGCCCACCTGGGCTCCCGGAGAGGGGC
Source organism: Ursus arctos (assembly GCF_023065955.2). Lineage (NCBI taxonomy): Eukaryota > Metazoa > Chordata > Mammalia > Carnivora > Ursidae > Ursus > Ursus arctos. The sequence goes on from NW_026622908.1 coordinate 46,872,013, forward strand.
TGCTGGCTCTGCCGAGTGCGAGTGCGGCTGAGACGGACAGCCTTGAGCCCAGCTCAGCCCTCCCCTGCCCTCAAGGCACGCTGACCACACAGGACAAAGGAGAGCAAAGCGGAAGCCAGCCCCTCCCTCTGCAGAAACCCCTCTGAAGCCTCCTTGCATGCACCCCTTCCGCTCCGTGCTGTGGACACGCTCACGGAGTCCAGAACCAGGCTCCCAGGGGAGGGGCCCTCCCCCACAGCCCGTGCCACAGGATGCTGGGCGTGTGAGCGTGTGTGCACACGTGCGTATGCGTGCGCAAGCATCATCGATGCTCATCTGTTTCGGGGGCTGACCGCAAACGGGGTGCCCGCGGAGCCTGGCCCCGGGCGGTCTCCACCGGCACTGTCTTGCAGCCGGCGCCCTACGGAGCCCCTCTAGCACGACCCCCTCTGTGAGCAGCCCCCCAGGGCAGTCAGGTGGGTACTCCCTTTGCAGCGACAGCTCCTGGGGGACACGTTCAGGTGGGATTGCTGGGTGGTTTGTAATTTGGAGAAGGACTGCCGGGGTGCTCACGCGGGACACCCACAGATGGCCAGGAGCGGTGTCCCATGCCCCACAGAACACAAGCCCCCCTGCGGCATCGGAAGCAGGTGGGGGTCAATGTCCATTCTTGCTGATGTACAAAAATATCTGGAGATTTTGTTCCTGGGGTCCAGGGAGGCCCCTCCTCTGGGGTCTGAGGATGGAGGCGTGCAGGCAGAGGGAAGGGGGTGTTCCAGAAAGGGGGCTGGTGGGCACTCTGGGCGCTGAGGTCATGCTGTCGCCGACAGGCCCCGGGAGCCACTAGCAGCCCTTGAGTGAGAGTGTGACCGGGGCGGTGGACTTCTGTAAGATCGCTGGGGCACCAGTGTCAGAGGACGTTGGCCAAGGAGAAAGGGTAGAGTGGTTGGCAGGAGGCAAGAGGCCTCCAGACACATCTCGGGGGTCCTGACCCTACCTGGTTCGTCTCCTGGGTCGGTGGTATGTGCTGCTCCGACCACAGCACCCCAAACACCTGCGGGGACGTGGAGGACAAAGACCCCAAGGCCACGGGCCCATGCAGGGAACGGGGTGAAGGAGGTAGATGGGGGCACGAGTCCCAGCCACTGGGACCCCCAGCTGGGAGCAGGCGAGGCCAGGGAAGGGAGACCGGGATGCTGGGTGCAGAGGAAGAGCAGACCCCGCTGTGTGGAGGTGGGCCCCCCATGACCCAGGTGCCAGTGGGGCAGGCGTGGTAGAGGTCCCCCTTCCAGGGGAGGTCACTTGGAGTTCCAGTGCCCCCCCCCCCAGAACCCGTGATCCCATCCTGCAGGCCACCAGCTCCAGCCCTAATCCTGCACTTCCGTGGGCGCCTGCAAGGGTGGATCGAGTTTCTGCCGCTTGTTCTCTGGAACAAACGCCTTGGGCTCTGATGTCCTCGGAAACGTAATTGCTCGGCCCAGAGGCCGGCCCTCCAGACGAGCCCCCAGACAGTCTGAGCTCTAGGAGTCCCCAGGGCAGCCCCAGGCGGTCTGGACAGAGTCAAGCCTCTCACGTTACCAGGGGGGAGGGAATGGCTGCCCCCACCCCGCAGAGAGAGGGGCACAAGTCCCCGTCGGGGTGCGTCTGGTGTATCTCAACACACCACGTCGTCCTGATGGGGTTTCTCTGCCTTTTGTAACTCCTGACCCTTCTGATGAACATCAAACCTCGGCCTCCACTCCGGGAGGTCATGCCCCCCGTGACACTCCCCGCCACGTCCGTGGGGACTCAGGACGGCTCACCCCAGCCCGGAAGACCCTGCCAAGGCTCCTGCCTGCACTTTGTAACAGGAAACCAACAGCTGTCCCCGACACGCACAACCACACAGTGACAGTGAACTCGGGAACACGGGTCCCCGGGTCGCGGACGGGGTGGGGGAAGGCTGCATTTCCCTCGAGGGGGGCCGCGGCTCCCTTCGGGGTGGGGCTCCTAGACAAGGCCCAGGCGGCCAAGACCACGGCGAGAAAGGCTGACCGCCTGAACGCAAAGAGCCAGATGGGCCGGGCACTGGGGAAGCGATCTCACAGAGCAGGAGTGCTGCCCGCTCGCACCCTGAGGTCCTCCGTCTCCCCGTCTCGATGCGGAAGGCGCAAGTGCCCGTGGGGGAGAGGGACCCCGCGGAACTGCTCTTGCAGGAGGTGGACGTGAGCAGAAACTCCGTTCCACCTGACGCCCATCACTTGGGCAAGACGCAGGGTTCTTACGTGGGCTGTTGGGGAGGACCTGGCTCTCGGGTGCTGCCGGCCACGACGGTGCGTGCGGGCGGCCGCGGGGCGGGCTCCTGGTAAAGCCTGAGATCCACTCCCGCCCGGCACGTGCACCCTGCACGCTCAGGCACTGGCAGGTCCGGACCCCAGGAGACCCTGGGTTTCCGCGTGTGTGCGTGCGTGTGTGCCCACGTGTGTCGATGCACACAGAACAACCTGTTGCTTCTGTAATTCAAGTGGAAAACAATAAAGCAGATGTGGTGAAATTAAAACCCTCCTGCACCTTTGGTGGGACCGCAAACTGGGGCAGCCACGCGCACACAACGCGGAGGGGCCCCAAACAACAGCATGGAACTACCGTGTGATCCCGCCACGGGTTGTTTACCTGGAGTACGCGACTGGGGACTCGAGTGGACGCTTGCACACACATGTTCACAGCAGCTGACGCATGGAAATAGCCCAAGTGTCCATCAACGGACACGTGGATAAACGTGGTCCATCCACACACCAGATTGTCACTCAGCCTGAACACGGAGGGACACGCTGACACCCGCCACAGTGTGGATGGACCTGGGGGAGTGACACTGAGTGAAACAGGCCAGACACAAAGGGACAAATCCTGCAGGATTCACCCACACGAGGTCCCTAGGGGTCTCCAGATTCACAGAGACAGAGAGTGGACGGTGGGCGCTCGGGCCGGGACGGGGGTCGGTGTCTCAGGGGGACGGAGAGTGGACGGTGGGCATGGGGGCCGGGGGAGAGATGGGGGTGAATGTCTCAGGGGGACCGAGAGTGGACGGTAGGTACCAGGGCTGGGGGAGGGCCGGGAGTGAGTGTCTCAGGGGGACAGAGTGGACGGTGGGCACCGGGGCTGGGGGAGGGCCGGGGGTCGGTGTCTCAGGGGGCAGAGTCTCAGTTTGGGAAGATGGAAAGTTCTGGAGACGGTTGGTGGGGACGGCCGCACAACAGTATGAATGTGCTTAGTGCCCCTGAGCTGTGGGCTTAGAGGTGGTTACGTAGTGATTTTTATGTTATATGTATTTTACCATGATTTAAAAAAATAAATGATTATTTTTTCAAAGCCAATTATTCGAAGAGCAGCGGGCTGGTGAGCAGTTGCGGGTGGGGAAGGTGGGCAGAGAAACCACACTGGGGCCTCCGCAGACATCCTGAGGGGCCCCTGGAGCACCCCTGCCCCAGGGGGAGTGGGGCGCCTGGGGTGTTGAGAAGGGAGAATGGCTGGAGCAGGAGTGAGGCCTGCAGGCCACCAGGAGATGCGCTGGAGGGGTCAGGAGTGCGGGCGCAGCACAGTCAGCCCAGCTACTGACCGTCCTGTCACCTGCTGCCCTTTGCCCCCTGAGCCTCTCTCTCTGTTTGCTTAACAGACACCTGGGGCCTACTGTGCCAGGGCTGGGGACGCGGGACGCGAAGGTTCTCTCCAACTATGAGATCCTCAAGGCAGGGCCCCTGCTGATTTCAAAAGGCACCCCAGGAAATGCTTGTAGTATGACCCAGGGAGCGCACAGACGGGCACTTACAGCCGACCCCCACTCCCCACGGCACCCTTTCCCAGTGCCAGAGCCTCGGCTTTGCGGGCTCCGTGGGACCCGCCACTGGGGTGGGAGATGAGGCCCTGTCTGGCGTCCACAGGAGAACTTGCACGAGCTCTCAGTCTGGCCTGAGGCGGGGCCGCGGCCGGTGGCTGGAGGGAGCTGGCGCAGCCAGGACGAGTTTATTAAAAACGAGCTGGAGATCAAGGCGGGCCAGCTCGTGTCAGCTGAGCTCATCCTGGGCCCCAGAGTCATCAAAAATAAGAAAGCGCGGATAAGCCCTGTCTAAATATCACGGTGAGCGGGGTCAGCGGCACGCAGCCTGCAAATGTCAGCTGGGGGCGGGGGCTCCTCCGCACCCCGGGATTAGTGGGAGGCATGGAACGGTTGTGCCCGCCGCCCCTGCCGCCCAAGGGAGGCCCGAGCACGGAGGATTACCGCTGCCAGCGTCTCTGGGGGCGGGGGGGCTCTGCTTTCCGCCCCGCTGGCCCCTGGGGAAAGGGTGCCCGCTGCAGGGGGAGGCCGGGCGGGAGGAAGCTGAGCTCGGCCTGGGAGGGGGACACATCCATGTCCAGACCCAGAACCGGAGCCGGGCTGCCCACAGAAGACCCGGGTGAGGGAAGGCGGGGGTTTAGGGACCAGCGGGACTCCTGGCGGCCTCTGACGGGGCTCCTCTCCCTGCCTGACAGTGGCCCTCAGTCCCCTCTGAGCCCGCGTCCTGCTCGGGGCTGCGTGCTTCCTTTGGGCGGGGTAGTGAGTGCAGGTCACCCTTTCTGGGCCTCACATGTAGTTGGTGCTCTGGTCCCCCGTTCTTGCTTCCAGAGCCAGAGGATGCAAAATGTGTCTCCAGTGGGCAGACAGACGAGGAAGGACAGATGTACGCTGTGTGGGCCGTGTACCCGAGCCTCCTGTGGGACCAGGGAGCTCCCCAGGGGTGGGAATGGCCAGCACAGCCCCATCCTGAAAATGTCAGTGCGGGGGGGGCAAGGTGGGACCTCAGAGCAGCTCCCCACGCCTCCCCAAAACAAGGTGGGGATCTGGCACAGGTGGACCAGCCCTCCACACGTGGGAAGGCAGGCAGTGAGGCTACGTGGGATAGCGGGCAGATGGGGTCAGGACTCGGAGGGGCCTCAGTCCTGGGCAGCCCCTGACCCCCCCCCCCCCGCCGTCTGCTGCCAGTAGAGGGTGCCGGAAGCACGGCAGAGGCGCCTGTGGCCCAGGGGTGCAGGTGCATGGGCCCCCTGAGCACTTTCGGCGGGCAGGCCGGAGGAGGGTCAAGGTGGCGCTGGGCACCTGGAACCAGCCAGGCCAAGCAGAGCCCGGGGGGCACCCTCAGTGGCGGCCCTTATGTTCAGCAGAGACGTTTAGCTGGTGTGCTCTGGGCACACGAAGCAGAGTGCTCCATCCCCTCCTGAGTTTGGGCCCCTATGCCTCTGCTAATGCAGCCCTGGTCTTATGGGCCCACAGCCAGCAGCTGGCTCCCCTGTGGGACGGGCGGGGTCAAGGCAGGAGGCAGCCCCTCACCACCAAGAGTACGGGGAGCCCGGAGCAGCAGGACCAGGGGCAGGTGACTGGGACCCCAGGGCTGGCGGGGAGAGGGCACCGGGCCTGTCACTGTGCCCGCGTCCTGTCAAAACACAGCTGTGCCCGCCCGCCCCTGAGTGACTCATGAGACCTGCACATCGCTCTTGCCCTCCAGCAGACTCTGTTGTCAGCTGACTGAGAGCCGGTGGGAGGGGGTGGCAGGCAGGCTGAGTCATTGCAGGGGGCCAGGCGGGGTGGGAGCTCGGGACGGGCCCCAAGGAACCCAGAGCACCTGGCAGGAGGCTGAGGCTTCAGCCGTGGCATGGAGTGGCGGTCTAGAGGGACGTGGAGCCGGGAGCCGCCCTCAGGTTGGCCGCCATGGCCCAGGGCCCACTGCACACACACGTCCGCACGCACGCACCCATTCAACACATGTCCACGTGCACGGACGCCCCCCGGGGCACGCTCACGCACAGACCGCCAAAGCTGCCGGCTGAGCTCCTGAGTGCAGGCTCCTGGGCCCGGCTGCACGCACGGCCAGGGGTGCTCAAGGCCATGTCGGCATCGGCGGGTGACAGGGGAGGAGCCTTCTGCCGGGAGCCCGGTGTGAGGTCAGCATCCAGGCCCTCGAAGGCAGCTGAGCAGTAAAGGGGCAGCCACAAGAGTTGGGGGCGCTCTGTGGATTGGGAGTCACTGAGGGCTGCAGAGACCTCTCACTGGCCAGGGCCGCCCGACTCAGGCCTCTGTGACCTGCCCCTCCATCCCCTCCCCTCCCTTCCCCCAACCCCTCTCCACCTTGGTCCCGCAGGGCCTTCTGGCCACCTGGTTCCCCTCGCCTGGAAGGAACACCCCAGCCCAGTCCCCTCGGCCTCTGCAAACCCTGCAGGCCCTCCCTCCCTCCCTCACGCGGGTCTGGGTCTGACCACACTCGGCTCGTGCCCACCCTTCCATGTTGGCTCAGGGGTGCCCCGCCCGGCTGCCCCGCCGCAGTCCCCTGCTGGAGGGACCCTAGGACAGACACCCTTGGGGAAGGTGTGGGGAGATTTTCCAGAGGCCCGAGAGCACCAATCCCAGATGTCAGTGGGATGTGGTTCCCCTCCTCCCCATGGGGATGGGACAGGGGCAGAGTCAGGATCCCCTCTCCCACACCCCCCCCCAAAGGTGGAGTGCCAGCACTGAGCCGGGAGCCCAGCCTTCTGCCAGCCGTAGCCCACCCCCCACCCTGACGAGGGGTCAGCCTGGCAGGAAAGGAGCTCAGAAAAGAGGCAGGAGGGAGGTCTGCCTGGAGGAGGAGGGGCCATTGGGTCTGGGGGCCTGGCGGGGCTTGGTCCCGGGAAGGGAGCCAGGCAGGTCACTGAAGGGCGGTGTCTGGGGCTGGGGGAGGGGGCAGGGTAGACGTGGCCTCCTCCTCCCGTTTCTTCCTGCAGGTCTCACTTCCAAATGCCCAATTATCCTGAGTGCCTCGGATCGACCGGTGGGGCAGCGGCTCTGGTCCGACCCGCCATGCGCTGCCCCCCACCCCCGCCGGCTCGCCCAGCTGCTCGGTTCCATTCGATGGCCTCGTTAGAGCTAATTGCTCTGACATTTCAGCTCTGACAGGGCCGGTGTGACAGGCGTCTTGGGTCTTCTTCCAGCTTGGGGGAAGGTGGGTGACTGCTGCCCCCCTGTCCCCAAACGCGGGAAAGGCCCCGGAGCCCTGGGGCTGGGCGAGGCTGGAGGTGGGTGGCCCAGGCAGGAGGGGTGGGTCACAGGCCTCCTTGTCCCCTGCAGCCCCTGAGGACCAGTGGACCCAGGGGTGGCCCAGGCAGCGTGATATCTGGAGCGCCCCCCAGTTCCTCAGAGGGATGTGGTGTGTTCTCGTGCAGGCCCATTTCCCTGTGAGCGGAGACCCTGGTCCCAGGATCTGGTTCCGGAGGGGGCTTCGCTGGACACTTGCTGCCCTGGGCCCCGGGGCTGTGTGTCCCACAGATGCGTACCTCTCCCAGGACACAAACAAGGCCCGCCGACAAAGACCTTCCTCCTGGTCACATGGTGGAAGCAACCTCTGACCCCAGGATCGCGGGGAGCGCAAGTCTCGGACTCTTTGCAGGTGGTTTTCGGTGGTGGGGCCCTGCAGTGCCACGGGAAAGGGACCCCCAGAGAGGTGCCCCCTCGGCTGCCCTCAGCAGCTCAGGCTGGGCCCTCCTGTGGTTTGGGGAGGAGAGGAAGGGTGGGGGTCCTGCAGTGGGCAAGGCAGGGTATCTGGGGGAGCAGCCCTGCCCTCGAGACAGGCCCTACAGTCTGGAAGCCCTGCCCCTGCCCCACGCCAGGCGCCTGGTCGATGCCAGGGAGCTGCACGCTGTCATTATGGGCCATTACGTCCTCTGAGGCCGGGACGCAAAGAAGCGCGAGAGGAAGCACCCAGCTCAGCCTGATGGTGGGGTGATGGGTGGGTGGGGGGCTGCACAGGGGGTGGCCCCTCCTCCCTATTCAGCCCCAGAGCACACCCCCAGCATGCTGCACCCCAGCCCCTCCGCTCCCCACCCTGTCCCCCCAGACCAGCTCATGGCCCCAGGGCTGTCTGGGCAGCAGGGACCCCATGTCCTCTTCTGGGGCCTGACTCCTGTGCCGTGGCTTGAAGTCCTACCCTCTGTCTCTGGGGCGGGGGCCGCTGGTCTCTGTCTGCCCCATACATTCCTCCCCTTGTGGCCTGAGGCCCTGGATCCTTGAAAGGACAATGTCTTCAGAGCTGGGAATCCCAGGCTTGAGACACTGCAGGACCCAGAAAAAACCCAGAGGGGCCTCAGTCTCCCCTCTGCAGAATGGGTCTACGGACCTCAGCTCTCTGCAGGCAGGCGCTACAGATCACCCTCTGGGCTCGAGCCCGGGACCCCCTGGTCGCAGGGGGACCAGCGGGTGGGCGAGAGGACACGAGGGTGTCTGGCCAGGAGAGAAGATGCTGGCTGGAATGGACCTGGGGGTGTGGAGGAGGGGCCCGGCCTGGGCCCGGCATGGTCAGCCAGCCCTGCAGGGCGGGAGTGTGTGGGAAAGGCTTCCCAGGATGGACCCCCATGTCCATGGACAGACAGACACCTGGTCAGGTGAGGCCGGAGGCCAGATGGGGCAGTGCACACCTCGGGAGGGTGTTCTCGGCTTCCGCCCTCCCACCCACTGCCACCTGGCCCCGGGGAAGGAAGCTTAGGCCCCACGGAACCGCCATGCAGGCCCACGCTGCCGCAGGTGGGCAAAGGGATGAAAAACAATATTTGTGTCAGCAGAAGACATTTGCCGAAAGGTTAAATCCACACTCAGCCGCCCCTCCCGCAAGGTGCTTAACCCCCTGCCCCGCGCCCCCTGGGCAAACCTGCAGGCCGGGATCCGCATCCCTAAGGGGTCCCTAGCAGCCCACCCTGGAGGGGGCAGAGGAGGGCCTGCCCAGAGTTCCAGGAGGTCTGGATGCTGGCTGGGACCCCCGGGGCTCAGGGGGCTGCAGCTGGGGCGGTGGAAGCGTGCAGGCCTCGATGTCAGTGCCCTGGGGTGGAGCTCGCCCGGCCTGCACCCCCGGGGGTCTCAGAGCAAATTCTTCTAGTGCCTTCAGGGCATACGGGCATCCCTAGGGAAGACCTCCTATGGGCCACGCCTAAGCAGTAGAGGCCGCTGAGACACGCTCTTGAGCCCCGAGTCTGGGAGGAGTCAGGCCGAGGCTACACCAGACACCAGGAAATGCAGTGGGCCAAGCAGCTGGGGGTCCTGGCCGCAGGGTGTTTGCCGAGGAGGAGGAACAAGCCAGGAGGAGAGCAGAGGATGGAGGCCAATATCAGGGACAAGAACTCGTAGACGTCACAGAATGAATGGTGGCTAAGCTGGGTTTTGTGGAGTGCATAGGAACTCACCAGGAGAAGGGGGTGAATGTTGCAAACTGGGTGTCATGGACCCCCAGGTGCTCCTGGAGCAGGAAGTGGGAAGAGCCAAGGATGGGAGGGTCAGCAGGGCGAAGGGGAGGAGGCACTTCTGCCTGAACTGACCAAGCTCTCTGCTTCCAGAGGGCGATGGGGAGCCATAGGGGGTGGTGAAGTAAGAGAGCGCCATGTTCAGACCAGTTTGGAGGACGGTCCTGGAGGAGGGGTGTGGCCAGCCAGGAGTGGACCTGTGGAGGCCAGGAGGGGGTATCTGGGAAGTATGTTGCCCTGGACTGCGAGACAGCAGAAAGCCCACGTCCAGCGGCAGCCCCGTCAGGCCGAGCAGTGGCCCCGGGGCGTCCTCCCCTCTCTCCACACCGCCATGTCCCGGGTGGGCTCTAGGTAGACCGTCCCTCCTGACCCCACAATGCCCAGGGCCCCAGGAGCGCCCCTTCAGAGAGGGTCCTCTCTCGAGAGGAAATCTTTCCTGAAGGGCCTGGGAGCTGCCAGAGGTCTCGGCCAGAAGGTCCTCACACCGTGGCCCAGAGCTGTCCCTGGCAGGCTGACGCAGAGGGACTCATTCCAGCCTGCCGCTGAGGAGGGGTCCCCTCCTGTCCCCTGGTCTCCGGGACCAGGTCCCTCGGCACGCAGGGATGGGTGTGTTCCTGGAACAAGAAATGGTCAGAGGGCCTCGGGGGACTCAGGGGGACATGGGGGGTCTCAGGTGGACCACAAGAGGATAAGCTGCAGGCCAGGGGACACAGGGCACAGAAACCAGGGACAATTGTTATCGTTGTCCCTCTCCCCTGCTTCCTGGGCTCCTCACAGTGGAGGAACCTTCCGGAACCTTCCAGGTCTCACTGGCTGTGTCTGCGGATCCAGGCCCAGGGAAATGGGACAAGGGACAGATAACGCTCCTGCTGGTGGCATCGAATGGAAACACGCCCTGGGACCCTGTTGGGAAATTCGGTGAAGAATCCTCTGGAAAAGCAATTGTTCTCCTGACATCCCAGGTTTGAGTCTGGATTTCTCCTCTCGGGGGTATCCAGGCCACCCGCCACATGCACTCTTGGGGCTCCCAGAATAGCACCTCTGTGTGTTCCCGCTGTCACCCCCCCTTGGGGTGTGGAGCTAAGGGGACCCCAGGTGTCCCAGCCCTGCGGAGCCCGATCTCTGGAGCCGAGATGATTCAGAGCGAGGGCCGCTGCCCCTGCTGGCTGCCTGCGGCGGGGACGCAATTAGATTTAATGGGACAGAGCCCTTTCTCCTGCGCGTCTTCTCCGCTCCCGCCCACCGCCTCCCTCGGGCGGCCGGGAGGCAGGAGAGGATGCGGGGAGGTGGGAGGTGGGGGACCCACAGAGGCCTTGACGTCAGCTCAGCCTATAAGAGGCTGCCTGGCAGAGGGCTGTGGAGGCGAGCCCCGGACGGACACCAGCACCATGCCCACTCCCAGCACCGCCTCCCCGCAGGCCAAGGGCTTCCGCAGGGCCGTCTCCGAGCTGGACGCCAAGCAGGCCGAGGCCATCATGGTAAGAGGGCTGCCGGGGCCCGGCGGCCAGAACGGGCCGGAAGTGCAGGGGTGTCCCCCAAAGGCTGGCAGGGGCCCCGGACTCAGGGTCCATATGAGACCATGGACCTGGGCGCGGCGTAAGGTCCTGGCCGTGAGCCCCTGCTCTGCCCAGGCTGGCAGGAGACCCCCTGCCTGGGTGTTCGCAGCTCCGTGGGTGGTGCCTCCCGGGTCCAGCGTGTGTGTGGCAGTGCCCCGGGCCCTGGAGGTGGCTCCTGGGGGGAGGTGCTGGCCACACGGAGGGGCGGACCCCAGTCCTGAGCCCAAGGGTGATTGGGACTCCAGGGCGGTTTCCATCGTCATCTACCTGTCCACCGGCCACGTGTCCATGCCCACATGTGACCTCCCGTCTTGAATCCCACCTCCCCTGCCTAGACCCCCTGGGCCCCCGACCACCAGGACGGTCCCCAAGGAATCACCCAGCCCCTGAGCCCCCCCAAGGGCAGGGGGTCTGTGCCGGGCATCCTCGCCTCCATGAGGCTGGATAATTGGAGGACCCTCGGGCCGGATGAGGGGTCTTCCATGTCCTCAGGGACGCCCCAGGATAATCTGCTCCCGAACGTTTCAAACGGGCTTTGTTTTTTAGACCTTGAATGGTTTGGGTTCTGGAAACGCGATTTGCAGGCACCTGCTCGGGGAATCCCCCCCCCCCCCAGGTTCTCAGTGAGACGCCCTCCCCACCCAGCTCCCAGGGCCCACCCAGCTTCGCAGGGGCACCCCGACCCAGGGGCTGCAGCCGTGCTCTGTCCACACCCCCGAGGCCAGGTGGGGCCTTGAGGGGCTTCTCCTGCACCCTCCCCGCCATGTTCCGAGACCGAGGACACCAGGTCAGCTCCAAGGGATAAGCCCCAGACGTGTGGCTCCTCCTTCGCGCAGGCCTGGGGGCTCACGGTCTTGGGCACAGGCTGTGGACCAAGTTCGGCCATGTGTCCCTGTGCCGTGGGGAAGGGCCGGGCTGGGGGCACAGGAGAGGTCATTCAGCAGGGCTGGCACGGATCCCTCCCAGGAGCCAGCCCCCGCGTTTCCTGCCTTCCCTGTGCTCTGGCTGATGCCCGCCTCCGGGGCCCGAGTCACACCTCTGTCACCTCATCTGGCTGGGGCCCCGGGGGCAGAGGCAACGCAGCATGTGGGTGCCGTCCTCCCGCCAACCCCCCCCCCAGCCTGGGGCTCCACATCTTCCTGGTCGCCCCCCACCCCCACCGGGTGGACCCAGGCTCTTAGTTCTGCCCCAGCAGGCGAGGCCTGGCCAGCCAGTCCCTCCCGTGGACACAGCAGGTGCTCACGGACACCAGCAGGTCAGAGCCAGGGGCTGGGGGCGGCCGAGCACAGGGTGTGTCCTGTCCCCACAGTCCCCGCGCTTCATTGGGCGGCGACAGAGCCTCATCGAGGACGCTCGCAAGGAGCGAGAGAAGGCCGAGGCAGCGTCAGCCGCTGCCTCGGAGCCCGGAGACCCCCTAGAGGCCGCCGTGGTCAAGGACAAGGACGGGAAGGCCACGCTGAACCTTCTCTTCACCCTACGGGGCACCAAGACCGCGCCACTGTCCCGGGCCGTGAAGGCGTTTGAAGTGAGTGTGGCAGGTGCACACCTGTGGCTGGTGTGGACATGGTGTCCCCTCCATGGGACTTGCACAGAAGCATGGCCACCCAGGCCACCGAGGGCCACTAGCGGAGAGGGTCCCAGGAGCCCTGGGCCTGCGGGTTTGCACCCCCGAGAGCTCGGGGGGGCCCCACGGCCCTCACAGTCCCCCTCATGGTCTCGGGAACTCCCTGAGCCCAAACCCTGGAGCTGAGGCCACCGAGGCCTGACCCCCTGCCACCCCCACACTCCCCCACGTCACACACAGGGTGACACACGGGGTGAGTGTGTGTGGCTCCTAGCAGGGCAGCCTGGAAAGTGGGGGTCCCCCACCCCGCCTGCCCCTGACGGGCTCTGGCTAACGTGACAGCTGATGGCATTAGTCGCTCTGGCCCACCCGGACGGGCGGGACATGGGTTCCTGGCACAGGCGCCCAAATGACATTAGCGCTGGACTCCAGCTCCTGGACAGCCGTGTGGCCCGAGGGCCCGTCGGGAAGCGCGCACCCTTGTTGCTGGGCGACGGGAGGTGGCGGTGAGCAGAGCCTTCCTGCCAGGCCCCTGGGCGCTCGCGGCACTGAGGGGGGTGTTCAGCCTCCTGGGTGTGGGGGCCACAATGGGATCCAGGGCTCACCCCCCAGCCCCAGATGAGGCCACCAGGGTGGTGGACCTTCCGACCAGCAGCTGGGGACTCAGGCTATCTGGGTGTGGCCAAGGGACACGTCACATCACCGGGAACACTGGGTGAAGGGGCTGCAGTGACAACTCCCATTACACAACGTGGACAAAACCCCATCTCCCGGCCGCAAGCCCTCCCCAGGACGCGGGCTCTGCCGGAGTGTGGACGACGGCTTGGGGGTTCCTGAAGGCAAACGTCCAGGGTGGGGCCGTGGGAGCTGACCGCCCCTGCTTCCCCCTTCCCATCTCCCCATCTCCCCATCTCCCCACCCTCCCTGTGCCTGTCTCCCTGTCTGTCTCTCTGTCTCTCTCTGTTTTTCTCTCTATCTCACCATCCCTCTCTCTGTCTCTCTGTCTCTCCGTCTCTCCATCTCCCTGTCTCTCCATCTCTGTCTCTCTCCACCTCTCTATCTCTGTTTCTCTCCATCTCTCTATCTCTCCCTCCCCCTCTCTCTCCATCTGTCTCTCCATCTCTGTCTCTCTCTCCATCTCTGTCTCTCTCCATCTCTCTGTCTCTATCTCTGTCTCTCTCCATCTCTCTGTCTCCATCTCTGTCTCTCTCCATCTCTCTTTCTGTCTCTCCATCGCTCTGTCTCTCTCTTGTTCCCTAAGACATTTGAAGCCCAAATCCACCACCTGGAGACCCGGCCTGCCCAGCGGCCACGGGCAGGCGGCCCCCACCTGGAGTACTTTGTGCGCTGCGAGGTGCCCAGCGCCGACCTGCCGGCCCTGCTCAGCTCCGTGCGCCGGGTGGCGGAGGACGTGCGTGGCGCCGGGGAGAACAAGGGTGAGGCTGGTTCCTCTGTCCTTGTGGGCAACCCATGACCTTGAGATGGGGGCGCAGAGGCTCCCACGGAAGACCCCTGGTGTGACCACATGTGTGGCCGGGCCCCCCCACCGCCGGCTCAGGCCCCCCGCTGTCTGTGCGCTGGCCGGGGCACCCCCGGGACCCTGCCCGCTGTCATGCCCCCACCCCCCACACCCACCGAGGACGCTGCAAGGGAGGCTGCCTCCCGGCCGGCCTGACACTCACGCAGGTCCCTGTTCCCTCTGCCCTCTGTGAAGTCCTCTGGTTCCCGAGGAAAGTTTCCGAGCTGGACAAGTGCCACCATCTGGTCACCAAGTTTGACCCTGACCTGGACTTGGATCACCCGGTGAGCTGGTGCCCCTGGGCCTCCTGGCCTCCTGTGTCCCTGTTCTCTTGGCCAGGGTGGTGAGCATGTGTCCCAGGCTGACCCTGGATGGGGTATCTGTCTGTCTGTCTGCCTCCCGGCTCCCAGCAGAACCACTGAGGCCGGGCTCAGTGCAGCCGTCCGGGCACCCCGCCAGTGTGGTGGGCAGGGAGGGGGTGTCCGGCAGAGCCGGGGGGGCAGACAGGGAAGGGGGTGGCAGGCAGGGAAAGGAAGGGGGCATCGGGCAGGGAGGGGGCATCAGGCAGGGAGGGGTGGACAGTGCGCAAGGAGGGGCATCGGGCAGGGAGGGGGCTTTGGGCAAGGAGGGGCGGTGGGCAGGAAGGAGCATTGGTCAGGGAGGGGGTGTCAGACAGGGAGGGGCGGAGGGCAGGGAGGGCGTGTCTGGCAGGGCTGGAGGGGGGCGGGCAGGGAGGGGCGGCGGGCAGCCTCCGTAGCGCGCCCGCACTCTGCCGCCAGGGCTTCTCGGACCAGGTGTACCGCCAGCGCCGGAAGCTGATTGCGGAGATAGCGTTCCAGTACAAGCAGTAAGGACCCTCGGGGCCTTGGTCTCGGGGACCCAGACCCCGTCCTGGAGCCTCGCACTGGCAGGGGGAGGGCCGTCTCTGTCACCTTCCCTGTCACTGTGGTCACAGCCTCGGGTCCCCAAGTCCCAGCGGAGCAAAGCAGGCAGCTGCCAAGGCCACACGCCCGGCCAGGCACTCAGCCCCAAGCCCCTCCTGTCCGCCCCCCCGCACGCCCTCCCCGAGGGGCCCCCCGCTGACTGCGCACCCCCCTCTGCAGCGGTGACCCTATTCCCCGCGTGGAGTACACGGCCGAGGAGATAGCCACCTGGTAAGACCCAGGTGCCCTGCTGGGGCAGGAGGGGACAAGGAGGGCTGGTGTGAAGGCCAGGTAGAGGAGGGACTTCCCAAGGCCCTGACCGTGGGCCTGGAAAGAGAGGCTGCTGCTGGGTCTGGTCGTCCCCATGGCCCTCTGTCCCTCGGAGCCCCCCAGTGGCCAGGGTCTTCAGGGTCTAGCGAGAAGCCTGAGTAGGGGCTCCCGCAGAGCCTTCTGGGGAGCAGAGCAGAGCGCCCACAAGGATGGGCTGCTCGATGTGGGGAGGAGCCGGGGTCTGGGTGGCCAGCAGGCACGGCCGTGTGGGGACGAGGGGCACCACAGCCAGGCTTGAGACCCTTACCTGCAGGAAGGAGGTCTACACCACCCTCAAGGGCCTCTACATCACCCACGCCTGCCGGGAGTACCTGGAGGCCTTCCAGCTGCTGGAGCGCTTCAGCGGGTACAGGGAGGACAACATCCCGCAGCTGGAGGACGTGTCCCGCTTCCTGAAGGGTGCGTGGGCTGCAGGGGAGAGGCCCGCAGGAGGAGGGCGCCCACCCAGCTAGGCGCCCTGACCACCTGTGGTCCTCGCAGAGCGGACAGGCTTCCAGCTGCGGCCCGTGGCTGGCCTGCTGTCCGCCCGGGACTTCCTGGCCAGCCTGGCCTTCCGAGTGTTCCAGTGCACCCAGTACATCCGGCACGCCTCCTCGCCCATGCACTCCCCTGAGCCGTGAGTGTGCCCCTGCTCCCCGCGGGGCCCTGCCCCTGCCGCCCAGCCTGCCGCCCAGCCTTGCACAACGGGGCCAGCGGGATGCCCATGTGCAAGCACATGGAGCATGGAGGGAGGGTGCAGGGGGCGGGCTGCTGGCCCCCCCTCCCCAGTGCCACCCCTCTCCCCGCCCCCACAGGGACTGCTGCCATGAGCTGCTGGGGCACGTGCCCATGCTGGCTGACCGGACCTTTGCTCAGTTCTCCCAGGTGTGTCTCGGGCAGCGGGCCACTGTGTTCCCAGGGCTGGGGGCTAGGGGCTGGGGGCTGGGGGCTGGGGGCTGGCTGTACGAGCTGCTCTACCCCAGCACCCTGCCTGAGTCCCTTTGCAGCTGGACAGTGCCCGCTTGGGTCCAGGAGGCTTCAAGGAGACCACATCATCCTGGAATAGAGGGCGGGTGGGCCTTGTGGGCTGTGCTGGGGCCCATTCTGGGAAAACCCACAAGCAGCAGGCAGAGTCCCATGGTCTGTGCTGCCACCTGCTGGCTTCCTGAAGAACAGCAGAGAGCTGTCCTGGTCCCTTGATTGATCCCAGGAGGGTCCCCCATCTTCTGAGAGGCCCTGCATACCGGGAGGGTCTCTGTATCTTGGAAAGATCCCCCATCCTGGGAGAGTCTCCGAATCCCCAGATGGTCCCTGCATTCCGGGTAGTGTCCGGAGGCCCCTCGAGTGCCCTTGCCCCACGCAGACCCCCATGCAGTGGTGGGCCGAGCCTCTCCCTTCTCAGCCTCCTGCCTCCACAGGACATCGGGCTCGCGTCCTTGGGGGCTTCTGACGAGGAAATTGAGAAGCTGTCCACGGTGGGTGCCTTCCCCTGAAGGGATTTGGGGGCGCGCTCAGGACACCTGGGTTCAAGTCCATCTGGGCTGAGGTCCCCACGTCTGTCCAGGGAGTGTCACCTTTACACTGACCCCCGGAGCCCGGCCGGGCCCTGCCAGGGTGGGTGGTGCTGCAGGGCCGAGGATAGGGGCTGGCGGTGCGGCTCCCTGTGCCAACGCTGTGGCTGTCCCCCTAGCTATACTGGTTCACGGTGGAGTTCGGGCTGTGTAAGCAGAACGGCGAGGTGAAGGCCTACGGTGCTGGGCTGCTGTCCTCCTACGGGGAGCTCCTGGTGAGGCCCGCGGCTCCGCGGGAGGGTGTTCACACTGGGCCTCCCAGGAGGCAGGAGCAAGGGGCCACCGAGGAAGCTGGTCCTGCCCTGCCCCACCCACACCGTCCGCAGGCCTCGACAGGACCCCTGGGGAGGAGGGTGTGGAGTCAGGCCACCGTGCGCCTGGGGTATGGGGGTCCTGTGACCTATGGCCTCCCCCCAGCACTCCCTGTCTGAGGAACCCGAGATCCGGGCCTTCGACCCCGACGCTGCGGCCGTGCAGCCTTACCAGGACCAGACCTACCAGTCTGTCTACTTTGTGTCCGAAAGTTTCAGCGATGCCAAGGACAAGCTCAGGTGGGCCAGGGCTCCCAGAGCCGAGACCCCCACCATGGCCCCAGACTGGGCTAGCCTGCAAGCAGGCTGGGCGTGCACACCCTCCCACAGTAGGACCCCTCCCCAAAGAGTCCCAGGGGGGCAGGAGGGACGGAGCTGCCGGGCTGGTGGCCAGGTCAAGGCCAGGTTTCAGGAGGCAGAGTTCGAGCTTTAGAAGGTGTGTGGGACCCATGCCGGTGTCCTGACTGCTGAGCACCTGGGGCCATGGGGCGGGACTGAGGAGGGGCAGGGGTGGCTGAGGCTGGTGGGGGAAGCCCAGGGGGCCTGGAAGAAGCAAGGCGCTCCCAGGGTAGGGGGTTGGGGTGCATGACGAGCGGCGTCTGGGAGAGGGGGCAGAGCTCATCCTTGGGAAGAGGCTTGTTTTCCAGCCAGGGGAAACTGAGGCCCAGGGGCTGTGTGTTCAGAGTGGAGAGGAGGGGAGGGCTGATCCCACAAGCAGGTGGGGACAGGAACAGACCTGGGGTTCTCTGGGGCACACAGCCCTAGAAGACCTCCCGGAGGGGTGGGGCGAGATGGGGGTCCAGCCGAGGCCCGCTTGAGAAAGGCCTGTCCCTCCCCTGCCCCCCACCCTTGGAGCAGGCCTGGTCCCCCGTCTTGTCCAGTCGTTTGGTCACAAGGAACTTTTGGGGCCCAGGCAGCTCTTGCCTTGCCCCGACAAAGGAGGCTGTCTCCTGGGGGCCGCAGACAGCCCCAAGCTGCCCCTCCTCCTCCCCCATCTCCTAAGGGCCCCCCTCAAGTCCCCCCTGGGTGACCAAGGGTCCATATGCCCTGCCCTCCCTAGGAACTACGCTTCCCGCATCCAGCGCCCCTTCTCCGTGAAGTTCGACCCGTATACACTGGCCATCGACGTGCTGGACAGTCCCCACGCGATCCGGCGCTCCCTGGAGGGCGTCCAGGAGGAGCTGCACACGCTCACACACGCGCTGAGCGCCATCAGCTAGGAGCAGCCGGAGGGGCCCCGAGGCCTCCCCCCATCTCCAGCCTCCCCCAGCTCCTCGTGAGAGGCTGGGTCACTGGGCACCCCGAGAGCCCCCCAGAGAGCCTCCCTGCAGGAGAGCACCCCACGGACCCCCACCCACTGCTTCTCAGCTCTGCCCGCAGTGTCTTTGTCCTGCCCACAATGCCCGTGCTGCCTGGTCACAACCTCAATAAAAGAAAGAACCCCCCTGAGCACCTCCCTGCCTCCACGTGTATGCCAGGCTCAGGGCTGGGTCCCTCACGCCCTGCTGCTCCCAGCCTTGCTCAAAGGCTTCTCTTCTGCCTCCCTCCTCCTCTGAGACCTCACCAGGCAGCCCAGGCCAGATAGGAGATGCCCTGCTCACCCCCAGAGGGCAGCCTGTGCTGAGCCTGGCTGAGCTGCTGTGATGTGGCAGTGTGGGCGTGGGAGCTGGCCAGTGGGAACCCCACCCGGGGTTCATAGCTCTGCGCTTGGGGAGTGTGGTTTCCGAGGCGGGGCTACAGGCTGGGCCCTCCCCACAAGCCGGGTGTCCCCCTAGAGGATGGGGCTACGGGGGCCAGCCCATAGCAGGTGCAGGGATGGGGCCCTGAGGCTTCCCACCCACACGGAGCAAGGCCTGGAAATTGTCCCCCAAACGTGTGCTGATGGAGAGTCCAGCTGATCTGGTTCCCAGATGACCTCTCTGGGCCCGTGTCCCCCGCAAGGCAGCTGGGGACTGGATTCCGGGCTCCGTAAGCTGCCTCTCAGCTCACTCGAGGGGTCTGGACATGGCCCTCCGGCTGGCGTCCCCACATCCTCCAGGCCTGCCCTGGTCCTCGGAGAGAGTACATGGCTCCGCCCTTGCTGCGGGGTGGGAAATGCCCCCCCCCAGGCCCTGCTCATTCCCTGCAGCCACTCCTGCCATGCCCTGCCACGCCACGCCAGGGCCTGGTGTTAAGCTTGCAGGATGTCAGTCCCGGCAAACTCCAACTCATCCGTCAAGGCCCTCTGGGACAGAGGAATCTTCCCCAGCCCTCCCTGGTGATCTGTCCATCCCTCATCTGTGCCTTAAGCACCTTGCCTATGCCCAGGCCTCCCATACCTGCCTCTCTTCAGTCCATGAGACCCCAGTGGGGCCATTTCTGAGGGCTGTGAGCCCCACTGAGACCCTGGGGAAGGGCTGAGGGCTGGCCCCGCCCCCGCCGCCCCCCCACCCACCCCCCCGCCCTGCCCTGTCCCTACTGGTCCCTGGTCTCTACCCTTTCACCCGGATCAGACTCCACCCAGCTTCAGGTCCTGCATGTTCCGCTCAAGAGACCCTCAGAACTTCCGTGGCTGCACACGGCCACGGGCTCCGTGGTGGCCATGGGGGTCGCCACAGACCTGGTTGGAAGTGGCAGTGGGAAGGTGCACAACGGGATCCGGGGCATCCACTCCGTGCGGAGTGCAGGATCGGGACAGGGGCGCTGAGCTGGGAGCAGGTGGGCCAGGCCCCCTGTGGTTCCCCGGTCATGCGGGGCCACAGACCAGGACTGCCTGCGCAGAGGGTCCACGCCGAGGCAGGGGCACAGGGTGCCCCCAATCCCTCCTCCCGCTAGGTCTGAGGCAACAGGAGGAGGCAGGGCTCAGCCTGTCACAGACTCTGGTGAAAAGAGACAGAGGTGGCAGGGGGAAGGGAGGGAGGGTCCTGGTCTCTCTCCTGGTCTTGTCCAGGGGACTGGGGAACACTCCAGGGGCCCAAACCATGTGACAGCCAAGGGAGTCGATGGTCTGAAAGAGGTCAGCATGGGGGAGCCAGGCAGGGCCTCCAGAAGAGGGGAGGCACAGAGAGGGAACATGGGCAGGACAGGTGGGGCCCCCACACAGAGCTTGTCTGCTGCCCCCACAGCAGAGAGGAGAAGCAGGGCCTAGCCCGAGTGTCCACACAGCGGCTGCTCCCCAAGCTCGGCGCCCTGTGCAGCACCCGGGGCGCTGAGGGTCTCAGCAGGGCTGCTGTGCTGGGGTGGGGGTAGGGCTGTGAGCAGGGACGAGTTGCTCCCCCACACCTTGCCATGGCCTTGCACCATCCAAGGGGCTGGAGGCAGACCAGGGACTGTGGCAGGGGTCCAGGGGCCAGGCAGAAGCCCCTTCCTTTGGTCCCCAGCTCCCCTGGACTAATGTGGAAAATGTGGCTCAGGCAGGGCCCTGGGCGGGGGGGGGGGTCTGCTCCCTTGGAGACATGTGCCCCCAGCTGTGAGTGGCCATCAGGCCCCTCATTAAGACTCTAATGACCCTGTGGCCGGGAGGTGCTGACGACCAAGGAGCCGTTCCCGCAGACCCAGCACTGGGGAAATGATCCAGAAATTGCAGCCTCAGCCCCCTGCCATCTGCCACCCCCACTGGGGGCCCTAATGGGCCAGGCAGTGGGGTCGGGAGCTATAAAGCCAGGAGGGCCCCGCAGCCCCCAGGCCCCTGGGACCAGCTGCACCCTGACACGGACGGCTAGCAGGTCTGTCCCTGTGGGCTCCTCGTCAGCCTGGGGCTGCCCCCCTGAGGAGTCCAGGGTCTGGGCCCCAGGAGGACAAGAGCTCCAAAACGTTTGGGGGGCTGAGCACAGGGTGGGGGTCCAGGGTGGGGCCCATGACCCTCCCAGCCTCAACTCCGACTGTCACCCAGGTCCCCGTCCCCCGCCATGGCCCTCTGGACGCGCCTCCTGCCCCTGCTGGCTTTGCTGGCCTTCTGGGCACCTGTGCCCGCCAGAACCTTCGTGAACCAGCACCTGTGTGGCTCCCACCTGGTGGAGGCGCTCTACCTGGTGTGCGGGGAGCGAGGCTTCTTCTACACGCCCAAGGCCCGCCGGGAGGTGGAGGACCTGCCGGGTGAGCCCCCACTGCCCCCACCGGCTTCCTACCTGGCACGCGGGGGAAGTCAGGTGGGGTTGTTACAAAGAAAAATCACATTCCCGCGGTCACATCCTGCAAGCCACCAGTCCCCTGGTCAGTGTTGGGCGGCAAGGGCAGGGGCACAGGCTCCCACCTTGGCACCGCTCCGGGGCCTGGGAGCCCGTGGCAGGGTGCATGGGCTCGTGCCCAGCGGCGGGCACCGCGCTGTCCCGGTGGCAGCCAGTATGGCAGGCGGGGGAGGGGGTACAGGCCGGGGAGGGGGGCAGGCGGGGGAGGGGGCAGGCACGGGAGCAGTCTCTCCCTGACCCGCTCCCTGCCTTGCTCCCTGCCTTGCTCCCTGCAGCAGTGAGGGACGCCAGGCCGGAAGGGGTGCCTGGCGCAGACCCGCAGCCCCGGGCCCTGGCGGGGGCGCTGCAGAGGCGGGGCATCGTGGAGCAGTGCTGCACCAGCATCTGCTCGCTCTACCAGCTGGAGAATTACTGCAACTAGGCCGCCACCCCCAGGCACTGGTGGCCCTGTGCCTTCTGCGCCCTGCGCCCCAAGTGATTCAATAAACCCTCTGAACGAGCCTGGAGCCTTGCCGGTGTTGTCTGTGTGGCGGGGGGTTGAGGGGTCGGCCGGGGGCCGGCGAGGCGGCTGCCTGAGCCATGGGGGCCCTTCCAGAGACCCCAGTCCTGTTCTCTACATCAGCCCCTCCAAGCTGGGCGCCCGCTCGCTGGGTGCCCACAGGCAAGCTCCTGCCGCAGGTGCAGCGGGGGGGGTGTCCCCTGGCTGCTTCAGGACAGGACAGAGAAGGGCTCTGGGGGCTCTGGGGGCTCTGGGGGGTCTGGGGGGCTGGCTGGGAGCAGATTCTCTTAGCTCAAAAGCCTTGAGCTCTCAGGGCCCCCCGAGAGCTTTCCAAGGAAACAGAATGAGAACATTCCAGCAATTTCTCCCCACCTAGCTCTGCAGTGCTCTCCTTTTAGAGCTATTTCTGATGGAGGCTGAGTGGGGGACGGGGTCCTACAGTGGCAGGGGATAGAGAAGGGCCCAAGAGGCTGCCCAGGGCTGGGCCTTTCTAGTGCCCCTCCACCACCCCTGCTCTGGGCAGGCCCAGGGCTGTCCCAGCCCCAGCCCAGATCCAGCCAGAGGAACTCACGAGTGCCCTGGAGGAATCAGGAGCAGCCACATGGCAGCCTTGAGCTGACTGATGGACTCGGACCCTGTGGGCACAGGGCAGGGGCCTCAGGCCTAGCACTCGGGGGCATTCTGGCTGTGTCCCCCCCAAGAACGGCAGCCCACAGGGCCAGAGCCGGGTTTCCCTGCTGCCCTGCAGCCCTCTCCTCCCGCTCAGCAGCCCCAGACCTGGTGGTCAGTCCCAGAAGGGACTTCGGGCCTAAGGATGAGGTCACTTGGGTTCAGGTCTTCAGGGCTCCTCCAGTGTGGGTCCACTGGGCACCCCGCCTAAGCCATCACCTGGCGTTCCAAAGAGCCTGGGGGCTGTCTGGGCTGGCTGTGGCCCGGGAGGTCAGCGGGTGACCCTGGCTGCACAAAAGCCCGGCCTGCTGGCCGCCCAAGCCAAACCAATCTGCACCTCTCCTGAAGACTCCGCCCGGGGCTGGAGCTTGGGGTGGCTGGGCCTGGGGCCGGGCGCCCGGGCCCCCCAAGGCTGCAGACCACTCAGAGCCGGACTCGGAGCCCAAAGTAGACCCTCCTGTCGGGGCCTGGCTGGCTATCTTGGCAGCCTCCCTGCAGCCCCGAGGTTCCCTCCTGGGCCACCCCGTTCCCAGGGCATCGACACCCCCGGAGATGTGGCTGTCCCCCAGCTAGCTCCGCCCCTGGAGCGGACAGCTGGACACTGGACCCAGAAGAGGAGGGGAGAGGCGGCTGGCATCAGCGGTGAATCGTCCATGGGAACACCCAGGTGGCCCCGTCCGCAGGGGTAGAGGCAGGGACGTCCTGCAGGAGTTGAGGTACGTAAGTGCCCATGGGCTGGCCTGGGCGAAGCCGGGACGGGGTGCCCTGGGGGCCCCAGTTAGCCAAGCCTGTGTCCTGGCTGGCCCGCTGGCGGGCGAGACACTGAAAGGCGACCCAGGGGCTCCCCCTCCCCCTCAGGTGTCAGCAAATTCTGTGGAGTGGGGAGCAGGAGCCCTTTGGGGTCCAGGAGTATATGGGGCCATCTCAGCTGGTGGGACTCACAATGCAGCTGGTCGTGGGTGGTGCTGGGGGCTTGGGGGCTTCACTGGAGGACTCCCTTCCACGGGGGGGGGGGGGGAAGCTCAGGAGAGGGTTCATGTCCCTTGGGGTGGGAAAGGCTGCCTACACAGGAGACCCAGTCATGGTGTGCGGCCACCCTTGGCCCCCCTGCCTGGGCCAGGGCCTGTCTCCCTTTTCCCTCCTGAGACTGACCGCAGCCCTGAGACCCACGGCCCTCCTGCTGAGCCTTTGCCACCAGCCCTTCGGGCCCCCATGGCTGTGCTCTTAACAAGGTGGGTGGGGGACTCTCCATAGCCCTACACAAATGGATCCTGGAAGCAGGGAGAAGTGGATGCCCATGGTCGCTAGGGTCCCAGGTGGCAGAGGTGGGATCAGACCCAGTCTCCTGCCTGGCACCCCCCTGAGCACTGAACCCCAGAGGCCCCAGTTTCCCGGAGCCCCCAGGTCACCCCATGGAAGCCAGGCCCACAGACCTTGGCTCTGCCACCCCCTCCGGGCCCATGCTCCGCCCCTTCTGGGAACCGGGAGGACAGTCATCCCATGTCCTCAGACTCTGCCTGCCCTTGCGACCTGCGCTTCTCTCGCCCGCGGGCTGGCAGTGGCCCTCAGAGGCATCCGGTCCAAACGCCCCTTAGCCGGGGGCAGCAGGCTATGGAGGAGCAGCCCCCTGACCCTGCTGGGTCCCCCAACCCCCGCAGCGGAGGGCCAGCGTCTCGCAGTGGACACTGCACCCCCCCCCAATTCCCATGCACTCGCTCTCATGTCTGTTCCATATCCCACTGTCACGAGTGCCACATGGGGTGGGATCTGTTGCACCCGTATTCTTAATGGGTAGACTGAGGCTGGAGCCAGGATGTCTGTCCCTCTGGTGCCCACACACTGAGGACATTCTGACAGTGCAGCTGCCTCCAGGCTGGCTTCCCAGACTGCACCTGCTCCTGGCACCGATAAACTGGCACTTCTGCCTGGCCCTTGGGGCCGTATTTGCCTTGTCCCGTCAGTAAATATTTACCGTCCTCACTGTTCTCCAGGCCTGAGCAGACCCTGAGGGGCAAGGGAGGTAGATGCAGGGATGCCGGAGTGGTCCCCCACCGCCACCCTTGGAGGCTTGGTGCCTGGCGGGGGCCGGCCCAGGAAAGGGAGCGAGACCAGGAGCCAGTGACCTGAGCTCCTGGAAAGGCCCCCTGGCAGAGCCTGGGATGAGCCCTGGCCAGCGTCTGTGTCCTGCTAGGCTGTGAGGGGAGACACCTGTGTCCCCACCTGAGCGAGCCTGCCCTCGGACCCAGGCATGTTCAGGCCTCCAGTGCAGGTGGCTTCCTGGAGCAGGCACCTGTCCATGCCAGGCAAGGGGGTCAGGGTGGACATTCACAGACAGACCAGCAGAGGGCACCAAAGCCCCACTTTTGATGCACAGCCCTCTTGGCTGTCCAGGCCAACGGTCCGCTCTAAAGGGGTCCGCACCTCCAAACTCCTGCCATGGGGCACTCGCGGGAGCTGTGGGGGACACTGGCTCTAGAGGCCTTGACGTTTAGGAAGGAGACGGGGTGTGTGGGGCCCCCAGCCTAGCGGGGTCCAGGCTCCCCTGAAAAGCAGCTGGACAAAAGTCCCAGGTCCCCAACATTCGGGGAAAGTCTCCAGCGAGAACCTGAGCCCCAGCCCCCAGATCTGCAGGGATCTGGGACCTGGGATGGGACATTCTTGGGGACGACTTCCTCCAGCGTGCCCACCCCACATGGTGGCAGAGCAAACCGAGGCCAGCAGAGGGCCGGTGCCCGTGCCCAGAGGGACTCTCTGCTGATAGGTCTTCAGGGCTCTGAGGAATTGGAGGCAGGGGGCTGGGGGCTGGGGGTCACTGCTCACTGTCAGGCCAGCTGGTCCCCTGAGCCGGAAGGCTTCGGTGAGGCGGGGACCCTGGGACCCGGGAGGCCTCAGGCAGGGCCCGGCTGGGGCAGGGTTATGGCGTTCCCATGTCCACCCCTGGCCCCACCCAGTGCTGAGAGGAGAGAGGTCAGCTCCAGAAAGAACACTTTGGGGTAGGAGGCAGACAGGGGTCTGGGAAGCGCAGAGATAAATGGGGTGGTGGGGGCTGGCCCTCCACCAGCCCTCCCTCCAGCACTATTGTTTCTGGCCTCAGCACAGGAACAGCAAGGCAAATTCCTTCGAAAGTGGACGCTGACGGGGGTGCCTCCCCATCATCCCCCGCAGCATGGTCGGGCTGCACTGGCGTCAAGCCCCGCCAGCCGCCCCCCCTACGCCCCTCGGGGTCCACAGCTCCCAGGTCACCTGCCAGTCCCACCCCAACTCCTGCCCGTCTGCAGCTGTGGGGGGACTGGTCCCGACGGGCTCCTGGGCTCCATGGAGGGGTTCCTGAGGTTGCCGCCCAGAAGCAGGACTTGGGGCTGTACTGAAAGGTCACCCCACAGTCCCTATGACCCAAGGCACTGGGCTGAGACATGGCCTCCTGGGGGCGCTGCTGGGCCCATGGCTAGGTTGGAGGTGGAATCCATCAGGCCAGGGGTGGATGTGGGTGCTGCTTCCCCAGCTCCCCTCACCCAGAGAGGCTTAATGTCCAGACCCAAGGGGCTGACCCCTGGACCAAGGTTGCAGGGTCAGCAGGGGCTGAGCCCGAGCCCCCCAGCCACACTCAGGGGTCCCCATCCATGAACCCACGAGGATTGGGCCTTGCCAGGGAGGACGGGGAGCCTCGAGGTCCCCAGCCTGGGGGTCAGAAGGCCCTGAGCTTCTGGGCTGGCCCCGCCCCCTCCAGCCCCACGTGGACTGGGCTGCTGAGCCATCAGAACCTGGGGGAGGGGGCCCACAATCGCCGGCCTCACTCTGACCCCCATCCCAGCCCATCTGTGTTTTTGGAAAACAGAGCCAGCGCCCCAGCAGCCCTGCCAGCTCGCGGCCATTCCCGCTGTGACTCCGGGCCCGCTCCTTTGTTCTTCAAAGGCCATCCTCCCTTCAGAACTTGGCCCAACTCCAGCCCAGCCTCCCGCGGGGCCACCTTGCCTGCCCCCCTGACGCCCAAGGCCCAATTGCTGAGGGACCTTGGAAATTCTCTTCCCTCCCTAAACCTCAGGTTCTGAGCTGTGGCTCAGCACCACGCGGATGCTCGGTGGGCAGCAAGAAAGGGGCTGGGAGGAGGTGAATTTGGGAAGCCTGGGATGAAGCTGAGGCTCTGAACCTGGGGTTCTGGCTTCCCTGACACTCCATGACCCTCCATGGCTTTCTGTAACCCTCCCTGGCCCTCCCTGACCTTCCCTGACACTGCATTGCCGTCCCTTGCCCTCCTTGACCCTCCCTGCCCCTCCATGGCCTTCCCTGGCCCTCTTTAGCCCTCCATAGCCCTCTGTAGCCCTCCCTGGACCTCCCTGACCCTCCCTGGCACTCCATAGCCCTTTTTGACCCTCTGTAACACTTTCTGGCCCTCCCTGGCCCACTCTGATACTTTGTGACCCTCCCTGGCTCTCCCTAGTCCTCCATGACCCTCCCTGACCTTCTGTAACCCTCCCTGGTCCTCTCTGACCCTCCCTAAAGCTCTGTAACTCTCCCTGGCCCTTTCTAGGCCTCCCTGGCCCTCTGAACCCTCCCTGGTCTTCCCCGGCCCTCCCTGGCCCTCCATGGCCCTCTGTAACCCTCCCTGGCCCTCCCCAGCCCTCCCCAGCCCTTCCTGGCCCTCCATGGCCCTCTGTAACCCTCCCTGGCCCTCCCCAGCCCTCCCTGGCCCTCCATGGCCCTCTGTAACCCTCCTTGGCCCTCCCCAGCCCTCCCTGGCCCTCCATGGCCCTCCATGGCCCTCTGTAACCCTCCCTGGCCCTCCCCAGCCCTCCCTGGCCCTCCATGGCCCTCTGTAACCCTCCTTGGCTCTCCCCAGCCCTCCCTAGCCCTCCATGGCCCTCGGTAACCCTCCCTGACTGTCCCTGACCCTCCCTGGCCCTCCATGGCCCTCTGTAACCCTCCTTGGCCCTCCCCGGCCCTCCCTGGCCCTCCATGGTACTCTCGTGAGGTCTGACATGCTCAACCCATCAAGGAGATCTTTAAGGGGCAGGGGTGGGAAAAGGGCAGAAAGGCCCTCTCCAGGCCTAGAGGATGGGTTGGTCCTTGGTTGCCCATGGGGGTGCTTTCTGGACCCCAGCCCAGCTGTGGGGAAAGGAAGTGGCAGAGAGTACGAGCTCTGGAGGAAGGAAGAGTTGGCTGAGAAATACCTCAGCTCTAGGCACACACAGAGCTCAGAACAGAGGGCAGGCTGGGAGACTTCTTGGAGGAAGTGTCTTGTGCCCCTACACAGGCATCTCAACCCTGAGGACAAGTCCCCATCAGGCTGTTGCTGTGGGTGGAACAAACCTAGCCCAGGGGTGGCTGTGGATCAGGCACAGCCCATGCCACCCTCCCTGGAGACACAGTGGCAGCTGTGTTCACACAGTTGCCCCCCACGATCCTCCTCGTGGCTGAGCATGGGCTGATCCTGGCCAAAAGGAAGAGACAGGCTGAGGACTGGAGGACATGATGGGCAGAGTCCTGTGAACACCTCCCCTCCCCTCAAACCTCAGTATATTGGGGCCAGCTGGAGTGTCCACCCAGGCCAGTGCCACGCAGAAGGGGGAGAGCTGGTAGGCCAGGTGGGCCGAGGTTAAGTCCTTGCTCTGCTGCTCCTGGCTGTGTGGCCTTGGGAAAGTTACTGAAAATCTCTGGGGCTCAGTTTCCTCATCTCTTGGAGGGAAACCAGAGGAGGCTGTCCCTGCCTTGGCTGCTGAGGTCCCGGGTGGCACACCATGTACGTGGGGGAGCCCGTTCCAGTGCTGCACCGATTGGCAAGCCTGCCCTCTGCACCATCAGCTCTTTCCCCAGTAGGGCACCACTGTCACCCCAGGAAGCACTGTCCCCCGTGGGCCGGGCATGTGGGTGAGGGGTCGTGGAAGGCCAAGGCCGGGCTTCAGCCTCGGCAATCTGTCCTGACTCCACTGCTTGCTTCCCATGTCCAGCAAGCTGCTTCCCTCTCTGGGGCTTGGTGGCACAGAGACGGCCCCGTGGGTCTGGTAGTCCTCCCAGGATCGTGGGCAAGCAGAAGTGGATGCAGTCCCTGCCGTGTGGCCCATGGGTATGTGGGGAGCCTTGCCAGGAGGACCAGCTTCCGAAGGGAGGAGCCTCAGGGCTGTGGTCCTGGAGGGCCCCCATAGAAAGGAGGCCAGGAACGGGGCAAAGACCAGGACCAGCCAGCCAGGGCCTGCGGCTGCACTGCCAGCCACCAAGGGTGCACCTCCATATGGCCCCAGGAAAGAATGTTCTAGTGCCAACGGTGAGGGAAGTCAGGGAAGACACACACTCACATGGGGGGAGTATAACAGTGAGCTTTTATTAGTGTTTGCTCTGTGTCATACACTGATTCCAGGCTTCTGTGTCCCGGCACATGGGACTAGTGGGACCAGGGGAGGTGGAGGCCCAGGGGGTGGCCCAGCTTGCCCACCTACATGGGCAGAGCCAGAATGTGAACCGGGGCCAGCCTCCAGGCCTCCTCCTGCCCACCCCTCCCCTCCCCTCCATCACGCCCTGCTCCCCTAGGGCGCTTGTGTTGCGGCCTGGGGGCCTTCAAGCCTGCGTGCAGCCCCCAGCAGTCTCCCCTGGCTGGTCAGACTACCTGCTGCACAGATGCGGGGAGCTGAGGGTATCCAATGGTGCCAGTCTTCTGGGACAAAACCTAGCTCATTCAGGATGGGGTTCTCTCCATCCCTGGGTTTGGTAAAGCGACCCTGTTGTTATCCAGGCGGCACTATTGCTGATTTAGGGAAGCTAGGCTTTTCAAGGCTGTGGCTGCACGTCGAGAAGTGGCCACAAGGTGTCGGGCTCGGGCCAGATTTGGAAAACCTTGCTTGTGGACAAGGCTTGGAGAAAATTCAGCCCACCTCTGCTCCTCCCAGGGTCTCTGTCTCAGGAAGGGGGTCCTAACATTAACATTCTTACCGGAGCCTCCCAGTAATAGATCTGATTTTATTCTGATACAAATATAATACATGCCCCTCTAATTTTAAGAACACAATGGTGCTTCTGGAAGATGTCCCAGATTGCACCTGTGGTTTTGGGCATCTGCCGTGCCACATCCTCTGGTGTCAGGGAGTCCCCCAAGGGGAGGAATTCCCTTAGGCCTCCCTCCACCGCTTGTTCTGTAATGCCAGGATGGAGGCGGATAAAAGCCTCCCATCTGAGCACACACAGGTGCAGAGCCCACCTGCACCCTGATGCTGGAGAGGGCCCCAGCTCCATAGAGACAAATGTCCTTTTGCCCCCCTCCAGCCCTCTCCCCAGAGTGCCTCAAGTTGTACTAAAACCCTGTACTCTTCCGCTGTAATTCTAGAAGCAGCCACCAGGTGTCAGCATGAGGCCGCTCAAGCCTCCAAGCAGAGGAAATTCCACATTTGGGATTTCTGGGGGTGTCCCAGAAGTCTCCTGAATAAATGAGGTCCTGGCCAGAACCCCAGGACGGGATGATCCTCACCCAGGCCTAAAGACAGTGGGGCAATAAGGATTTTGTTATGAGGTGTCCCTGCAAGTCTGAGGGAGAGGTTTAAAATCCCAGTGAGATTTACTTCAATCAGGAACTCCAAACTTGTCCCTTTTGTGTTCCTTCCTACTACCTGTATCCTTTATTGGCCATGTGCTCTCCCTCCACCATGGAAAAGAAATGGAATCCAGGGCTGTGTGTCCCAGC
Source organism: Ursus arctos (assembly GCF_023065955.2). Classification (NCBI taxonomy): domain Eukaryota; kingdom Metazoa; phylum Chordata; class Mammalia; order Carnivora; family Ursidae; genus Ursus; species Ursus arctos. Next base: position 46,902,015 of record NW_026622908.1, read on the forward strand.
CCTCACACCCACCTCCCTGACCCAATGCCTCTAGTCCTGCTTCAGTGGTGCCATGGCTTAGCTAGTCTTCCATGGGCCCTCCCCACCCTGACCTCTACCCTCTGCTCCCCTTTTCTTGCTTAAGCACTCTGGGTTCCAAGATTCTGGTGGATTAAAATCGCCCTGCATGCTTCCCTTTTGGGGCAGGCCTGAAATGGGAATCCAGATTAGGGCAGAACTCAGATTCAAGACACTGTTCTGGGGCTGGGAGCTTCCACATTTCCAGGAAGTGATCTATGAGTTTGAAAGTCTACTTCTTTTTTAGCCCCTTAGGTGCCCACCTTCTCAGTTTGGTGGACTTCCTCTGGAACCCTCATGTCTGGTTTAGGATCGGCTCTTACACTCTCCCTAGCCCCACTTGTGGCTTGGCAAGTCCCAGCTAAGTCTTCCCATACGGACCTGGCAGTAGCTCCTTATAACATCTGTGTATCTTGAAGCAGACACAGGGGACAATACAGGATGCAAAGCCTCCAAGCCACAGAACCCACAGCAGAGTCAGAGCCAACATGAGCAGATAACTGCTGTACTCCAAGAACTGTGGGCTGCTTCACACTGACTCCCTTCTATGTGCCCCAGACCTGGCTCAGGGCCCTTTAGCATCCCTTCATCCCTCCCCATCCAAGAGCCTAGCAAGGAGCCACCTGCCTTCTTCCTGTAGGGTGGTGTGGCTCTGGAGCTTCTGCATCCTTTGGGACATACCTGCCAGATCTGAGTGCCCCCTCATGTCTCTCTTCCCCACCAAAAGTCCTGTCTTCCCACTGGCTGCTCCAGCTAAGGAAAGGAGTTCAGGTGAGGGCTTGAGAGAGAAAGGGACAGTGAGAGTTAAACCCCAGCATGTGCCAGTTACCTGGGTAAGCTGGGGTGCAGGGTGCTGGGGGATGTGGGACTGGAAGCCTTCTCGGAAGTGCACATGTCTTTGCCTCTCAGTGAGTCTTTGCTCTGCTGCCTGCTCTCCCTGCAAGCCTGGAGGAGGGGTTTAAATTCCCAGTGAGATTTAGTCCAATCAGTCTGCACATCTGCCTGGGCCTCCCCCAGCTGCTGATGGCTCTGAGACTGTGCCTTGATTGGAGTTTCAGCTGGGCTCAAAGGCTGTGAACCCAACATTCCACCTTCAGTGCCTGTGAGCAGTACTGGTGCTCGGAGCTGCCACCTGCCACCACACTTGTGGTACGGGGGCCCTACCAGAAGTGATTGGTGAAGGGAGGAAACTCCCAGATGAGGCCCCTACCCATGAAGGAAGAAATGACATGAAGGTGCTGCACTGCAGCTGCCTTGGAAGCACCTAAAAAGAGTTTTTTCTGACCACTCTTGAACCCTGCTTCTTTCTGCATATGGCCGGTCGCCATTTTACCCGTGCCACGCCCACTGGCATTCCAGGGTGTCAAATGACTGCCAAGTGTCAATCTCAGGAGGCCCCACCCACTCCCCACCCCTCCACATAGTCCCACCTCCTGAGGGAGTGCTTCCGGTCTGTGCCCCCGCCCACACATGACTCTCTGTGGGGTCAGGGAGTGGGCCAAATCTCCACCCCCCTTGTGCACTGTGCCCTGGTGTGAGAAGGTGCCACAGCCAGCTGCCCAGTGGCCCCAGCACTACCGAGTTGGCGCAAAGCTACCCAGTTTGGAGGGGCTTGAGGAAAGACGTGGAGGGGACGAGGAGGTGAGGGGCAAAACTGTAATTTCAGTTGGCATTTGAGCAGGTGCTGTGCTCAGCGGTGGAGAGCCTCTCCCGCTTCTAGGGGCTACTATAATGCACACTCTAAAAGTGCCCTTAATCGTTTCTCCAGCCTCAGCCTCGTCCCCCTCCTCCTCCTCCACGTCAACCCGGCTGGAGGGTCTGGGCACCACAGCCAGAGCACCCCCTACTTTGGCGGCGACTGCTAATACTGGCCCGACCAGCAGATCATCAGCCGGGCAGTTTCGGCAGAGAGACCTGGGCACCAGTGACTCCCCAGTCCTCTTTATCCACCGCCCGGGAACTTCGGGGACTACGCAGCGACTAGAGTACAGGTGACTGGGCTTCCCTCACTCTTGCTGCAGCCTCTGTGTGAGAAACACTGCATGCTGAGTTGAGGCATGGGTGGGCTGGGGTCTTGGGGCAGCTAATAGGATTCCTGTTTCTGCAGGAAGGACAGAACCTCTGCGGTCAGAGGGAGGGCCTGTGCAAGCTAAGAATAGCCTCAACTTGGGAGGGGACAGGAAAAACAAGTGGGGAGGGGTCTCTTCTCTAGGGCTGCACAGAGCCACAGAGGCTTTTGTGGGAAAATAGGTTTTCCTTTACTAATCTGCCAGGCAAAGTGGGAGGGGCAGGGGTGGAGGGTAGGGCTGTTCTTCTCAGCAGGAGTGAACAGCTGTTTTTGCAAATGTAAAATGCAGGGCTTTTCTGTGTGAGAAGTTTGCTGTTGCACCCCCCCCCCATCCCAACCAAAGACAAACAGGAGACTGTGCAGAGGGGCCAGGGGCCCGAGATTTTGCAGCAGTTTTTTTTTTATGCCATTGTAAAAGTAAAGCTTCCCCCTCTCCCCACTCCCTACACCTCCCAACCATAACCAAAGAATCCCAGTAAGTAATTGGGAAGGAGAGTGAGGAGGAGGACAATGAAGGCCCATATGCCTTGGTACCCCACAGCAGGACTGAAAGAGTAAAGCTCCTCTCTCCCTGAAGGCATGCCCAGTTCTCCTGGTGCCTCTCCTGTCCAAAGAACTGAGCCCTGGGGCAAGGGCAGTTTCCTAGGGGTGTGCATAATTCTGCACATGAAGTTTCTCTCCCCTCCACCCAGGGGTCCCAGACTTCTCCATATAGCCGGTGTGGTGTCTGTGGGGACAAGTTTCATTTCCCCATGGAAGCCCAGTGTCCCACCCCAACAACCCCAACCATCCAACTGATTTCTTCATACAGAACTGTGTCCTTTGGTTTGTGCCTGGTCCCTCCTTGCTTTCACCCAAGATGGGAATGTTGAAGTGTGGGGTTGTCATATTGTGTACTGTGGTCCCCCAAGGCAGGCCTTTTGTGTGCAGCCCCACCCCATGCCCAGGCAGAAGTATACACCAGCCAGGAAGCAGCAGCCCACCCAACAGAAGGGTCTCCTGCCTCTTCGTGGGCATGCACCTTTGCAGGCTTGGCTGCTGGGAAGGCGAGCTCTAGGCGAACTTCGCCTTCCCTTGTCATTTGAAAAAGGGGGAGCTAGGCAGCCAGAGGGACAGGAAGGGGAGCTGCCACCCAAAACCCTGGCAAGGTGACCTGCAGCCCTCCCCACTGAACAGCCAGGGGACAAGGAGAAAGGGACCAGGGACCGGTGCTCTAGCTTGGGGGGATTTGTTTTAAAAGTGCTCATCTCAGGAACACCTTTGTGTTTTCCCCAGGGGCCGAAGAGTCACTGGTGAACTCCTGGAGGAGGAGGTGGACCCCAAGCCCCAAAGCCCCACAACTCATCCAGCAGAGCCCCCTGCCCAGGTTGCCCACCAGCTGGAGCCACAGCTCGAGCCGCAGCCGCAGCCCAAGCCAAAGCCGGCCAGAGCCACCCAAGAACCCAGCCCGGAGGTGAGCTGCTGTGGCCTGTGGCCCAGGCGGTCCCCACGTGCTCAGAACTGAGTCCCACAGCCAGCCCCAGTCCCACAGAGGTGAGTGTCTTCAGACTCCCAGGGCAGGGCTGAGGTGTCCGCTGGCTTAGCTCTCCAAGTGTCAGGCTTCCTGCAGGGGCCTCCTTTCCTTAGGTTCATGGAGCAACCCCCCCCACCAGGCCCAGGGAAGCTGGGGTGTATTCAGAGTCACACCGTGGGCATCTGTGATTCAGGGGGTCTGCTCTGCTCCGGGTGTCTGTCCCTCAGTCGCTTGGGTTGCGGGTTGCTCGGGTTGCTCAGAGTCGCTCAGGTGTGGGCACAGTGGCTCCTTGCAGTCTGGGCTCCTCTGGGGGTCCTTGGAGGGGAGCTCCTGGCTGGAGAAAGGGCAAGGGATGGGGAGGGAGCAGTCCATGGGAGAAGGGGGGGACAAGGACAAGGTGGGGACAGAATTGGAGGAAGGAGAATAAAAGTGGGCGGGAGGGGGGAGAACTCATCAATTGGGGGGAAAGCGGGAGACCCCAGGCAAGCTGGCTTCAGCTGGGGCACCTGAGACCCAGGTCCTCCCTGCCCCAGGGCTCCTGGGCTGTGGGGTCTCACACCAGTGGCTTGACCTCTCTGTGTCCCCATTTGTCAAAGTGGGTGGCAGTCGCAGACCTCCTGGCTGTTCAGTTGTGAGGAGAAAGGGAGGTCGTGCCCCAGGGGCGGCGGGCGGCAGAGGCACTCTTGAGAGCAGCGGGGGCCATACATGCACCGGTGTCAAGATTCCATTGTGTTCGCTAGGCCGCCAGGCCGGAGGGGCTTCCTGTGTGTGTGAGTGGGGGCTGGCGGGGGGGGGGGGACTAGAAAGGCCCTGGGACCAGAGTGCCTGGGACACTTCGGGAACAAGCTCAGTGGTGGTGGCAGCGCCGGTTCACGGACAAGGTACTGGGCTGGGGGCACAGGCTGAGCTGCCCTGAAAGGGGTTGCTCTGCTCCAAGGCCCTGGGGAGCTTTAGAAGTGGGGGCAGGATGGGTCTGTGTTCTTGTACTGGACCCAAAAGTGATGGTGGCCACCCTTCCCAGCCAGCAGGGAGGGATCCAGCAGGTGACCCCCTTCTCGGCTGGTTGGCCCATCTGAGAGAGAGGCCAAGAATGTTCTTTTAAAGGTGTCTTTGTTTCAGACACTACAGAAAATAGTATAATAGTGGCCTTGCCTGGGTCCTTCCCCAACATGCCTGCCCAGCCCCCTCCCCTGCGGCCCCCACCAGACCCCTACCTACTTTGGGCTTCTGGTTTATGGATCAGTGGCTGTGGTGCCTTGTGCCTTGGGTGGCTTGAACCGTTGTTGTCGGGTCCTGGTGGTTCCAGCTGGGTCCCCCGTCCATGGCTTCCAGCCCAGGCTGTCGCTGAGCCGGCGTCCCTCCTGGAGCCCAGTGCGTGGTCTGTGCCTCAGTGGCCGGTGTCCTGCGGTGGGTGAGGGAGGGGCGCTCAGGGACCCTCGGAGAAGGGAGCATAGTTTGCAAAATGCTGGGCTTGGTCCGAGTGAGCGGGAGCGGCCAGCTCTGAGCCAGAGCTGTGGGAGGAAACTGAAGGAGAAAGGCCGCCTGCTGGGAGCAGGGGAGTGAGGGAGCCGGGAGGCGGGCGCGAGAGCAGCCGCAGGCCTGGGGCGTAGGGGCCAGGCTCTTAGGGTGAGTCCGAATTTGGGGGAATGATTATTCTCTGTGGAGCATGGATTTGCGGTCTGCGGGGGGAGGCTCCTGCCGTCGCTGGGGCTGGAACAAGGCAGGGGGAAGGTGGCACTAGGCTGAAGTTCTGCCAGCCAGGCTCTGGGCAGGAGAGACCCAGTCCCACAATATGTTCCGCTAGTGCTGTTCCCTTCCTACCGTGAAGGGCCGGAAGTCGGGGAGAGCCTGACGCTGGTCCTGGCTGGGGGCAGCCAGTGCCTTTTTTGAGCCCTAGGGTGACCCGGATCTGCCCCTGCCAACCCTGCCCCTTTAGCCACACTTTTGACTAAATAAGGCGAGGGTTCAGCGGGCAGCCCTGTGGGGGAGGGAGCGCATGTGCACCCCCCCTCCTTGCCCCAGTGGCTCAGCCTGGCACCCCAAATTGGCCTCAGCCTTCCTACCTCCAAGGTCCAGGCAGAGGCTGGGAGGGCACGTCTCCATGCACCGGGCAGAGGCTTCTCCAGGGCAGGCGCCTGTGTGGGCAGAAAGCAGGGGAGGGACCGACTGAGAGGCCGCTGTTGTGATTGCCCCCCCATGCACCCCAGCCAGGGTGAAAGCCCACGCTTTGAAAAGGGGCTCTCACCTCAGCTTCGCCTCCCCCCCACACTCCCAGCCTGGGAAGCAGGCCTGGAGGAAAGGTGGGGAGCCCAGAGCAGAGCCACAGGGAGCCCTGTGTTTGTCCATAAGCGGAGGCCCTCCGGAGGATTTGGAATCTGCTCTGAGCTCTCAGAGACTCAATTCCCCACCCCAAAATTCACAGGTCTCCACGCAGTGGGGAGCGACTTCAGGCACCCAAGCCTTCCCTGCTGGAGGCTCCCTCCTGGCCCTCCCTCTGTCCCCAGGCACACCCGCACAGGCCTGAAAGCCAGGGACACAGGAGGCTACAAAGCTGGTGGAGAGGGGAGGGGGCGGTGATGGGTGGGGGGAGACAGGCCAGATGTTCTTGGAATGGGACACAGGGTGATTGATGCGGACTGGAATTTGAAGGGGGAACATTCCCCACGTGCCTGGGGCTCTGGGTGGAAAATGGGCTGTTTTTCATGGTGGGGGGGGGGTCTCCCTGTCTTGCCAAAATAATGTGAAGGGCTGCCTCAGCCCTGACTGGGTCCCCACACCTGTCCAATGGCATTAACCCCTGCCTTCCCAGAATATCAGGCTTTGAGCCGCCCCCTTCTAACTGGGGTCCTTCTGTGGGGACAAGCGATGCCCGCTGTAGGGTCCCCGGGATCCCCACCATTCCTCTATCCCCCAGCAATGCCTTCTTCCTGGAATCTCCGTACCCCTCAGATACCCCCACCCCGGGTCGCTGGCCCCCACAAGAGCGCTCATTTCCGAGGGGGTGACCGCGTTTCTGCCAGCAGCGCCTTGCGCCTGCATCGGCTTCAATACTGGCTTGTGAGCAACTGGGCTTTCCCAGCCGGGACAGTGAGGCTTTCCGCGAAAATTCTCTTTGAGAAAACGAAAGGAGACCCCTGGCGCCCCGGCCACCGTGCCGTGCCGCCCCCATTCCTTCTCCCCCGTGTCTCTCCTCTTCTTCCTCATTCCCTCCCCTCCTTCGTGTTAACCAAGCAAAACTGGTTTCGCCCCTGTGTGGGGACCGGTTAAGGCCCGAAGGGCGCTCGCGGAGCGCCTCGGCGCACGGGGGTGGCCGTCTGGGGTGCTCTCGGGCCCCCAAGCCGAGCCGGGGACGAGCCTGCCCGCGGCGGCCGCCCAGCCGCGGCTTCGCCTAGGCTCGCAGCGCGGGAGCGCGTGGGGCGCGGCGGCGGCGGGGAGCGCGGGGCCGTCCTCGGAGGCGGCCGAGCGGGGAGCCTGGAGTCCCGGGAGCGCCGGGGCGCCGCGCCCAAGTCGCTCCCTCGCGGCTCCCGGGTTCCTCCCTTCCTCCCGACGCCTGCTCGGCCGGCTGCTGCCGCACGCGCGCTCACAGCGGCCAGAAGACCAAAGAAAGAGCAGCGATATTTCTTCCGGGGCGCGCGCCCCAGGGAGCCCGGCGCTACCTGCCCGCGCAGCCCGCGCCCGCTCCTGTGTCCCCCGGGGAGGGCGCCACTGCTCCGCGCGTGAGCCCCCAGACGCGGGGGAGCGGCGGCGGCGCCGCGCCTCCCCGGCCCTGGGAGCCCGGCCACTCCCGTGCAGCCCTCCAGCTCCGGGGTCCCAGCCCACCGAGCGACCTCCCTGCTCCCACCAAACGCCGACGTTATTTTTTCTGGGATCCTCCAAATTTAAGGCTTCCTCCCTAGTTCTCCAAACACATCCAGCATTTCCCAGGCCACAAGAATTTTCTGGGACATCAATTTCCGGGGACCTCGAGAAACGCAAGCCCCCGCTGGCTTCCCCAGATTCACCTGGTGGCCTGGATCCCCAAACTCATTGGGCATTTTCTCCCAGGCTTTTAACAGTTGTATATAGCCTGCTGCAGACTCCGCCAGTTTACACACCGCCAAGCCGGTATCCCCTACAATTCCAGCATTAACCCCGGGTCCTGTGGTCAGGCTGACCAATCTCCTGGCTCCCCAGAAGGTGGGCAGTGTTTTTCTGGCACTCGGGCACCGTGTCTCCAAAACAAATGGAGCTTTTCCCCATGCCTCCATAATTTTGGACATTAACTGTAGGGTCTCCCAAGCTGGTATACTTGTCCCTGTACTGGCTCCCCCACACTGAAGCCCTGGTCTCCTGGCTCACCACGGTTTAGGACACTGTCTGCCGGGTTCCACAAATTTATTGGCACCAGTCTGGGTTCCCTAAATTTTACACAAAGACTCCCAGGTCCCCCCAAATCATGAAGCAATTTTCCCAGAAGCCTCCGAGTTTGAACGTGGCTTCCTATTTCTTCCCTAGAATTGAGGCACTGCACCCGGCCCACACCAGGCCCTTTTCTGAACCCTAAATCCTCTGCGCTCTGCTGTCCTGACTTCCACAAAGTTGAGAGGATGATTTCTAAGCCCCAGATCTCACTAAGCAATATTTTTGTCTTGGGGCGCGTTCATTTACAAGACTCTCCAAGCTTCCTGGCCACTAATCAGGTCCCTTATGGACGAGACACTGTCACCCAGCCCCGGAAAGCACACTGAGCAATTACTGGAGATGTGCTTCCTTGTGACCCTGTGAGCTGGTCAGGTTCCCCTGGGTCACACCACGCAGGAAACAAACCCTTTGCACAAAACCTATGTCTCCCTGTACCGGGCTCTGTTGGGTGTCCCCAGTAAACAAATATTCAGAACATGTTCTCTTCACCATAACATTTTGAGTATTAAAACATTCCCTGTGTCCCACTGGCTTGCTGACAAAAATCCGGATTTTCTGAAATTCACACAGTAATCTCAAAGCCCAGGATGACACTGGACCCTTCCCCTGATCCCTTGTATTTGAACATCCTGAGCTCTCAAATATCACTCATTGCTCTCCAGGCCCGGAAAACAGTCACAGAACGGCATTGATCTCTTGGACTCCCGAGCATTCTGCACACCCACAAAGTCACCCAGAATGTAAGCAACATTTCCTGGGTCTCTCACATACTGCAAGTTCCCTGTAGATCACCAATTTTGGGACACTGATTCTCCAGGCCTTGCGACCTATGAACTCTTAATCTTTTTCCCCTAAAACTTAAGATATTGACCCCCAATTTTCCTGAGGACTCTCAGCAACTTCCCTGGATCCCCAGATTCAAAAATTATAGTTTCCCGGGGCCTCCAAATTGAGACATGTCTCCCAACCCTCCAAAATAAATCCCCTCTCCACAAAACAACTGAGTTTTTCTTGAACATTGATTTTTGGGTCCCCCGGTTTTATGACCCTTGCTCCCCAAGTCCTCCTAAATTTAGGCAACTTTCCATGCCCCCCCAAAATGAAAATGATCAGGGACCAAAATATATCCTAGAAACCCTAAGTCTTATGAGCCTGTATCCTACAAGCTTCCTGGCTATTACCCGGGGTCCCTGAGATTTAGACATCTGCCTCCATTGGACATTTCCCATGGATCCCCAAAACTTGGGACATGTTTTGCTAGGGTTCCCCAAATGCAGACAGTGACCAAGCAAACGGGATATTTTTTCCTGCTCACCAAAAATAAACTAATTGAAACCAGTTAAAATTAAAATATAGGCGGACATGGATTTTTCCGCATTTCCCAAATGTACTGATCACACCCCAGGTTCCCCCAAGTTTAGACAGTGTTTCTTGACTCTCTAAAGGACATTGTGAATTGGCCCCAGAGCCAAGATAATTATGGAGGTTACTTCCTCGGTGGCACCCGCTTCCAGGCCACTAACTTGCATTTCTAAATTGTGGAAGTGAATCTCTACTTCCCTCCACCACACTGAGATTTCGCTTAGATCCCCAAAATGGGTTCAGTGTTTCTCTTCTCCCAATTTCAGATAACGTGCCTCTGAGGTCCCCCCATTTCATGCTGAGAATTTTCCCAGAGTCACCCCAAAACCTATCTTCCACAAATTGGCCTGGGGTTCCCCCTAAACTTGCTGACCAAGATGCTGGGTCCCCCATATTTTAGAACTGGATTTCTTGTTCCCACCCCCACCCCCTTTGCACTGAGCAATGTCCCCTGATCCTCCAAACTTGGACCCTGGATCCTGAGTCTCAAACATAGTCACTGATTACAGTCCCCCACACCAACGGGGCCTCCCTCGGGTCTCCTACGTCGGGACACTAGTGCTTTGAGCCGCAAACCAGACAGAGCTCTGACTTGCGTTCCCGATATTTGGGCATTGTTCCCGGCCTGCCGGCAGCCCTCTGCACTTTTCCCAACCCCGCTCGCGGCGGGTACTGGTTTCAGCCTCTCTTCGTCTCCTACGAAGGACCCCGAGCTCCTCGGATTTGGGAAATTTCTCTCTGTATTCCCCAACACACTTGGCCCGGCAGCGTGTCCGCCAGGACGTGGGCAGTGCTGCTCCCGCGTCCAGGAAAACGACTGGGCATTGCCCCCAGTTTCCCCCAAATTTGGGCATTGTCCCCGGGTCTTCCAACGGACTGGGCGTTGCCCCCGGACACTGGGGACTGCCCCCGGGGTCTCGCTCACCTTCAGCAGCGTCCGCCGCCGCCGCAGAGCGCTTGCTCGCTGCCTCGGCTCCTCGTGCGCCCACGGACGCAGCTTCCAGCCTCCAGTCTCCAGCTTTGCGGTGAGCTCCCCGCCGCCTCCGCGGCCCATGCCGGCTTCCCCGCCCGACCCGCCACCGTCCCGCCGGGGCTGGCGCTCGCCTCGGGAGGCCGCCGGGGCCACCAGAACCCGGCGCAGGAACCTGTTGAGGGCTTGCGGCTCTGCGGCTGCGCTCGCTGGGACCTGGCGCCCCGAAACCTGCGCCGCTCTCGTTTGCTCTTTGCAAAGATCACAGTCGTGGGGAAGGCGCCTTGGTGGCCCCGAAGCGGGGAGGGCTGGGCGCTGGGTCGGAAGTACTCCGAGAAGAGGCGCACCCCGTTCGGGCGGCGCGGCGCCTCCAAGTCCGCGGGTCAGGGGACTCGGGGAGGCGCGCGCGGAGCGCGGGCGAAGTGATTGATGGCGGAGCGAGGGGGCGAGCCGGCGCGGGCTTCCGCCGGCGGCGGCCCCTTCCCCTCGGAGAGGCGCGGGTGGTCGGGGCGCCGAGGGGCGGGCGAGGCGCCGGGGCTTGTGCGTGATTTTGACTTGGTAAAAATCACGACTTCTTACGTCGTCCAAACTCTCCAGGAGATGGTTTCCCCAGATCCCCAAATTATCGTGGTGGCCCCCGGGGCTGAACCCGACTCTACGCAAGTCCAACGCACTGAGGACGGGGGAATCATTATCCGGATATTTTGGGTGGGCCCCAAAGGCGAGCTGCTTAGACGAACCCCGGTGAGTTCGGTCATGCAGGTAGGATTTGAGCGCTGTTTCCCGCCCTGCTCTTCTCTCCCCGGCCAGGCGCAGCCTCAGCAGGCCCCACGTCTGGCCCCAATTCGGGCCTGGCCGGGCCGGCCCTCCCCAGGAACCGCACCTGGCGGCCGCCGCAGCTACACCCCGGCTCCCGCGCGGCACCGGGGGGCGCTCAGGCTCCGGCTGCCGCGACTTCAGGCGCCGCGCCTGCTCGGGCAGGTGGAGGCTGTGCGCCGTGCCCGCTCCCGGGGATTCCTACTTCCCCTACAACTCCCCGCGGGACTCGGGGACCCCCGACCCGGCGCCGAACCACCTGCGCCCTCCCTCTTGATCGGGCGCCCCCTCCGCGTAGCTCCCGGCTGTACTAGGACCTGGGACACCGCCCACCTTTCTCGCTTCGCGTCCCCCGCGTGCGCGAGCCTAGAAACCCCTGGTTCTCCGGAACCCTAAAGGGGTCCCCCCAACACTTTAGAACGGAGACTCAGGATTTCTTTCGCATTCTGCCGCTCCCCGCCCCCAACCCAATTTCGCCGCGAGCACCCCACAGCCCCCCCAACCGTCGCCCCCGGACCCGGGGCCCCCCAGCCCCTCGCCCCCCCTTGCTCGAGCCGCGGGGGCGGTCCGGAGGGCGGGGCCAGGGCCCCGAGGGCGCCCATTGGCGCGGGCGCGGGGCCAGCGGGGCCCGAGCGGGCGCCGCGCCGCGGGGTGGCGCGGCTATAAGAGCCGGGCGTTGGCGCCCGCAGTTCGCCTGCTCTCCGGCGGAGCTGCGTGAGGCCAGGCCGGCCCCCGGCCCCCCCCTTCCGGCCGCCCCCGCCTCCTGGCCCACGCCCGCCCGCGCTCCGCCCGCCAGCGCCTCCATCCGGCCGGCGGTCCCGCGTCGTCGCCGCCCGCCGCCACGCTGCTGACTCCCGCCTTGGGCGCCGTCGGCGGGGCCGCGCTCCGCCGGGCCTGCGGATCCCCGCCGCCTCCTCTTCCATCTACCTCAACGCCCTTCTCGCTTCGCCCGAGGAGGCGGTCCCCCCCGCAGGCAGTCCGGCTCGCAGGCCGCCGGCGTTGTCATCCCCCGCGCTGCCCCCAGCCCTCCCCGGCGCGCGGCCCACCGCTCCCCTCCTCGCCGCGTCCCGAGCGGCTCGGCGCCGCCACCGCCACCGCCACCCCCCCAGGGCCCGGGCCTGCGACGGCAGAGGGCTCCGTCGGCCCAATCCGAGCTGGGCGCCCGCGGCCCGGGCGATCCTGCACTCCGCCCCCCTCAGCACCTTCCCCGGCCCTCGACGTTGCGCCCTGCCCTCGCTTCTCTGTGCTCCCCCGACCCCTCTCTAGCCTCTGGTCCTGGCGCCCGCTCTCTGCTCTCCCGCAGCCTGCCCTTCGCTCCCTCCCGCCCCCCCCAGCTCCTCGCCTCCAACTCCCTCCCCCTCCACGCCCGCCCTCTCGCCTCGCCATCCCGAAGTGGATTAATTATACGCTTTCTGTTTCTCTCTGCGCTGTTCTCCCCCGCTGCGAGCCTGCCCGCCTCTCGCTGTCCTCTCTCCCTCTCGCCCTCTCTTTGCCCCCCCCTTTCACGTTCTCTCTGTGTCTCTCACTATCTCTGCCCCCTCTATCCTTGATACAACAGCTGACCTCATTTCCCGATACCCTTTCCCCCCCTAAAAGTACAACATCTGGCCCGCCCCAGCCCGCAGACAGCCCGCCCTCCCCAAACAATCAGACGAGTCCCCCCCCCAAAAAAAGCCATCCCCCCGTTCTGCCCCGTCGCACATTCGGCCCCCGCGACTCGGCCAGAGCGGCGCTGGCAGAGGAGTGTCCGGCAGGAGGGCCAACGCCCGCTGTTCGGTTTGCGATACGCAGCAGGGAGGTGGGCGGCAGCTGCGCCGGCTTCCAGGTAAGCGGCGTGCGGGCCGGCCGGGCGGGGAGAGGGGCCCGGGCAGGCCCGGGTCGGGGGCTGTGGGTCCGGCTCCCTCTGGCGAAGTCCGCGCTCTCCCCTGCGCCGCCGAAGTGGGGGTGGGTGGGTGGGTAGGGGCTTCGGAAAGTGCCAGGGGAGGTGTGAGCTGTCTGCAAAGGCGACTTCCTGGTCGGTTTGTGGGTGCAGGGGAGTGTTGCTGGGCGTCTGCGATCCGTGCCGTGTGGGGGAGGGCCCTGTCCCCCAGGGTGCTGGGTAATGAGGAGGGGCGCAAGTCTCAGAAACCCACCCTGCTATGTTGACTCCGTGCCAGCAAGACTGAAGGAGGAAAACGGGGTGGGCGGGGCCAGGATGGAAGAGGGGGCGAGCTGGCAAGAGGCTCAGAGGAGGCGCCACATTTGCAGTGGATCCCCCCACATGCTCCCCCTTTCCCTGTGCCCAACATTTCCACGCAGGAATCTGGGGAGAGGGGCTCGTTGGAAGCTCAGAAGGGCAGGAGTGTACAGCCCATAGAGGGTAGCTGCCCCTGCCCAGTGGGCAGATGGAACTTTCCATACAAGGAGGTGTAAAGCAGCCCCCCTCCCTTACCTCCCCCCGCCACATTGCCTTGTGCCTAGATGGGCTGGGGGTGCAGGATGAGCCCCCACCCCACCCCCACCCCTTGGTACTTCGCTGAGGGATGGTCCAGGGCTAGCTGTTGGGGGTGCAGGAGAGAAGGGACTGGCTGGGAGGGCGCAGGGGGCGGGAGCAAAGGGGGCGGGGGGAGTGGTCAGCAGGGAGAGGGGTGGGGGGTAGGGTGGAGCCCGGGCTGGGAGGAGCCGGCTCAGACATAAAAGCTGGAGCACTGACCAGCCTGCAAACTGGACATTAGCTTCTCCTGTGAGGCAGCCTTCCAGCCTCCTCCTCCTCCTCCTTCTCTCCCTCCTCCTCCGCCAGTCCCAGCGAGCCTCCTGTCCAGCTGCAGGTAACCAGGGCTGTTGAGCGAGGACCCCTCTGCCCTCCCGCTCCGGCCTGCCCGCCTGCTGATGGCCTCAGGCCTCAGCCCCTCTGCCCCTCCTCTCTGCCTCTACCCTCCTCACCCCTACCCTCCCTCCTCCCGGCCTTGCTCACCTGGCCCACACCTCTGCGTGCCTCTCCTTGTCTTCGGCCTTGGCTCTCCGCGGGTGCTCTGGACCGGACACCGCACTGGAGTGGCCGGGCTTGCAGGAGGACACAGCTGGCGCTCGGCCGGCGCCCAGTCGCTAGCTGGCCAGATTGTTCTTAGAATTTGGAAGGGGGCGGCAGTGGGGGCAGCCTGGGAGCTTGGCTGGGGCCCGGTCCAGGGCAGAAGGAGGTGAGCGGGGTGGCACTTTAGATGCTTCTGTGGATCAGGCCACTGCTCTTCGTGGAGTTTCAGCGAGATTGCGCTCCCTTCTGATTCCCCCTTCTCTCCTGCATGATTTCTGGCGTCGGAAACCCCTGGGCCCAGCACACAGCAGCCGGGCTCCAGGCTGGGAAGGGGCATGCTGCTTGGACCCCCATGCCCACCCGGAGTGGAGCCTGGGAGGGGCACCTGTGGGCAGGCTGCCCAGCCCCTGGCTTGGGTAGCATCGGGGTGCCAGTGGGCTCAGAGGCACTGGGCCGTTACTGTTGCCCCAGAAGGAGTTTGTACCTGGGCCAGCGGAGGGCAGGCTGGGGCTGCCCCCCTGGAGGTGGGAGGGGGGTTCCACTTTCTGGAGGGAGCAGGGGCAGCTTGCTGTGTCTACAAGAGAGCCTGAGGCCCCTCCCAAGCCCCTCAACCCTGAAGGGACCTGGTTAACCCTCAGCCGGGGCCTGCAGGCACACAGCCGTGCAGGGGGTGTGTCCTTCCAGACCGGGCCCTGAGGACCTGGTGTCCAGCCTCCAGTGGCCTGACCTGTTCTCTCCGGCTCCCACGGTGGGGTTTGGTACCCCAGTGGGGTGAAGGTGGGGTGATCCCAGGGGGACCTTGAGGCCCTGGGTGGTGTGATGCCAGGCCTGCAGGGGAGGCTTTTAGCCTTTGTGTTTTGGGGTGCCCAGAGCAGCCTGGAGTGGGGGACTGAGCAATTCAGGAGAACAAGGGCCCTGGGAGTGTGGTGGGCACCGTGCAATAACCACCAGATCCTTGACCTGAGCTTTGCTCAGCCACAGACGGGGAGGGTGGGGGAGGGGAAGGGGTGGGACCGGACCGGCAGGACCCCCTGCTGCTTGGGGGGCTGGTCCTCTGGGATGCACACGCTCTGTGGTGGGGTGGGGCTGTCTGCCATCTTGGCTGATGCTGGGAGGTCCAGGAGTGGCTACTGCCCTGTGCCGGCCCCGCCCCCATGACTTCATAGGACAGAGGCCAGGTTCAGTGTCCAGCACTGGCCCCTGCAGCTCTGGGTGTGGCCGAGCCCCTGCGGCGGTGACGATGGGGGGATCACCCCCACGTGGAATTGCTGACCCGCGCTGGTGCCGGTGGTCACACATATCCGCTCAACCTCTCACCCGCCGGCAATGGTGCAGCCCGCCTTGGGCAGTGAGACACGTGTGATTTCTGCAATTAAAGTGATCACGTTTAGGAAGACACGTGCTTGAAACTAACTTGAAATTAGGAGATGGCCGGGCTGGTGTCTCCGTCGTCGGGGGAGGGGGCGGGGGCGGCCTCTGCTCCTGGACTTGGCCCCTGGCGGGCCAGGGCGGGCTCGCTCAAGGCCTCTTCTCTCCGCCCCCAGATGCCGATGGGGGTCCCGATGGGGAAGTCGATGCTGGTGCTGCTGACCTTCTTGGCCTTGGCCTCGTGCTGCTTTGCTGCTTACCGCCCCAGTGAGACCCTGTGCGGCGGGGAGCTGGTGGACACCCTCCAGTTTGTCTGTGGGGACCGCGGCTTTTACTTCAGTAAGTAGCTCAGTGTGCGGTGGGGCAAGGGGGAGGGCGCACACAACAGGTGCCCAATAAATGCTGGAGTCCTTTCCCAGACACCTACGGACACCCTCCAGGACACCTGGTGTGGGGGGCCAGGCAGAGGGAAGCTTCTGCAAGGTGATGGCCCCAGGCTTCTCTGAGACTTCATGAGCCCAACTGCACCCACATTTATTGGGTACCTGCTGTGTGCCTGGGGGGTGCTCACACCCCTGATTTTCCCGCAACATGGTTCAAAGTCGAACACTGTCCTCCTAGGAAGGGTGGTATCTGTGTGGGGGCCAGAGCACGGCAGGCATGGGTGGGGGCACAGGGTGGGCTGGATGAGGTGGGGTGGCAGGCCCTAGCAGGGAGGAGGACTTACCCTCCCTGCCTCTCCGGGACCTGCTTAAGGGCAGGGCGGTGAGCACTGAGGTTCGCTCCACATTTCCATGGTGCCTGACATTTTGACAGTGCGATTATCTGAATTAAAGTTAGATAAAATCGGTGGGAGACCAGTAAAAACAGAAGTGTCTGTCATATGACCCCCATGTGGGGGCGCTCAGCTGGGCCTGGGCATATGGGGAAAGAAAGGAGTGCCTGGGGGAGGGGACGCACGCCCGAGGGGCGGGCCACAGTGTGGGGTGCCCACCTGCTGGCCCTTGTCCTCCTGCTTCTCTCTTAATTTTCAACCCCCGGTGGGCTTTCCCTGAGACCTCTGCTTCTCCTTGCCCCGTCCCTCGGTGGGACCCCCAGTCGGAGGCGATGTCTTCCTCACGGGTGTGGGCCCTTGCCCTCACCTCCCAGAAAGCCGGGCCTCCCTTTTCTCGTCTATGGGATGGAGCGGGGAGTGTTTATCTGGATAATGGGAGGAACTGGGGAGAAGGCCCAGGCCGACCCTGAAGGTGGGGTGGGGGTGGGGGTGAGTTGGCCACCGCCCTCATGGTCAGACCCAGCCCTCCTCACGTGGCATCCCCCTCTGTAGCCTCTACTTACCCACAGACGCCAGCCTTGGGGTCTCAAAGCTTCTGTCTGAAAAGCTCTCCTGCTTCTCCTTGCTTCTGAAGCCCTGCCCGCCCTGGCCTCGCCTGTGTCCTCTCTCGCACCTGCCTTGTTTGGGGGCAGGAAGTGTAGGGTCTGGTGCCCAGGGAGTGGGTCCCCTGCCAGGAGGGCAGGGCCCAGCCCTGACCCGTGGGACCTCCTCCCCAGGGCGCCTGCCCTCGGCCCCCCAAGGTGAGGGCCGGGACTCTTCCTCACAGCTGACCTTGGAGCCCGAGCAGCGGAGGGACGGGGAGGACGGGAGGAAAGGAGGACGTGGTTTCATGCAGGTCCTCACTCCTCCCCTCCCGTCTTCCTCTTCCTCTCTCAAGCCTGCGGCATCTCGGCGTCTCGAGGGCTTCGGGCCGCCCAGGCTCCTGCTCTGTTCAGGGATGGCACTTGCGTCCCAGCCTGGCCTTCAAGAGGGGACCCTGTGCCCCCCAGCGTGGGGGCTGGACCCCTCCCGGGCGGCCCCGAGCGAGGCTCCCGCCAGCACATTTTCCCCACCTCCCTGGGCAGTGGCACCAGGAGGCTGTGTCCACCTTCCACGCGAGCAGGGAGGCACCAAGAGGCCAGGGGCTGGTCCTGGAGCACGCTTCCACTCCTGTCCTTCCTGGGCACCCTGACTGCCCACTCTCTCCCCCTTCCTTCATGAGGCTGGCCGCCCCTGCGGGCCCCCCACCCACCAGGTGGTTCTCCTCTTCTCCCGCCCCAGCCCCTGGGGCAGCCACCGGCCAGAAGCCAGTTCTGGGGGGCCCGTGCGGGCCGGTGCTCACGTGCGGCTCTCCTTCCCCCTGTGGGACTTCCAGGCAGGCCGGCAAGCCGCGTGAGCCGCCGCAGCAGCCGTGGCATCGTGGAAGAGTGCTGCTTCCGCAGCTGTGACCTGGCCCTTCTGGAGACCTACTGCGCCACCCCCGCCAAGTCCGAGAGGGACGTGTCGACCCCTCCGACCGTGCTTCCGGTGAGAGGGGGCTGGTGTCGGGGTGCAGGGGCGTCGCCTTGGAGCCAGGGGACCAGGGCACGCAGCATGGGCCCCCATGCTGCGGATGTGGCCAGTCACCCACCGGAGGGGAGCGCCGAGCCCCCGCGGGTCCCCCGTGAGCTGGGCGCCCCCTGACTGGCCCTTCCCCCCCCTTCAGGACAACTTCCCCAGATACCCCGTGGGCAAGTTCTTCCAATATGACACCTGGAAGCAGTCTGCCCAACGACTGCGCAGGGGCCTGCCTGCCCTCCTGCGTGCCCGCCGGGGTCGCATGCTCGCCAAGGAGCTTGAGGCGTTCAGAGAGGCCAAGCGTCATCATCCCCTGATCGCCCTGCCCACCCACGACCCCGTGGCCCACGGGGGCGCCTCTCCGGAGGCATCCGGCAATCAGAAGTGAGCCAAAATTTCGCGTAATTCTGCAAGATGGCACTGTCCACCTCGTGCCCTCCTCTTGACCAGGGGCCGTTCCATCGGGCCCCGCCTCTGACACCTCTCGGGATCGCGTTCCCTCTGCGGGCTCCCCCATCCCCAACCCCTGCGCCCCAACCTCCCCATGTCAGGCTCTTCTGTCCTTGCCCTGTCCATCGGGCTGAGGAAATCCTACCAACATCTCTAAAAATGTACAAATTCGATTGGCTTTAAATATCCCCCCAAAATTACCCCCCAAATTATCCCCAAATTGCACAACCAAAAAACTAAAACTATGAACCCCTGAATCTCACACACACACACACACACGCACCAGTCCCCTTAAAATGATTTGGTTTTTTAGAAACACCAGGAATGTTAATTAGCTTAAAAAAATATCTAAAATTATCAATTGGCTAAAAAAAAAAAAATACCAAAACAAAATTGGCTTAAAAACAATTGGCATCGTGAAAGAATCAGGCCCCCCCTTCCTTCTCTTCCCCAGGGACCTCGAGTCAGATTGGCTGTGGGCTCGGGACCTGACCTCCAGGAGAAAGGAAGGGACCCCAGATCCGCAGGTAGACACGTCATGGTCTCTGCCGGCTCCGGCCTCCTCGGGCAAAACTCTGGTCGTGTTTGGGGAGAACTGGCCATCCTCACAACAGCAAAGCCCCAGCCTGGTTCCTCGCTCTGTTTCCCATCCTCGAAAGTCACCAGGGAGCTAGATGGGGGTTCCCAGTGAGACCGAAGGAGGGGAGCACAGAACGTGAATGCCGAAATTTGTGAAAATAAACTTTAATTGGCACAAACCCCCATACACCCTAAAATCCATCCTCCCCAAACTCACACATCCCAAAATCTTCCATCTCAGTTTACACCCTAAAAATCACACGCACCCACATGCATCCCTGCAGACACCCCCCACATGCACGCATACACACGCTCACACACACATGCACACACACGCTCGACACACCCGCTCACGCACACACGCACGCCTGCTCACACCCTTCTGCGCACACGCACGCCCTCACGCCCTCGCACGCACACACGCACGCAGATGGGTGAACCCAGCACGGTGCAGGTCAGACTGTGCTCTGTCTCAGACCCTTCTCTAAGTTGCTCATTGGTGATGTTTTCATGTTCTGTGCTCCCCTCCTGACCCCTGGGATGCGCTCCTTGGGTGGGAGAGGGTGGTCCATCTTTCGGAGATCAGGGAGGTGGCGTTCCCCACGGCCCCCGTGGTGCGAGCCCAATGCCCCCAGGCGCCACGAGCACCCGTGCCCCTTACCATCGTGCAGAGCGAGGACCGGGTTTGGCCAGACTGGAGGTGGCTGTAGCCGAGCAGAGACCAAGACGTGCCCTACCACGGAGCCTGACCCCCTAGGCGTGCTCCTTCGAGAAACATCTGGGACCCCCAGCACACCTAGGGACCATCCTTGCCAGCCTTCTGGGGGCCTCTCAGAAATGGGGGGCTTCCTAGGAGGCCGGCAACGGTGGTGGGGAGTGTGGGAAGTCTGGCGGTTGGAGGGGCGGGTGGGGGGCAGTGGGGGCTGGGTGGGGGGTGCTCTGGAGTAGGAGGTTCTCCCGCGAGGTTTGGAGGAGGAGAGTCAGGAGTCGCAGGTGCAGAATTAC
The DNA here is from genome assembly GCF_023065955.2 of Ursus arctos. NCBI lineage: Eukaryota > Metazoa > Chordata > Mammalia > Carnivora > Ursidae > Ursus > Ursus arctos. The sequence continues at coordinate 46,921,985 of NW_026622908.1, forward strand.
AGATCCAATCAGGAGCCCAGATTTACGCCGATTGATCTCTTCCCCCCTTTAATTGGTTTCTCCTGGGGCTTTTTTCCTTTTTTTTTTTTTTTTGATCCCTCCTTAGCTTTTTACGCGCTCACACACCAAATTAAACTTACTCCCGTCCCACGTAACAGGGGAGCAGTGACAAAGCAATGATGTACGAAGCCATCACCACCGCAGCAAAGCCGCGCGTCCTGCTCTCCGCCATTTATCGCCCTGATTCGGTTTTTGTTTTTATCTGTCCCTGTCGCTTGGGTTGAGTCGAGAGTGGGGCCTCCGTGGGGCGCTGGCCACTGCGCCCCATGGAGAAGCCAGAGGGAAGGGAGTGGGCCGCTGCCCAGCCTGGCCTCCGGGGACAGTGGCTGGTCCCCGGGGGTCCTGAGGGGCGGAGGAGGGGGTGGGGAGGCGTTTCTCCGGTGCGCAGAAGGTGCTCGGAGGCCATCAGGAAGGGGCCCCCAGCTGGCCCAGGCCGGCTGGGGGGGGAAGGGGCTGCAGGTGTGAGAGTGGAGGGGCTCCATCAGGCTGGAGCAGGTGGCCGCCTTCTGCGCACTTGGGGAGCCCTCCCCTCGCCCTTCGGTGACACCTTGCCCACCTCCTCAGCACCCTGTCTTGTCCCCAGGAGGCTCAGAGCTCCGCGGGGCCTCCTGGGGCCCAGGCGAGGTGAGGTCGGGGAGTAGGGGAGGTCAGAAGGGTGCAGACCCCGCAGAGCAGGAGAGCTGCAAGAGTGGTCCATCTACTGGGGTTGCTCGGGCCCCGAGGCCCACGGGTCTGGCAGTACCGAACCAGCCACCATCTCGGCGCCTAGGGCTGTGGCAGGGATCCGGGCAGCTGGGAGGTTTACCTCACCCCCGCTTTTGCCCCCAGCGCAGTCCCCCTGCACGACAGCCCGACTAGCATTCTAGAGGCCTGAGGCTTCTGGGCCCCAGTAACGGGGCTGGCACGACCCTGGGGGCGGTACGTGTCAGCCCACCAGCGGCACAGAGGGTCCTTCGGCAGGCGTCCGGGGAATGGGCCATTCGCACCATTGGACAGAGCCGAAAAGAGCCAAATTGTTGTAATTGGGACCCAGACAGATTGGCCAGAGATCCAAAAAGACTTGGAGGCACCCCAAATTGTCTGCCCGTCCTGCCGGATGCCCACTCCCCCAGTGTTAACGTTCTGCCTCTCGTGGGGTGGGTGCTCCAGGGCCGTCTGCCGACGCCCCTCTGTGTCCCCCAGCAAGCAGCTCCCCCAGGGTCCCCAGCCATCCAGAACCCGGGCCCCCATCTGACGTCCCGAGCCCTAGCTGTGGCCGTCCATCTTTTCTCCCCCTTCAACTGTCTTCAGCGGGACTCCCTCTTGGGTCCCCCCCCACCATCACCTGAAGACCCCCCACGTGCCGAGCACCGAGTGCCACCTCACCACTGTCGCGGTCCATCTGGCAGTGGCCATGCGGGCCTCCACTCGACCCCTTTAACATGCTGATATTTCTGGCAAAATTCATTGCTTGGGTTTTGTCTTTAACGTTTATCGCTCGCCATCCCAATAAAGCATTCAAATTTATCTTTTTCTGAGTCCTCTGCTCTTTCATGCGCCTCCAGGGTCAAGGAGGGAGGGAGGGGGCCCCGGGGGTGCAGGTATCCCTCTGCTGCCTCACAGCACGCATGGCCAGTGAGAACAGCCCGAAAGCCTGAGCACTCTTAGTAGGGACCATGGACACCTACTTGGGGCCAGCGGCTCTGGGACAACCTCAGGCACCAAATCCTCAAAGATGGGGTGTCCTGTGGCAGGAGGGGCCCCTGGGGGGTGGTTTCCAGGGTCCGCTGATGAGAAGTGAAGTGGCTTCACTGTCAGTTCCAGGGACCTCTCCCAGCCTGGGGGTGGGTGCTGGGGGCCCACCAGGTTCTGAAGGTTCTGGAAACCGGCTGTTGCTGGAGATGGGGATTCGTGTCACCTGCCCGCCCAGTCGCACACACAGACATGCTCAGTGTCCCCCCAAGATGGAAGCTGCAGCAGAAATCCCCTCCTCCTCAGCCCTGTACCCCCTCCCCCACTGCTCTGAGCTTCAGGACCCCTGGGCTGGTAAGAAGGTGGTCAGGCTGGCATCCCTGATGCTTGAGGCCTGAGCGGGCTGCCTCCCCACCCCCACCCCCCAAGCCCTGGGTCATCAGGTGCTCCATAGTGGGTAGAGGGGTGGTGGGGCCAGGCAACATTCAGCAGGCAGGCCCAGGGCTCTGTCTGGTTTGGGGGAGGGCCTCCCACCCTGAACCCCGTCTTTCTTTCTGTTTCTAGTATTTTCTAGTATTTCCCGGCCTGGTGCTGGGCCATAACAGGCTCAAAGCCAGTCCTCCAAGAGTTCGAGTGGTGTCCACACGGGTGGTGGCCATGCTGCCCACCCTCACTGCACTGAGAATTCCAAGCAGGGGGACTGGGGGGCTGCCTGGAGGAGGCAGGACCAGTCTCCAAGGATGAGGGAAAGAGCCAGCTGGATAAGGACACCATGCCCATCTTGGGGCAGCCTGAGGCGACAGCGGTGAGGCTGGGGGCCCAGGTGGGGCAAAGGACGCACACCCCACAGTGAACCACCCTGCCCAGGTCTCCCCACCCTGGAGACCAGGTCTGAGCCTGCCTCCCACACAGCCCTGAAGATCCACTGAGCCCTGGCTGCCTCCCCTCCTGGGACCCTTGGGGCACCGGGCTCAGGGTCCCGCTTCCTCCGAGCTCTGGCAAGCCATGCCCTCCCCAGCTGCCCCCGCCTGCCACACCCAGGGCCCTTCCTCACAGCCTCCTCTCCCTCACTGCAGCCCAGCCCACCTGCACCCCTGCCTGTGCTGGCTTTCCCCAAGACCCCCCACCCTGAGCTCCTGGCAGTTCCCCTGGGTGAGCCCCAACCCTGCTCCACCCCCGGGGCTGACACTGCCCTCGCCCCACTCTGCTTGGGTAGCTGAGCCCTGGGCCTTCTGGGCTGCCCAGCTCGGCTTCTCTCCCCTCTCTCTGCTCTGTAAACGCTCAACTCATTCCTGAGGCCTCACTCATTCATTCGTTCGTTCACACGTGTGGATGAGGACCCTCATTTGCAGCCCCCCCCCCGGGCTCAGTGTCAAGGAGGAAAGGGTGGGGTGTTCTTTGAAGCACACGGGTCTCTTGGAGAACATCATTTTGGAGTGCAGGCCTGAAGGAGGTGGGAGGCGTGGGGTTCTCCTGGAGGGAAGGGTGGAGAGGGTCCTCCCTCTGGGGAGGTTGAGGGAGGGGTCCGTGGGGGAGGCGAGGTCAGGGTGAGAAAGGGGGCTGTAGAACCATTGTCACTCGTTCAACAAACATTTACGGGTTCCTACAGTGCTTGGCTGAATGGTGCTTCCCCAAAACACCACATGTCCACCTCCCAGCCCCTGCGAGTGTGACCTTGTTTGGGAAAAGGGTCTCTGCGGGGGTCAGGGAGGGACGCTCTTTCCTTCGAATTAGTGTGGGCCTCAGGCCAAACCCAGGTGTGTCCCTGTGACAGGAGAGGAGGGGCAGGCCCGCGGGGGAGGGGCGGGCGGAGCCCCTGGGCTGGGGGAGGCAGGAGGGAGCCCCCCTGGAGGCTGGCGGGGGGGAGGGGGGGCTCGGCCCTGGGACACCTGCATTCCAGCCCAGAGAGAGGATTTTGGATTCAGGCCTTCAGAATCTGGGAGAATGGACTCTATGTTTCGAGTGGCCCAGTGCGTGGTCACTTAGGAAAATGACAGGGGGAGACACCCGCTCTGCCCCCGTCCCCGCTGCAGGTGCTGAGGCCACTGTGGTGTGCAGAGCAGGCGGTATGCTCATCCTAGAGGGGCCTGGGTCCGAGGTCCCGCCACCCCAGGCTAACCTGGGTCCCTCCCTCCCATGGTTCTTGCTGGTCTCCTCTCCCGACCACATGGAGCCCAGGTGGTCTTTTAAACTGTCAGAGCAGGCCCACTTCTGCGAAGTCCCCATGAGGACCCCTGAGTCCGTGCGGCCTCACGAGCATGTTTCTGCCTCGGGGCCTTGGCACGGGCTGCCCCTGCCCAGTCCACTTTCCGGCAGACACCTGCCCATTGCCCTCCTTACAGCAAACTCTGCGGACTTGCACGGCCCTCAGGGAAGCCCGTCCCCAGGGCCCTCTCTCCAGGGCAATGGGTGCTTACGTGTCCCCCCACTACTCCTGGATGCAGAGGGCGACACGGAAACCTGACTGTGAGTGGTGGGAAGGACAGGGGCCTTTGAGTCTCCGTCTGGCATTCTCACGAGCTGCAAAGCAGCGTGTGCTGTGGCCTATCTAGCTCCCTCGATGTCCTGCAGACCCCGGACCCAGTGTGCCCCTGGTCACCCCTCACCGCAGCAGGGTCCCCTGACGCCACTCCCCAGTCAGTGGACAGGCCCACAGCTCCACCGGCCACCGGCAACGCTGCCGTCCAGCTCCAATCTCCCCTGCTCTGCCACTCTTCCACACGCTCTGCCAGCCTGCAGCACACCACTCTCCCCTTAGGACCCTCCATGGCTCCCATGGGCCACTGGGTAGAGTGCTAACCCCAGACCAGGCGTTTCCTGGGTCACCTGGCACCCTACAGTTCTTCGGGCATTCAGCGAGCCTCCCACCCCATTCTGCAGCCTCCTCGTCCTTCACACAGGCTAGCTGCTCTCTCCTGGGCCCTTGGGCCTCTGCTTTTACCCTGGTGACCACCCCCTCTGTCGCTCCGCACAGCATTCTCCACCCGCCCCGGACGAGCCTGGAAGACACAGGTGCACCGTCATGGCCACCCACGAGGAGCCCCCAAGCCCGCCCCCCCTGTGCAGCCTCAGCACAGAGCTGGCCAGGAAGGCCCTGGAGAGTGCCGCAAAGGGCTCCGGCACACCCGCCTTTGGGGGCCCTCACCGGGCTGCTCCCCCTGTCCTTCCTAGAGGCCTCCTCGCCTTGGACCGCCCGCCTGGCTCTGGCCCCTGGGCCTCTTCCCCGACAACCTGCATCGGCCCGCCCTGCTGGCCGCGGCTCCTGGGGTCCCCGCTCCTCCCTGCCTGGGCCTGGCACGCAGCTGGTGCTCCCTCACAGGTGTACCAGGGCAGGGTGCCACAGAACAGGCTGCACAGGGGCCCGGCTTCTACCAGCCCAGACCCTTCTGGCCCTGGTGGGCAGCGGCCTCAGGTCCCCCAGCCGCAGCCCCCAGCCTCTCTCTCTGTCCCCAGCGGCAGCCCCCAGCCTCTCTCCCTGCCCCCAGCCGCGGCCCAGGCCTCTGCGGCCAGAAACCAAAGAGAACATGCCTGTTTATGCCAGTTACGCCGAAAGCAAAACAGTTTGTGGTTTGTGACCCAAATTTTTTGCCTTTTTTTTCAGAACATAACAAAGCTCAAGACAGCTCCCTCCCCCCCCCCCCCCCCAGGCAGACAGAAACGATCTGTTTACACTGGCCGCAAAACATTCCTGGCCTGCCAGCCCGGCCCTCTCCCCCAGGCCGTGCCCTCAGCACTGAGCGGTGGAAGGGGTCCCAGGGCCTGGTGAGGGGGAGGCAGGAGGGGTCGGGGTGCTGGTGACTGCATCATCCTGGGACCAGGAGTATTGGGGTGCCTCCCTGTCTAGTTGGAGGGGCTTCCACAAGGCCCCGGACCGGGGAGGAGCCTGGACGCATCCCCACACTGTTCCCTCCAGCGTTTCCCCACCCACATCTGCCCCCAGCCCCCAGCTCCCACCCCTTCACACAGACACCGGGACCCTGGGCTATCACCCCCTCCCTGCCTTCCTCCCCCACTCCTTCCTGTCCTAATGCCCAAGGCCCACATCCCCTGGCCCAGCTCTGCGAGGCAGCCCACAAGCGGTGGGCACATGCCCTGCCCCGGGGAGCGGGCACCCACACGCTGGTGTAGGTGGGGTGGCAGGTGCAGAGCCTGTGATCCCAGCCTGGACTGGGGGAGAGCAAGGCAGGGCTCCTTCTCCCAGGACTCAGTGGGGCCAGGCACACGCTGGAGCCCAGGGGTGGAGCCAGGCGGGACCGTGAGGTGCTGTGGCCAGGAGGAGGGACTAGGCCCCTATCCCATTCAGACCATCCTCAGGCCTGTCCTGGCCCTCTGGGGACCCCTGCATGCCCTGCAGCCTCACAAGTCCCCTCCTCTTGCCTTCTCCCTGCTCATCTTCCCAACACCTCTCCATCTCGTCTTGGCTTCTTTCTGCACCCCTGCACTGGCCTGTGCCCCAGGCTGGGTGCTGCGGAGCCAGAGCCTAAGAAGAGGGAGTCTTGGGGGCAAGGACTCCAATGTTGGGGGGGCACATCCACGGATTCACTAGTGGGGGTGAGACAAAGTTGCCCCAGCAGCACCCCCCCCCCCCCGAGGAAGACGGCCAGACTGCATCTGGACAGTGCATAGGAGCAGGGAGAATGTGGAGAGCTGGAAGGGCATTGTAGGTGGAGGGAACAGTATGGGCAGCTTTGGAACGACCCGGCTTCTGCATGAGCAAAGCCCAGATGTGGTTACATGGAGAGGGACGCAAAGGCACACGGTGGCCACAGATCCAAGGGCCCTGAGTGCTGAGCCAAGAAGCTGGACTTGACCTTGAGAGAACTCTGGGCACCAGGGAAGGATTTTTGAGGGGAGAGGGAGCCACTCTGACGTGCATTCTAGAAAGATGGTCCAAGCATGGGTAAGCTGAAGCCAGAGGGTTAGCAGGCAGGTTAGGGGTGGAGGGGGCAGAGCAGGGTTGGGAGACATGTCAGCTGGCAAGTCCCTGCATGTGTGCCCTGGTGGTGGGGGGCATCTCACCCCTCCCCCAACCCCAGAGGGCAGGTCCCAGCTCCCCACTGTGGGGGTGGGGGTGGGCATAGGGGGTCATCCTGCTGCAGGACCCTGACATAATCCTGTGCTGCTCCTGTGCGGCTGACGGCCCCCCCCCCCTGCCTGGCCAGAGCATCGTTCTGGAAGGTCGGGCCTGTACCTCTGCTCCCCTCTCCTCTCCTTGTCATCCCTGGCCTCCCTCGATCAGGAACAGATGTGCCTCTGGGCAGGAATTCTAGCTGTTTCGTTGACCAGTCACTCAAGGGACTTTCTGATAAGGCGACTCGGTTCTCAGCAGAGCCAGGGAGGGGGAGGAGCGAGGACAGGGACTCCCACCCCCACCTTCCTTGCACCCAGGGGCCTGGGATGCTCCCAGCCAGGGTCTCCCCGCCAGCTGGCAGCTCTCAGGAGACAGGTTCTCCAGGCCTCTTGTGGTGTTGGGGTGCTCCGGCAGGTGGGGGGTGGGCTGAGGCTGCCAATAGTCTCCCACTCCCCGGACCTGGGTGCAGCCAAGCTCCACCCTCCGCAGCACCAGCATGAGAGCTCGCTGCCTGCCTGCCATCCGTCCCTCCTTCCTTCACCACTTACCCAGCAAAGGAGGCCCTGGAGCCGTGGAGATGAGGATGCATCCGTTCCTGCCATCAGGACAATCAGACCATCACAGTGAAGGAGGAGGCCGCTGTGTCAGCTCCAAGGCAGATGACTGAGGACACAGGGGCTACCTTTTCCAAGTCTTCCTGATGCAGAGGGGGGGAGAGACCACCTGGGGCTCCTCTCCTGGGGGCCCGGATCCTCTTCCCCACAGGCTGCCCCAACAAACAACAGCTGACCCCGTGCTTAGGCAGGTCCCATGGTGGACCAGCCCTGCTTGAACCTTGGGGTGGCAGCCGTCAGAGTTAGGCACTCAGGTCTGCCACTTGGGGTCCCTGGTTTCCCAGAACCCAGTACAGCATCTGACCTTGTTCTACTCCATTCGCAGCTGCAGACTGCTGGGACCACTTTGACCCTTGATTTGGTTTTCCAGCACTTCAGCACTTGGCTTATATCTCCCAGCCCTGGACCCCAGTGCCTTGCCCAGTACCTGGTACAGAGTAGAGACTCAGCGTGGGCTCCACGAATGGACAGATGGATGGAAGGGTGGTTGGGTAGATGTTTGTACGTGTGTATGTGTGTGTAGACGGATAGATGTTTGTACGTGTGTATGTGTGTGTAGACGGGTAGATGTTTATACGTGTGTATGTGTGTGTAGACGGGTGGGTGTGTGCATGGGTGGGTGGAGGCGTAGACAGAGGTATAGCTGGATACATGTGCGGATGGATATGTAGATGGGTACACGGCAACTGCAGGGAAACACATATCTACCTGTGAGGTCGCTCGAGATTGTCCTAGTGGGAAACGAGGGAGGAGACAGAGAGACTGAAATTTACTGAATACCCACCCTCATAGAAATTCTACATGTTGATTCAGATTGTAATATATCCTGCTTTTAGAGTAAGGAACATAACACGGGTTGAAAATATTTGTTGATTAAATGGAATTTAAAGATCTTGTTTAAGCAAAAATACCTATCTGGAAATTGTCTCAAAAGGACCTAAAAAATCCGGGGCGCCTGGGTTGCGCAGTTGTTAAGCATCTGCCCTCAGCTCAGGGCGTGATCCTGACGTTCCAGGATCGAGTCCCACATCGGGCTCCTCCGCTGGGAGCCTGCGTCTTCCTCTCTCACTCCCCCTGCCTGTATTCCCTCTCTCGCTGGCTGTCTCTCTGTCACATAAATAAATAAAATCTTAAAAAAGAAAAAAAAAAAGGACCTAAAAAATCCGAACATGTAGATAAATAGGTTGCAGACTGAAAGTCCTAAAATATTACCCTAGAAAAAGGCACAGGGCCCAGAGAGTTTTACAGGCAAGTTTTTTTTTTTTTAATGCTCAAGATCATTCTTCTGCACAATGTTTCAAGCATAGAATGAATATTCCAATTCATTCTCTGTGTCCGTATAACCCTGATCCCAAGGCCTGATCATGACAGCACAGAACGAGGAAAAACCGCAGACCAAGTTCACATGTGAAGATAGATGCACAAATTATAAAGAAAAGAATTAGCAAATTAAATCCAGCAGTGTATTGAATTAAAGTAATAATATACCATGACCAAGCAGAGTTTATTTCCAAGAATGCAAGGATGACTCAACATGAAGAAATCCATTAATATCATCATGTTAATAGGGCCAAAAGAAGAAAAACCATATGATGATAGTGATAGGTGCCAAAAACATATTTAATAAAATCTAACACACACTCCCAGTTATAAAATGTGTTTTGCAGGCTTAGAGTAAAAAAAAGCATCCCTAAGGTGAGAGAATATTGACGGCATGCCCTGCCACCCTCTCTCCCAGCCTGCTTCCCGTCACCCTCGGAGGTGACCCTCTTCATGCACCCAGAGCACTCCTGGACTGAACTTCAATAGACACCTTCTTCTTTTTTGGACATGGCCCCTCAGGATCGTCCACTGCTGCTGACCCCACCCTCACCCCCATCTTGAAACTCCCCTTGGTTTCCTCTATGGGGTGTTTCTGACAACTCAGCCATCCTGCAGATAACAACATTAAACCCTGGACAACAAACAAACAACTACCCAGGGGCTCTAGAGACTTGGCACAAGTAGGGAAGTCACAGTACGGTGTAGGCATCTAAAATCCCCATAGAAACCCTGCCATCTTTCTGGCTGGAGGAGCCAGGAGGAGCCTGGGGCAATTGGGGTTGCCAGAGATGAAAATGGGAATCCCCAAGAGAGGCAGAGAAGTAGGCATCCCGAATTCTACGTACACTCTCTGCCCGAGTTGCTGGCATGGGGCAGACCGAAGGCAGTCCGGGTGGAGATCTGAGCCACCACTCCATCCACACAAGGCCGATCCTGCAGCTGGAGCCCAGTCGAGCTAACGGCTCACACGAACGCATCGGCACTCCCCAGAGAAATGCCACACACCCACTGTCCGCACAACAGGACGTGTGCAGTGTCCAGGGTGCAGTCCGAAATTACATGGCGAACTCTAGGGCCAGGAACGTGTGTTTACCCCCCCCACCCAAGGGAAAGGACAATTAATCGAGGCCAACTCTGAGGGACGGGACGTTGGAACTACCAGGCAAAGAGTTTAAAGGAGGTGCGATCTCCACAACTGCCCGTGGAGATAAAGGAAAACAGTCACAATGAATGAAAAGATAGGAGACTTTGGCGGACAGACCGCGCACATTGAAAACGTCTCAGAGGATAATTGGAGCTGAAGCATACGATCTCTGAGATAAACGAAAATCACTGGGCAAGATGAGTATCAGAATGGAGACGAAACAGAAGGAGTGTGAACTTGGAGACCCGTCCACAGAAGTTCCTCAGTGCGAGGGAGAGTGAGAAGGACGACTGAACACAGCAGGGAGTCAGGGTCAGCTGCGGGACTAGCGGGTCTCCGAAGGGGAGGGTGAGAGTATGAGGAGCGAAACGCTGAAGCAGTAGTGAATTTCCCCAACGGGTGGGAAACAACAGACTTGAGAAGTTCTGTGCAAGTCAGGTAGGACCAGTTGGAAGCAAATGGTGCTTAGGCACGCCCACGAGAGGTTCAAGAAAGCCAACACTACAAAGGCAAATCCGCGAAGGAGAAGACAGTGGTCCGCGCGACGGGAACCGGCGCACCTCACTGGGAACGTGGGGGCCGCTGGACAAGCGGACAACGTTCTTTCATGGACCCGTTTTCCTCGTGGCACCTGTGGCCGCTGGGTCCTGTCTCCGTGTCTGTCTTCCTGGTGTTTTGTTCTTTGCTCCGTTCCGTTTTGTTTTTTTCCTCCCCTCAGTGCGGTGCTGCCGTGCCTTGTTCCGACCTGGGCATCTCCTCTCCTCCCTTCCCTGGGCTCCTCCCCCGTGCGGAGGGCTGCCATGCCACAGCCCCAGACACACAGCATCCCCAACACCCCCTGTCATGCACCCCCAGTTCCCCTCGCCCGCGCTCAGGAGCACGGATTCCACGTCTGCTCAGTTCCAAACCCGAGCTTCCTCCAGGGTTCTGCATCTCAAGGAGGGACCGTCCCAGCCACATAGAGCCCAAGCCAGAATCCTCGGGGCTGGAAAGCCCATCGCTCTTCCCTCACACCTACAGGTGTCTGGTCTGTCTTCCTTCCTCTACAGCAGCCTTCATCCAGAAGTTTCTACGGGCTGGGGGCTGCTCCATGCTCCCTGGCTACATCCATGCTAGCACTGACTCCTCAGAGGCAGAGCCTGTGTCCCCATTTTACAGGTGGCCAACCGAGGAAGGCAGACACTCAGCGATGGCCATCAGTGGTTCCCGAGTGCCCCGCATCAGGCATGTGCCAGGCATGGCCGGGCGGACTGGCAGGCTGCCTGTCCCTGGGAGCTCACCGTCTGGAGGGAGAGCCTGACAGCTAACGAGGCGTTTAATGAGCCGATTACATAATTATGGGCTGCAGAGAATAACAGGGCTCACGGGCCTGCCGCGTCTACCCTCCCCACGCCCCTGAGGCCCAGGGGCGGGCTCCTTTCTCCTGCCACCCTGGGCTGAGGTGAGACCTGTTTGTGGGCCCATCTCTTTGGGGCGGTCCCCGACTCAGCTCCCAGACATCTCCCTGTCTGGCCCCAGGGAGCAGGTGCGATGGGACAGCCTCACTCTCTTCCTGCCCCTGGCCAGGCGGCCTCAGAGACAAGCAGCGAGTCAGCCTCGTGCTGAGCTGAGGCCAGGGGAGAGCTCTCCCCAGGCAGGGGCCTACAGGCACCAGCCCTGCACCCCACTGTGGGTCACCCCATGACCCCAGGGCAGCCCTGCGGGCCTTTGTGGTTGGGGGATGAGGTCAGCTCTCCAGCCCCAACCAGGCCTGGCCTCACTTCCAATTCTGAGTGACTTCCTGCCGTGGGGGCAGAGGTGAGCCCCTCATGTGCCGAGGGAGAGTTGCACCACATTTCCCCGGCTCAGGGTGCAGGGGGGCCCTCTGTGCACACCCTCCTGCATGTTCCCCACAACCTGGGATGCAGGCTCTGGATGGGCTTTCCAGCCCAGTTGTCCAGGTGAGACCAAGTCAGGAGCAGGAGAGCAGAGAAGCTCGAGGTTGCTCCAGGCGCCCAGCTGGGAAACCCTCCGGTCCCTCTGCCCCTCCTGCCCCCCGGGAAAATCTGCCAGCAGCTTGAAGGCGTGCGTGCAGAGGGAGGGAGGCACGTATCCCTGCGTCCAGGCTCTCTTCTCCTCTGTGTCACGGGACAGGCGGGGTGGAAGGAGTTGTGACGATGATGCCTTGGCCAGGCAGGCCCGCCCGTGCCCGGTGTGGGCCGGGGCAGGGCCACGTCTGTGCTCTTGGCTGGACTGAGGCCCTCCCACCGTGGCCGGGCCCCATCCTCTTGCATCACACAGGTCCTGGCCGGCGTGCCTGGGAGATGCCCTGCAGCTTGGTGACGAGGGGCTGGCGCTCTGCGTGGTCCAGTCCGGCGGGCGATGGGGTGAGAGTGCAGACGTTGGCCGGTGCTGCCTGGCCAAAGCCACTTCCAGGCCCGGCTGGACGCCAGCTCCCCAAACGAGAAGGGGGCGGCTTTGGGGTGGAGCCTTCGACCCCTTTCCTGGTCTGGGGGCTCCCTGGTGGGAAACCTCCCAGGAGAGGAAAGCCCTGGGGGCTCAGGGCCCTTAATCCTGGTCATGTCTGCCCACTGAGTTCCACGGAGACTCCTTAGCCAGCCTGGGATTTCAGGCTTAACTCCCAGTGACATTCGAGGAAGTTCGTTAGGGAGTGCTGGGCACGGGTAGGAGCTTGGGGCAGGGCCCATCGCAGCTCGGAGCCGCGCCCCCACCACACTCTGCTTGTAATTAGCAGAGAGGCGAAGGTTTTGCTCTCAGCGGTTCACCAGGGGGTCAGGAGAATTCCCGGAACGGAAGGAATCCCGCTGCTGCCAGGTCTGAGGTAAAGGGGCTTATGGGGTAGCGACGGGGCTGCGAGAGAGACTTCAGGAGGCACTTCCAGCCCCAATGACGAAGACGGAAATGGCTGCCAACACAAGACCGTCCTGGGGGGTGGGGGGTCTGGGGGACATACACACCCTGGTCGGGGGGAGCTGGGAATATTCAGGGTGCTGAAGGAGCTCTGGGAAGCAGTTTCCTCTAGGCCAGGCTGGTCAGGGAGGGCTTCCTGGAAGAGGAAAGACTCTGAGAAGGTCAAGTGAATCAGGAGAGCATGGTGGGGACAGAGAAGAGGGCGGGCCTATGGAGGGCCTGGGGCAGCTCTCCCAGCAGGACTCCTTATGCAGGGAGGTTGGCTGGGCTCAGGGCCATGGTGGGGCTGGAGCCGGGTCCCTGGCTCTGGGGGCTGGGTTCCACAAAGGAGCTGCAGAGCTAAGACCTAGGCCAGCAGTCGGTTGCACTTAAGAATGTCCTTGATGAAGGGCGCCTGGTGGCACAGTCAGGTAAGCATCCGACTTGATTTCAGCTCAGGTCATGGTCTCAGGGTCCTGAGATCCAGCCTCGCGCGGGGCATGGAGCCTCCTTGAGATTTTCTCTCCCTCTCCCTCTGCCCTGCATGCATGCACGTGAGGACACACACTCTCTCTGTGTCTAAAAAGAATGTCCTTCGTGACGCTGAGATTTTGTCTGTTCCAGGTGGGACATCTTTAGTGCCCCGTGTAAGGGGCAGTCCCACGGGGGGGAGTACAGTGTTGGCGGCGGGAGAGGCTGGCACTGGCCACAGCGGAGAGGTGTTTACCCGCCGCGTGCTTGCAGAAAAGCGCCGTGTCCCATCCCCTCCAGGAGAGTGGCTGAGGGGCTTTGTTGTCCGTGATCACCTTGGAGCTTCCGAGCAAAAAGCAGAACTTTGGGAAACTGGCTCCTCGGAAAGAGAGGCCGGACCTGTGGGCGTTTGCCTGCAATTAATCTTTCCTTTTGAAGACTTTCATGTTTGCAGACAAATTGCAAAGGCAGCATGATCGAGCTCCTGAATCCCCTCCCGGGGCCCCCCCGTTAGCACCTCCATCCCCCGGTGAGTTTGCGAGAAACTCCGTGGCTGGCGAGGGTCCGAGATTCGGCTGTGGCCCTGCCCTGGACTGCACAACGGATCCGTCCTCGTCCTCTTTCTGCTCCAGTCCCTGGCCCCTCGCTGCGCTCCTCTGCCCCGTCCCTGGTCTCCTGCACAAGTGGGCTTCCCTGGGACAGTGACCAAAGGGGTCATCGGTGTGGCCTCGGGCCTCAGATCGCGTCTCGCTTTAAAGAAACCGCCACTTGTCGAGTTTTGATGCAGTATTGAAAAGAAAATCCCCGTGCTTCTGGAAGGCCGTGGGAACCGTCTCCTCCCTCCGGCCACACGCTCCTACTCTTGGTGCCCGGGCACCCGAGGACACGTTGCAGATGCCCGCGCGGAACCCTCGTCTCTGGCCCGCCACAGGGATTTTCGAGGTGTAGAGCCCTGTCTGCTGTTTTTCTCTCCAAATTGGTTTTATCTTGAAAACTAGAGTGATTTTTTATACAAAATAATTTATGTTAATATGCACGATCTGATTATTTTTGTGACTTTGAATTTATTTAAACATTTAAAAATTTCTAACATGTAAATATTCAAAAAAAACCTCGATGTCTTAGTTTTAACTCGTGCATGCAAATCCTCGTAGCTGTAACCCCACGTCCGCAGGAGCTCCTCGGGGCCGTCCCTCATGTTCAGGTATGTACGGGATCCCCGGGTGGGAATCATGGAGGCTGAGCGTGGGTGCAGCCAGCGCTGGGTTCAGTCCCTGGCGAGTGGCTTCGCTTCTCTGTGCCTCAGTCTCCCTGGGTGTCAGGCGAGACCAAGCAGCAGGGCTCCGGGGTGGGGCTTGTAAACCGTCTGCACTCTGGAGGGAGCTGGTGGCAACTTGCCTCTTGAGGCAAGACCAGCCTCAAGCAGCCCTCCACCGAGGAGAAGACCAGCTCAGGGTTACAGGAAAATCGTAGGAAGGTACAGGGCGTTGCCATGTACCCTCTCCCCCGCCACGCATGCACACGTGTGTGCACACATAGACGGGTGCCTTCACACACGCACGCGTGCACAGTCTCCTGTTGCTGACCTCCCAGCTGCTGCGTCTGTCACGATTCACAATATTGATGCCAATTAACCAAAGTCCACAGTGGACATCAGGGGTCACTCCCGGTGGTGTGTGTCCTGCGGGTTCGGACAAAGCGTGATGACGCGTGTCCACCACCACAGTGTCACGCGGAGTGGAGTCCCTGACCTAAACCCTCCCCACCCCTTCTGTTCATCCCTCCCCCGCCTCCAAACCCCGACAACTGCCCATCTCTGTCCCGTCTCCCTAGTTCTGCCTTTTCCGGAATGTCGCAGAGCCCGGGTCGCGGTGTGTGGCCCTCTCGGACCGGCTTCTCTCACCCACTGATGCACGTCGACGGTTCCTCTGTGACCGTTCACAGCTCGAGAGCTCGTTTCTTACTAACGTTGAGCAATGTTCCACTGTTGGGACGTCAGTCAGTTTGTCCCTCCACCTACCGAAGGGCGTGTCCGCGGCTTCCACGTTCTGGCACAAAGGAGCGAAGCCGCTAGAAACATCCGTGTACGGGTTTCTGTGTGGACGTAGGTCTTCTCTCCAAATTCCTACTTCAAATCACGAATGAGTTATCCCAGAATGATTTTTAAGGCAATCCCTCTTTGTCCCTTTGTTGGAAGGGCTTTTTGGGTCATAGGCTGTTGTTTTAAATTCATAATGTTCTCTTCTCTGAAGTCTTACTGCTCTTTGTGCAAACAGTTGGGTCAATTACGAGACTTCGTCTGCCCCCCACGGAGCTAGAGCTCCATCTCCATGGGGCTTTACTGGGGTGTCCCTAGGACGTGTTCTCACAGCCGACTGGCTAAACCCTTCTCTGTCCTTCTGTTTGAGAACATTGCTGTTGGTTAACCCTGCTCGTAAAGGCTCTGGTCTCCCGAACCCGGTGACAGAGACCCTTTCTCCCCGGTATCCGCAGGAGAAGGCAGGGCCCCACCCTGCTCTGACCCCGAGCTGCCAGGCGGGGGTTGGGCCCACGGCAGGCACCTGCATCCAACACACAGCTGGGTGCTCTGGCGGTGGCCTGGTGCGGGCGCAGGGACCGTCGTGGCCCGTAGCCCGTGGCCCGTCGGGATCTGGAAGCTCAGGGCCTCCTGGAGCCACAGGCACTTGCTCTCGCCACGCAGGAGTCCGGAGGCCTCGCTGACTGACCGGTCTCGCCGGGGCCTGGAGGGAACCCGGGCTCCCAGGCCCTGGCAGGACCTGCCCCCGAACGCGGGGGTCTGGGAGCAGCCCCTTGGGTTTGTAACTGTGAGGCGGAAGCATAATAGACATCCGGAGGCGCGCCTGCCTCACGCCCCCACAGCAGCGGCCCCCGCCCCGGACTCGGGATGCCCCTGGCGCATCTGTTCAGTTGTCCCCACTCCATGCCCATTCACAACCGCCGGGGCCTCCACTTCTGAGCGCCTGCCGCGTGTTGAGAGCTGAGTAAAGTGTGCCTGGCGGCTCCAGCTCCAGCGTCCGGCATGCCGCCCCCACCGAGGGGAACCCCAGCCCCTGTCTCTGCGGGGCTTGGAGACGGGCTGTGGGGGACAGGCCTTACGGCCCTGCCACTCTGCCCAGGGCCTCTGTAAGTGAACCTTTCCTTGCACGCTCCCACTGACAGGGAACTCACTGCTGCCCAAAGCTGACTCTTACCTGCTAGCCCCTGATCTAGACTGTACTCCTGGGACCCCACCAGCCCCCTCCTCAAACCAGGCAATGGGTCCCCCTGGGGGCTGGCCTGAGCCCATGTGCTCCCAGCTGAGCACACCTCTGAGCCAGTCCCCTCTGAGCTCCCCCTCAGCCTATCCTAGCGTTTGACCTCGCAGTCCTCCGGGGAGGGGCCTAACAAGACAGTTCTGACCCCAACGGGACTCCAGGGCCACGGAGAGCGGAAATCCTCCTCTTCCTGGCCCACAGTCGAATGTGACTGTGGAGGAGCAGGGGGTGGGTGGGCTGTCGGGAGCAGTCGGCCTTTCAAACCCCAGCTGGCTCTGTGGACCCCGGTCCCAGCCGGCTTGCAAGAGGCCTACCCTGGGCCTGCCAAGCATCCCGCCACGCCTTGCCCACCCCCTCTCCTGCCCGCCTGAGGAGCCCCTGCTGAAACTCACGTGCTCTTGGGCGGGGCGCGGCAGCCCACTGGGGGCGACTGAACCCCCACAGTAGTAAGTGGGCCGTGTGCCAGGATCCCATCTTCCTCAGACACACCCGGGTCTCCCCCGCCAGGCCCGAGCCCAGGGTTCCCGCCTGACAGGCTCCTTGAGGACCCGAACAGCCCACCCAGCTGAGTGCCTGGCTGTGTCTGCAGCCCTGGCCCTGGGGACCCCAGCCCAACCCTCACGTTTGGGGAAAACCAGCTGCTTCCTGTTTGTGTCAGTGATTCGCTTGTTTTCCTGCACAGCGGTTGAGGGTCGGAGCACCCAGTGAGCCCGGCGCTCCCCGTCTTTGTGGGGCCTGCTGTTCCGAGGAGAAACTTAATCACTTTGTTTTCTTGGTTTAGGTTTTGCTTTTTAATAAAAAAAAATGACCCTGCTCGGCTCCGGCCCCGCGGCCCTAAAAGGCGTCACTTTCAAACGCTCTGCAGCGCCAGCCAGGAGCTCCTGGGGGAGGGCGGTGGGGCCAGGGTGGCCAGTGCTCCCGGGCCCGGGGCTGGCGTTGCCCCTCGGGGAAGCTGGAGGGCGAGGCCGGGAGCAGCTGCCCCCTCTGTCTTCCTGCGTGGCCAGCAGGACCCGAAGCCACAGGTCAGCACTGGGAGCAGGGCCTTCAAATGCCGGTGGGCCCAGGGAGGGGAAGACCTCCAGGGTCCTCTGCTGGGGCAGGGGTGGCAGATCCGAGATGTTTCAAGGCCAGCCCCTCCCTCCATCTCCCCTCCATCCCTTCCTCCCCCGTCCCTCCTTCCCAAGCCCAGGAAAGGTGGGGGATGGACCCCTGGCACTCCCCCCCCTCTCCCCCCCTCCTCCAACACTCATCCCCCAGAGGCCTTGACCTCTGGGTCTGGGGCCTTGTGACCCTGCTGAGGGGTCTCCTCCTGGCTGGGGAGGAGGGGAGTGGCGGCACAGAGAGCACCCAGACACCTTCTTCTGCCTCCCACCCATGGACTGCGGACCCCCCCCCCCCCCCCCCCCCCGTCCAGTGGCTGGGGCTGAGAGAGGACACAGCAGCACGTGCAGACGGCTTGTCCAAAATGGGTTGGAGTCAGGGTCCAGAGGGCGGCCCGGCACCCTTGAAGCCTTCCTCACAGACACCCCCCGCATGCCCGGCTCCCAGCACGCAGGCATGGGCCCGCCCCAGGGTGAGGGAGAGGTGAGCCCATCTCTGGGACAGAAGCAGAGCGGGAGACGTCAGTGGAGAGGGGTCGGGAGGGAAGCAGATGATGGAGTTTTGCATGGGGTGGGCTTAGACAAACAGGGGAATGAGGAAGGAAGGGGGCCGAGCAGCCTTGGACCCTGGCCTCACGCAGGGCGCTGCCCAGGTCTCAGGAGCACTGCTCATCTCATCACTGTTCCGTCCCGCGTGTACCCCGCACAGACCCCATTCTCTCCCCACGCTGGACACTCAGTCAGGGACGAGAGCAGCAGGACCCCGTGCAGCGTGCAGTGGAACCCGGGGGCGGGGGGCAATAGCGAGAGGCAGGAGAGCAAGTGACCAGGACCCTGTGGTGGCTGGGCCACTGCTGGCCATTTACCTGAGCTGGTGAGGAGGTGAGGGCTGGTGAGGGCTGCCCAGGGCTACTTGGGCTGGGACCTGTCAGGAAAGAGCAGGTGGGACCTGCAGTGGGGCTTGGAGGGTAAAGGGCCCCGTGAGCTTGGGGGTGGAGGCCGGGTCTCCATGAAGTTCTGGGAGTTTATCTCAGAAGCGACTGCCGTGCACACGCGGCAGCACAGGACAGATCTCTGCGTGTGGCTGAGAGTGACGGAGTTCAAGAAAGCATTCCCAGCGGCCAACCCGCAGATAGCTTCTGGATGTTAAGAAGCCAGGGGTGGGTGTGTAGCTGAACACAAGGGAGCTGGAGATGATGGAAGTGTGAGGGCAGAGCCAAGAGGCTGGAGCGGGATGTGTCCATGCATCCGTGCTTTTGTCCTTCCATGACGCTGTCCATCTGTCTCTCCATCCATCCCTTCATCCACCCATCATCCCCTCATCCACCCATCATCCCTCCCACCCTCCCTCCATCCCTCCATCCATCATTCACCCACCCATCCCTCCCTCCGTCTCTCCCTCCATCCATCTATCCATCCTTCCCTCCCTCCCTCATCACCTTATCCATCATCCCCCATCCCTCTATCCGTCATTCACCCACCCATCCTTCCCTCCATCCTTCTTTCCCTCCTTCCCTCCATCCCTCCCCCATCCCTCCCCCCATCATCCGCCCATCCCCCCATCTCTCTAACTCAAACCAGATACCTTCACGGACTTCTAGGGAGGGCGTGCGCAGTGCCAGGCGTGCTGGGGGCAGAGGGGCTGCCTGGCAGCAATGCGGTGTCTCTGGGCAGTGGTGAGTAGGTGGCAGGGGCAAGGAGGGATGGCCCGAGGACTGTCCGGGACCCACTGAGGCCCAGGGAGCTCTGAGAAGGATGTGGCTTTTTCTCTGAGGCAGGGGCTGGTGGTGGGGCTGGCTTAGGTGCTGGACCTCTGGATGCTGAGCGAATAGGCTCGAAGTGTCCAGGTCCGAAGCTGGGAGAAGGGGGTGCCGAGGAGGTAGGTGGTGGCTGGACCTGAAGTGGGGCGATGGCAGAGCTGAGAACATCTGCTGGGAGACTGCAGGGACCCAGAGTGGCTCCCAGCTCTGTCCCAAGTGCCCGGGAGGATGGAGGGGGAGAGGCAACGGGTGCAGCCGGCTCTGCAGGGGACGGGTGGGGCTCAGACCTGACTTAGGTGTCTGGAACCCCCGGGACATCTGCGAAAGGGGGCTGTGGGTGGACACGCTGCTAAGGGCCCCCAGACAGCTGGGGCAGGGGTGGGACCCCGGCTGCTTTTGCTGCCGCTCCCAGGCCGGCTGTGGGCACCCCTTCCTCAGGGCAGCCGCCTGGTGTTGGGTGTGGGAGGGAACTCCCAGGGCCTCCCCAGCCCCGGTCAGTGGCCCTGTGTCCTGGTGGCCACACCAGCACTGCCCAGAGCAGAGGCAGGCGGGAGAGGCAGCCGGGAGAGGGGCAGGAAGAGGGGCTTCGAGTACGCAGCCCTTGGCGGGGCCTGGGGGGTGAAGTTCCAAGGTGCGCTTTGGGCCACAGGGTAAACCCGCTCAGATGTTTTCTGCATTACGGAGTGTGTGTGGGGGGAGGAAAATGCTCCACTTTCCACTTCAGGCACAAAGTAATTTGGTCATTCGTTTTCATTCCAATATCTGGAAAACAGCGGATTCTGGAAACCTAACACTTCCCTGGGCACAGAGCTCTGAGGAAAAGGGCACCCCACGGGGCTGGGGGTGGGGGCTCAGGCCGGGGGCAGGCCTTGTCCCTGCACCCCGGGCCCTTTGGGAGAGGGGCTGAGGCTGGGGCTTGGAGGAGAGACCCCACCCAGAAGCCAGCCCTGCCCACCGAGTGCAGCCAGGTTTCTATGGCACCCGCGAACCCGACACACGGGGTTCTGGAAACTTGGTGGGCTAATCCGGGCCCTAATCCTAGCAACGGGCTGGGCCTGCAGCCACATGACGGGCGGGGGGTGGGGGGGTTGCTGAGCAGGCACGGAGACCCTCCTGTGCGGGGCCTGGCCACGACAGTGCCCGGGCTCTCCGGGTCCCGGCACCAGGTGTAGCCCCCCGGGCAGTGAGGGCTGTCTTGCCCCCCATTCCGGGCACCCTCTGGGCGGCCCAGGGTCCCCGAGGCTGTCAGGGTCAGAGGGGATTAGCAGGGACAGGAGACCTCCGCCTGCTGGCAGTGGGGCTCCCTGCTGGGAGCCGGCAGAAACCCTGCGGCTACTGGGGCCAGCTCAGGGACCCTGGCGTGCGCACTCAGGACCTGGGCTCTGGGCCTGCCCAGTCACCGAAGCCTGGAAGAAGGACAGCTCTGGTGGCCTGGGCCATGGAGGCCCACCGCATGCGTGTGTGTGCGTGAGAGCATGCACTCGTGAGTGAGTGTGTGTGCACGAGCACGGGAGGGAAGATGCACAGAGGGGGCCCTCGGCCTCCAACTGCCCCGTGTGTCCGCCAGCGGTGCGTGTGGCTCGGCTATGTCCCCCCGCAGTGTGTGCTGGAAGGGTTCCTCTGCTGTGACCCCCCGTCTCTGGGACCCTCTCTGGGGCAGGAGGGCGGCGAAGGAGCTACGGCCCTCGGGCCCCTCGTTGCTGATCCCTGGGCCCACCTCACCTTCAGCCTCACCAGGTTGGGATGGCCTCCCTTGTCTGGGACTCCTTGGGGCAGGACCCTCTCTGCCGGGGCTCCGGCCCAAGAGATAGTTGGCAGGGTAATTCCACCCGGGGAGCCGTGCACGAGGCACTGCCGCGGTTTCCCCTCCCCACCCTCCATCTTCCCTGGCGTCTGGGTAGGACTGGCCTGAACTCACTCTGCCCCACCCGCCATTCTCTTCTGCCTGCTGGTGGTATGTGGGAGGAGACCAGTCCGGACTGGCCATGGGGGGGGGCGGGGCGGGGCGGGGGGGGGGGCACAAGAAGAGGATGGAGAGAAAGGGGGTGTTGGGCCTTCAAATTCGTGACTTGAAGAAGAAGGACTCAAATCAGGAACAAAGTAGGGTCCCGGAGGGTGTTTTGGGGAAGCACACATGTCCCTCTAGTCCCTTCAGGGAGCCTGGGGAGCGGCCAGGGCCAAGCCGGAGCCCAGGCCCAGGAAGACAGCAACTCTCCGAGCCATGCAGGGCCCTCCCGCCCCCCAGCCCGGCTCCGGGCATCCAGCGCGAGGGCCCTGCACCCATCAGAGGTGGAGACGGCTTGGGTGGAGCAGGGCAGAGAGGGCAAGGACCAGGCTGGGCCATTGTTCAGAAAAGGAGGAACTGACTTCAGCCCCGGGCAGGGTCCCCCCACCCCCGGCTTCCTGCTCCCTGGGCGGCCAGGGGGACTTGGTCCACCTTATTTGGGGATTGAGAAGCCACACCGCGTGTGTGGCCCTGGGAGTCCCCGTGCAGAACCACAGACGCGCAGGGGGCCCCTCTGCAGGCACTCGCCGTGACTCAGAGCTACGACCCGCGGACAAAGAAAGGCCCTTGAGGGTCCGTCCACCTTCCCAGGCACCCCCTAACCCCTCGTTCACCCACCTCCCTACTCAGATGTCCACACCTGCCCTCATGTCTGTCCTCAGCCATCTACCCATCTACCCCTCTCTCCAGTCACCCATCCATCCCTCCACCCTGCCCTCCACAGTACCCTCATCTGTCCCCTGTCCATCTGCCTGTCCATCCATCCACCCCGCCCTCTACCCACCCACTCACCCATCAACCCATCCCTCCAGCCAAACCCTCATCCACCCGTCTGTTCATCCCTCCATCCGTCCACATCACCCATCACGATTTGGTAATATCTTGGTCTGATAATTGGAAGTTCATTGCCAAAAAAACCTTCTTGAATAACTTCCTCAGCTAAGGAAAAAGTGCTGGTCCATTTTGGTGGCTTGTAGATTTTGAATCATCATGCCTGAGACTGGGGCCAGGACATGGGACTGTCCCATCAAGACCTTCCATTTTCCATGATGCAGATGACAGAACCACACATGGGCCACCAAGGAGGCTGGGGTCCCAGTGGGAAAGGGCCTCTCCTGGCTCCACATGACCTTGGAAATCAGCTCACTCCTCTGGTTTCAACCAGCTCCTCTGTACGTTGGGTTGCGGAGACTGTTGGGACAGTCAGTGGGGAGCAGGAATCTGCTGGCTTCAGCATTTTCAGAATGTCCTGAGTGTAAGCTGTGATGGCAACTTCATAGCTGCCCATGGATGTGGCTGATCAGGGGCCCCATGTCCCGGGTCCGTTCCTGGAAAGGAATCTTGCAGCCCTGGGCTCCGGCGGCCAGTGCTCCGGTCCCTGGAGCTCTCAGGACAGCCGTGGAGGGAGAAACAGCTTTGGGTGACGGTTGGGTGGCCACAAGTCCCAGCGTGACCTTAACGATCAAGAATCTGGGTTTGGACTATAAATTATACCATCGTGGTACCAAGAGCTCGTGCCATTTGAATGGAGTTTTGAAGGATGCATAGGAGTTTGCCACAGGGAAGCAGGAAGGGCATTCCATGCGGAGAGAACAGAGAGTAGTGGTACTTTGAGTCTGCAGAGTCGATAGGGCTGGGGCGGACGTGCTGATTACATCCGGGCCTGGAACAGTCGTAGTGTTGGCTGAAGGGAGTAGGGGTGGTGTGTGGAGCTCAGGGGTCTCCCAAGCAAGGCTGCAAGATTGAGCATGGCCAGGAGCCCACGGGGGCTGAGAGGTGGGCCAGGACGGGGTTCCTGGAGGAGGGGCGTGAGCGGGCTTGCTGGCCAGAAGCAGCCGGCTCTGTGGGTGGGGAGCAGGGAGGGGAGTGGGTCCCGGCCCAGAATGGCTGGCGAGAGAGGCTGAGGCTTCTGTGCGGGCAGGTGGGGAGTCCAGGAGGTCTGATCTGAGCACCACGCATCTCCTGCCAGGTGGTGTGTCTGCAGAGGCTCTCTTGGGTACGCAGTGTCTAGAAGCCTCCGGATCCTTCCCCCTGGGTCGGGGGGGCACCCTTTGCTCTAAGACTGGCCTGAGCCCCTCCTTCCTGCTGGGAGGCAGAGCTCTGGAAGCCCCTGGTCACTAGCTTTCATTTCATTACCTGTCTCCCCCAGCCTCTGCTTGGTTGGCCACAGGATCCAGAAGGACAGCTGACCTGCAGCCCAAGGCCAACTGCCCCCCAAAACCAAACTCCGGGGCTCAGCAGAGCCGTGGGGCTGGCAGCCGTCCCGAAGGCCATGACGTGGCCTGTAGGCCCAGGAGGGGTGCAGCTGGGAACTGGTGGTGCCACGTGACTCCCGGTTCCTCAGGCTGGGGGTGCTGGGGGATGAGCCTGGCCACTCCTCCCTCCCAGGGCAGGGCGGGCTTCCTGTCTGGCCCCGGGAAGTGACCTCCCGCCGCCCCCAGCAGACAGTGACGTCAGTGTCTGAGGTGACAAGGCTCGGGGCTGGCACCTGCCCCACACATTCGCCCAGTAATCCGTCCAAGCGGCACGGGAACAGAGGCCCCCTGGGCTTGGGGCAGGCCGGCCTAAGAGCAGGCTTCTGGCTGGGCTGAGAAAACACATTTGCAGATGCCTGGGGGTGGGGGCGCTGCCCTTAGCCCCCCTTGCTCTATGCCGGCACAGAGCTGTCGTCAGCGCACTGGACCCGGAGCCCAGCACCCAGGCGGTGCCCCGTAAACGTGTCGACGAGTAAATGGAGACTGACCAAACTTAGTGAGTCCTGGTTCATGGAAAAGCAGGACATTTTAGAGGTGGGGGTGGGTAAGCGGGGAGTCTGGGGTCCAGACCTCTCTGTGGAGGACAGGCCGTTGACATCTCGGGGCAGCATGGCCCTGGGAATGAACGCCCCAAGTGGGAGGCCAGGCTCTGTCCCACACTCTCTGTCGGGCCAGCATCGAGCAGGTCTTCCAGGCACGGCCAATGCCGTGGACGGTCTTGTGACCTGGACCCTCCTGCCCCGTCACCCTTCCCTGTGCTCCTGCACTGGCTGGGAGAGGGGCCATAGGCAAGCAGGCACCTGCTGGGACTGTACCCAAGCAGGCTGCCTGGCACCAGCCTCTGGCAAGAACGGCGTGCGCTGCCAGGCCTGGCGTTTTCCACAAGTGTGCTGGTGAGGGGCGTGGCCGGCAGGTGAGTGGGCGGAGGAGCGTGCCGGGGATGCGCCCAGCCCAGCCGCCTGGCACTGAAGGGCCCTTTGGCACCCAGAGGCCACGCCCCATGAGGGAGCCCTGTGCCAGCTGGCTGGCAGGGTAGCGTGGGGTGTTGAATGACATTCTGCAGGGAAAGCTGGAGGACCAAGTTTCAGGAGAACCACATCCCGATGCCCCCAGGCTGGGAGGGGGCAGGGGGAGAGCCCCAGGTAATGGGCATGGTGGCCAGTCAGTCAAGGACAGGTTCAGCTCAGAGGAAGGCGGGCCAGGCTCAGTGGAACTGCTTCCCAGAGTCTGGGGTGCTCAGAAAGAGTGGAGCTGGTCTGGCGTGTCAAGCACTGAACCCAGCAAGGACAGGGATGGAGGATGGGGGGGGTAGCAGATTGCAGCTCGGGGCTGGGTGGGGGCAGGGGTGGCAGCCCCCAGGAACAGAGGGGGAGCTGGAAGGGTGTGGGGAGCTCTGGGTTCAGGTAAAGCTTGTGAGCCCAGGGAGGGGAGGAGCCCGTGCCACCAGTGGGGCCTGGATGCCTGGCCGTGTCCACACGCCCTCTCACCCATCCCCACTCCAGTGCCCCCCCCTCCGGCAGGAGGTTCTGGCACCCCTCACTGACACCAGCTGTCCTAACTGAGCTTCCCTTGGTCCCTGCCCCAAGGATGCTCTGTCCAGAAAGAAGAGGCAGAGAGGGGTGAAGGCCCAGGCAAGCATAGCTGTGTCAGGAGAGGGCAGCTGGGGGCACAGAGGAGACACCCCTGTCTGTGCGGATGGGGAGCTTCCTGGGGGGACCCCGCTGGCACATGGGGTCCTGCCCAGTGTGAATGCTCATGTGTCCCAATGGAGGGGGGGACAGGAGGCCTAAAGGAGGTGGCCGTGAGGATGGGCAGGACCCTCCCCAGCTTGGTTGCTTGGTAGGGCACCCACTGTGGGAGGGCGGGGTCCCAGGCCCTCGCCTCTGCCCCAGTCTTTGGCACTGTGCCCAGAACTCCAGGCCGCACCTGGCTAGGGGCCCTGCCTCCACCCTCTGAGGCCCCCCGACCATGGTGTCCCCCCATAAGGGCGAGGGTCTCCTGACCCCCCGTGGTGGTCAGTGTGTCTGCGTGACATGGGGTTTCCCACTTTGGGCTTTGGGGGAGCCTCAGGCTGTTGGGGGCGGGGCTACTCTGCTGCCCTTTGCCCAGGGCCTGGGGTCCTGCCCGCTGAAGGCCAGCAAGGAAGCCGCCTCTGCTGGCCCCTCCCGCAACCAGGCTGGCCCCGAGGCCGAGGAGAGATCCCCTCTGGCTCCTGGTGGCACATCTTGGGTTCTGGTTTGGGTCCTAGGTTTTGGGAGGTGTGCACGGGAGGGTTGGGGACGTCCTAACGCCAGCCATCGCCAGCATGGTCTCGGACACTGTCCCCCTCTTGACCCCTTGGATCTGCTTGCCCGGGACACTCCTTGAACTCTAGAGACACGGGCTGGTCCTCAACCTTGGCCACCTGCTCCCTGGGCTCTCTTTTGTCCCCACTGTCCTCGGGGAGGTGTTTAGGTCTGGCCCCGATATGTCCACCGAGGGCCAGGCCCGCCCTCCCTCTGGTCCTGACATCCGACTGACGCTTGAGTAATGGCACACCCCGCGTGTGTCTGCTGAGGCCAACTGCTCTTCTAAACACTCTCGTCTGATAGTTTACTAATTCCCAGCGCGGTCCTTCCGCAGGGCCGGGGCATCCCCACTTCCCCGATGGGGAAGCCACCCGCCCAGGGCTGCCACAGTGGGGCCGGGCCTGACTCCTGCTCCTCCAGCCCCAAGGCTGTGTAGGAGGCAGGCGCACCGGGGGAGAAGGTGGCGTGTAAGCTGAGATGGGTAGGGGCAGACAGTGCCTTCCCTGGGAGGCAGGGGGCAGGGGATTCGGAGGTTGGGGGCCTCGTGCGGTGCAGAACCCCAGGGCAGAGGCAGCCGAGCCCTGAGCACGTGGCTGTGGGGGAGGCCCTGGCATGAGGACTGATGTGACTCTGGCCGAGCGTGGGGGGGGGGGGGGGCATTGGAAGGCTCTCAGCAGGAGAGGGTGGAGTTCCCGTTGGGGGTCTTGGAGGCTGCCAGGTGGAGGACTGATTGGAAGGTGGGGTGTGTCCCTGTGAGGGTCAGAGCCGCTCTGGGAGGGGGAGAAGCCACCTGAAGTCTGGGGACCTGGGCAAGGGTAGGGGGTTACTCCCAAGCCTGCCACGGAGCTTGGCATGGTGGGGGGCAGGCAGCCAGCGGGGCAGGCTGGGGCAAGGCCTGGGCGGTAGCAGGTCGTTCAGCAGGAATAAGTAAGTGAGGCCAGGAGCTCTGGCCGAGGACAAGCCCCTTTGGCCATCCCAGAGACCTAAGGGAATCCACGTGTGGCCCTGCTCAGGGTATGTGACGTGGGCGGGTCTCACGGGGCAGGTGTTCCCCAGGCGCATGCCTCCTTTCTTCACTTGCAAATGACTCTCTAAGGACCCAGATGTTTCATGGGCTGCCCGGGCTGGCCTGCACTCCATCTGGGTCCTGTGGCACGTGGAGGCAGTGGACAGGGCCACGGCCAGGGTCTGGGGCTTTGGAATGGTTTCTGGAGAGAGTGGCTGCTTTCTGAGCTGCGTGGGCAGAGTGGGGAGCAGTCAGGCTACCCGCAGGGTTGGGCCCAGCTGTGGGGCCAAGAAGAGCAGGGATCCACAAGGTCAAGGAGAGGAAAGGGGTGCCTGGCAGGGGCAGGTGCCATGGAACCGCCCGGCGCTGCTTGGCTGTGGCCTGGAGCTAGCCTCGGGCGGTAGCCTCAGACAAGAGCTCAGGTCCCCGGCCACTTGCATGGGCTCAGGCTGCTCAGGTCCACCTGATGGGGCTCCAGCTGGGGGAGGCCACGTGCCGAAGGCAGAGCTGTCTGGCCCACGCGTGCTACCGCCTGACCGCCAGACAGGCCCAGGGCCCTCGACAGCCGAGTCGACCCTGAGGGCTGATTCCTCCCCAGCCTCAAATGCAAACCAGCCCCACTTTCCTGAAGCCCTCCCGAGGCAGCACCGGGCATACTGGGGGGTGCGGGAAGGAGGCAGGAGGGCGAAGCCAAGGCTCCCGAGGGCCTGCAACTGGCTTCTGCCCTAGGTGCTGAGGTGAGCTGGAGCCCGAGACGGGACAGACAGCCCACCGCCAGCTGGGGAGGCCCCTCCGGCCGGGTGTCAAACCTAGGCTTAATCCCGTACTTGGAGGGCAAGATGGAGAACTTGGGGAGGGGGCGTGTGTCTCTTGGGAAAGTTGATGGCCCTGTGTACTCCAGAGACGCGTGAGTTCCCCCCCGAGTGTCCCCGAGCCTTCACTGCCTGGACCAGACACCTGCCTTTCTCTGCCCAGCCTTGAGCCTGGGGCGTGTGTGTCTTTCCTCCATGGCTGGCTGGGCGTGACTGCAGTGGGCAGGACCAAGGCCACCTGGATGGCCTGCCCTGTCCACCCGCAACCAGCAGCATCCTCTCCGTCCCTGTCTGGCTGGGAGCACAGCAGGGACCCCTCCCACCAGCTCCGTGCCAGGTCCTTCCTGTCGACCCCGCCACTACTTGGGGCCGCGGCGGACAAGACTTCACCACGCGCGGACACAGGGATAGGCCATGCACGTCCCCCACCCGCCGTATCTGCACCTGCACAAAGAGCCCAAGGGCTCCAACGCCCGCAGCGTGGGGAAGGCGCCGCTCAGGTGCCCACAGCAGGTCCGTGACGGCCGAGTGGACGGTGTGAATTGTGTCTGCCCTGGGGCTGGCAGCGTTGGGGGGGGGGGGAGGCGTCGGCCAGGAGCTGTGACACGGCCAGTACAGGGACCTGACAGGCGGAAGCAGGGGTCCATGGTGAAGGCCTCCTAGGGCCAGCTGCCAGCTCAGGTTGCCCCAGAAGTCCCCAGGGGCCTGGTGGCCGAGGATGAGGCAGGGAGGGATGGCGATCGGCTCCGCGCTTCAAGAAGCCGGTGCTGCTGGATGTGGGGGGTGGTCTCGGTTGCCTGGGAGGTGGTGGGGCGGGGGTGTGGCTGGAACTGGCAGGAGGCTGCATGCCTCTAGCTGCAGACCTTCCAGAGCGAACTGCCCCTCTGTGCCTCAGTGGCCCTATCTGCACAGTGGGCATCTCCCCGTTTGTCCTTCGCAGGGCTGCTAGGATTATGTGGAGCGCGGACCCCACAGGCACGGGAACGCTGGCCGAGGAGGCAGCTGGGAACTGGGCTGGGAGTCGGCACTCGGGAAAGGCCCGTGTGAAGGCCGGGATGGCGGGCATGCAGGCACCGGGGGACGGGCGGGGGCCGCGGAGGGGCCCAGTGCCAGGGCGGCGGGATAGAAGGCGAGGGCCGAGGTCTTGCTCTGAGCCGTCCCGGCAGCCCTGGCAGGTGGTGTGAGATTATCCCATTTTACAGACAGCAGCTGATGCTGGGCCCTCGCCAGAGGCCGAGGCCAGTGCTCTCGGACTCTCGGCAGGTAGCAGCCTCTGGGGGCAGAAGGGAGGCGGTGCTGCCCTTGGGCATCTCCCCTTCATCCGTGCCGCCCTCTGGCTCAGGCCCCCTTCGGGGCGTCCCTCGAGCCTCTGCCCCATCAAGACCCATGCCCCAGCTCCTGGTCCAGAGCCCGCCTGAGCCAGCCCAGGCTGCGGCAGGGGGCACCGTGGACGCCCGGTGCCACTCACCGCCCCGACCGGCCCCTCGCTACCGCGGCGGCCCCCTCCCCCCCCCGGGCTCCGTGCGGGCACATTCCTGAGCCCGCGGGTCAGTGGCCCCCCTCGGCGGGGCATTAATGAAGAAACAGTCTGGGGTTGTGTAACGGTGACAGCTCTGAGCAGGCGGGTGGCTCCGGCGGGCCCTGGCCCGGGAGTGTGGGGTGGGAGCAGGCCCTGCCCTTGGCCCCCCGCCGGACCCCCAGCTCGTGGGCCGTGACCGTCCCGCCTGCGCTGGCCCGGCAGAGCCTGAGCGGGCCTGGACTCAATTTGTCCCAAGTGAGTGTGTGTGTTTATTCTTCGTCACCGAAGCCCGTGCGCAGTGAATTAACTTCCTGATGTAGTAAACATTTCAGAAGGCCAAGCTCCTCTCCTTCCTGCGTCCGTGCCCGCAGAATTCCCCAGGCCCGCCCGTCTTGCGCCATGCCGAGCCGCTCCGCATCCTGGAGGTGCCACCAAACCTCTGTCGGCCCCAAACCTCCCCTCTGGCCCCGCTCCCTTTGCGCAGAGTGTCAGGGGGTCCCGGGGGCAGGAGGGCTCCCGGGGTGCCCTCAGAGCACGGAGCTCTCTGAGCTGGTTCTCAGGCCTGCAGGGCAGCCACTGTGGGGCTCTGGGAGCAGGAAGGCCTGACTCAGAGTACCGTCTTACATCTGTGTGTCCTCAGCCGAGGAACCGACCTCTCTGGGGGACGCCCCTGAGCAGCGAGGCGGGTGGGACCGACCAGTTAACTCTGGGCACCGTGGGGAGGGCTCCCGAGCGGAGCCGGGGCCTTCTCGGTGGTGCACATTTGGGGGCTGTAGCCAGAAAGGAGTATAGCCTGAGGGTGCCGCCCGGGGATGCAGACTCGGAGGGTGCGGCCTGGGGGTGCATGCTGCAGGGGGTACAGCCTGAGGGCGCGGACTCAGGGGGTACAGCCTGGGGGTGCAGCCTAGCTGGCTCTAAAGGTGGGCTCTGTGGCCAGTCCTTGGAGCTGCCTCATCCTCACTCAATGCTGAGAGGTCCTCCCTCAGGGTGGGGTGCCCACCTTCCCCTGGAGTGGCCCCAAGGGCCTCGGCTCTGCAGACCTCTGTGGGACACATCACGTGGCTATACGTGCTGCATTGCTGAGCTGGTCATCCTGTCCCACTGGACTCTGCAAAGGACCTTAGAAGGTGTGGGGGGAGGTGAAGGGGAAACTGAGGCACAGAGGACAAAGGGCTGCTGGCAGGGACGGTGGGGGGGGCTGGATCCGGCAGACTGACCCCACCCTGCGCTATTTCTACTTGGGAGCCAGGACTGGGGCAAGGGCTCCCTGCTGCAGCCTGTGTGCGTGTGCTTGGGTGTGTCCACATGCCTGCGTGTGTGCATATGTGCGTGCTCGTGTGTGTGTGTGCCTGCATGTGTCTGCATGCCTGCGTGTGTGCATATGTGCGTGCTCGTGTGTGCGTGTGCCTGCGTGTGTCCACATGCCTGCGTGTGTGCTCGTGTGTGTGCTGGCGTGTGCGTGTGCCTGCATGTGTCCACATGCCTGCGTGTGTGCTCGTGTGCGTGCTCGTGTGTGCGTGTGCCTGCGTGTGTCCACATGCCTGCGTGTGTGCTCGTGTGCGTGCTGGCGTGTGTGTGTGCCTGCATGTGTCCACATGCCTGCGTGTGTGCTCGTGTGCGTGCTCGTGTGTGCGTGTGCCTGCGTGTGTCCACATGCCTGCGTGTGTGCTCGTGTGCGTGCTCGTGTGTGCGTGTGCCTGCGTGTGTCTGCATGCCTGTGTGTGTGCTCGTGTGCGTGTGCCTGCGTGTGTCCACATGCCTGCGTGTGTGCTCGTGTGCGTGCTCGTGTGTGCGTGTGCCTGTGTGTGTCCACATGCCTGCGTGTGTGCTCGTGTGCGTGCTCTTGTGTGCGTGTGCCTGCGTGTGTCCACATGCCTGCGTGTGTGCTCGTGTGCGTGCTCGTGTGTGCGTGTGCCTGTGTGTGTCCACATGCCTGCGTGTGTGCTCGTGTGCGTGCTCGTGTGTGCATGTGCCTGTGTGTGTCCACATGCCTGCGTGTGTGCTCGTGTGCATGCTCATGTGTGCGTGTGCCTGCGTGTGTCCACATGCCTGCGTGTGCGCATGTGTGTGTGCTCGTGTGTGCGTATGCCTGCGTGTGTCCGCATGCCTGCGTGTGTGCTCGTGTGTGCGTGTGCCTGCATGTGTCCGCATGCCTGTGTGTGTGCTCGTGTGCGTGCTCGTGTGTGCATGTGCCTGCGTGTGTCCACATGCCTGCGTGT
This sequence comes from Ursus arctos, assembly GCF_023065955.2. Taxonomy (NCBI): domain Eukaryota; kingdom Metazoa; phylum Chordata; class Mammalia; order Carnivora; family Ursidae; genus Ursus; species Ursus arctos. The sequence continues at coordinate 46,953,467 of NW_026622908.1, forward strand.
GTGCTCGTGTGTGTGCTCGTGTGTGCGTGTGCCTGCGTGTGTCCACATGCCTGCGTGTGTGCTCGTATGCGTGCTCTTGTGTGCGTGTGCCTGCGTGTGTCCATATGCCTGCGTGTGTGCTCGTGTGCTTGCTCATGTGTGCGTGTGCCTGCGTGTGTCCACATGCCTGCGTGCGCGCATGTGTGTATGCTCGTGTGTGCGTGTGCCTGCGTGTGTCCGCATGCCTGCGTGTGTGCTCGTGTGTGCGTGTGCCTGCGTGTGTCCACATGCCTGTGTGTGTGCTCGTGTGCGTGCTCGTGTGTGCGTGTGCCTGCATGTGTCCGCATGCCTGCATGTGTGTGCTCATGTGTGCGTGTGCATGCACACATGTGCTTGTCATGCATACCCACGTGTGGGTACATGAGTGTAAGTGCAGTTTGCATGTGTGTGCACATATGTGCGTCTGTGTGTACACGTGTTTGGGTTTATGTGTCTGTGTGCAGTGTGTGTGCATACATGCTGTTGATGCGTGTCCATGTTTGCGTGCCTGAGTGTAAGTGCATGTTTGCATGCATGTGTCAGTGTGTGCACATGCACGTGTGTGCTGTGGTTGTGCGTGTGCACACGTGTGGGTACGTGGGCATTTCCCAGCTCTGTTTGCAGTACTGTGTGTTTTCTTATACATATTTGGCATTTTTTGCTGCTGAGTTGGGGGGCAGTGGTTTGGGGGGAGGCTGGGCAGTGGGGGAGGTATTGTTTATGCCAGTCGTCCACCCAGGCTACACATTCTTGTGGTTGTGTCTTTAGCTTGGTAAAAATTTGGGAAATTTCTAAATAAAACAAAACAAAGGAAAAACGTTTTCAAAAAGCTTTCAAAATTGGTGCTGCCACTTCCCCTGGTAACTGGCCCCGTGGGGCTGGGGAGATGCCCCTGAGTGGGCAGCAGCGGGAGGAAGAACTTTCTAACAATCAACAAGAGTCATGCTGTGAAGGGATGAGCTCCCCATCAGGAGAAAAATGCAAGCTGCTCTGAGACCCCAGCATCTCTGGCAGGAGCCCAAAGTTCAGAATTTGGAGGAGAGTCTTGAAGTGTCCTTGTGTGGTTGCCAGGCAGGGCGTCCTGGACCCCAGTCCCTCCGAGGCTGGGAGCAGCTGAGTCTGGGGCACTGCAGGGAGGTTGGCGGGAGGTCGGAGCCGCTGAGAGAGGAGACCAGGAGCTAGGAGCAGACAGTGCAGTGAGGTCCCCAGGGGCGGGTGTGCGCTTAGCAAGGACCGTGGCCAGAGGAGGGTCTTTGTGGACTGGGGAGGGACAAGGGGAGGTGTTGGGCATGGCCCTGTGGACATGACCCTGTGGACATGGGTCTGCCAACTGCTGGTACCACTTCCGTCCGGCGGGTCCGAGTCAGGGGGAGAGGGCAGCGGCGGGAGGCTGAGGCTGTCTTGAGGAGGGCGGTAGGGACGGCCACTCAGAACCAAGAAAAGCAGTAGCCACAGAGTTCTGCCCAGCAGCTGGGGACAGGCTCAGCACACAGAGGGGCACCCCCCGATCTGACAGCAAGCGGGGGCTACTAGCAGATGCTCGGGAGCGGGAGGGCTGGGGCGCAGAAGGCAGGGTTTGGGGCCTGCAGAGGGGATGGGGGGCAGCGGGAAGGCAGGACTCCAAAGGAAGGTGGGTGAGGTCAGGTGAGTTCTATTGTGGGGTACAGAGACCCACATAATTGTTGTGGGGCTCAGGTGAGGGGCTCCTGTGGGACCAGAAATCTTGGGCCGCTGGGGGCAAAAGGGGTGGTCAGGGAGGTTGGGGGTTTTCCAGGGGTGATGGCACCCACACTGGAGAACACTGGGGTCCAAGCTCCTGGGGACTCCCTGATCAGTGGGGTGCTCCTGGAGTCCCAGGATGGGCTGGTCAGGCAGGGTTAGGGACCATGAACCTTTGGGGACGTCTGTCCACTGAGGGACTTCAGGGAACAGGCGGGCTGCCTGGCTGTGTGGCCCACTTGCCCACAGAGCCACCATCCACGTCAGGCTCGCATGGGCACCTGAAGATCCGAACCCAGTTCCTGGACCCGGCCTGGCCCTTGGCCCACACCACAGCCTGGGTCAGTCCTTCTGTCCTCCTGCCTGGACATTCGGGGAAGTCTGCTGAGGCAATTGGGGGTCCTCCAGAGTTTCCATTTCACAGTCAGACCCCCTATTCTGTTTGCCAGTGGAGATTTTAGGTCGTGGTGGCTCCCAGTGTCCCTCCAGGATCAATGAGCAAGTGCTCGGTGAGACGTCCCGGGCAGACTGGCCTCCCTTCTCTGTGCCACCCAGCTAGGGTCCAGGCTGGCAGCTCAGAGGCTGGGATCCAAGGCCAGGCTCCGAGGGGCCACAGGATGCCCCCCGGCCGCATATCTGGGAGCTGCGTGGACCAAGAGCCACGAGTACACCACGGGCCCACGGCCAGCAGCGTCGGGCTGCCCTCGCTGCTCCAGACATGCAGGGCCTGGCCACGTTCGGTGGCCCCTCCCCATCCTGTGCACGCAGCCTGCACGTTCCCGTCTCTGCCCTTTGCAGGGACCGTGCCCCCTTCCCGCCGTGCGCCTGCCCTCTGGCCCACTTCACCTCTCCCCTTTGGCTGTGGACCAGCCCACGGGCTCTGTCATTTCAGCAGGGCAACTCCCATGCTGCGGTCCCCCAGGAGCTCCGAAGATGAGGTGCCGGGTCTCGCTGGTGAGTGGGACCCCAGTGAGTGCTTGTCGATCGCTGGTGCGAGGCCAGGCAGGCTCTGCGCTCTCCGTGGCTCCCCAGCACCCTAGGCTCTAGTCCAAACCCCCAGCCCCGGGCGCTCACGGCCGCTCCCCTCTGCTGTCCACACACCCCAGACTCCTGCCACCTGGGCCTCTGCTTGGCCCAGACCCTCCACCTGGAGTGCCTGGCTTCTTTCCTTCCTGGTGTCTCCCGCAAGCCTTCCATACCCAGCTCAAGTGTCAGCCCCTTTCCACCGCCCCCCCCCCCCACCTGCTGAACCTTCCCAGGGATGGGTTTTCCTGTCAACGACCTCACCGTGACAGGCTCCTCCCATGTGGCACAGAACGGGCTCCCAGCGGAGGCTGGGTAAGGGCCTGCACAGGTAAGGGCCCCGGGAAGGAGCTGGGAATAGGGCCATGGGAGGAGGGCCCAGGTGGGACGGTCTGTAACCAAACACTCCTCCCTCTTGCCTTGGAGGGGAGCAGCCTGGAGGCGGAGGAAGTGTCTTGAGCGGGCACTCGGCAGGGCATGAGCTGCTCCTGGCACCCTCCAAGACAGCCTCCTCCTGGGGGACCCAGGCAGGGAGCCCCACCTGCCCGACACCCCCGGGGAGACTCAGTGCGCACCTCCCAGCCGGCTCTGGGAGGAGCTGGGCACGACCCACATCCAGCAGCTACCCCTGCCTCCAGACTCCCCAGAAGGTTCCGTGGTTCATGCTTCTGTGGCTGTGGGCTCTGTGCTGGCTTGGTGCTGGAGTCCTCACAGATGTCCAAACACAGGACAGACTCGGTCCAGACCCCTAGGAGATCCGTGCAGGGGGTGAGGGCTGGAGCGTGCAGGGGAGCCCCCTGGGAGGGCTTGGGGACGGAGACGGGGTACATGGCTGGTTGAGGAGCACGTGAGAGACCAGGGGAAGTTGAAGGCGAGGCACCCCGAGCTGAGCCACCTGCTGGAAAGAGACAGTGTTGGGGGGCATCTAGGCCATCTCAGCCCACCTCCCCAGGAGCTCCCCAGGCAGGCTGTAGCCCTGCAGGCTGGTCTTCCGGGATGCCCAGGCTTCGTGGGGCTGGCTCTGGAAGCCCCAGCGTGCTCCATATCAGGCTGGAGGTCCAAGGTTGGGAGAGACCGGCAGAGGCCCCTGGATGCCCTCCATCCCCACCCGGCCTGCCTGCCCTGGTCCCAGTGTCCTGTGAAGTCTCCATGGGTGAGAACTGTGCCTGGCGACCCTGGCCGTCTGGTCAGCTGCTCTCCCAGCCACACAGCGGTTGGCCCGTCACCCTGAGTCCTGAGGATGAGCGAGCGAGCGTGCTGGTGGCACAGCGGGAGAGGTGTAGGGCCAGCCCGTTACGGACTTGCCTGAGGGCTGGTCCGGGTCACGAGCCAGACCCACAGCGCCCTAGGTCCGTGGGGTCCGAGAGCCCCATTGCCTTCCTCCTTGGCCAGGATGAGGCCACGCTGGCAGGTGGCTCAGGCCGCTGACGCTCTGGGAACGCCCAAGGATGCCCCAGATTATCGCCCAGCCCCTTTGCCCTCCCGCTAGCCACTCCGTCCCCCTGGCTGCAGAGGCTCTCCCACCGGGGGTCTGGTGGGCACCTGCCTGAGAGTCGCAGTTAGGTCTCCATGCTCTCTGGGCCCCCTCTGTGGGACCCTGCAGACACCCAGACCTCTGCCTCATCCGCCAGGGCCGAGCTGGGGCAGTGCTGGTCTCAAGTCCACCCACTGGCTCTGGGGTGGCCAGGCCCTGAAGGAGGGGCCGTGGGGTGCGCTCTGCGATGTAGGGCTCAGGCCAGCCGGGGCCTGGCAGGGTCCCGGCAGAGCAGCAGCCGCTCCAGGCTCTGAGGCCAGAGACACTAGGGCCCTGAGCTGCCTGTCGGCCCTAGAAAACCAGACCCGGGGTGTGCGTGTGTGTGCACGCACATGGGCTCACTGTGTGTCTGCGTGCGGAGGGAGGGGTTATCAGTCAGGACGTCGGAGGACTCAGGCAGAGGGACTCGGGCAGCAAGCAGGCTCGTGCAGGGGGGCGGGCCCCTGAGGAAGTGGCAGCAGACCGGCTTTCGCAGGTGACATGCGAAGCCTCGTTAATGCAGCAGTGAGATGAGAGGGTCGCCGGACAGGATGAGGACAATCCCTGGACCAGGAGAACCACACGCACACATGCCCGCCGGTCATAGGCACCGAAGCAGAGACCCGAGGGACCGAGCATCCTTGGGATAGCGCCCCTGGACTGGCCGGGACCTCGAGGCTCCTTAGCAAGCAGGGGAGCACATAGGTGGACACTGAGTGCTGGCTGCATCATGCCCCCACATTTTCCTCCCTAATTGAGTTATCTTCGGCTCAGCTGGTAGCCTCAGGGCCTTCACACTGACTTTGTGAGCTCGATAGGGCTCTGTTTCCAGGTGACCCCAAGCAGTGGCATCTGGGGGAGCTGGGGCAGAGGCGTGGGGAGGGCGGCTGCTGGCTGCCAGGACCCAGTCACCAATGTCCTAGCAGCACGGAGGCCTGAGGCCCAGCACGCACACACTGGCTCTCTCATGGGGAGAGGGGCATGCTCGGGACCCCGCAGTCAGAATTCCTGCTTGGATTCGAGTCCCAGATGTGGGGGCCTGACCAACACAGCTGGGAAAATGGGGGTCATCATCGTGCCTGGCTCCAAAGGTGACAGAGACCCCAGCAGAGGCAGGCAGGACGCGGCCCAGCTCCGTGGTCTCCCTCGACCACCCTGGCCACCCTCACGCCCTTCATCGTGAAGGTCACAGTGGTCCTGGCCCCACCCCAGCCTGGACGCCTGCGCCCTGCCGTCAACTCAGGGCCTGCTTTTTCCGCTCTGGCCAGTGTAGCTGCCCTCTGTCCCCTAGGCTAACTGTCCTCTAGCTGTCCATGCCGTGGGCTCCCGGCCTGGGATGTGGTCTGGGAAGTGGCCGGCGGACGTCCAGGTCACTGTCCTGCTGACAGCTCTGGGAGTTCGGGGTGTGGTACCTCAGCCCCTGGCCCCAGTTCATCCAGCCTGCCCGGCCCTGAGCTGAGAAGTCCGAAACTCACAGCAGTGGTGCGGGCCAGGCAGGAGGGGCTGACCCCCCACCCCCACCCCCACCCCCACCCCAGTCTCTCTCCAGGCTCTTGCCAGGCCAGGTCGCCTGCTTGGGCCGGGTGTGCTGGTCCCGGCTGGAGGGCTCTGGGGAGGGTGGCCAGGTGGAGCCTGGAAAGATACCGAGCTCGGGGGACCCGGCACCTGGATGTCCCCAGGTCAGGGACGTGTTGGCACCACTGCGTTTTCGCTGCCCGGTGCACATCTCCCATGCAGGCGCCCTCTGCAGCCCTTCCTCCGAGCTGGGGCGGAGGGTCCTGGGGTCTGGCACAGCGCTCCTTCTGTCCCCTGCAGGGCCCGCCAGGGAGCGCGGGACTAACCTCGGCCTGCCCCTGTTCTCTTCCGACCTTCGGCCTGGGCTTGGGCGCAGAGCAGGTGCGGATACGTACCACGGGGATGACAGTCTGTTGTCTCGGCCACGAGCTTCCACTACTCTGAAAATGGCTCTCTTAAGAACGCGATCTGGCCGTACCTGGTCACACTAAAGATTTTTTAAAAATTTATTTGAGAGAGCGCACAAGCAGGGGGAGCAGCAGAGAGAGAGGGAGAAGCCGACTCCCCGACGAGCAGGAAGCCCAATGTGGGGCTCCATCCCAGGACCCCGGGATCGTGACCTGAGCCGAAGGCAGACGCTTCACCGACTGAGCCACCCAGGCGGCCCGTACGTAGTCCTGTGAAAACACAGCTTTCCTGGGGCCCGCCTTAGCGGTCCAGCACCCAGCAAAGACAGCACAGCACCAGTGGGTGGGGGCTGAGGGCCGGGAGCTGGTGGGCTGGTGCAAGGAGCACGGATGTTTCTGGCCCACCTCTGCCTGCGTGCACGCTCGCTGCCCGAGAGAGGCCCAGGACGGGGTCACGGGGTGCAGGAAATCATGAACTCAAGACCCCGTGTTCTGTTAACAGAAGGAAACTCGGAACATTCAGGTGCTGGGATGAGACACGGAAGAGCAAGAGGGAAGCTCTCACATGGACGTGACTCTTTTCCTGTGTTGTCCGGACTGTAATTCAAAGTAAAGCTGCCAGTATTCTTTTTAAAAAAAAATCATTCTGGGGCGCCTGGGTGGTTCAGTCGGTGAAGCGTCTGCCTTCGGCTCAGGGCATGATCCTGGGGTCCTGGGATCGAGCCCCACATCGGGCTCCCTGCTCAGCGGGGGTCTGCTTCTCCCTCTGCCCCCCCACCCCTGCTCAAGCTCTCTCTCTCGCTCGCTCGCTTGCTCTCTCTCTCAAATAATAAAATTTAAAAAAAAAATCCTTTTGATGTGCTCCAAAATAGTGCGGGGCTGGGGTGGGGAGTCATGGGACCAGCGTGTCCAGCGTCAGAGGAATTCATTGTTCTAGTATTCATTGGTTAATGTTTTAAAACTTTCCACCAAAAATTTTGGGGAAAAACCCCAATATTCAGATAACTCTCTAGGGACTGAAAAATGTATGTTTGGGTATCGACCAGCCTGGGGGAGTGGGGGGGTGTGCAGGACGCCCGCCTGGTGACAGGGACGGGGGACGTCCTCCCTGAGCACAGGGGCGTCTGTGAATCCTTCTCTGTGGCCCCCCGACCCATAGGGAGCTGTATGCTGCGTGGGTTCCGGGGCACCCGCCCGAGGTCCCGCCTGGGAGGAGGACGCTGGGGCAGGCCCTGACCACTGCGGACAAGCAAACCATCTTGGTCCTGGCAGCCCCAGCCAGACGGCATTTCCCCAGCGGGCCGGGAAACTGATTAGATCTTGCCTGGCCTAAAATTAGTCTTAATTCAATTTCTCCCCCCAAATAACTGAGCCGTTTGTCCCCAGAGAGCAGGACTCCTGGGCGGCATCCGGACCAGGACTGCCGCTCAGCCCTCGGGGCACGCAGGCCATCACAAGAGATCCAGACACGCTTTTCTGAATTAAATGCCCTCTGTTGTCAGCAAAGGACCTTCGATGGCCATGAGGAGAGAAGTGGCCCAGCCCGAGGGCCATGCTCAATGACCACCCCCTCCAGACCCCGAGCGGGCAGGGACAGAGCTGGGAGCAGGTGGATATCCTCTCCCTGATCCACAGGCTCTCCCTGACTCCCAGGCCACCCTGCAGAGCCTGGGGCACCACCCCAACCCTGCCAAGGCCCCCGGTGTGGGAAGGATCTTTTCCTCTCAAGGTTGGGGCAACCCCCAAGTGGCCAAGGGAGGGAGGCTCCTGTCCTGGGCCTTCAGGCCACGGTGGAGAGGGGGCTACTTTGCTGGCAGTGGGAGAGTCTGGACCACGCAGCACTGGGCCTCGGGGAGAAGGTCGCTCCTGGTGATGGGAGGGCCCCTGCAGGGGGAGTGGGGCTGACAGGGGTCCCTGCTCCTTCTCATTGCCGTCTGCCCAAGGAGGGGGTCCTGCAGCTCTCACTTCTCTGCCATCGCCCTGGCTGGCCTGTGTCCGAGCCCCCAGGATGAACGGTCCCTACAGACAGCCGGCTGTGGCTGGGTGTGCAGAAAGCTTAGGGGTGCCAGCCCACTATGAGCCATGGTCCTGCTCCCCAGAACAGGCAGAGCCTCTAGGCCCTTCTACTGGGCCCTGCAGCTGGGGGGCCGCCAGGAGACCTCCTCCTTTGCAGCCCCTGGAACCTTCTGGGCAAGGGAAGGACACAGCCCTTGGCACCCCACACAGATTCCACAAAGCCCGCGACAGGCTGGGGTGCCTTCAACCCCTACCACACGCCGGCGTGAATGTCGGCTGTTCCTGCTGGGCGCGGCCTTTGGCCATGGGAGGGATCTGACGGACAGCCAGCAGCCTGGGGGCCACTTGCCCAAGGCCCCCTCCCACAGCATATGCAGTTTTGTCCCCCTCTTCCCAAACCCCTGCTGCCCTGAAACACTGACCGAGCCCACAGATGGGGGTCTGGCCTGGAGGGAGGGGTAGCAACAGGGTGGGGGCAGCAACAGGGTGGGGGCACCCCAGGGAATACCCCTGCCAGCTCCCGAGTGTCCCATGGAGCAGGCCCCTCTCTCTCCTCTGCCTTCTCAGCTCCCAACCCTGGGGATGGAGATCAAGGCCTATGTGTGGTGACCTGATGGCCGGGGCCCCGGGCAGGGGGAACACAACGCCCCGGGACTGGGACCCAGGAGGACGGGGTTCAACAGGGGGTGCCGACGGCTGTGGGGGAAGAGAAGGCAGATGGCTTTCTGGGCCCAGTGTTGTCATAAGCTGTTCCAGGAGCCTGGTCCCGGCCCCCACCTCCCCTGCCCCCTGCTCTTCAGCCGACAGCCAGCCGGTGCGGGATCAGGCGAGCAGATTAACCCAAGGCATTCCGACACCCCAGGGAGAAATATTCAGAAAGAAAGCCCAAACCTTCCAAGGGGTTTTTGCTTTGGGAGGGACATTCAACCACACTTCCAATGAGCTGGAGTCTGGTGCCCTCAGGCCTGGGGGCTCCCACATCTCGTGCCTTGTGGCTGCAGATGGCCGTGGAGCCCAGGGAGAGCCGGTAGTCAATCAACAGACACCAGCTGAGCACTGTGGGCACTCGGCAAGCCCTTTCGGGGTGGGAGTGTGGCCGGATTTCAGCGGCAGCGGTCCCCCGGAGTCGGCAGCCGAGGAGCCACACAGGTCCCGGGCTCCCAGGACCTCGCACATTCCTTCCCCAGCACCCTCGAAGCTGTCCCCACAGCACTTCTGACTGCTCGCTGCTTGATCGCTCCCAGCCACTGGGAGCTTACTACTTTTGCTCTCAGCACATTCCTGCATTGAGAAGCTGTAGCTCCTGGCCAGTCCTTCTGTCCGTGGAGCTGAAATCTGCTGCTCGTCGTGCCTGCCCAGCCCCCTCCTCTCCGGGATCCCCATCCAGACAATTCTGCTGCCTCACCTTTTCCTGCCCCCCACCCTGGAATGGCTGGGTATGCCTGGCCCCTCAGGCACGGCCCCAACCCCAGACTCCAGCTGTAGGACAGGCCGGTGGAGACTGGAGTGCTGGGCCTCCCTGTGCCCCAGGGAGTGACCAGAGTCCCTGTGGGATGGTCCTTGTGTTGACCCCTCCGGGGGCCTCTTAGGCTCCCTCCCCTCCCCTGCCCTTGGGGCTGCTCTTGCCCTGGGCTTGGAATTGGTGGCTGGAGATTGGTGAGGCCCTGTCAGTGGGACCTGGGAGGACTGATGGGAGGGACTGGCCCCTTGGCCTCCCCCATGTCACCCCTTCCCAGAGCCTTGCCTAAGGGAGTAAGGACAGGTGGCTGTCCTGTGCACTGGCCAAGGACATGGAGGACACAAGCTGCAGAGTGAGGCCCCAGGGTGGACCAGTGGCCTGGCTGTGGCCACCTGGGGCTCAGCATCCCGCCATGCCCCACAGGGTTCTAGGACTACCCGCTAACAGAGGGCTCCTGGTCAGGTGCCCTGGCCCACCTCGGGGGCTGTGGACGAGCGTCTGCCCAGCCCCTGCTGACGGACCACGGCGGGCAAAAATCCGGGCCAGATGTGAGGTGCGGGTTTGAGGGTCTGAGAGGCCTCCAGCCACCTTGCATCCCTCCGTGGGGGTTGGCCGCCAGCCACAGTCAATGCGGCGTCTCCCAAAGAAAACACACAGACGCACAACTGCGCGGGCAGCTCGCAGACGCACACCCTTGCATCTCAGGTCTGGAGCAGGACAATATTCGCTCTGAACCCAAACCCTGAGACCCCGCTGGCTGCAGCCCCTGCTGCCACGTGTGGGGCAGGACGGTGTGCTCTCCAGAGACACCCCTCCTTCCCCTTCGCGCACGCAGGCAAGCCCGGGGAGCCCGCCCCGGACCCTCCGTGTGCACAGGGCACGGACAGGACCCTGGACCCAGAAGGCCTTGAACATGAGATGGAAGCTGGTCTGTCTGGGGCCCCGGGAGACCCCCAGACCTGTGGCCATCTGGTGCACAAAAAGGAGGCAATGGCTCTGTTGTGGAAGGTTCCAGCCCTGCTACAGTGCCTGCTGTCCCGCAGGAGAGCACCCACCAGAGAGGAGATGCGTTTGGCTGCCAGCAGCCCCCTACCTCACGGGGATCCGGGCGGGGATTTTCTGTGCATCAGGCTTGCCGTGCATTCCTCCTGCTTGGAGCCACACCGCTCCAGCCCCTGCTGGGTCTGACCTCAGAGGGCCTCCCCCGGCCTGAAGCAAAGGAAGGTTCTGGGTCCTTGTAGGGGTCAGAGAGCCCTGGGGGAGGCTGGCTGACTCCAGCTGCTCAGATATCAAAGACCCTGCAGCTGCCCCAGGGCCACCTCTGCAGTCCAGTCTGAGAGCCCCTGTTCTCCGGCGGGGCCAGGAGGGACAGGAAGGCCCGAGTCCGCTGAGCCCACATGCCACCCTTAGAAAGGACACTCCAGTGGGTCAGCGTGTGTCTCAACGCAGCGTCCAGTTTTCTGGGCAGACAGAGTCCAGGGGCCCAGAGGAATGTGCTGTGCTCGAGGGGCCTTGTCCCTTCTTCAAGGGGGAGCGTCCTCGCAGAGGGACATGCTCACCCCTGGGGGCCTCGACAGCCCTGGGTTCTGCCTGACTAGGAGGCAGCCCAGGGCTGTCCCGGACTTCTCGCAGGAGGGCTGCTGAGCCCAGGTGGGTCCCCCCTGCACTGCGGGGCGAGGGCGAGGCCCCCACAGCGCGTCTGTGAGGCCGGTGGGCTGGGAGGGCTCAGCCTGAGCAGGGGTGCCGCACAAAGCACTCAGATGGGGAAACTGGCAGCAGGGGCGTGGTCAGGCCCACAGTGACAGGCAGAGTCTGGGCAGCCCAGGAAGGAGCCGGTGCTCGGGGGGACTTGGGCAGTGCTTGTGGAAGACCCTACCCACACCTTCCACTCTCGTCACTAGCAGAAACGGGGAGGGGAAGCCAGCCCGACAGCACACAGACCCGCTCGTCCATCTGTCCGTCCGCCCGTCCGTCCATCCACCCATCCATCCATCTGTCCTTCTGTCAGTCTGTCCGTCCATCTGTCCATCTGTCCATCCATCCATCTGTCCATCTTCCATCCATTCATCCATCCGTCCATCCACCCGTCCATCTGTCCATCCTTCCATCCGTCCACCCATCCGCCCGTCCATCTGTCCATCCATCCGTCAGTCCGTCCGTCCACCCGTCAGTCCGTCCGTCCATCTGTCCATCTATCCGTCCTTCCGCCCGTCCTTCCATCCATCCCCTCATGGATCCACGCCCTCACCAGTTACCCGGCCTCAGCAGGTGCCAGACACTGTACCAGATGCTGAGATAGGGCCATGACCAGCACAGAACCCACGGGCCTGGAGCTGGCGCTCCAGAACAGGACCCGGGGATTCCCACCCGCCCTCGCGGTGCTTGGATTGTGCTTTGGGGATGGGCTTCCCCCGCCTCCAGGGATGGCAGCTCTGCCCCCAGCTGCACCCAATGAGCAGGGAGGGGAGCCCCCAGAGTGGTGGGCTGGCATCGACATGGGGCTCTGTGCAGGGCCTCGCTGGCCCGCTGGGCCTCTGGCTTCTCAGGGCGCTGTTGAGGATGAAGCCCTGGGCTGCCCCCAGCCACCCTCTGCCTCCTCCCCCCGTCCCCCCGGCCCTCGGACCATGTGGCCCAGCCCCACCTGGCAGAGGGGACAGGCAGCCGAGCCGGGCGTCTGGCCCCTGCCCCGTGGTCCTGCTCCGTCTTGGGCCGGGGGAGGGCCAGGGTGACCTCTGGGGGCCCCAGGCGCGGGCTCCAGTCTCCCCAGGGCAGGCATGCACAGGAAAAAGGAGACAGGCTCAGGATGAATGGAGCGGATCAAAGGGACAGATAAGGCCACACGGAGCAGGATCTGGAAGCGTTTAGTACCTGGAGGAGGAGTGGCTTCGGCTCTGGGGAGCTCTGTCATCAGGCCCTCTGTGGAGCGCCTCAGCCTCCGGCCACCACTGGCACACAGAGGCCATGCCGAGGTCGGGCCAGCGGTCTGCAGGGTGTGGGGCTCGGGGCCCAATGTCCAGCTCCCTGGCAAATCAAACTCCCCCAGGCCCCAAGGAAGCCCCCTCCCCCTCAGCCTCAGTTCCCCAACTGTGTGAAGGGGAGTGTGAGGTTGGACAAGGCCGGCCTGGGTGAGCGTGAGTGTGACTGTGGGTGTGGGTGTGGACATGTTGGGGGCATGGGTGGGGGACAGCTTCACCAGCCTCCCTGGCTCAGTCCCCTGGGTACCTCCGGGCACTGCTGTGGTCCTTGTCCCCTGTGTCCCCCTCTCCTGCAGGTGTCCACTCCTACTCCCAGGCCTCCCCTGGGCGACAGACACCCCTGTGCTCCCTCTCAGTGTACAAACCACTGCCACTTCCCTCCCCCGGGCCCCTCCATGCGTCTCCCGGGACAGAGGGGACATGGGGACACTCTTCACCCCCCATTCTCCCTGGGGCCCAGTGTCAAATCCCCCTCGGATCCCAGGAGCCCCTGTCCAGTGCATCTCCTCTTCGATGGAAGCCCTGGCTCTACTACCAGCTGGCCGCTCCTCCATCCTGCCTCCCCCCACCCCGGCCTCCCCCACCGTCAAACCGTCAGGAAGCACTTCTTGACCGCATCCTCTCGCTGGCTCCAGTGCCCCCCCCCCCCCCCGCAGCCTGGACCACGGCGCAGGCTCCTGGCAGCCCCCAGCACCGTCCCTGCCACTGTCCACCACCTGTCCTCTCCAGGCTGGGCTACCACATGCTTCTGACCCATCACCCAGCCCCCTTGCAGGGTCTGCAGGGCCCTGTGGGACCCCACACCCTGGCGACCCCTCAAAGCTCCGTGCTCAGCACAGACCTGCCCCAAAGCAACCATACTCCTGCCCCCTTTGCATCTGGCAACCTCCTCCCGGTTGCTCAGCTACCCCTGAAACAGTGGCCCCCTTGGGAGAGCCTCCTCTCTGTCCCCCACCCCGGGAGGCCTCTCCTTCCCCAGCCCCTGCCTATAAACACTGGGGTCACACAGAGCTCCGTCCCTCCCCCGCACTCCTGCCTGAAGTAATCACATCAGGATCCCCGAATTACTCATGGTTCAAACAGTGGGGACCCCATGGAGATTTGCAGGTCTGACCACCCCTCTGAGCCTGGGGCTTTCTGTCTGGCGCCTCCGGACAGCTCCCCTTGGAAATCTCAAAGATCAACCCACTCAGAGGCAAACTTCTGCTCATGCACCATCCTGACTGCTGGATCTCCAGGAGCTCACAGCGTCCGCGCCCTGGCCTGGGGAGGGGGCTGGACGTCACCCTAGCACCCAAGCATGGGGTGGCCTCACCCTCACCTCCTGTCCCACCTGCCTGTCTCCGTGGCCAGCGCCCTCTTCAGGGGCACCATCATCTTTCCCTACAATGATCCAGCTGCCTCCCAGTCGGCGTCCACTAGCCCCTTCTTCCCAGACCCACACCTTCCTTGTAGCCCGGAAATTCCTGCCCAGAGAGGGCCCTGCCAGCACCTCCTGGGGGAATACATTTACACTTGGGGTGATGGAAGCCCAGGAGAGGTTTCTGCCTGTTACTGTGCCATCAGATTTCCCTGGAGGCAGGGTCTGGGTGTGTGGTGGAGGTCCCAGCAGGCTGGCAGCTAAAGGGTGTTGGGCCCTCGTGGGCCCTGAAAACCCTGGCCACCCAGGTCTCACCATCTCCTCCCTGTGGCTTTGTGCGGTAAGCTGTCACGTCCTCTCCAACTTCTCTACACCTGTCACCCAATCCAGCTGTCTCCCCCTTTTCCTTCTCTTTCTGGAACATTCTCCCTAACACCCTCTCATGGGTCTCCATGGGCTTGACAGCCGAAGCCCATGGTGTGTCCCAGTCTGTCTCTCACTGTCTGTTTTCTCCAAACCCCAAACCCTGTGTCTTCTGTATTTGGACCTTGGTCCTCTTCCCGTCCTCCCTGGGTGGACATCACCCACCCTCAGATCCCTGGGCCTCTCGGATGGTCTGGTCCATCCAATCCCTGACCCTGAACACAGCACAGCACCAAAGGATGTCCCTTGGAACAGTCCCCAAGCACCTCAAATTCCATCCATCAGAACGAGACAGGGGGATGGTGCTTCAGAGGGTAGCCCAGCAGTGAGTGGGGAGGGGCCTGGGTCCCCGAGTCACCACGGGAAGGACCGCTGTGGACACTCACCCTGAGCAGTTCTGTGAGCTGGGCATGAAGTCTGGTACTGCGTAACCAGCAACTGGCTACCCCAGCTGACTCCTGCCTCCCAGGGCTGGCGCCTGACGTCCCGGTGGGGTGCTGGCGTGGATGCTGAGGGCCCCAGTGGGCCAGGGTGCGCTGAGCCATGGGCACTCCATCTGGTGTGGGAACGGTGGCAGCTGTCGGGCTGGGAGGCCCTCACGTTGACACCCGTACCCATTAGTAATATTTGGGGGTGGGAGGCCATCAAGTAGTCACCCGTATGCATTAATAATATTTGTTCTTTCTCAGGTGACTTTTTCTTATGTTTTATAAAAAGACAGATTTCTTTTTTCAGATTATACAAAGAATGCAGCTTTGGGGAATGAACCCTGGAAGGTGGAGAAGGGAGTTACAGGAAGAACGAAGGTCCTTCTGCATCGTATAACCTTGAGAGGCCCTGTATCTCCTTCCAGTCTCTTCTCCATGGGCAGGGATGGCTCACTCAGAGCCATGCTCCCAACATTCGAAATGTCAGAGTGCAGAAGTTGGCATGGTGACATAAAGGTAATGGAATTCCTTGGTTGTAACTAAGTTTCTCCATGAAAAGAAATGGAAGGACCCTGAAGATATGGGCGCCATTAATAAACACTTGAAAACTGAATGGGAGAAGCTGTCTCTTGCAGCTGATAAAGAAGTCTCTATCCAGGCAGTGGGCGAACAGATCCAGTAAGAGAAGTTCCCCACTACGACCTTTGGCTGTGAGGCCTGGTTGGGGGGATGGCTGGATCTTTCAGAGCCTGCAAACATGGTCGCCCCTCCATGAGGAGCCACGTCCTTTCCCAGCTTCCAGACCAAAAAGAAGCAGAAGTCACAGCATAACCCAGCCAGGTACACGCAGAGCCTCACAAAGGAGGAGCGGAACAGAGAGACACAAGTTCCAGATATCAGAAACGGGAGAGGTGACATCACTACACATTCTACCGTCAGTGCACAGATAACGAGGCCATATGCTAAACAACTGTGAGCCAGCAGCTCCAATAATTTAGACGAAACGGACAGATAGTGGGACAAACAAGCAGGGGCTGAAATAGAAAATAACATTTACAGCAGCATCAAAAATAGGAAAAACTTAGGGACAAATCCCACAAAAGATGTAAGAGACCTACTCGCTGAAAACTGCAAAATATTTCCAAGAGGCATGAAAAATTTGAGTAGGCGGAGAGACACCTTTCTCACGGGTTGGAAGACCCAGTGACGTTGAGATGTCAGCTTTCCTCAAGGCAGCCCCAACCCTGTGCCCCCATCTCCAGCTCAGAAAAGGACGAGCTGATTTTAAGGATCGTGTGGAAATGTGAAGGCTCTAGAAAAGTCAAACAGCTCTGAAAAAGAAGAAGCAAGCTGGCGGACTCACACTCCCTGGATAGCGAGGATTTTTACAGTGTGCTATTGGCATAAAGACCGGCAAAGAGATCAATGGAACAGAATGGTGGTTCCCAGAACAAATCCACACATATATGCGCCATGTGTTTACTCTTTATTTTTTTTATCTTTGGAAGGTGCAGACCTCTTTCCTTTTTTAAATTGAGGTATAAGTGACACATAAAATTACATTACCTACCATTTAGTTTTGACCTGAGTACAAAGGCAATGCAGTGAGAAAAGGGAGGACTTTTCAACGGATGGTGTTGGAAGAACGGCATACCGTGTTCAAGAAATAAATGTCAAGCCCTACCTCACACCATATACAAACCCTAGTTGCAAAAAACAAACGAAACAAAACAAAACCTAACCCAGAATGGGTCACAGATCTAAATGTACAACCTAAAACTTTAAAATTTCCGGAGGGAAACATAAGAGGAAGTCTTATGACCTTGAGTTAAGAAGGAGTTCTTAGATATGATAGCAAAATTATAATGCATGGAGGCATTAATGGCTAAATTAGCTTTTACCCAAATTTAGAAAATGCTCTACAAAAGATACTGTTGAGAGACTGAACAGACAGGCCCATGTGAAAGAGTGAAACTGGATCCCTACCTCACACCACATACACAAGTCAAGTCAGAATGGATTAAAGACACAAATGTGTGACCTGAAACTGTAGTTCCTAGAACAAAGCATAAGGGATAAGCTCCTTGACATCGGTCCTGGCGATGATTTTTTGGATTTGGCACCAAATGCAAAGGCAACAAAAACAAAAATGAAGTGCGACTCCATCAAACTAAGAAGCTTCTGCACAGCCAAGAAAACCACCCACAAATGAAAAGGCAACCTATGGAGCGGGAGAAAATATTTGCAAACTGTATATCTGATAAAGGAGTTAATATCCAAAATATAGAAAGAATTACAACTCCATAGTAAGAAACGAACACTGTCATTGAAAAATGGGCAGAGGACCTGAACAGACATTTCTCCTAAGAAGACATCCAGATGGCCAACAGACACAGGAAAAGATGCTCATCACCATTCATCATCAGGGAAATGCAAATCAAAACCACAGGGAGACACCAGCTCACACCTGTCAGAATGGTTAGAATAAAAAGCACAAGAAACAAAAGGTGTTGGCAAGGATGGGGAGGGGGAAGGGGAGCCCCCGTGCATGGTTGGTGGGAATGCACACTGGTGCTGCCACTCTGCATGGAGGGTCCTCAGAAAGTTCAAAATAGAACAACCCTATGGCCCGTGATTCCACTACTGGGTATCTACCCGTAAGAAACAAAAACATTAACTCAAAAGGATGTCTGGCAGCCCGTGCTCACTGCACCATTATGTACAAGAACCAAGACGTGGGAACAACTGACATCAACAGGTGTATGCATAAAGGAGATGCGGTGCTCACACACACGCGTGTGTGCACGTGCACATGCGCACACACATACACGCACGTAGGCACACGCGCACACATGCTAGAATATTACTCTGTAATAAAAAGCAGGGAATCTTGCCATTTGCAATCACCTGGATAAAACTTACAGGTATCATGTGAAGTGAAATAAGTCAGATGGAGAAAGAAACACTGTATTGTATTGGGGGGAATCTTAAAACAAAACAAAACCCAAAAACCAAACTCATGGATACGGAGAACTGAGTGGTGGTTGCTAGAGGTGTGTGCATGGGGGGAGGGCGGCAACATGGGTAAAGGGGGTCCAAAGCTATAAACTTCCAGTCATAACACCAGTCACTCAGGGAAATCCACTGTACAGCTTGACATATTTGAAAATTGCGAAGAGAGTAGGTCTTCCGAGTTCTGGTAAGACAATAAAACGTAACTGTGAGCTGTCGGATGTCAATGCTTCTCGGAATAGTTACGAACAAGGAGTCATCCTGTTGCGCCCACGGAGTGGACGTAACGGTACTTGTCCATTACAGTTCGGTTTTCAGAAAGGGAGAAACTGAGAAGTCAGGGCACAGACTGGTAGAAAGTCTTTGCAAACCGTGTCTGATAAAGGATTTGTATCCAGAAAGTACAAAAAACTCCCCAAAAGTCAGCAACAAGGAAATGAACGATTCCATGTAGAAATGAGGAAAGGATTTGAACACGGCACCAAAGAAGACGTACAGATGGAGGGGAAGTGCGTGTCAAGGTGCTCAGCATGATGGGGCATCAGGAGGAGGGGCAGCTGACCCACACAGGGCGGGGAAGGCCACACCGCGGCCGCTTTGGGAAACAACGGGCGGGGCACGGTCAGGCCAACACCTACCGTGTGGACCCACATCCCACAGCCGGGCGTTTACCCAAGAGGAAGCAAACGTCCGCATGGAGACTTGCGTGTGGGCGTTCCCGGTACCTTTATTTGTAACACCCCCACCTGGAAACAACCCGCAGTCCATCAACAAATGAGCAGATAAAAACAGACGGGAGGGGCGCCTGGGTGTCACAGCGGTTGGGTGTCTGCCTTCGGCTCAGGGCGTGATCCCAGCGTTCTGGGATCGAGCCCCACATCAGGCTCCTCCGCTGGGAGCCTGCTTCTTCCTCTCCCACTCCCCCTGCTTGTGTTCCCTCTCTCGCTGGCTGTCTCTATCTCTGTCGAATAAATAAATAAAATCTTAAAAAAAAAAAAAAAAAAAACAGACGGGAATACCCAGGGAGCAGAATCCTAGCCCACGATAGCAGGCTGAGCTCTGATATGCTCAACAGCGCGGGCGAGACTCAAAATGGTGATGCTGAGCGAGAGAAGCCAGAAGTGAGAGCACGCACTGGGTGAGTCCGTTCTAGAAAACTCCAGCAAAGGCAGCCGTGAGGAGCCGGTGGTGGGGGTGGGGAGGCCGAGAGGCATGGGGGAGGGATCGCAAGGGGCGCGAGGCCGTGAGGGTGTGTTCTCTACCCTGACGGTGGTTTGTAAGGCAGAAACATACGCTACACTTGAGAAATGTCCACTCTTCTCAACGGCATGCTTTAAGTATGTGCATTTATTTAGCTCCATCGGTCTCCGGAGAACTGTTTCAGAGACTAAGAGTGAGTGAAGAGAGGCAGAAATTCATGGCCCCAGTAAAAAGCCATGTCTGGATTTGGGTTTCTTTTCTGATCCAGAACCTGCTGCCTGGAGACGGAAGCGTCCAATGACAGCAAGTCCTACCATCAGGTTGTCCCGATTGTTCCCCCAAAGTAACCACAACCAAGTAGCTGTGCACGAGGGAAAGGGGGACCTCCACACTTTGTGGGGCTGTTGGATACAGGGTATGAGCTGGCCCTGATACCCTGAACCAAAGAGGGACCGTGGGTCCTCTTTTAAAGAGGAGGCCTATGGGGCCAAGAAATAAATGGGGTCCTGCCCCAGTCCAGCTTACACGGGGCCTGCTGGATTCCTGAATGCACCCAGTGGTCACCTGTGTGGTCCCTGGATGCATCATTGGCATTGAGACCCCTGATAGTTACAGTAATCTCAACAATTGGGTCCTGTGGGGTCAAAACTATCCTAGGTCGAGTGGGAAGATCCAAGTGGGAGCCCCCCAAACTGCCCTGGTCGTGACAGTAAATCAGAAGCGTATGGCATGTGGCAGGGACGCAGAACACAGTGCCACAGATGAGACCCACGGTGATGCCTGTCACGCTCCATCCTGTTCACGGGTCCCGGCCCTGTGGAAACAGGGTGGGTCATGGATTGTGTCTAGGCCGCCGTGTCTCCGGCCAAAACGTCTTTGCCTGAGGCTCGGGTCGCTGGAAACGAGTGTTGATTTGGTGGGGGTCGCCGTGTCAGAACTGATCAGAGAGGTCCAGCCAGAGCTCGCAGTCCCACAAGTGGACAACAGTCTACACGCACGGGTTTGCCCCAGTGTTTGAGGCGTCTTCCAGCACCTGCTGGAAGATAATCAGAGGGAAGAAGCAACCCGTCTTCAAGAGAGTGCTTGCAAACCAGCTGTCTGCCGAGGGCAGCTGTCCAAAACATGTGAAGAACTCCTACAACTCAACAACAACCCTCCCCACCTGGCCCTCTCCCCCACCTGGGCCTCTCCACAACCTGGGCCTCTCCCCCCACCTGGGCCTCTACTCCATTTGAGCCTCTCCTCTACCTTGGCCTCTCTCCTACCTGGGCCTCTCGGCTATCTTGGCCACTCCTCCCATCCTACCCTCTCCCCCACCTTGGGCCTCCCCATATCAGGCTTCCGGAGCCTCTGAGCTGTTTCCACAAGCCAAATCCTGTCTAGAAGGATGAAGGTTTGCTGATTTAAGAAGACTCAGAGCTCCTGTGTTAGCAAACAAATGGAGGACCCTCACCAGCCCCTCCTAAAACCGCCCCGCACACTCAGACTGTGCCTCCGCCTGGCTCTGCCCTCGGGGTGCGCCTCCCCACCCAGCAGGCCCCCCGCCAAGCCTACAGAGAAATCCCTCAAAGGCCCTGCTGCCAGCCTGGGCTGGGGAGGCGAGATGATTGACAGGGCCAGTGGCCCACGGCCTCCCTCCCTCAGTCCCTCCAGGGGCTCAGAGTGCCCCTCGCTTGAGCTGCCAGCAGTGGGCCAGGTGCCAGGGGGCTCCGTGAGCTGTCATTCCCCAGCGGAGGTGAAGGCCGCGAGGAGGGGGCGCGTTGCACAAGCCAGGAAGCAAAGGTTAGAGAGAAAACAAGTGCGATAAGGCAACTTTTGATCCCTTTTCCACGAAAAGGCCCTCCGGGTCCCCGCCGCGTGGCCGGCAGGGACTCCCGCCAAGCCTGCTGGCCCTCACCTGGCAGGTCCCGTTTCCCCCCATGGCAGCCGTCTCCTGCAGGGAAGGGGCTGGGACCCCACGACGACCTCATGTTTTCCCTTTCTGTGCGGCAGGGCCTGTCAGGAAAGAGTGGCAGTGGGAGGCTGGGCGCCCAGGGGCCCCCATGTCAGGGGCCAGCTCTTTTCCCGTCCCTTCCATGCCCCCTGCCCAGGGCTGCCCTCCTGGGGGGCTAATCAATTCCATGAGCAGCAAGACCATAGGGTGATACCCCTTGGCCACGGGGAGCTGAAAGCAAATGGGGGAAGGCCTAGGTAGGGAAGGGGGCTCCCCTTGGCCTCAAGGAGCAGGGCCAGGGGTCTGGAGATCCTAACAGGGGTCAGAGGGGCCCTTCCAGGCCTCAGCTTCCCTCTGGTGCTGGAGAGCTGATTGTAGAGTTTGGCTGGGACCACTGGGCACATCTACTCCAGGACTGACCTTAGTGGTGGTGGTGAGGGACCTGAGGCCTAGGGGTAGGAGGGCAAGCCCCCCAGCTGACCCTGAAGTTCCTCCAGCCAGCCTCCTGGCCTCTGGTCTGGTCCCTGCCCCTGCTCCACAGCCTTCTATGGCTGCCCAGTACCTAGAGGAGAATAGTCTGCATCTGTCCCTGCTCTTGCAGCTGTCAGCCACAGACCCGAGAGAGCGTGTCTTTCCCACGTTCCCGGCTGCTCTGGCCTCCCCTTGGTGTCCTTGCTTCCGGCTGCTGCTGGACAGTCCCCCTGCCTCCTCTGAAGGACCCTGCACTGGGCAACCCTGCTGAGCCACCCCCCACTGTCCCCAGGCCCCCCAGGACACCTGCCCTCCCCTCCCCATTCCACCTCCTAAACACCCCAGGAATCCCTTCCCCCATCCGGCCCCAGGGCAGCTACCTTCCCTGTCCCTACCCCACTTGCCCCTGGATTCTGCCACCACCGCTCTTCCACCCCACTCCCCACCCTGGGCCTCCACCCAGCTCTGGGGCCCAACTCACCCAGCCTCACCCCTGCAGCCTCTCCCAGGCCCCTGGCAGCAGGCACACCCCCTCCCTCCCAGGCCTTTCCCAGAGCTTGCCCAGTCCCCTCCTTTCTGCCCCCCAGACTTCACTCCAGGTGCCCCTGGAGACCCCTCCCTCAAAAGTCTGGGTCCCCAGCTCAGCCCAGGGTGGGGCTTCCCGGTTCCTTTTCACTGGACGTGGGCCCTGGGGGGTGGGGAAGGGAGCAGGAGGGAGGGGCGGGAGAGCTCAGGGAGGAGGACCTGCTCAGAGACAGAGAGGCTGCAGGGGCAGGTGGGGAGATGCTTATCAGGAAGCCATGGCTTTGGGGAGCCGCTGGGGGTGGGCTGGGAGGGGTGGGCAGGGTTCCCACCTTGGGGACAGAGCTGGGGACCCACCATAAGCCAGCTCAGCCCAGGAGGTTCCAGCCACAAATGGCCTTCCCTGGGAGCCTCTGAAATTTTGTTGTCTCTTGCGCCCCCGTGAGGTCAGTGGGCATCATAACATCCACGCTGGCCACTGAGGTGGGGCTTTTGGGGGGGTGCAGGCAGTAAGCAACCCCAGCCCCCTCCCCCCACCAGGCTGGGCCCTTCCTCTGGCCCCTCTGCTTGGGCTGTCTAGCAGCCAGGAGAGACCCTGCCTCCTCTCCCTTCCCTGAGACCAGGACCCTCATCCCAACAGGTGGAGGCCTCCTGGGCTCCCGGGCCCAGCCCACCTGCCAGTCGGGCCCAAAGGAAGCCCCAAATCTGGCCTCGGCAGAACCCTGACTCCCCAGCCACAGGCCAAGCCCCAGCAGCCCCCAGCCCTGCTGTCGGCTCTCACATGTGCTAAAGGTTTCGGGGACACAGGACTACTCCTGGTAGTGTTGGAAGCCGAGCTCTCAGGGCAGGCACCCCTAAGCCCGGGCCATGGGAGGGGTCTCCTGAGAAAGCCCGAGCCTCCAAGGACGCCCCCGCAGGAGCAGCAGCCCCCATAAGGGCTGCTGGCAGGGTCGAGTCCAGAGTCAACACTGCTAAGAGGAGGCGTAGTCAGGAGGCACAGACCTGCCCGCCACAGCCTCCTGAGCCTCGGGGCCTCAAGGCTCAGACCCCCCCCCCCGCCGGGAGGGGCTGCCCAGCCTGCTGCAGGGCCAGTTGCTTCGTCTCCCAGATCTCCTCACTCCTGGGGCCGTGGGGCGGGAGGTGCAGCTCAGAGGTCTGCAGGCCAGGTCCTGGTTCTTGGGGTTTGCATAGAGGGGTTCCATAGGGGACATATTCCCCTAATAGTGCCCTGTGGGCTTAGGGGATGGCACACTGCGGGCCGCAGGCCAAGGGGGCTTCTGAGAAACCGGAGGCCAGAGGCAGCCTCAAAGGACAGCTGGCAGTTTACTGTGGGGCAGGAGGAGGGGCTGGTGGGGTACTGGTCACAGACGTGCCCCTCCCCCCAGGCAGGACACGGATGGACATGCAGTGTCCCCACGACGGAGGGGTGGGAGGCTCCGGGGAGCCCAGTGGAGTTGTGCAAGCCTCTTCCCCTCTGGGGCTCTGGCCTCACTCACCAGAGGAGTAGGGGTAGAGGACCCTCCCGCTGAGCCCCCTCCCAGCTCACACTGTGCCGTTGGCGTGAAGACAGTTGGTGGGTTCTGGAAAGGAGTGCGAGCCCCCCTTGAGGACAGGGGGTGGGACGCCTGCACCTCCCCCTGCCGACCCTCCTGGAAAAGTAGCTCTCATCCCCTTTCCCAGGCCTGGCAGCAGGACGGACTGCTCAGATCTGGGGCCAGGGCAGGGACAGAGGAGGGGGCGTGCGGAGAGTCTGGCTGCGACCACAGACTGGCCTAGGGGTCTCTCCTGTCGCTGGCCTGCCCGCTTCGGGGGCTGGCCCTGGCCAGCTGGGGGGACCTCGCTACATCTCTCCCTGCGGCCTGTGCATGGCCCCGAGGAATCCAAGGGTCAGGCTGGGATTTGTGAGGGCAGAGTGGGGGCGGGAAGGGGCATCGAGGAGAGGAGAGGAGAGGAGAGGGTGCTGGGAGTGACTCTGAGCTGGTGGGGTCCCCACGGGCTGTGCACGTGTTCCAGGCGTGGGTGCTGGGCTTCTAGAGCCTTCCCGCAGGAGAGGAGGCCTAAGAGACCGGGGTCCTGCTCTGCCCTCAGTGCCCAGTGGTGACAAGAGGCCAGCTCTGCTCGGGGCTGCCACAGGGAGCAGGTCCCCACCCGCCCAGTGGGCAGAGGGAGCCCCAGGCCTGGGGACGCTCTGGTTTCGTGGAGACTCATTGCCCCAAGACATGTGGGGGAGACCACCATTGCCAAGTGCGACCATGGAGGGGCCACCCACCTTTGGTTCCGTGACATCCCTGGGGCTGTGTGGAGCAGACCCTCAAGCTCATCCTGCTGTTGCCTCCCCCTAACCCAGGGACCCACATCCTCATCTGTGAGGGAGCAGCTGGTGGCCCACCTAGCGCTGTCCCATGTAGGCCTGTCTCCCAACGCTTTGGGCCTCAGCTGCCCCCATGGGCCAGGGAGTGGGAATCTGGCCCCGCTGACTGCAGGGGTTTGGACAAACGGCTGCTCTCCCACCCGTGGGTGTGCATGACCTCCCGGCTCCCCGCACAGGGGGGAGGGCCGGGCCTTGTCTGTGCCGCTGTGGGGGGCTCACCTTCCGCAGACGCTTGGGCAGCCCAGCCAGCCGCGGGCAAAGTCCATCTGTGTCGCTGCAGGGGCTATGGCCTCTTGATTCCTGACCCTCCTGCCTCGCCACCCCCAAGTCTGGGGGGGGTGGCCCAGCTCAGCACCGATGGGGTGGGGGGCGCATGGGGGGCGCGTGGGGAATGCAGTCTTCACCACGCGGGCCCCAGTGCCTCCTCCCCTCTCCCCGAAGCCCACCCTCTGCTGTCTGCCTCCTATCCCCCCTCAGCTCACGCTGGCTGGAGCTCCGCCGGTCACCCAGCTGGTGGCCCCCGGGTGAGGCCCGTGCAGGCTGTGGACACATGGGGAGGCCCCCTGGGTGCAGGGCTGGCCAGGTTCTGCCCACCTGTCTCTCGTGGCAGGAGAGGGAAGACAGCTGGAGCGGGTCCCTTCAGCACAGACCCCCGGCTATGGCTCGGTCATGGCAGGGGTGCCTTGGTGGGTCAGTTGCAGCCCCCTTCACGGGCAAGGTGCCGTCCCCCAAGACCCACGCTCCGGAAGCACTGAGCGGCCTTCGGAGGCCTCTGACTTTCTGGGGCAGCCAAGGCCAGACGTGGGAGTTGAGGCTGCCTCTTGGTCGGGAGAACCGGGCTCCCAACAGGCAGAGGCTGTGGGCCCCCAAGTGGCCCCGGGCCCAGGGATCCGGCGCTGCCCCCTCACTGCCAGGGCCTTGCCAGGGCCCATCTCCCCAAACACTCAGGATCCACTCCCAGGTCTGAGTGCTGGCTCCATTCTCCCCCGTGTCTGGCCAACCTCAGGGGCAGGGCCATCCCTCCTCAGACGCTTGCTCCTGCGGCAGCACCCCGGGGAGGAGTGGTGGCCTCCAGCAGGACAGGCCCCTCCTGCCCAGGTTCCAGACATGGCCCGATGGTGGAAGGCCCCGGCTTGGGCTATCAGCACCCCAGACCCTCCGGTCACCTTCAGGGAGGCCTGCCTTACTCCTGTCTGTGGCTCTTGGAGCTGCCCGAGTGTCCCCTCCCCACCAGCACTGGGGGGTAAGGGGTGTCCCCCAGGCCTCCTCTGGGTGCACGGGGTCTGTGCCCGGCTCTGGATATTAGGACCAGGAAGGAGCAGGGTGCCCCGCCCCCCTGCACACCTCTCACATCTGGGGTCTGGCTCAGGCACAGAGCTGGACTGGCCTCCTGTGGCAGCGGCCACAGCCTCAGCCTTATCTGGCCCTCCAGGCCTCCCTCCGGAACCCCAGCGCCCCGGGGCTGCTTCCCTGCCAGACCTGCTTTTCCACGCGCCAAGGCCGAAGCTAATTTGGGCTTGAATTGGACAATAAGCCGTTATCTGACTGAGGGCCCCAGCTGCCCCGGAAGCCTGGCCCTTTGGCTCTGCCTCAGGAGGGGTGTCCCCAGGGGCTGTGGGCTGGCACTGACCCTCTAGCCCTGAGCTTGAACCCTGGTGACGAGGGACCACACCAGGTACCTGTCCAGCCCAGCAGGGTCCTCAGGCCCCGTGACCTTCCCACTGGGCGACCTGGAAACCCCGGAGCGGGGACCCCCCACGGCTCTAATGGGAAACAGTGGGGCCTCTGGGTGCCATTTGGGAGGAGGAGCCCCTCTAGGGCTGCCCTGAAGGGGGCCGTGGATTGGACCCCAGAGCAGAGGCCACGAGAACGCCCAGGGCCTTCTCCCTGTGGCTCCCGTGGATTCTGAGCCCTGAGACCATGAGGGCTGAGCAGAGTCCCTGGCGTGCAAGCATGGGTGGCCGGACCAGCACCCCCAGCAGCACTGTCCCCACCCAAGCTGGAGCCCCAGCACCCACCGCCCGGCACCGGCCACTCTCCTTGCCTGTGCACTCTGTCCAAGCCTGGCCCCTGCCTTCCTTGCAGAGCCCCCATTCCTGCCCCTGCCACCCCAGCCTGGGTTGACTCTGGGGAGAGGGGTCCTGCCTGCTGTCCTGCCCTGTCCACTTCCTCATGTGCTGCACGCTCTCGCCCTGTCAACGGCCTCAGGTCCCTCCTGTCCCAGCAGCCCCTCCCCGAGATCCCCACGCCCCGAGGAAGTGGGCCCGCGCCCGGCTGCACTGCTGCCCCGACCCTGCAGACCCTGCGGGGACCCTCCCTCCCGCAGCGGCCTGAGGCCGCTTCCTTCTCAGTCCAGTGGGATAAACACAGGAAACAGGATTAGTGAGGAAGGGGAAGCCAGGCCCCTGAGAAGGCCTCTCCAGCCGGCTGGGCTCGGAAATACCTGTCCCTGAGAAA
This sequence comes from Ursus arctos, assembly GCF_023065955.2. Classification (NCBI taxonomy): domain Eukaryota; kingdom Metazoa; phylum Chordata; class Mammalia; order Carnivora; family Ursidae; genus Ursus; species Ursus arctos. The sequence continues at coordinate 46,980,289 of NW_026622908.1, forward strand.
GCTTGTGGCCGGACCCGTGACACCCCGGCCCTGGGCTGCCCTTACAGGAGGGAGTAGGGTGCAGAAGAGGGGACCCCAGCTGGGTGGCATGGAGCCCACTGGACTGGAGCGAAGGCTGGGGTGTGTGCGCCCGAGTCAGGGGCAAGGCCACACAGAAGTGGAGGAGGGGGACTCCCCGCCATCCCCAGCAGAACACACGGCCACCCCTGGGGTGTAGGGAGCACGGGGGAGCCCTGCTCAGGGGGGCCTGGGAAAGAGGGAGCAACCTTCCCCAAGAGCTACCCCCTAAGCTGGCCAAGGTCTTTCTGTCCTTCTGCCGCCCAACTCCCTCTGGGCACAGCACACAGGGCTGCCGGCCTCCACCCTGCCGGCCCCCGTGCCCAAGGATGTGGGCCCACAGTGCAGCTGAGCTAGGCCACCCTCCATCTGTCCCCTGCATCAGCCACTCTTCTGACCCTGGGGCTGCAGGCCTGGAGCCCCCTCCCGGCCATCCTGTCCCCGAACCTTCTTCCTGGCCCTCCTCTGCGGTCTGGCCCTGGGCTCCCCCCTGGCCTGCCAAAGGGTTATTTGCAGAGCCCGTCATACTCTGAGAACACAGTGGGGCCCCCCTGCCTGCTGGCCTCCAATAGCACAGACTTTGGTGGCCTTTCGCAGGAGGCAATGGGGGCATTATGGGGACACCAGTTGGGTCGGGGAAGGGGGAGGCCAAGTGTACAGACTGCCCCTGTGGGGAGAGGTTGGAGAAGGAAGACGGGCCGGGCAGGTCCAGGGAGGACAGGGTGGGGAGGGCTGCTTCAGGCGGCCAGCAGGAGAGCCAGCCCGGGCCAGGTGGGGTCCTGAGCATGGGGGGGTCCCGGGTCAGGGGCACTGATGCAGTCCCAGGATGGGGGAGCAGGCGGGGTGCCTCTCAGATTGCTGGGGCTCTCGGAGGGTCCACCCCAGCCCCTCCTGCCCTGGTTTCCTTGGGGCCTGGCCCTGGTGGGAAGGGTCCTCGTGCTCCAGGCTGCCTGGTCCGAGCCAGAATAGAGTGGGCTGTTCCGCCCAGACTCACTCATGGTTTCCACTGGTCCTACGGGATGGCCCAAGGCTGGGGGCGGGGGGGTGCAAACACCTGTGTGTGGACATGTGTGGGGAGCAGGCCTGGCCTTCTTGGCCATTACTCCGGCCCTAGGGTTGCATGGTGGGGGCAGGGTCAGCAGGGTGAGGGTGAGGAGGACTGAGCGATGGCAGGGGTGGAGTCGGGTGCCACAGGGAGGGGCAGAGCCAGCGTGCAGCATCCAGGAAAATCATTTCTGGGTCTGGCTCAGAGCTAAAGGCATCCCCACCGCCCTCAAAGCCACCTGCTTCCACCACGGGCCCACTCCTCCCAGGCCTTTTCTCCCTGAAAAAGATTTTGAGGGATTTCTTAGAAAGAGCAATTAGAGAGAGCCGCGGGCCCAGGAGGTCCGGGAGACTCCGAGGCCAGCCCAGCCCGCTTCCTCCCTGCCAGGAACGCAGGGTCCCAGGGAGCCAAGGACGCAGGCGGCCAGCCTACCCAAACTCCAATGGACTCCCAGGAGCAAGGAGCCTCTCTTCTCCAGCTTCCAGGGCCCTGCCTGGGGCAACACAAGGATGTCTCTGCTCGTCCAGACTAAAGAGGCCTCGCAGCAGCCCACTCCCCATGGCCCCAAGTCCCCGGGTGCCTGTGGTTTGGGGCCCAGACAGGGGGCACTGCCAAAGAGGGGGGTCCTCCTGGGGATGGGCCACTGAGGGCTGTTGACTTCAGCACTGGCAACCGAGGCATCCATCTGGGGGCGTTGGTTTCTGCTGGGGAGCAGAGGGACCAGGAGGGCCTCCTGGAGGAGGGCCGTGTGCTGAGAGAAGCCCCCGGAGAACCTGGGGTGGGTGCAAAGGTCTCCGAGCACAGCAGGGTGGGTCTTGCACGGCAGACTGGGGATGAGCCCCCGTGAGCTTGTGGGGCCTGGGGCCACCCCTGAGAGCTTCCCAGATGTGGGTTGGCTGGGAGTGGGCAGGCAGCACCCTGGGGCAGGGGCTGGGGGGGTTGGGTTCTCTGCTGCTCTCCACCTTCCTCCTATCTGCTGGGATCCAAGGACCGAGTCGGGAGACAGATCGTGTCCTGCACGTGACGCAGCGGGGTCCACAGCCTGACGAGGCCGGGCCGCCTGCTGGTCCTCACATCAACGAGCCCCCTAGAGCCCTCGCCCCCCGCGAGGTTCAAGGGGCAGTGGACACTGAGCTCAGAACCTCCCGGGGCATGGGACCCCAGGTCCCCGGGCTGTGCGGGACACTGAGCCTCCCCGGCTGGGCTGGCAAAGCCTCCTGGACACCCCGTTCCCCCAGTGCCAGCCCTGCATGTACAGTCCTCATCCAAAGCAACACTTCGTAAATCACCGCCCCGTCTACAAAGCTGGCCCGTGTGCGGCCCCGTGGGCCTCGGGGCCAACAAGGCTGGATGCGGACGGCTGAGGAAAGGCTGCCAGGGCTGCCCGGTTCCTGGGGAAGCCATTTATCACCCGAGGTTGCGGCGCTGTGGTCGGCGGCCCCGTGGCCGCGGCTCCTCTCACTGACCACTGTCCACCCTCAGCGCTTTCTGCCGTCTCCACTTCTTAGCCCCAGAGCATCCCTAGCCCTCCACCCCAGCCCCAACCCCCAAGCCCTACCCCCATGTTCCCCCTGCAGCTGCACGTGCAGCCCTAAGGGGGAGCCTCAAAGGCCAGGTGCCCTGCCCTGTGCCCCCAGCACCCAGGGCGCTCAGGAATTATTTCATAGACGGGACCCCAGGCCTCCCCACGACCTCCCTGCCTCTGGGGCATTTCCAGTGCAGACACCAGGCAGCGTGCCCTGTGTTTGGGCACAGTTGCCGACATAGTGGGCTGTTTCAGCCGTGGCGGGGAGCTGCTCCAGCCCAGGCACCTTTGGCAAGGCGGCCACTTCCTGGCGGGGACGTGTCTGGCACCACGCATTCCTGGCCTTCTGGGGCCGCAGGGCGCTTGGGCAGCCAGGTGGCCCTGCTGGGGCCTCTGCCTCAGGCAGGGAGCTGGGGGCAGACCCCCATTCTAACACCCCCTGCCCTGTTCTCCTGGCCTTCTGTGCCCATTCTGGAGTGGCCCAGGGCCAAGCATCTGTGCCCACAGACTGAGGAGTGGAGACCCAGACAGAGGGAAGCCAGAACTGGCCCAGGCTGCAAGACTCCCCAGGACCCTCTCTGGAGCAGAGACCCGGGAAGAGGGGCTCCTAGGGAGGGGATCTGTCTTTGCCCCGAAGTCATCCCCTGGGGCCCACCCACCCCCCGACCCACTGCCTGCCCCCTACCTGGCCGGGGTCTCATTTTCTTAGGGCAGGCAGCTAGTAAGGCCGGGACACTGAGCCATGCCGCATGCTGCTCCGCTGCAGAAGTCCCAGGCGACCCTTCATCAACTCCTCGCAGCCCACTGACCCCTCAATGGGCCTACCGTCTGTCCCCACTGGGCCTGGCATAAGGAGAAGGGCGGAGGGTGCATCCTGGGCTGAAAGGGCCCCTGGGAGGGTTGGAAAAGCAAGGGAGGTAAACCGGAACCTCCATTTTGTCCTGGAGAGGAGGGCGGAGGCCAGGTGCACCACTGGCAGCCCCGTGCCCGGGGGCATAGCTGGTATCTCAGTCTGATGCGCAGCTAGCTCCGTGGGCCCGGCCTGTCCAACCGGACCCTCCAAATGGAGCGGTCACTAGCCCGACACCCCTGGCCTGCTGGCCCGGCTTCGTCTGAGAGAAATGTGGGCCAGTCACCCAGGGACCCCAGCCTGGGGGCAGCGCTGGACCCCAGACCCGGGCCCTGCACTCCAGGAAGGCCACACTTCCTATCTGCCGGCACTGGGCTACTTGGCTGGATGTCTGTGTCCGGGTGGCCTGGTGTCCACCCAGAGAGACGGCAAGCTCCCTGCGGGCAGGGCTACGGCTGGTCCTACGTCGGAGGCCCCCCTGCTGCCTGTCGAATCCAACCTCCCAAGCCCACCACCCAGACTAAAGGGCCCCCAAGAACTTCTGGCTGGTGGGGAAGCCTCTTGTCCCCAGCTCCAAGGCCTGAGGGGAACTTCAGCCCCACCTCCAGCACAGCAGGCTGACCCACTGGCTCTGGGAGGGTGGCTGGTCCCCACACCTAAGGCAGGGGAGCAGCGGGTAGGCACGGCTGGGGTTGGGGGGGGCAACTCTGGGACTTGACGGAACTCCGCCCCGGATGTGGTGGGGCCACCCCGGCTCTGTTTTCAGGGGGCTCAAGCTAGGGCCCGGGTGATCTGCCGCGGGAGCACCCATGCTCCCCGCTGCCCGGCAAGCGGCCGTGCCAAGGCCCTGTGCCCTGCGGCAGGAGCGGCTCGGCTGTCTCTGCAACCCCTGTGCCCTGTGCACACTTCACTTCACTGGAAGGAAGGCAGGCCGCCTACGAGCCGTTCTCGCGCATCTTCAGCTGCAGGGAGCACTGTCTATGGAGTGTCCCCAGAGGACAGGAGACAGTCAGGGGAAGATGGCCAAGTTGCCTTTCTCATTTCGCTCGCCCTGGGCCTTCCACACATGGCTTCCCCCACCCGCTGCCCTCTGCCCTCTGGGAGATGTGCTCACTGCTGCCCTCCTCAGCCAGGGGCACCTGCTCCTGACAGGAGCCCAGGGAGCATGCTGGCCGCCCAGCTGCACGCCGATGGCCAAGTTCCCTGGTGCTGCGGGCTGTGGCGGGCCTGCTCGGGAGGGCTCTGGCTCTCGCAGGCGCAGAGGATAGGCAAGAGGGCAGACATGCCGCGTGGGGCAGGGAGGTGGCCTGGTAAGCCCAGCCCCTCCCTTGGGCGCTGCCCAGCTCGGCCACATCCCGGAACAGGCCCCTGCCGCACTAGCGTGCAGATGAGGGGGCATCTCATCGTCCCGAGACGTGGGAGCCCAGCCCTGCAGCTAGACCATGTCAGGGGAGTAAGAGCTGGGGCGCTTCAGGTCTGGGGCGCACAAGGGCAGTGTCGGAGGGCTGAGGTCGGCTAGGCACCCCCAGCCCTGAGGCAAGGAGAAGGTGTCCCCACGACTGGTGTCCCCTTGAGAGGGGTCAGCCCCCAAGCCTTCCCTGAACTTGGGTTTAGGGACGTGGGGGAGCTGGGGACCTTGACACCACCGGGGCTGAGCCCGTGAGCTCATGAGCAGAAAGGAGGCCAGGTGGCCCGAGCTGACCTCTCCGCCTGGCCCTCGCTGCCCTTTTTGGGGTCTCAGAGTACATGGCCGGTGCCAGCCAGGCAAGGTGTCGGCATTCCCTTCCTCTTTGGGAAGAGGAGAGGAAAGCCAACACCAGGCCTGAAATAGGGACCTCTTGTCGGCGAGGACAGCCACGCTGATAGGCCTCCTCGGGTGGGCTCCAGTGCCCTGCACAGACAGGCCCAAAAAAGGCCTACCGCCCCTCTGAGCACCCTGTGTGAGTGGGAACCGTGGTGCCTGGCAGCGGGCTGGGGGCCAGACGGGCCTCAGCAGCTGGGGCTGCCACTCGAAGCCAGTGGGGACGGAAGGGGACAGCTGGCGAGAAGGGTCTGTGAGGACATCCGGGGACAAAGCTTGGGCTGGAGAAGGGGCTGCCAGAGCCCACACCACCCTCACGGGCCCGGCTTCGGCCCCAGCCCTCAGATGGAAGCCGGCTGGTCCCCCTGGGCAGAGGGGCGTGGGCCCTGGCACCCATCGGTGTGTGGCACACCCCTCCCCTGCACACCGGCCCTGGGGGGCCTCCGGGGAAACCCGAGAAGGCTGCTGCCTCTTGTTTTTTCCAGTCGCCTCGGCAGCTCGTGCCCTTTCCGAGGCCTCGGGGCACCTGACGGCCTCAACTGTCCATGGTGCCCACATTCCCTGCCTCTTTGGGAAAAGCAGAAGTGAGCCGGAGGCCGGAAATAGCCCTGCCCCGAAGTGGCCCTTGGGGACAACTGTGCAGCCGCGGCCTGGCTGTCCCCACCATGAGGCGCAGCACTCCACGTCACCCTCCTGTCCTCTGGCCGTTCCCCCTCCCCTGGCCTGGGGTCTGTGGGTGGCGGGCGGGCGGGCTGGAGCAGGGGGCGTCCGCTTCCTCTCTGGTGCAGACAGCATGGGGGGCGGGGGGCCGCATGGAGCCGCTCAGGGAGTGAGGGGAGCCCGCGGGGCGGCCCAGGAGGGTGGCGGCCCGTGCCATGTGTGGGGCGTGATGTCTCCCTCCCAGAGGCCTTGGCCCCACAAGCTCTCAGTGCTGAAGTTTCTCACTTTCAACTACTTTCTGCTTCCCATGTTTGCTTTCCTTGGTCCTCGGCAGGTGGGCGGCCGGGAAGCCCGCTCTGTGCAACTTGGCTCCTTTGGAGAAGCGCTTCCTGGAACACTTGGCGCTGCCCTGCTCGGCCTCTCCCGCCCCCACCCCAGCACCCACGGGGCAGCAGCTCGAGGGGCCCCGGGGGGACCGGCCACAGCACCCATCCGTTTGCCCAGACCCCCCGTCAGGAGAAACAAAGCCGTGTCTGTTTGTCCCCCGCGTGGGGAAGGCTGAGCGGCAGGTGCTCTCCCTGGGGGATTCTGCCACGTGCTCCTCACGAGCTCTGTGGCCTCGGGCAAACCCAGTGCCTCTCTGGGCCTCGGCGTCCCCACCTGTCATCTGGGCCTCTAGGGTGCAGGTGCTGGGGCTGGGCATCCCTCCTCCCCTCTCCGGCCTCTGCTCACGCCCCCCCCCCCCCCAGCCCATGGGGACCTGGCTCCACACCATCCACTCATCCTCCTGTAGTTGGTGGCCCTCCCAGCCTGCACCCACCTTCGCCCCATTCTTCTCACTGGCACCCTCGGGCTGTCCCCTGGGTATCCCGCAGGGACCAGGACCACGCCCCCCATTCCCACTGGCACCAAGCAGACACGGTGTCACCTGGGCCAGGGTGTGGCGTTGCTGCTGGATGCCCAGCCTGGGCTCCCCGGGACAGCTGCCCTCAAGAGAGGACAGGGGACCTGTCAGCCAGCAGCCATGTGGGGACAGGAAGGTGGTACCCAAGAAGCCTGGGGTCAGGGCATTGGAGTGGGAGGGAAGGGGGGGTGTTGGAGGTTTCCCTGGGGTCTTTCGTGAAGCCCCCCTGGGTCATGTGTGCCCACTGCGTGGCAGGAGCCGGAGGGTTGAGCAGAAGGCAGAAGGCTGGGTCGTGCCCACTCCGGGACGTTATGGTCTCACCCCAGTACTTCCTGAATCTGGGCAGCAAGTAGGGGCAGGGGTACCCTTTATGCCTGGGGACCAGGCAGGGCTGGAATCTGGGAAGATCGCAGGATGCCAGCACAGATGCACGGACTTGGGAGGGGGGCAGGCCACACACTCAGGGCTGTCTGGACCAGCTGTCCTCCAGAGGCCGAGGTTTCCTGCCCACGTGGCCCTCTGCCTCGGTCCCCCTGAGCCTCTATCCCGGGCAGCCGCTGGGTCCCGGGAGCAACCATGTGTCTGCCTCTCCCTCAGGGTCTGCAAGGGCCAGGTGGGCAGGCCCATCATCCCCAGGGAATATGAGCAAAGCGGGCAAGGGCTCCGAGCCCCAGGACCCCAGGAGCTGCTCAGGCCACCCCCAGAGTCATGCCTGCTGGCTGAAGAGGGGAGCCTGGGGGGATGGAGCCCCTTGGGCTTCAAGGAGACCCCAGCAGCCTGCACACATGCCTACCCCGTGTCCAGCAGGAGCCAGTGCTGGGTGTGGGGGCCCCATAGGCAAGTGTCCTGCGTGCTCGGTCACCCCGGCCTTGTCACCTGGGACAAGTTTTCTATTTCTGCTTTAGCGCAAGGGCAGGTTCCGGGGTCTTTCCCAGCCTTTTTGCTGCCCGTGGGAGGCTCCAGCCACCCAGGGAGCAGAAGGCGCAGGCAGCCTGGGGAGTGGAGGGCCGGGGTGGCGGAGGGGTGCCTGGCGGCTCCTTGCCCACACGCCCCAGCTGCAGCCTCCTGCTCGTGGCCTCCTGGATGCCCCCCAGAGTCAGGAGTAGGTTTGGGGGAGCAGCTTCAACGCATGGCCTTGTAGGAAACGGGGGTGCAGCTCGGGGTAGGCGGAGGGAGGCCCCGTGTGCGTGGCCCCGCTGGCAGCCCAGCCTGGGTTCCCCGGCCCCGGGAGGGGTCCCTGTCTGGAAGGCACATAAGGAAAAATGGAGCCTGGAATTTTTTTCTTTGAAAAAAAAAATTAAAAAGCAAACTTGTTTTAAAAGGGGAAAGATTGATGTGCTCCTTGCTTTCCTGCACTTGGTCTGCGGCCAACGAGGTGGTTTCAGGAGAAAATTCCCCTCTCCCTCTATTCAGTGTAACCAAACACGATGCACGTTTGCAAATCACACGGGGACCTTCAGCGCTGAGCTCAGGAGCCCCGCCCCCCAGACCAGAACAGACAGGCCTCTCATCCTTGGGCCCAGGGGCTGGGGGCCGGGCTGGGGGCCGGGCGGCGGCAGGTCCCACAGGGCCCAAGTGTCAGGAGGTGTCCCAGACGAGGGTGGAGGCTGTGCTGGAGCCTGGGGCCAGGGCCCCGCAGGACCCCCAGGAGAGGATGGCAACCAGGCGGCCGGGTCACGTCAGCCGGCCTTGGCGTCGAGGGCCATGGCTGACCTTCCTGGGGTCCCTCAGCTCCCTAAACTCTCCAGCTGCCCACCAGCTTGGGACAGCTGAGACGCCCGATGGGAGGCAGGCTGCTGCAGGTCCCCGCAGAGCCCCCTGGTCCCTAGGCCAGGCCGGGAAGCCCTAGCGGTGTCTTGGCCTTTACCTGGCCCCAGGCTAGGCCCCCACTCCCTGCAAGTGCAGCCCACCAGCCTCCACCGTCCCCGCGAGAGAAGGGGAGAAGCTGCCACGTCCCCAACGGGGAACCAAGGCCAGTCCCTGCACCCAGGGGCTGAGGAACCAAGGCCCTGTGCTCTTGCCATGGCTCAGAATGGTGGCACTGGGGACGGGGGTCCTGCTAGCTGGAGGGCTGGCTCTGGCCTGCCCCGTCCACTGAGACCCTGGGTTCTGCCTGCTGGGCTTTTTGGCCCCATCCCCCGCTTCCTTCAGAAAGCACATGAATGCACGTACACACAGATGTCCATGCACATGCACACACACGGACACGCGTGCTCGTGCACACACGCAGTCTCGCACAGATGCACACACGTGCACATATGCGCAGATGTCCATGCACATGCGCACACACGGACACGCGTGCTCGTGCACACACGCACAGTCCCGCACAGATGCACACACGTGCACATATGTGCAGATGTCCATGCACATGCGCACACACGGACACGCGTGCTCGTGCACACACGCACAGTCCCGCACAGATGCACACACGTGCACATATGCGCAGATGTCCATGCACATGCGCACACACGGACACGCGTGCTCGTGCACACACGCACAGTCCCGCACAGATGCACACACGTGCACATATGCGCAGATGTCCATGCACATGCGCACACACAGACACGCGTGCTCGTGCACACGCACAGTCCCGCACAGATGCACACACGTGCACATATGCGCAGATGTCCATGCACATGCGCACACACGGACACGCGTGCTCGTGCACACGCACAGTCCCGCACAGATGCACACACGTGCACATATGCGCAGATGTCCATGCACATGGACACACACGGACACACGTGCTCGTGCACACGCACAGTCCCGCACAGATGCACACACGTGCACATATGCGCAGATGTCCATGCACATGGACACACACGGACACACGTGCTCGTGCACACACACAGTTCCACACAGATGCACACACGTGCACATATGCACAGAGGCTGGCTCTTCCTTCCAGACACGTAGCCCTTGCAAGCACAGAGTCAGGAAGGAATAAATCTTCGAGGCTTGCAACCTCCCTGAACCCCTTCTTACCACTGCTCTGCATACCCCTGGGGGCTGCTCAGACAATTTGAGGGGAGGGGTGGGGGAGCCTCAGAAAGAGTGCAGAGAAGGGGCAGCAGTCCTCCCAGGATGCGTGACAGACCCCGCTGGGGAGAGGGGACAGACCCACAATCTGGTCCCCAAGAAGGGGGTTGTCAGAGCTGCACCCGGGGGCCGGGGCCAGCAGCCTGCTTCCAGCGCCTTGGGAGGCCTTGGAGAGGCGGGCCCCTCTACCCGCCAACCCACCCCAGGAAGGACATTCTTGGAGTCCAGGGGGCCAGGACCCCTGAGCAGGCCTGCCCTGCAGTCACATGGAGGGGAGGCTAGGGGCACCTCCCCCCACCACGAGATGGCTGTCTGGACACAGACCAGTGACACTAGTGTCCCACAGGGAGGGCCTGGGGGGCTGTCCTGGGGCCCATCTTAAGGGGCCCACTGTGTAGGGGGTGGCGGCAGGAAGAGGAAGGGGCAGGAGAAGGGGCCGGAGTGAGAGGGAAGTGTCCCCAGCAAGCACCCCAAGTTCCCCGCAGCCCAAGGCTCCCCTGGCCAGAAGGCAGGGCGGTGCAGGGCGCCCACCGTGCAGCCAGCCCTGTAGGGCAAAGGCGAGTCTGAGCCACCCTGGGGTCTGGGTCCCGGTTCCCACGCTGTGGGGCTGCCCTACTGGGCGTGTCGGCTGCGGGGGTGATTTCCTTCTCTGCTTGGGCTCACTTGCTCCAGCAGATTCCTCTCCATCTCTGAGGGGTGTGGGTCCAGGGAGGGAGGGCCCTCGGAGCAGGCCCACCCAGCAAGCCGGGCAGGGGAGGCCGAGGACAGACCAAAGGGGCTCTGGGTGCCGGGAGGGGAGCAGAGGTGGGCGAGGGGCAGAGGACAAATCGAGGCCCCAAGAAGCCCCACTGACGACTTTCTCCACCCTCAAGTTCCCTAGTGCATGGGTGCCGACGGCCAGGGACTCACGGCGGCCGGGTCTCCCCCAGTGCGGACTGCCGGCCGCTGGCAAACCAGTGGCAGGGACACCATTTCCGCCACGGCGATGGGAAAACTGCGAACCAGGGCACCTTCTGCCCGGCAGGTGGGGGGCTCCCAGAGCCCCAGCCGTGCCAACCAGAATCGGCCTGTCTCTGCCGAGTGGCTCGGGACCGCGCGGGCTGCGGGAGCTGATGTTCCCCAACACCAGAAACTGGCGATGCCCCCAGGAGCTTTAGGAAGGGAACGTACTCGCTCCCAGTGGAACAAGGACAGACCTGACCCTCAAGAGGCCACCGGCCCCCTCCGCCGACACGGGGTGGGGGGGCGGGAGGGGGGCTCTGGAACACGTGGCTCAGGGCTCGCAGCCCCGGGGCATCCCTTGGACCCGCCACTCTCCGCAGGCTCCTGCTGGCCCGCTGCCTGGATTAGGTAACAGCGCGTTCCATCAGGCCTTCTCGCAACAGAAGAATCTTAATAGGAAATTCACCTTAAAAGGTGATCAGTGTCTACTCAGGGCCACCTTCTGCGAGATGGAGCAGGTCAGAGCAGGGAAAACAAGGCTTAATCCCCAGAGCTTTCCTGTGGGGCTTTGCGGAGGAGACGGCACGGCTCACGGCCCAGCCCCCACCCTCCCGCCTCCCCTCCCACGCCTTCTCTCACCCCTGCCCCGGCATGTCCGCCAAGGGGGGGGGGCCTCAGGGCCACGGCCCCACACACGGGAGGCCAAGTAGAGGACAGGGACGCAGGCTGGAGCGAAGGGCTTCCCTTTGGCACCTACAGTCCTGACATCCTTCCCCACAGCCAGACGCCCCGCTGTCAGACAAGGAAACTGAGGCTTGAAGTTCTAGGGAAGCACATGCCACATGGAGGGGAGAGGAGCCACAGTCCCACGGCCACAGGAGTTGACCACAGGAGCCGTGGGGAGGCCAGAGGGAGGCCCTGTTCTCTCCTCTCCCCCTGCCCCACCTGGGGCGCTGGCCTGGGGCACGCATGGGGTGCAGCCCCCCCACCTGTCTTGGGGAGGCGTGCCCGCAGAGGGTGGGCTGTGGCTGACCCTCCGTCCCCAGGTGTCTGGGCAGTCCCCTCCCCTGACCGCTCCCCCGGAGTGCGGAGGGGCACGCTGCACATGGCATGATCACCAGGGCCATTTATAGGGTGCACTTTGTACCCATACAGGGTTTACAGTCCCTTTTATTAGTCATAAAAAGGGTAGGGGAGGAGGCCGCGGCCCTGTGGGAACCAGGTCCCTGGTCTCTGGGTCCCGTGTGCTCCCCTGGGGCCCCGCTCCTGGGGTAAGGTGCAGGGGGCAGCCCAGCTGCAGGGGCCCGTACCTGCATGGAGGGTGACAAGGGACAGAGGAGAGCCCGATGCACTCTAGCTTTCTGGGGTGGACGCTGAGACCCACAGTCTGGGCGTTGTCCCCGAGGGGTCCCCCCTCCCGACCCACCGTCCCGGCACATGGGGCTCCATGCTGCCCAGGCCCCTCCCTGTACCTGTACCTGCCCTGGATGGCACCCCTAACCCCAGGGAGCACCCCAAAACAGAAGCAGAACCCGTCCTTTCTGCAGCCAGGTTCCAATCTGGCCCCTCACTCCTGGCCCTTTCTCCTAAGGCTGTACCCCAAATCAGAGCAGGGAGAGGAAACTGCCTCCCAAGCCACTCTCCCCAACCCTGTTGGGAGCCCCCAAGCCCTGCAGAGGTTGCCTTGGAAACCAGAGCTAAAGTCAGATCCCTGGCAGTCCCTGGGACTTCTTACGTTCCTTCCTCGACCTCATGGAAGGAAAGCCGCCTGCCCCCTCCTGAGCCCTGGCCCAGCCTCGAGGGGCCCTGGGAAGGCAGGACAAACTGCCTGGTACTCCCTCCACCCTGGCCTGACCGTGAGGGCAGCCCCCCACCGCAGATGTCCACCTGTAGTATGCTTCGGTCTGGGGAAGGGGCTTATATGGCCTGAGGCTTCCTTGGGCCCCGGAGGCCGTGGGGGGCTGGGGAGGCCCAGAGGACCTCTCCTGGAGGTAGGGGGATGGGAGCTTCATCTTGGAGGCTGGCTGAGGCCTTGATGTCCCCGAGGCGACTGGTGGCCCCTGGTGGGGCCTCTCAGGGTCGTGATCCAGGTGGGTCCCGGGGCCGGCTCTACCTTGAACCCTCCAGATGCCGGAGGAAAGGGGTGGGTGACAGGGCTTCGGGGACTTCGGACAAACGCGGAAGAGGCGGTGGCTGGATGGCTGGCCACATAGCGGAAGAGTGAAGGAGAGCCATGCAGAGGAGCCTGGAAGGGTACCGGGTCTGGGCCAAGACTCCCACCCCCAGAGGTGGTCAGCAGAGATGCCTCCAGGGCTCCAGGGCCTCCCCTCAGTGTCTCCACACAGGGGAACCATAGAACACCCCTCCCGGGCCCAGCCCTGCCTCTTCTCTGCCCTGCCGGCCTCCCGCGTGGCTCCAGCCACAGGCCACGGGCGCCTGGCCACCTTCCCTGCGCATGTCCGCTGCCCCTCAAGGCTCAGTGGCCTGCTCCAGCCCCAGCTCAAGCCTCCCCGGAGCAGGGCGGCCTCCTCCTGCAGACTGGGACCTTTTCACGGCAGAGGAGATGCCTCCCCCATCAGACTAGGCTCTCCCTGGGACAGAGGCTGCTTCTCCCCTCAGATGCAGGCCTTTCTGGGGTAGGGGACTGCCTTCCCTTCGTGGGGGGGCCTCTGGCAAGGCAGGCGGGGCCACGACTTCCGTGTCTGCCCAGAGGCGCCCGGCGGGCGGCCCCCCCAGAGCAGAGATTCCCGGAGCCAAGGCGCTGCCTGCCCCACCACTGTGGAAAGTTGGCCTAATCAATAAGGCCGCATGCTAAATAAATCACTTGAGGGGCTTAGAGCCGTGTTTTTGCAGCGGCTGTAATAATAATATTAATAACAATGCCCCTCAGAAACCTGGCAAAGGCTACACTTGTGAGTGGGGGGGGCACGCTGGGGCCCCTGCCCCCCCTCTGTCTCTGCCCACCCACCAGGCCCTGAGGCCACCCAGGGCAGCGCACATGCTGGGGAGAGGGGGGCATCTGGGAAGACCCTCAGAGATACCCTGGCCAAAGGGGGCCAGAGGGGCAGGGGGGCAGGAGACGACGGGTGGAGGGGGGATCGAAGGGAAGGCGTGGGCCAGGGGCACCTGGGGAAGAGTGGGGACAGGTTCCCCGGAACAACCCCCCCACACACCTGCCAGGGCTCAGGGAGAGGTCTCACTCGCGATCATCCACGCGTTCTGTTCGCCCGTGACTGTCTCCATAGTCATAGGACTGGCAAGGCTGTGGGCCCGCGGTGAGCTCTGCCCTGGGTTGGGGTCGGATGGGCAGGCAGGAAGCCGGGACCCCGGCCCGGTGAGCACAGGGACTCAGCCGGATCCGGCCCGCTGGCTGGAAGGCTGAGCGTGACCCTCTCTCCGTGTAGGGCTGGGGCGGAGCCGCCAGCTGGCCCCATGGGCACACGGACGGCTCCAGGCGCCACAGGGCTAGGGTGAGGATCTGTGGTGGGTGTCCCGGCTCCAGACCCTCTGCAGGGGGCGTGAAGGCAGGACGCTCCCTCTCGGCCAGCCCCTCTTTCCCTGGCGCCCCCTCCTCTCCGCAGCCGCCCTCCCCAATGGGGGTCTCTTCACCTGACCTCATTCCCCCCTCACTCTCTACAACAGGTTCCCTGCCCACCCACCCCACCTCCCTAAGACGAGGGGGTCCTGCCCAGGCTCAGATTTTGAGGCCGCAGATTCAGGCCGTGTTCTAGGGCCCCAGGGGAGGACTGGAGGGTCTTCACCCACTACACTCTGCTAGACCCCGTGAGACCACTGGGCCACCACCCGATTCTGGGGGCGGAGAGGGCCAAGCTGGCTGCGGGTGTTCAGAGTAAGTGCTGCGGGGTGGGGTGCGGAGGAAAGCGTGCCCAGGACCTGGACAGACCTGGATGATTTGGCCGGGGGAGCAGGGGGACCGGCCCCCGAGGCTTCTAGGAGGGAAGAGGGACCTCTGTGTGGGGCTTTGGAGCAAAGGACAGAGGAGACCGGGGGTCCCAGGGTCTCCCATGCCTGGCCCAGGGTGGCCCAGAGGGCATCCCATGGGGGCTCCAGGGACAGGTAGGAGCCGGGCCAGCTGCCTACGCCCTGCCCAGTGGCCAGCTCTGCTCCCCAGGGCTGCAGATGAGAAGGCCAGGGGGCCGCTCTGTGCCCCGCTTCTGCCCAGCTGGTCCTGTCGGTGTCTGGGCCCTCGGGGTCTCTCCTAGCGGCCTCCCTTGTGAGGGCCCCGTGGCTTCCTGTCACGGGGGGGCAGCAGGGGGCACCAGCCAAGCTGACCGTCGGGCTAGAGAGCAGAGACCATGAGGGCAGCAGGTCCCTGGAGACAATGCTGAGGGGAAAGAGGCCTGAGGACAGAGGAAGATGGGAGAGGCGGTGTGCTCGGAGGGTCACTGGGGGACCAGGTGTGGGCAGGGGAGACCATGGGCAGCGGGCCTGGGGGGCAGGGAGGGAGGAGGGGTGAGCCGTCCAGCTTCAGGCTGGCTGAGTGCGATGGTCCCGGGCTTCGCTTTATTTGGAAACTGATTTCTGGGGGCCTAGGGGGTCCCCAGAGGACCCACTTGAGGGAGGGTTGTCTGTGCAGAGCACTGCTCTGGGAGCTGGTGTGGTGGTGGGGGCTGGCGGTGAGGACATCGAAGCCTCTCCTGAGTTCAAAGACGTCAGGGAGTAAAGGCCGTGGGCCCCCTTGCCCTCTGTTTAACCTCAGCCCCAAAAAGAGAAAAGGGAAGTGAAGGAGAAAAATAAAGGCCCCCACCCCTCCATCTTCTGAGTGGGGAGAGGGTCCTAGCCGGGACTTTCCGAAGTGGGACCCCTCCCCCGTCTGCAGCAGTGACAGAAGACACACAGTGTCCCCGGCCCGTCCCCACCCCCCCTGCAACCCCAAGCTCCACCACGTGAAAAATGAATTCCTTGTTTTATGATGAGAAGGGGGAGGGGGCACAGAGAGGGAGGGCGGTGGGGGGTGGGGGCGGACAGAAGGAGAAGGAGGGGAGAGGGGGAAGTAGAGAGGGGAAAGAAGTTCACGTTTTATCATTTTCCCTTCTCCTGGTTTGAAGGCCCCCGCCTGGGCAAGGCCACACCCCAGGCTTAGCCTGGATGCCCACCCCTGGGCCTGGGGCCCAGCCAGGCAGGAAGAAGGGGGAGGGGAGAAGGGGCAAGGGGTGAGTCTAAACTGGCTATGGGCCCAAACAGCAGTCAAAGGCCAGAGTGGAGGAAATGCATAAGGAGAACCAGGGCTAGGGGGTGGGCGGCCAGGGTCCCAGCTGTCCTGTGGGGAAGGGGAACCCTGTTCCAGAGGGCATATGGAAATGGGGGCGGGGGGGGGCAGAGAGCAGGGGGGGTGTGGCCTTCTGGGTGAAGCAGGGCAGCCAGCACCAGGCCCTACAGTGGACTCCAAAGGGAGCTGAGGGGTGACCGCTAGGTGCTTGCAGCAGCCCAGGTATGGCCAGCTTGGTCAAGGAGCTCAAAGCCCCAGGACCCTCCTTTCTTGGTACGAGGACCACAGGCCTGATAGGTGGTCAGGGGGCTCTCTAACGGGAATTTGCTCCCCGTGGACCCTCGCACGGTGCGCATCTCCAAGCCCCTTGGAGCCAGCAGCCTCCTCCCCAGCCCTCCACGCAGATGCCCCACAGGGACGGGGTTCATGCCAGAGCCGCCCCCCAGCACCCTGCAGCCCTAGGCCACGTGGGCACCCACAGCTGCACCTACACAGACCCAGCTGCTGCCCACTGGCCTTCAGATGGGCCTGAGCTGGGGTGGCTGGCCGACCAGGCCTGAGCCAGCAGACCTCCAGCAGGAGCTCAGAAGAGCCCCTCAGGGTCTGCAGTGGGAACCTGGCTCCCTATGGAGGCCCCGGGCCCCCTGCATCCAGGGAAGCTTCCCAGACAGGGCTGGGCCTCTCATTCCAGCAGAGACTCTGGCCGAGTTGCCCTGAAGGCCGGGCTCCCCAGGGCACAAGCAGATAATGCCCCTCAAAGCCCCATGTCCATGCCCCCCCCACCCCCCACCCCCACCTTCCCTCTGGCCCCAGCATCTCCGTGCAGAGAAGCATCAGGACAGAGCACTCTGAGAAGAAGTGGGCTGTGCCCACCGATGCCTGGGCTGCTGCTGGTGGTGCACGGGAAGGTGCCTGGGCTCTGGACCCCGGAACGGAGCCGGGCATCCCCCAGCACAGCCTGGTTGTACGTGGGCCCGACTGGGCAGGCTGAGAAGACACTCAGAGGCTATCCCGTGGGGATGGCTGAAGCAGTCCAGATCCTGGGAACGTCCCAGGGGGAGGTGTGCTCCAAGTTGGGAAGGCTGGCCTCTGTCCCCACCCCTTCGGACGGCACTGGGCCCCAGCACAGGGGTTTGGATGCCTTGAAGACGTGCGGTGTCAGGAGAGTGCCCTACCCCCAGGGCCTGGCCTACTTCCTGTCTATCCTGAGCCTCCTTTGAGAAGGGGTGCACCCTCTGTCACACCCTGAAACAGGCATGGAGTGAGGCGGGGAGAAGTGTGGCCCCTGCGGTTCTCCCCGCCAGCCCCAGGCAGCAGGGCCAAGCCAGATGCTGCAAGAGTGCCAGACGGCCTCTAAGGGTATCCTGTGAGCCCCCCTGCTCAGCCCAGTCCAAACCTCAGCAGAGCGGAGACCCCAGGCCCACCGTGGGCCGGCCCCTCCCGCGGAAGGAGAGAGAAGGGGGCAGACGGGGAGGGGCACAAGCACGGGCAGTGGGGCCTGCAGGGGCCCGAGCCCAAGCTGCTCCTCTGCCAGGAGACCCCAGGCTCATTGGAGCAGCCCATGCCCTTTGGGACCCTCCCAGTGGGACCTCCCGAGGATCCCTTCGGAGCGGCAGCCTTGCAGGTTCATGACATTGAACCCAACGGCCAGGAGGTTCCTCTGGAGACTGAGCTGTCCATGGAGGATGAGGAGGCTGGGGCCCCGAGGGGTGGCACAGACATTTATTCTCTCGTAATCCTGGAGGCCGAAGCCTGAGGTCCAGGCATGGACAGAGCAGGGTCCCCCTGAGGCCCCTCTCCTTGTGTGTGGATGGCCGTGCTCTCCCTGGGTCCTCACGGGGTCGCCCCTCTATGTGTGTCTGTGTCCTGATGTCCTCCTCCTGTAAGGACCCCGGTCTCACGGGATCAGGGCCACCCCAGTGACCCCATTTTAGCTCAAGCACGTCTGTAAAGGCCCCAGCTCCAGATCTGGCCACATCCTGGGGTGCTGGGGTCAGGACTCCAGCACAGGAATCTGGGAGACACAGTCCAGCCCATGACAGTCACTGTTTCAAGGAGAGTCACCCTAAAAGGCAGGAGAGGCTGCCACAGGGACAGGGGCAGGGAGGCAGGGACACCTTTGCCAAGGTCTGGGAAGTGGGGAACTTGGAAGTGACCTGAAGAGAGAAGGGGTGAACGAGCTTTGCCTTGGGGCCAGGGGGAATGACAGCCTTCCAGAACCTGGTCACTTGCCCCACTGGCCCAGACGCCCGAGCCCAGGTGTGCAAGCCAGGAGGGGAGGAGGCAGTGGGTGAGGGCTCCGTCTCGCCCAGGGGCTCAAGTGGAGGCCATCGCCCCCGAGCGAGGCCCCTGGACGGGAGTGGAGGGCCCTGGGGTCTGGGCGGGGTGACAGTGAGCATTTCCTTAGACAGGGTGATGGATGAGTGGGGGGACGCGTGGCTGGAAACAGTGTGGGAAGCGGCTTAGCCAGAGCCGGACGTCCAAGAGCCAGGAGAGGAGCCTGCACGTGCGCAGATGGCCCCCCACCTCCCAACCCCCAGCCCCGGCCTCGGAGAGCCAGAGCTCTGACGCACGGTCACACAGGGCCGGCGCAGGACGCAGCGTGTGCCCCCGCCGAGTGTCCCCCCAGCAGCCCCCGTGCGTGGCCGTGTCTCTGCCTAATGGTCCCCATGTGAGCTCGGACAAGGGAAGTGAGTTAAGGCAGAAGTTCTCTCCAAAATAGCTCATCAGCAAAGCCCAGATGGAAAAATCCGCCTCCATGGAGCGCCTTGGAATTGGAAATTATTTCTTTCTGGAAATATGCAGCGTGAGGGGTGAGGCAGAGGACAGACCCTGGGTGTTCCTTGAGACAGACACTATTGAGCCCACATGCCACCAGCCCCCTCCTCCTTGTCCCCTCCTCCTGGCTGCCCCAACTCGGGGGTGTGGTGCAGGGGGTCCGAGCCCCGGCACGGGCTCAGGTGGGCTCCTTCCGCCCCAGACCCACAGAGATGCAGGGGCCGTTGACCTCCAAACCATACCGTCCGACGGCCACCTTCCAGAGTGACCCAAGCATGCCCCCACGATCCTCTCGGCCCCGACGCCCGTGCAGCCCATGAGCACGTTTCTACTGCCCCTGCCGCTTGGCGAGGGTGGCCGTGCCGGGTGGGGGCTCTCCTCCAGGCACCTGCAGGGGCCCAGACTCCTGCCATCTTGGGGCTCTGCGCTCCTGAGGATGCTGGAAATTCCCACCTCCAGCTGGGGGTGGAGGGAGGGGAGGGAGGGTCCTTTAGGAAACTTAGGGGTCAGAAGTGGCACAATGTTTTCTGTTCACTTTTCCTGGGCCCACTCCGTCCTGTGGCCGAATCTACCCTGCACAGGAGCTGGAAGACGTGTTCCCGGGACTGGTCCTCGCTGGTCCCATCAGTGGCACCCCGCCCCCTGCAGCCCTGGTCTCTCTGCTCTCCCACCAGCCCCTGTCCTGTGCGTCCTGGCCTTCGGATGGGAACTTGGGAATGCACTGGGTCTGCTGTGGTGGGGGCTCCCACAGCCTTCAAGTTCCAGAGGAGGCCGGCTCTGCCGATGGGGAGCCCTCCATCCCCGAGTCTGTCGTCAGGGAGCTTGCAGTCTGAGTGGGAGAAAAGGCTCAGGTGCGGGTCCCTAGGTGCCAAGTGTGGAGGGGAGGAGAGAGGCAGCCCCCACAGCAGGGGGCCACTCTGAGGGGCGGCCTGGGGGCTCCAAACGCAGCCTGCAAGTTGGGCCCTGTGCATGTTGACCAGAGCAGGCAGGCCCTGGCATGTATTTTGGGAAGGGAAACAGGGCAAGGGTCCCCGTCTTCTGGGTCAGCCTCAGGGGCCAAGGAAGATGGGGGTGGGGGGAGACAGAAGTGACTCTCAGCTAGGAGATGACCGTGGACCTTCCCTGGCCTTTCTAGCTCCAAACCCCAGACACGCAGTCGCAGCTTTCAGGAATGTCCTGTCCGTGGGGGGAGCTGCCAAGGAGGATGGACAAGGGCCCAGGAGTGGGGGCCCAGGCAGGTGGCCAGCCGCTCGGACACTTTCCTGGCTGAGGTCTGCGTCCCCCATGGACGTGGCTGTGAGGCTTTGGTGGGCTTGCATCTGGGGGTGCGGGAGAGAGTCCAGGCCCCTCAGGTTCCCACTTGGGGGGCCTGTGTCGAGATGTCTGAAATATTTGTTTTCTAAGGGATTAACTTCCAGATGAGTGTCGAAGAGGCCAGGAGCCATCGCTCTGGCTGCAGCAGGAAGGGCCTCCTTCCCTCTTGGATGCTGACCCAGGAAAGCATCATCTGTTCCCTGCAAGCTTCGGGACACATCCCCGTCCTCCCTTTGCACGTCTGCCCATCTGTCTATCCGACCACCCGTCCACCATTCGTTCATGGAACAAGCATGTCTGCAACGACCGCCCATGGCCAAGGGCTCAAGACCCCATCTGGTCAAGCACTCCTTTCTCACCAAGCAGAGAGCGAGGCGGCCCCCCGCCAGGGGCTCCGTGCTGCTCAGCCCTGGCATTCAGGGGTCCCTCCTCGTCCTGCAACCTGGCTCACAGACACCCGTGCATCCCAGCGCCTGTCCCAATGGAAGTGACGGTCCCAGATGGAGGCCGGGCCGTTGCCCCCCTCTGTCCTCTCTTCCCACCGCCCCCTTAGGGGTCTGGTACGGAGCGAGGGGGGCATGTGGCTCCTCCTGCCTGCGGGACGTGGCCGTGTGGGCGGGCTCTCCGTCCTTCCGTGGCTGGGCCCACTGGACTTCAGCGTCCCTGACTGAGATTCAAGATGGCGGCGGCCCCTGTGGGCATCAGCCGGGGGCTGCCTGCACCAGGCCGGTGGGGGAGGAGACCCAGAGAAGGGCTTGGATCGGGGCGGGTCTGACTGTGGTGGGCTGCGAACGTGTGCGGGGCGTGGGCCGGGGCCCAGGCATCGCCGGTCCCCAGCTTGCAGGCCACAGACACCCCACAAACCAACTGCGAGTTGGGTTGGCCCGCGCTTGCCTGGTGTTCCCTGGCGGAATCCAAGAGGACCTTCCGGAGGAGGAGCGTGCTTGGGGGTCAAGGAAGGAGGGATGGTGCTTGCTCTGGGGCCTCTCTCCTGGGCAACCAGCGTGGGCTTTCCTCTCAGTGGCTTCAGGCCTCTTGCTTAGTGGGCAGCTGGCTTCTCAGACACAGAAACCGTGAGGCTTCCTGACACCGTCTGTGAGGCTTCGCCACTGCCGGTACTGGTCAGAACACCCCAGATTCCAGGGCAGAGCAGGGCAAGGGCACAGGAAGCAGCAGGCCACCCAGGGGCCGGGGTTGCTGGGCCGTCCCTGTGCCCCAGTCAGAGAAGTGGGTGCTGCTGAGTCACGGGCAAATCCGGCCATCCGGCGACATGCAAGGCGGCCTCTCCACGCCAGTCCCTCTTGGACTGAGTATCTCGTCTTATCTCTCTTGTAACCACGAGATGAAGGAAGGATCAGGTCAGAAAACAGAACCACCCAACAGACAAACAAGGGGTTCTAGGGGATTGGCCCCTGTGCTGGGATGGGGCAGGCACTCAGGGGATCGACAGACGGGAAGTGGAAGCAGGCAAGAGCCGCCAGACGCCACGAGGACACACACACTCACGTGGACAGTCTGGAGCCCAGCCCATCTCCTGCCACAGTGAATGGATTAGAGAGTCCCCCCAGCCACCCACAAATTCACGTCCACCCAGAACTAGGAAAGTGACTTGCTTTGGACAAAGGGTTTGTGCAGGCAGTCACGCTAGAGGGGACAGCCCTGACCCGATGGCCATGTCCTTATGAGAGAAGAGGGAATTTGCACACAGACCCACAGACACAGGAGGGGCCACGTGACCACAGAGGCAGAGCTGGGGGAACACCTGGGGCCCTGGAAGCGGGAGGAGGCGGGAAGCCTCCTCCCCTGGGGCCTCCAGAGGCAGCACGGCCCTGCGACACCCTGATTTCAGGCTCTGGCCTGAAGAAGCAGGACAGAGTCCCTTTGCATCGGCTTCATGCACCCAGTTTGTGATGACCTGTCGTGGCAGCAGCCACGGGAAGCAAGTGGGCCCCTCGAAGTTGAGGAGTGAGGGCGCCTGGCATGCACTGTGCCCCTCATACCAGGCCACGGACTCCGGGGACCAGAGGAGTGCCTGGTAGGACCTGGGGGCAGAGGCCCAGGTGCCAGTGGGCTGAGCGGCAGTGACAGGTCGGTGACAGGGTGCTCTAGTCTTCCCCAGGCCTGTGCCCACCTTCCCAATGCAAACACGGTGCGGCTTCCCTCCCCCAGGAACCTCGGCTGCTCCAGCCAGCTCGGCCACACTACAAAACCACGGCTGTGGCTGGAGCACGGAGACGTCTGGTCTCCCACTTCCGGCCTTTAGGCGGGAACGCTTCTGCCCACTGGGTCCAGGATTCTGGCCTGCCTGTGTCGTGCTCGAGCTAGGTTTCTGGGCCACAGGGAAGGATGTAGCATGGGCATGCTAGCTAGGCCATGAGATCCGTCTCCGGGACCTCTTCTGGGACCACTAGGACAGGAGCTGTCTCTCCGCCACGAAGTCCATACCCATTTCTTGGAACAGCTGGAACAGGTGACCCCATGCCAGACGGCTGACACAGCAGGAATCGTCTCTTCCCGGTGCTGGAGGCTGGCAGCCTGAGGTCTAGGCAGGGGCACTAGGAAGGGTCCTGCCTGCCTCTTCCAGCTCTTGGTGGCCCCAGGTGTCCTTGAGGTGGTGGCCACGTCCCTCCAGCCTCTGTCTCTGTGGTCACGTGGCCTTGGCTTCTCTCTTGTAAGGACACCTATCATGGGGTTACGGTCCAGTTACGTAATCCACGATCCCATCTCAAGACCCTTAGCTGAAGCACCACTGTGAAGACCTTTTCCCAACAAGGACACACTCATAGATTTGGGAGATTGGGACATGGACAGGTCTTTTGGGGGCCACTGTCAGCTATCTACAGACTACCTGGGTGGGGGGTGGGCGTTGTAAGCCTGGAGCTGCCCGTGGCCTCCACGCCACAGCCTGGGGAGAGACAGCCTCCTTCACGCGAGGACGAATGAGCAGCGGGGCGCAGAGCTGCAGGGAGGTGTCTGGGGAACACCACTCTGCGGTCCAGCCTACCTGCTGAAGGCAGTCGAGCCAAGCTGCTACCACTGCCACTGAGTCCGGTGGGGCTCTGGGCTGCTCACAGTGGGAGGAAGGAAAGGACCATCGGGGCTGCCTGGCTGCCTGGAGAGGGTCCCCAGGCGACCGTCTAAGGACCTCCCCAACACCTGACCAGGCCACCCGTCTGCAGGACAGATGTCCATCCGCTGAGCCAGCCGACCTAGTCTGGGTCGTCCTAGCAGGAGTCAGAACAAGCAGGTGGTGCTTCCTGTGTGCGCCCCGGGCGCCAGGATGGGCCAGACTCAGTGCAGCAAGGGGGGCCGATTTCGGCTTGGCCACCTCCTCTCAGCTCGGCCCACCCTCCTGCCCCCAGGCCTCAGAAGGCCCCACCAGGTAGCCCTCCCTGGACACATCGTCTGTGGCCCCTGTCGGCAGCCGCCCTCAGGCTGTGTCTCTCTTGATCCTGCAGTCCCGTCCCCCGGCAGCCAGCTCTGCGCGCCCCCAGTGTCTGGTTGGCTCCGATGGAGGTGTCCTCGCGGCAATAGAGATGGCACTCGGGGCGTCCGGCAGGCGCCCTTGGCCCTCCCCAGCTGTAAGGCTGCCTCCTGTCTCGCTGCTCTGCACCCCCACACGGAGTTTCCATCTTGGGGTCTGTCTTGGGCTGAATTGTGTCCCCTGTACATTCATATGTTGGCGTCCTAACCCCAGCCCCTCAGAATGGGACCGTATTTGGAGACGGGGTCATAAGGGATCATCGATGAGGTTCTAGTGGCGTAGGGAGGGCCCTTATCCAATGTGGCCGTGTGCTTACAAGAAGGGAGTGACGCGGGGTAAGACCCAGACACACAGGAAGACAGGGCAGAGGGGTGTGTCCGCAGGCCCACGGATGCAAGGACTCACCACCACTGGCCGCTGGGAGAGCCTCCAGAGGAACCATCCCCACTGACGCCCTGATCTCTGGCTTCTGGCCTCCAGAGCTGTGAGGGAGTCCCTCCCGGCTATTCGAAGGCACCCAGGCCATGGGGCTTCCTTATGGCAGCTCCAAGGCACCAGTACAGGCCCAGGCTGGCGGCCCCAGCCGGCACCATCTGTGCCCTGCTCCCCCTGCCAGCGGCGAGAGGACACGGCAGTGTGCGCCCGGACAGGTGACCTGCTCAGCACTCCGTCACGTGGCCACACCTAGCTGCAAGGGAGGCTGGTAAGTGTAACAGTACAGCAATTAGCATCCAGAAGCTTCTAACAGAAGACCCTGTTGGTCCATAAGGAGGGAAGGGGGGGGACAGCTGGCAGTCTGCGGAGTGGGGGCTAGACCAGCTATCTCTGCAGCCCACCCAACAGACGTCTGCCCCCACCCCCACTGCAAGTCGCTCTGTGCCAACGTGCTCTGAACGCAAGGCTGTTGCGGGAGGCAGCAGATCTGGGGGAGGTGGAGGACGGACGTGAGAGCCCTGGGCACCGCGTGCTTGAGTGTCAGACAAGAAAGTTTGGGTTTGCCTGAAGAAAGCCCTCACGTTTCCACTGGAACTGTGCACACACCGATAGCGTGGGCTTGGGGTAGAGCGAGGCTGCAGGGGGAGGGATTGCGGTGGGTCTACGGGGACCAGGGACCAGGGCGTGTCCAGGTGGCAGCTGAGGAAGAGGAGAAAACGTTTATAAGCAGGAGCAGAAGAAGGCAGAAGCCAGGGGTCGAGGAGGTCTTAGAACCTATTCAGGGAAAAATATGCAGGTGTCTGGGGTGTTAGTACCTGGTGGAAGGTTAGCTCCCAGGAGGGAGGCTGGCACCTCAGAGGGGAGGCTGGTACCCCAGGGAGGAGGCTGGTACCCCAGGGTGGGAAGCTGGTACCCAGGGGGGAGGCTGGTACCCCAGAGGGGAGACCGATACCCAGGAGGGAGGCTGGTACCTAGGGAGGAGGCTGGTACCCAAGGGGAAGGCTGGTACTCCAGAGGGGAGACTGGTACCCAGGAGGGAGACCGATACCCAGGAGGGAGGCTGGTACCCCGGCAGGAGGTTAGTATTCACGTGGGAGGGTACCCAGGGATAGGCTGTCACTGAGTGCAGCTGATGGACGTGGCCCTGGGGCTGGCAGGATGCAGGGAGAGTGTGGGGATCTGGCTCAGCTCACGGGGGCAGAAGTGATTACCTTGCTACTGATGGGATTTGGAAGGTGAGGGAGAGTAAGCATCACGGTGATGAGGCCAGGAGAGACTTTTTTTTAAAGATTTTAAGTAATCACTGCACCCAACATGGGGCTCGAACTCACAAGGCTGAGAGCCAGAGTCGCATTTTCTACCAACTGAGCCAGCCGGGCGCCCCGAGGAGAGACTTTTCTGAGAAGGGAACACAGACGGAGGCCAGATGGGGGGAAATGGCAGCTGGGCCTGGGGCCCACGGAGCCGTGGACACGTGCGAAGCTGCCGGCCAACACACAAGGGGCTAGTTCGTTAGTCCTTGGGTTTGCTGGACTGAGTCAGGGGAGCAGCCAGGCGTGGCAGGGGGAGCATGGCTCAGGCTGTGGCCCTGCCACCCTCCATGGTCCTGTGGCCTGTGCCAGCTGCTGCAGCCTTGAATGTCCCCCAGCATGTGACAGGGGGGTCATGGCCCCGTCTTTCCAACCCAATTCCTCTCCACGCCATGCCTGGTTCCCCCCACCGTGCACGCTTCTGCCACCACTCCTGACTCAGTGATGCTCCTTAAACTCTTACCTTTGACTTCTCCTGGCTCGGGGCAGGGACTTCTCCGTGCTTGCATCCAGGTGGCTCAACTCTAACACTTCTGGGGTCCAGGGTAGCCCGTGGGATCATGGCCTTGTTTCCTACTGAGCTTAAGTGGAGCCCCAAGCCCCTCACTCAGACCTCCAAGGAGCCGTCCGCAGCTCATCAGGAAAATCTGCCAGCTGGGCCACATTGCCTCCCCTCTGCCTGCCAAGCATCACCTGCAAAGATGACCCCTATTGGGGCACCTGGGTGGCTCAGTGGGTGAAGCGTCTGCCTTCAGCTCGTGTCATGATCTCAGGGTCCTGGAATCGAGCCCTGCGTTGGGCTCCCTGCTAAGTGGAGAGTCTGCTTCTCCATCTCCCTCTGTGCTCTCTCTTTCAAATAAAATCTTAAATAATAATAATAATAATAATAATAATAATAATAATAAAGATGCCCCCGTGTGCTCTGCTCACCCCCAGGGCACTCTACCCAACACTCCATCCAATCACTCGCGTCAGGGTCCCTCCCTCATCTCCCACTCCTGAGCCCGTAGGGGACTATAGGGTGATGCCCCAATGTCAGCAGCACTTCCCATGGGGACCTGCCCTTGGGCTAACACTTCCCACTGGGTGGACAGTCCATTTGCGCGCACCCGTCTCGCTGCTCAGGGAGTGCACAGTGGGTCCGCCAGGACACACACACACACACACACACACACACACACACACAGCGCTTGGGATATAGACACCTACTGTTTTTTCACGGGCTTGGTGACTGGACTGGACGAGCCTGGGGTGCAGGTATCAGGAAGTAGCCCTAGAAGGCCCAGTGCCAAGGTGAGGGGCAAAGAATGGAGCTCCGGGCTGGGCTGAGCTCCCACATGGGTTCCAGCTAGCAGAGGCCTGGGAGGCAGCCTTGCTCTGTGCGGTACGGCCCCTGCTCCCCAGCTTGCTCTCAGGGAGGCAGTGGTAAAGGACACAGAGGCAGCCATGAGATGCCATCAGGCCTAGCAGGGTGGAGACACCCCCAGTGCGGGGGGGGACAAGGGTGGTTGGCAGGGAGATCGCGGATGGGAGGAGAGGGTCTGTCCAGGGCAATCCACCTGCTGGCCTGGCCATGTCTGTGGACTCTGGGCACCTGAGTGGGGCTCTGGCCAGCATCGGTCATAGCACCCAGCCACCCACTCTCACTCTGGACAGCATGGGTCAGAGCTCTGGGACCCCAAAGCTTAGCCCACAGTGCCGGGCCCTGATGGTCCCTGTACTGGGGAGTCCTCTCTGGCTAGCAAGGACAAAATGCCCCTCCCAAGCAGTCTATTGATCTGCAAATGCACCCAGGGGAACCAGTGAACAAAAGAGGTGCCTAGGGACCCCAAGAGAGTGCCTCCAGACCCTGGCACTGTGGGGGGCAAGTGCTCAGAGGAGCTGTCATGATGGCCGCACCCTAGGTCTGCCCAACAGTCCATGTGCTGCTGGGAGCCCAACTGCAGGGACAGCACCGCTGACCTGGAAGGTGACAGCAGATGCTTGGAGGCACAGGGTCCCCTGCCCTGGGGTGGACATGACTGGGAGCCCAGGAGACCGAAGTGTAGGGACAGGAGCCCAGACTCAATGGGAAACCCTTCTCTTGGGGCCTCCGGCCACACAGAGGTCCTAAGGCTGCCTTGCCAAGCGCAGGATACTTGGGTCTTCCTCCTTGTTCTTGGGCTGACCCCTGTGGCCCCGTCACATCCCCTGATTGGTACTGAATTGGTTGTGGGTAGCAGAAGCGACCGCGAGGTGGCACTACTGACTCATACATCACAGCCCGAGGCGCCGGAGGCTGGGGTCCACCCGCGCAACATCCCGGGTCCGCAGCGGTCCACGGGGGTCATCAAGGAGATGGGCACGGGTTGGAGCCACCCCGGGGCCAACAACCACCTGAGGCTGAAAAGAAGCTGGGGAGACTAGAGGGTATACTTGGGGTCCCCATGCCGGAGATACCGTGGTGTCGGCTTCAGAAGGAGAACCCACTGGCGCCTCCAGCAGCACAGGGTTCCAGGTGCTGCCTTGCCGAGCACAGGTGGATTTCGGGGTTCTCCCCCTTACATTGGGTGCCAACCCCCGAGCTGATTGCACTCCCTGACCGGTGTCGAGTTCCCTTGTGGGGGTTGGAGACAGTGGTGGCCGCGAGGTGGCGGCACCGACTCACACATTGTGGGTGTCACGGCCGAGGCTGGGGTCCACCCATGATATGACCCGGGTCTGCCCAGGCCTGATTCCGCGTTGGTCCATGAGGGTCATCGGGGAGATGAGGTACTTGTCTGAGCCACCCCAGGCATGAGGTCAGGGCACATCCACAGCCCCTCTGCCACAGGTCCCCTTGAAGCCATCAGTGCCGTTGAGTGGGATTCATGTCACATTTCTCAGGCATGACAATGACAGCACCTGCCACCAAACCTGGAACTTTGCACACTGGACCCAGCACACTGACACCACCAAAGACAGCCCCCAAACTCAGCTTTTTAATGGAGCTGGCTGTGCCGCCAAGGGAACACTCCCAGCTCCGCACCCGCAGGCCACCAGGCATTAATGTCTCCATTCAACTCAGGTGTTCAGATGCTAATGATCTGGGCGTGCGGTTGCCTGCCGGTTGGTCGCTAAGGAAGGTCCTGCTGGCCGCCCAGGCACCCGGGCACGGCCACCAATGTGGGGTGCAGCAGACACTCCAGCATCCTGGGGGATCATTAAAAGGAAGGGATCCTACATGGTGGGCATGCCGTGTGGCCAAAGGTCCAGTTCCCCACATCGCACTCTGGGATCGTGGTGGGTGCGTGAAGCTGTTTTTCCTGACTGGGGCGCGCCGGGTCTGCACTGGAGCCCACGTGCTGCCAAGAGTGGAACCCCCGTGCACCCTAGGATCCTGGTGGCACCTCTTCAGAGAGAGGACCCTTGGGACTCTAGGGGCCCCGTGTCCTGGGGTGACAGGGAGCCCAAATGCTAGAGGGAAACTGACCACGCTCGACCCGAGGCAGCGTGGGGTCCTGGGGCCCGAGCATGGGAGGATTTGTGGGTCACTCCTCACACAGGGTGCTGACCTGCAAGCTGGTTGCACTCTGGGTGGTGCCGATTTCGCTTGTGGGTGTCAGAGACAGCGGGGACCGCGAGGTGGCGGCACCGACTCACTCACTACTGCCCAAAGTGAGGCTGGGGTCCGCTCCGCTCGGCGGCCCGGGTCCGCTCAGCCCTGATTCCGCAGCCACAGCGGTCCCCGAGGGTCATGGTGAGACAGGGTGCTCGACCGAGCCACCGCATCTGAGTCACCCCCGCCCGCGTGGTTGAAGCTGGGGAGACGAGAGGGAATACTTGGGGGTGGTGGGGGATCCCCATGCCGAGATACCGCGGTGTCGGCTTCAGAGGGAGACCCTTTCCGCAGGCGCCTCCGGCAGCATGGGGTCCCAGGCGCTGCCTTGCCGGGCGCAGGTGGATTTCGGGTTTCTCCCCCTTGCAATGGGTGCCAACCCCCAGCCTATTGCACTCCCTGAATGGCGCCGAGTTCGCTTGTGGGTGTCGGAGACAGCGGTGGCCGCGAGGTGGCGGCACCGACTCACTCATTACTGCCCAAAGTAAGGCTGGGGTCCGCCCGCACAGCGGCCCGGGTCCGCTCAGCCCTGATTCCGCAGCCGCAGCGGTCCCCGAGGGTCATGGCGAGACGGGGTGCTCGACCGAGCCACCGCATCTGAGTCACCCCCGCCCGCGTGGTTGAAGCTGGGGAGACGAGAGGGAATACTTGGGGGTGGTGGGGGATCCCCATGCCGAGATACCGTGGTGTCGGCTTCAGAGGGAGACCCTTCCTGCAGGCGCCTCCGGCAGCGCAGGGTCCCGGGCACGGCATTGCTGGGCGCGGGAGGATTTTGGGGCCTCTTGCTGTGCCTTGAGCCAAGCCCGAGTCCCACTGCACACCCCAAATGGCGCCGAATTGGTCGTGGTGTATATACGCAGTGGCCGCGAGGTGGCAGCGCATACTCACGTCTCCGCCCAGGGGCCACCGCGGCTGGGGTCTGCTTAAGGTGAAATGCGGCGGTCTGCGCCATCCTAACCTAGGAGTCCACTGAGGGCAAAGTCTTGGTTTTTCCCACAGTAAATCTGGGGGTTCGCCCCTGAGAAAGACTGGGGTATCGGGTGGTGGGCGGTGCCTGGCACTCTACGGTGGGCTCCAAGAAGCAGAGAATCTGCCAGCGGACCTCTCTCGGGTGCCGTGACTTCAGCTCCCTTGCCTACACAGGCTCTGCCCACGGTGCCAACACCCTAGACTCGGTGGGCGAACCCTGTGCATCGCAGGGCCCCGATACCCCCCAGTAAGGCCGAGGTGGTCACCCCAGGCACGGATTGGCCAAGGGTAGGGCTTGGGTCTTTGTTCGGTTCCTGAACCCATAGCGCCCCAGGCGGGCGGGCGCGCAGGGCACTTGTCACCAGAGCGCGCCTGTGAGCCCTGGAAACTAGCGGGTGCGCCTTGTCCGGGTGATGGGAACTTGGCGGTCAGGGGACCTGGAGCAGCTGCACTGCAGTGGGAAGTCTGCCCTGTGGAGCCGCTCTCCCCTCAACAGCCACTGTTGACTAGACGGTGCTGGAGCCGGGATCCGCCAGGCACCCTGACACACCGAGACCCCTGGGTGCTTCCTGTGGCCCAAAATGAGGCCTCATCCCCCACCGTCACCCCCATGTAACTGCTCCCTGTGGACTCCCGGGGCCCTAGGGTGAGTGTGGGGTCTCAGCCATGGTGGTGGCAGAGGGGGACCCTGAGCCCCATGCAAGCCGCCGGAGCCTGCAGCCAGAACCCCCACCGGGAGCAGAGTGCACTGGCCGCGCATGGGCTGGATAGGGAGCAGTGTGCACGGTCTGCCCTGAGGGGACCCGGCTGCTCCGACCCGAGGGGAGGGGGACATTTGGGGACAATGCCAGGCCCTGTCTACGGGATGCCAATGCAGGGGTGTGGAGAATGCCGTCTTTGGAGAATTCTGGGACGGGTGAGGAACGTGCGCTGGACCGGTCTGGGGAGGAGGTGGGCCTTGCGGTGGCCCCGAACACGGTCCCCACTCTGATTGGCTGGCAGGACAGGGGCGGGAATTCTGGGCGGGGCTACCCCAGTTAGAAAAAGCCCGGGCTAGGGCCAGAGAGCAGGGTGCGGGAGGGGGTGGTGGGTGGGGTGGGATGGGGGGCTTCGGGGGAAACTGGGGAAGCGGGGGAGCCGAGGGGTAACCAGGGAAGCGTGGGGTACTGGGGGCAACCAGGGGAAGATGGGGACAGGGTGTAGGGAAGCTTGAGTGGGCCAAGGATCACCTTGGAAATCTGGAGTCTGGCGGGAGTGGCCGAGAGTTGAGGGGCTGGCTTGGGCAGGGCTGGTGGGCACCTGGTGGGAGTGTGGCGTGGGGTCCCAGGTGTCTTGGAGTCTGGGTGACATTGGCATGGTGTGCGGTGGGCCCAAGCCGGGGGTGTAGAGAGAAGAGGGGGGAGCCAGACATTCATCCCGGTCAGTTTTGGTTTCAGGTCGTGGCGGCTGTGGACAAGGGGAGCTGGAGAGGGGCTTGCCCAGGACCTGGGGCAGTTGGGCTGTAGCTGGCAGCCGTGGGTAAGTGAGGACAGCGGTCTGTCGGCCAGGTGAGTCCCCTCCCCTCCCTGGGTCTTGCTTCGCTGGCCTTCTGCAAGGAAGAGGTTCCAGGGAGCAAGGAGCAGCGAGGAGAAGCGGCTGACCTCCCAGCAGAGCGGCAGGACGAAGGAGGGCGGTCAGGACAGGTGACATCGTCTCAGGGGGAGCTGAGACTGTGTAGGCTGGGGGGCCGTGTGCCCTTCCCAGGTGGAATGAGCATTTCAAGAGAGCGGGCGGGACATGAGGCAGGGCTGCCAGCGAGGGAGGTGACAGGTGGCTGAGGGGGTCCAGCTTGTGGGGGGCCCCAGGCCTGGGTTGGACAGGAGGAGGTGGGACTCAGGAGGCAGCAGGGTCCCCAGCCGTCACTACATCTCACCCACCGAAATTCATTTAGTAGAAGGTACAGGAGCGGCTCCAGCACAGACCTCCCAAGGCCCGTGTCGGAGCCTCGAGGGCTGGAGAGCGGGAAAGAAGGAGCAGTGCGCGGGGCGACCCGCAGCAAGACGTCACCTGGAGGGCGCGGCGGCCACAGGTACGGGCTCCAGAGAGATTTCTGCAGCAAGGAGGCTGCTGCGGGCCCGGCCTGCGGACCACCGTTCCCACGTGGCACTGCAGCCCAGGCGCAGGTGTGGAGAGGGCCCACGGCGTACCTGGTGACACTGTATGCCCTCGCCGCTCAGCCCCTGGGTCTGGTGTGACGGACAGGATAGCACCCAGGGGAGTCAAGGGCACCGGCGAGGCCGGACTAGGTGAGGAGGTTGGGGCGGAGTGAATGAGAGCTCTGGTGAGGGGTCGGGGCGCAGGCAGGGGTGAAGAGCAGGAGCCTGGCGGCGAGCCAGGGGAGGCACTGGCGTCCAGAGCCTGAGGCCAAGGTGGGCCTCCGGGCAACAACGGAGCAGGGATCGGTGCCTCCGGGTTCGGAGTGGAGACGCGGGTGAGTGACCAGCCTGCTGGAGGCGTGCCTGACACCCCTGCCCCCAGCTCTCTGTGCCCACTCAAGCCCTTCAACCACCTTCTCCATTGGCCCACAGCCAGGTCTCCAGGACGGGTGACGGACGTGCCTGCCGGCCACCGGAGGCCAGGCGCGAGGCTGCGCTCAGAGGGCTACGACATGGTCCGGTGTGACGGTGAGGATGGGCGTGACGCCGTCCGGCCTTCCTGGTAAGTGCAGCTATGAGACATGACCCCTTCAGGCCAACTGTCCCGCAGAGCCTCACTCATGAGCACTCTTCCTTCCACAGAACATTCTAGGCTGGCACCACGAGGGGTCAGAACACCTACAGGTCTCGTTGCTTTGCGTTCCTGAAAGAGTCAACACACTGCTGCTCTCTGGACCTCTAGAACCCTCCAAATGACAAGGTGAGGCGTCCCCCGGCCACCCGCGGGGAGCGGGCTGGGCCCAGGAGCCGGGCGCTGAGTCTCTCCCGCCCGCAGAAATGGTGCTACCCAGCTCATGCCTGGGCCTTGGAACCGGGACTTCTTCAAGTCCTTCTAGCTCTGACTCAAGAATATGCTGCATCCTGACGCCACTACACTTCTCGACTCAGGAATGGACTCCGGAAGGTGAGCGCGGCACCCTCGTTCCGGAAGCTTCCCCAGCTGCCCTGCCTGGCCCCCACTTATGCGTCTTGTCGCTCACTCTCTACAGGTGAAGCTAAAGGAACGAGATCCGCCTGACAGCACCACTGTCAGAAATGAGCAGCCCCCGCGGCCACCGTCACCCCCCGCCTGGCAACTTCATCTCCGTGGCCACCCTGCCGTGGCCAGGCGACCACCGGCCGCCACGCCCCCAAGCCCCTCACCCTTCTCCTCTTCTTCCTTTTCTCTGTTCTCTCATTTCCTTTCTTTGCTTTCCTTTCTGCTCGGGACGCTCGAAGCCGCCGTGACTCTGTCTCCCCGTCCCTCCTGAACTCAATTTGCACTAAGTCGTCTGCACTGGTTCGGAGTTGCGGGCCTGGACTCGAGTCCCCAAGCGAGCGTGCAAGCAAACTGCTGAGTGTGTCTGGCCTCTGCGGCCCGCCCGCGCCCGGCACCCGCCTGCCACCCACCTCTGGGGGTGCCCGGGTGCAGCCGAATGTGTGAGGCCCAGCCCCCCTTGCCTAGTCCGGGAGCTCCTAACAGCGAGCAGACCTTGAAGCAATTCCACGCAGAGCCCTCGCTCCGTGCCCCTCCCCCCAGGGCTTCACAGAAGCCTTGGACTATCAATAAACACAGTTACAGCAACTCGTCTCAGGGACTCTGGGGTCCGAGCTCTTTGCCTGGGGTGGGGCGCGCCTCGGGCTGGGGGGCGCACGGGATGGGGGACGTGAAAAAGACATATGGGAACGGCGTGGGGGAGCACCAAGCATGGGAAGGGCGAAAGGTGGGGAGGGGCACGGGGACAGAGGGGAGTCACAGGGCGGGGAGGGGCACAGGGAGGAGGTGAGGTGAGGCACACAGAAGGGGAGGGGGCATGGGGCTGCACATAAGTCAGGAAGCCTATGGCCTAGGGCCCAGGAGGAATCTCGGGGGTGGGGGTGGGGGTGGGGTGGATGAGGAGGGGTGGGCAGAGAAGGGCATACGACCTGTGGGGTGGGGTGACAGAGGGAGGGACACATGGGGTGAGGCCCAGGGAGGGGTCTGTGGGGCCAGGGCCCCTTCAGGGAGGGGTGGGGTGGTGGGGGTGGCCAAGGGAGTTCTCAGCAATGGGAGAGAAGCCAGGCAGCACGGAGGCTCCCTCAGCTCCGTCCTGCTGCACTAAGTGGTTCAGGGTCTCCCTGAGCCCCCACGCCAGACCCCTGGTCTAGGGGATCTGTTTGCAGAATCATGCTAGGGGAGTGGGCTTGCCATGCGGGAGGGCCGTGCAGCCCAGGCCACTCTCTTCCACAGAGTTCCGCTGCCCCAGGGAGTGGGGGGCAAGGAGGTTGAGGCAGCAGAGAAGGGGAGAGGGGGAGGGGACGTAGGTGAAGGACAAGTGAGGGGACATGTCCTGCTGGTGTCTGGTCTGGGGTTTGTGCCGGGCTTGCCAGTGCGGCCCCCAGGAGCTTGTGGTTGTGGTCCCCATCGGAGACAGAGCTGGGGCGGGGACCCCAGGCTGATGGCCCTCAGCCTCTGGTGGTGCAGACGCTGGGAGCGCGAGGCAGTAGCTTTGGGAAATGAGGCTGGGGTCCCTAGCCCCTTCCCTGACCAGCTGACAAAGACCAGATGGCGAAGGGCCGAGAACCCCACCTCTGCGCCGGGCCTTTCCTGGGCCGCCCTGACTCTGGGCCCACAGCGCCAAGCCGCCCCCACAAGCTCCCCGCCACAGACTCCCCCTGCCCTCCGGTGTCTGGAACCACCGCCCCCCCACCAGACTGGCACTGGGGACCAAGAGTGGGGCCCTCGGGACTTCTGCTGCCACACCGGGCGGGTGGACGCCGGGAAGCAAGGTGGACGGCAGGCCTTGCGTGGGGCCCGCTGGGTCTCCCAAGCACCTCCATCATCACCCGGAGGCGCCCGGAGCTATGGGCTGCTGCTGCGTCCCTCTCCAGGCCCCCTGGCCCGGGAGATGAAGGAGCCCGTCCCTGAGGTGTTGAGTGAGGTCTGTAAATGGCCATTATTATAAACGCCCATCTCTGCTGCAGCTCCATTCACCTGGGCCAGCTTCCTGGGGTGGTGGGGGGGACAGTGGTGTGGCCATGCAGGTGGCTGCAGCCGCCCTGGGGTTGGGAGAAGGCAGAGGGATACCCTGGGGACCACGGGAATCGTGGGCCCCAGGAAAGGGTGGGCCATTGTTTGAGCCCCCAAAGTCAGTGCGGCCAATGCCTGGGTATTGTGGTCTTCTGTCACCCCTGCGTGAGTCACAACCACACTTCCACCCTGACCTGGGGCCCAGAGGCCTACTTGGGAACGGAGTGCATCTGGTCTGGAATGCGGGAGGGTGGGGACGCCCCTTTCCACACCCACCTGGGGGAGAATGCCTGGGGCCCCTAGTGCTGGGACCTGCCTCTGCCCCCCAGGGCTGCCCACGTCTGTGCCCCCTTGTCCCCTCTGAAGGCACAGGGCTGGGGTCACCCTGGGCCTGCCCTTCATTTTCTCTGCTCTGGGGCTGGCTCCGGGCCTGCACGACCAGGAGGGAACAGCATGCGGGGAGGGCCCTGGGGCCGGAGAGTGCAGGAGAGGTGAGAGGCAGCCTGTCCTCTGTCCCCGTGGGCTGGCCCAAAGCAGCTGGGGCAGGAGCCCCAGGCCAAGGCTCTGCAAACAGGTCGTGAGCCCCCGCCTTGCTCAGGGACTGGGAAAACAGAGGTGGCAGCCCCCGCCCTGACGAGCCCCTCCATGGAGCAGGGACAGCCAGGTTGGAATGTGTTTACCTTTGGCCCAACCCGATTTCCTGCTTTTTAGAGAAGGGGCTCCAGAGGCTGTCAGACAGGCTCCTGGCGCCCCCACCACCCAGAGGCGCTTTCAAAATGCCCCTGCACTGAGTTAAGTGTCTCCAGCAAACAGGGGCTTGGATTTCACTCCCCCCTTCCCCACACGGGCTCTGTGGGGGTGGGGGCCCAGCAAAGGTGCGGGGGAGGTCTGGGGAAGACTGAGCCCAGGGCTTTGGCCGGCCCTCCACCCCAACCCCGCTAGAGGCCCTCAGGAAACGAAACTGGGGGAGGGGGTCTTCAACCTGGACTCTCCCCCAGTGGAGCAAATCATCCAGCTTCCAGGGAACACTACTCAGTAAGAGGGTGTCCCTGCAGACCCCCCATCCCCGTGTCCACAGGCACATGTCCGTGTGTCTGTACGTCTCCCGTGGCCCACGTGGCCCTGCATGCGTGGGCTCAGGCAGCCAGCTGCATGCTCCTGGGCTGTGTGTGTCCACAGCCCTGTGGCTGTAAGGGAGCCTCTGCCTGGGGCGCTGAAGGCATGGGTGGGGGCCCTGTCCTCTTTGGGGCCCTCTGTGGGGTCTGCTGGATTTTGTGTGGCCCAGCCTCATGTGGGGGCCGGTGTCCCTGGAGGGTGGACATCTGAGCCCTGCTGTGTGTGTGTCCTGTGCCTCTGTGAAGCTTGTGTCTCCGCACGGGTTTAATGACCCAAGAGCCCACTTTCAGGCAGGGATTACGGACAGCTGGGGGCGGGGTGGAGTCAAGACACTTGTCATACCACTGAATGGGGGCAGAAAAAATTCTAACAATACAAAGGAAATTAACTCTTGAACAGGCCTAACATGACATTTGGGGTCTCACTACAATACACCCTGGGAAGTCTAAAAGAAAAAAAAAACACAGGGGTTGGGCCCCTTGCTCCCACCCCAGGCTCTAGGGAAGACAAATGGTTTCCCTCTTCCCAGAGCGGAGGGGCAGGGGGCCCTGGCCGGAGGCCCCGCGTGGCCCTCACCACCAAGGGGGCCAGGAGGCTCAGCCACTGGTCGTGGCGGGGACCCAATCCGAAGGGTGTCCTGCCCGCTCTCTGCCAAGCTCCCGTTACCAGGGTCTGTGGGTGCGTATACCCCGAGAAGCCCCAGAGAGCCAAGCAGAGATGCTGTGACCCGCAAGAGGGGGATGGAAAGTTCTGGAAGGAGCGTGGCCAGCGTGGCCTCCCCCAAGGCTGTGGTCTCCACACTAGGCCGCCCCCACCTCTCCATCTCTCCCTCGCGGACTCTTTCCCTCCCTTCCCTGCATCTCTCCCCAGCCTGCACCTGGTGACGCGACTGGCCCTTTTCCAGGGGTAAGGGGACCCCGCAGGGGCCCCTTCCTGGAAGCCCACCTGCAGGCCGGCTTGCTGGGAAGGGGCCTGCTCCTCGGCGGCCCCCAGCGCCCGAGCCACTTCCTGGAAGCGGTCACTGTGGATATTCTGCTCCTTGTCAGCACTGCCTGAAGAACCACACTGAGTCCCTTGTCCCCCTGGGGCCCGTGCTCCAGCACCGAACACCGGGCCAGGCACAGGCGGACAGCCAGGTCCTCGGGGGGCGGTGCGGGCCTGGGGCTGGACCAGTAAGCAGACATGGGTGCCAAGTGCAGGGGGGCCCCGTCCCTGCTTCTGCCCAGAGCTCGCACACACTAGCACGTGCCAAGGCCCCACGGATGCCTGTCCCGCGGGGCCGGGAGGCGGCCGTGGGTGCAGAGCTGAGAAGGTGTGGGGGCACGGTGCAGACCCCCAGGGGTCCCACACTTTGCAGAAACCCATCTGCTGGGGTGGAGGGCTTGGCAGGAGGGCCTGAGTTGCTGGTGCCTGATGGGAAGGATGTGGGGGGTGGGGGCAAGAAGCCTGACAAAGCATTTGCCTTGAGCCTCCTAGGAAGATAGGCCCCGAGGGGTTTGGGGGGGGGGTGACGGGTGGGCAGCAGTGTTGGGAGCGGGGTGGAGGAGGGGAAGGACTCTGTGGTCAGGGATGGGCGGGATAAGAACAGACAGTCAGAGGCCTGGGGCAAATGGCTACCGGGCCTGATGGAGCCCTGACATAGGGGCGCCCAGCCCAGGCCCCAGGTGAGGTGTGCACTGGAGGATCTCAGGTAGGGCTGTAGGCAGGGCTGGGGGCACAGATGCTCCCCGGAGTGGGCCCCCGTCTGGCCTTGGAGAGCCAGGATCACCAGGGGCCATGGAGGACAGAGGTATAGCTCTGGGGCTTAGGGGGGATGGGGGACAGGACCGTGGGGACCGCACGTCTGGGGGAGAGCACAGCCCAGGCACGATGCCTCCTCCCAGCCCTGCCCTCCCCTCCTGGCCCCTGCCTTTCACGTGCAGGCAGTGGGTTGGGTGGGACGTGCAGGAGACGGGGCCCAGGGGGAGAGCAGAGGCCCCTTGGGTTTATTCAGGTGGCTTTCAGCTCACACCCCGTGCGTGGCGGGGCCCACAGCACGAAGAGAAGCACACACAGAGCTCCCAACAGTGACATCACCCCTGTGTCAACAGTGTCCTTCGGGGTTTATGAAGCAGGACGGACCTGCTCGGCCTCCGCCCCGCGCCCCGCGCACCACCCCCGGCCCACACACTAGCCCACTGTTCTGGGGTCTGGGGCTGGAGGCCGTGCAATGGCGTCCTGGCACAGCCTGCTCCTCCATCCACCCCCAAGCCCCCCACATCCCTACCAGAAAGCATGTGGGGCCATGGGCCTGGCCTGTACCTCCTGGTCCCTCGGGGAGAGGCCTGGAGGCCCTGGGGCACAGGCCCGTGGCTTGGCCGTGGGGTGGAGGGCACAGCACAGTCTCTGGGATGGGTCTCAGGCTGAGCGCTGTGGAGGGGACACCAGTGGGTCCCTCCAAACATGGGCCAGCCCCCCAAGACCTCAGAAAAGCCAGAGGGGCTTCCCTTCCTGACCCCAGGCTCTGGCTGACTACCATCCTGGGACCATAGGCCACTGGTCAGAGGGTGGACGGCAAGACCACCATGGTGACCCCTGCCCACCTAGCCCAATGGCACCCCTGGGAGCAGGGACATTCCCGCCAGGTCTCCTGGGGCCTCCTCCCGAGTTGGCCTGCCCCCTGAAGCCAGAACCCCACCAGCCCCCATCTCCAGGAGGGTGCTAGGGGGCCTGGGACACAGCCAAGGCAGGATGCAACCCCACATCCTTGCTCCCCACAAGTGCTACGCGTGATGGGGACGTAGGAGGGGTCTCTCTCCGCAGAGGGACCCCCGTGTCCAGCAGGCCAGAGAGAGCCTGGTGAGGCCGGGAGGCTGGAGGCCTGGGGCTGGGGACAGGCAGGACTTCGGGGTGGACAGCATGGGCTCCCCCACCCGCAACAGGGCCAGCTGGGGAACACGCTCCCTGCCACACCTCCACATGGCCCGCCGGTGGGGTGGAAGGGGTTCTTCTTTTCAGTTACTGTCCTTCCCTGGATCACAGACCCTTTCCAAGAGATTTCTGGGGCCCAGACTGGATGAGTCGGCTTAGAACAGCAAAGGAGGCCTGGCAGGGGGGTCTGCCGGCAGGAGGCGACCCCAGGGTGGCATGGCAATCGTCAGGGTGCTCTGGAGACCTTGGGTCCCTGTGCGCTGGAGGCTGGGGAGAGCGGGAGGGAGGGAAGGGGAGAAGGGGGAGGGGTCCGCTGCCCTTTGGCCTGTTTTTCGTTGCTAGCTTCCTGTTCATCGAGCTCTGTCACTGAGGAAGGGGGGTGACGAAGGAGGATCCCACCGCTCTGGGCCTCCCTGCCCTTGGCTGCCTGTGTCCTCCCCCCTCCCACAGCCCTCTGGGGGCTGACCCCTTGCCCAGCCCCCGGACCCCAGCCTCTGCCTGTCTCTTCAGCCAATCCGCGGGCCCCCACGGGTGGTCCCACCCGTCAGAGCTGCTGCAGGTCAGCCCCAGCCCCCTGGGGCAGTGAACTTGCCCTCCTGGGGCCACAGGCCTGGAGCCTCCAGTCCCCGTTGCCCCCCACCCGAGGGTGAATGACCTCACCCTAGGACGTGGGGCAGAGGGCATGTGTGCCAAGAGTGGCCCCCAAGGGACACGTGGCTGTTTGCAGGTCGGGAGGTGGCAGAGATAAAGCCGCTGTTTTCCCAGTGGGCACAGAGCCAGGGGGGGCGAGGGGCGGCCCAGGGTCAAGGTCAGACCCGCTGCCTCAGGGTCCCCTACCAGGCCGTTTGTCCGCCCCCCCATCCCCTCGGCATGGAGTTCCGGGAGGAAGGGTGGGGGACAGTTGCGAGCCAGGCCCCCCGGTGCTCGGCAGCCCCTCTGGGACTGTGTGGTGGGCGGACAGACCCAGCAGCCCCCCTTCCTGAGAGGGTCCCGGAGTATTAGCCTCCCACATGTGGGATCCCGTCATGAGACAACCTCATTAAGGCCAAATTTCATGGGTCCTGTGATTTGGGTGGGCATGGCCCCTGCCAAAGGGGCTGGCAGCTGAAGACAGTTCACGGATGTCAGTGACAGGCGGAAAGAGGGTGGCAGGCAAGGGAGGGAGCCTGGAACAATAGGATTAAGGGCTTACATTATATGCATGTCACGGGCAAACGCTTGTGGGGAGAAGGGTGGGGGGGCTGAGGGGGCTGGGTGGGAAGGGAAGGACATCTGGACGGGATCCGGAGGAAATGGGACTTCAGACGTCCCACGCCTGCCCACCCCGGGCCACCGTGGGCATGGTGGGGGCGGCCCGAGGGGCCCCCAGACTTCCTGTTCTGAGCTGGGTGCTGGGCCCGCCAAGCTGCTGGATACCACGTTCAGCCCTGCTGGGGTCTTCCCTGGGGTCGAGTAGGAAGAGGCTGGCTGGAGGGCCACAGGCCACCCAGCCCAGCGCAATCCCCCGGGTCAGGACGGGCCCCAGACCTCCCCGCTCCCCCACCATCCTTCATGGAGCTGTCACCCAAGAACGTGCTCCAGACGCTCACTCCTTCTGGCGTAGGCCCCACGCAGGCTCCAGGCTTCCCCCGGCCCTGACTTCCCCTGTGCACACCCTCGGTCCGTCTGCACACACTGGCCAGCGGTCCCCAATTCCTGCTGCCCCCACCACCCTGCTGTGCCCTCCTTTCTAGCCCGGCTCTGTTGCCGGGCACATAAGGAGGCACGCAGGCATGTCTGCGTCTGTTGTGACTTTTCCCAAAGACCCAGGTTGGCTCCGGGAGCCTCCTTGGCCACCCCGGCTGTGCTCACAGGGCATGTAGGAAAGGGTGCCCCCAGATCCAGCCAGCCAGCGCTCTGCGGGCTCTGCCCTGCTCAGGGGAAGGCGGCCAATCCGTCACGGCCAACAGCAAATGGCCCATCACTTCCAAGGTGGCAGAGGGTCTCCACGGATGGCCAGGGTTCCCATGACTCTGGGGGCAGGCGTGCATCTTGAGAGGACTTGTAAGCCCTGCCTCCCCCACCCCCCGGGGTCAAGCCACAGGGAGCAGTGGGGAGGGGCTGCACGGCTGCTTCCCCGAGAACCCTGCACGCAGAGAAAACAGAGAGGGGGTTGAAGGAAGGACAGACCTTCGGGGCTGCGTGGAAAGTCCTGGGCAGAGTGATTCCTCTGGAAAGACCTTCCAGCCGACCCTCGGCCCCGTGGGCCCAGCCCCTGGGAGACAGAGGCTGCCCACCTGCAGGCCAGTCTGGGTGCTGGTGCTTCCCTCTGCCCCTTGGCCCCGCGCCCCTGCCGTCCACCACACACATATTCCCCCTGTTTTATTGGAACGTCGAGCCACCTACCGTCTGGGGAAGAGAGGGGACAGCCAGACCCCGGGGGGAGCGGCCATTTGGCCCAGCGTGAGTCCTCTATACCGCCTGGCTCTGGTCATTCCAGACTGGGGGTGCCCCAGGAGGTGCTGCCGGGTGACCCTGGGCCTGAAGGGGCGTGAGCGGGGCGCTCTGGCCTCCAGCTGCCAGGAGGCCCATGTGTTGTGACCTTGGGGTCCCCTCTAGGCAAGGAGGACTCAGAGAGACACCTCTCTAATAAAAGAGATGTCCTGGTGACACCCATGGTCCCCTCAGCCACCAGTTTGCTCAGGGGCTCTGGGCACCTCGCCCAGATGGGCCTTCCTCCTCGGGACGACCCACGAGGGAGGAAGCGGACGACGGTCCTGCAGCAGAGAGGTGGGGGGCATCCCCGAGTCACCGTGGGCGTGCATGGGCCCCCCAGGGCCCGGGTGCAGGTCCCGGCTCAGACCCTACATGGCGACTGCCCCCTGCCTTCCTCTGTGTGTGCTTGTGTGTTGCGGGGGTGACTAGAGGCCCCCCCAAGGCCGAACAGCCCACCCTCCAGGGGGGTCGTGCACCAGCGAGAAGACAGCCCTGGAGTGTGAGGGTCAGACTATGGGGCAGGAGGAACTTTCTGGAAGGTGAAAGCCTTCCCCCGCTGAACCTGCAGAGGAGGGCCGTCCTCTCTGTCTACGCCCACCCCCCAGCCCAGGCAGAGAGGGGCCTCCTGTGTGGGCTCTGGGATGCACCCCCG
Source organism: Ursus arctos (assembly GCF_023065955.2). NCBI lineage: Eukaryota > Metazoa > Chordata > Mammalia > Carnivora > Ursidae > Ursus > Ursus arctos. The sequence continues at coordinate 47,022,546 of NW_026622908.1, forward strand.
GGGCAAAGTCCCGGGACACTGACCTCCGAGCTCAAACAAGCTGGTGGGGCTGGGTCCCCCTGGGGGCCTGGGGGTCAGGGTCAGCACACAGCAAGTGGGGAAAAGGGCACTGTGCCTGCCCCTGGGGGGAGCAGGTGGCCTCTCACCGGCCTCACCGACTTCAAGTCAAGTCCTCCAAGCCGTGTTCAGCCTGAGGGTCACCTTGGTTGGGGGTGGGGGCTCCTCCTGCTGCCTGCCCACCCCCAGCGCAGGCCTGTCTTTACAGTATGGGGGTGCAGATGTTGGGCATGGGGACAGGGGTCGGGGGTCCCGTCGACACATCCAGGAAGAGCCTTGCTCTCTGAGGGTGACCTGGCCCTTGAGGGCCTTCCAGGGACAGGGTGAGCAGGGGATGCTCGTGGAAGCCTGCCATCCCTTCCTTCTCGGCCGGGGGTTGGGGGGGGAACTCGTTCCCCGATTCCCATCCCCTGTGCAGGGGTGGGGGTGTCCTGCTGAGCCTTGGGCGAGGGGACAGGCAGAGGCAGGCACAGAGTCCAACGTACCCCGCCTCCAAGTGGCTCGGGGGCTACGGAATCCACCATAAAGCACGCTGCCCTGGGCACCTTCCCGGGTCGAGTCTGGCAGCAGGGGGGCGGGGGTGTGCCTCCAAGCCAGCCAGGCCTGGCCGGGGAAGAGCAGGGGCGTGTGGACCCGGTAGGGCAACGTCATCCCTGATTCTAGACGCTTCTCAGGGCTCTGTGGGAGCTAGAAGCCTCAGGTTCTGCAGCTGCCTGGGAGCAGGGGTCCGTGGTCAGGTGGCCCCACAGTGGCCATGGGAGGCCCAGGCGCAGGGGACCCCTGGGAAGGGTGCAGCTGGGCTTTGTTCCAAGAGGAGAAAGGGCCCTGTTGCCTCAGCAGAGGCTGTAGGGGGCTGCCAGGGCCTGAGGCTACAAGAGGCCCTAGGATGCCCCAGAGCCTGCCAGTTCCAGAGCCCCCAGCCTGGGCCGGGGAGGGTGGGGCCCCTCATCCCCTTTCCTGCAAAGCAAAGAGCAGAGGTGGAAGGAGGAGGGGCCTTGGCCCCCCAGAGCCCCAGGCATGTAGGAACAATACCAGGGAGAGGTCAGGCCGGGAGCCCCTAGACACCCCCAGACATCCACGGGGATGAGACCTAGCTGGAACTGGTACTGCCCTGGGGACAGGGCCACCTGCGGGAGGAAGGCCGCCTCCCAGGCCCGCTAGCTGGCCAGGCTGCGGTTTTCCACGACCTGGGGTGGCAACAGGGCTACCCAGCCTCCAGAGTCTCCGGCCCCGTGGCTGTGGTGCATCCCGCTGGGGAGGTCAGAGGCTGCTCTGGCTGGAAGCCCCCCGGCCACCTGGACTCCCAGGCGCTGCCTGCCCGCTGCTCCCTGGGGATCCAGGGCCAGCAGAAAAGTGCCGGCGACAGTGTTTATTTTCAAATGACATTTTTTAAGAAAAACAGCCTCCCCCAAATGCTTGACCCTGAGTCTGGAATGTGGAGCTGCAAGCAGCTGTCCCCTCCCCAGACCCTTCACAGCTCCCTGGTTGTGGGCAGGGGGCCGGGGCGGGGGGAACCTGGGAGACACTGGCCCTACGTGGTCAGGACGTGCGTCCTGGATCTGGGCTCTGTTCCTGGTCTTGCTGTGTCCCCAGCAGGACGCTAACACCCCCCCCCCCGGCAGCCCCAGCAGGGACGGCTTGTCTTGGCCAGCTGGACCGGTCACCCCTGCCTTAGAGTTCTTGGACATTTGCTCCCGTGTGGCTCCCACATGGCAGCCCCATGCTTCTGCTCCCACTATGCTCCCAGCCTGGGTCCACCTCGGCCTGTGGTCTGCCCGCTGCTTTCTCTGCCCTCCTCTGAGCCCCCACCCCCAGGAAACCCTCCAGGGATCTCAGCCGGTCGGCTCCTGGGGGGCAGCCGCCCACAGGGAGGGTCCACGCCTTCCTGCCCACAGGCAGGGGCTGGATCAGTAGGTCCCCCTAGGGGGTCACTGGGGGAGCACCCCACTGCTTTCCAGCGCCTGTCCCCTGCCACGTGCCTGCCCTTACTCCTCTCTGTGGGACCCCCTACCCACAGCTTGGTGGCTGGTCAGCAGGCTGCCTGGGTGGCAGGAAGTCAGGGGGCAAGCTGAGGCTGGTCCTGGCTTGTCCTGCCCCTGCGGTGTCCCTGTCCCTGCTCTTCCCGGAGGAGGTCCTCCCGCGCCCACTGCCAGAAGACGTGCAGCGACACCCACCCTGGCCCTCTCCCTGGCCTGTTGGCCCCCTCGCTGCCCACGCACCTGGTGCCAGAGGGCCTCCCCTTCCCCCTCGGAGGGGACAGGCCCGGGGTCCCTGGCAGCCACCGCGAGGGGAGGAGGCGCCACCGCTCTGCCCCTGAAACCCCGGGGCTTCCTGTTTCGCAGCCCACAAAACACTAAAGGCCGGCAGGTCCTGGGACATCAAAGGCCCCGGGAAGCTCGTTGTATTGAATTAAGTGTAAAGGAGGCAGAGGCATGTGGCTTCCATTCCCCACAATGACGCCTGCGCTGGGAGGGCTCCCGAGACCCGGGGCCGGAAGGGAGCCGGCCCCCACCTCTGCCCCCGCCCCCAGGGGACAGCAGGAAGCCCAGGTAGGGGCGTAAAGAAGCCCCTCCAAGTGGACCCCATTTTGGTCCCCCCCCAAGAGAGCAGACCAAGGGCCAGCACACCCCAGGCCCCTCTGCCGGCTGGGCCCAGTGCCCTCGGGGGCCCGGATGGCGCCCAGCCACGTTGAAGGGCACCCAGTCCCCCACAACACATCTACAGACAAGGAACCTGGAGCCCCAGCTTTCTGGGCCTTCGGCCCCTAGAGGGTCCTATGAGGTGGCGGATGGGGTGGGGGGTGAAGGCGGCCGCACAGACCCTGCTGCCCACCCCCTCCCAGGCTGGGGGGAAAGAGCTGCTCGGAGGTGGGAGTGCCGGGGCCGGGGGTTGCCACAGTCTGCAGGCCCCGCTGAGGGGCTCCGGAGGGAGGGAAGCATGGTGTGGGGGAGTGGGCCTGGGGCCCCGGGTGGGGGCGGAGAGGGAGGAGGCCCCGAAGTCAATGACCCAGGGGATTATCTTCTTGGGTCTCTGCACACAGTGTCTCGTCTGCAAAGCTGGCTGAGCAAACGCCAGGAGCCAAGGGTCGGGGAGATTCGATTGGCGGCCCCCCCCACGGCCCCCTGTCTTCCCATGTTGGCCAAGGCCTGTTTTCCCGGTCAAAATCCAACGCCCCATTTGCCCCCTTTAGGACTTAATGTTCCGGGGGGCCCAGTGGTTCCAGCACCACGTCCACACCCCCCTGGGCACCCCAGCCCAGCCAATGACCACTCCATGCTTTCCTGGAGACCGCTCCCCTCCCCGTCCCCGTGGGACAGCTCCCCTCGCACTGTCCCTGCATCCTAGGAACACCTCTCTCCCCTTGGATCAGGGCCCCCCTGTGTGGGCAGCAGGATTTTCTGCTCCTTCCTGCTATGGACCAGAGTGGTCCTGATGGGGATAGCTGTAATCTTGTCAGCCCCAGTCACGCCTCGGCCGGGCCGGGCATGACTCGGTTTACCTCAGGTCACCAAAGCCCTGGGGGCCCTGCTTGGTCCACTTGGGGGAGGGGCTCCTCCCTTGGGCAGGCCCTGAGACCCCAGAGAGGGCGCGGGGAGGGGGCGCTGGGGCCGTAAGGCAGAGCTGCAGTGCAGGGCAGGCAGGGGTGGGAGGGAGGGGCAGCGTGGGGGTGGGGGAGCCCCCCTCGGCCCCTCCGAGCAGCTGCTTGGCTTCTCCGGGCCCATTCCGCCTGGTGTGAATGTCCACCATAATCAATCATGGAGGGCTTAGCCCAGGGGGCCGGGGCAGACCTGTCAGCCGGCTCCAAGCGGCAGGGACAGCTGCTATTCCGGAGGGTTCCCAGGGGCCAGACCCACCAGACAGCAGCCTCTGCCCCCTCCTCTGAGGGGCGCCCCCACGGAAGGCCCAAACCGCGGGGACAGAGGGACCAGGCCCCAGTGTGGAGGGCGACACGGGAGCCGGAGAGGCCACGAGAGGCTGCGGGCTCCAGCCTTGGCCTCCAGAGGAGCCCCCGCCCCACGGGCTCAGTACATCCTGGACCCCCATCCTTCTGTCTCAGGCAACACAGGCTGGGGTGCAGGGAGGGCTGGACCTGGCCCCCAGCAGCCTGGGGTCGAAGGTCTTTGCCTCGTTGGGGAAGGAGGGATGGGCTGATGGATGGGGACAGCTGCAGGCTCCGCTCCCCACCGGACAGGGCTCCCTTGTCGTGCTGGGCCCCCGGAGGCCCCATCCGTCATGGCCCACCCAGGCCCCGGGTCCATCCCGCAATTCCCCTAATCCCCCCGCCGGCTTCTTCCCAACGCTCAGGGCGGTTGGATGCATTTTCCAAATTCCCGGGCGCTGCTCCTTCCTCCTCAAATTCCTCGCCCCTCGCCCCATCCCCACCATGGGAAAAGGCCGCCACTGTCCCCACACATGCTCTGTCTTGGGCTGATCGGGGGAGGAGCAGCTGGCTGGCCGGCAGCTGTGAGGTGCGGGGGTGCCAGGGAGGAGAGCCCAGATTAGGGGGGCGTCATGGGAAAGCTGCAAGGGAATGCTACCCAGAGCCCCTCCTGCTGGCAGCCCCGTTCCGCTCCCTCTGTGGAGAGAGGCAGATGGGGCTCCCAGCCGGGACCACTGTATCCTGCTGGCCACAGGCTCTGCCAGAAAAGTCCATCTGCCCGGGCTGAGTACCTGGCTCCAAGCGTCGTCCCAGCTCATCCAGCCCCGACACCTGCTCCCTGGGACATAGGACGGGCCAAGCCAATCCCCACACGCTGGCCAGCGGGCTCCACGGAGAGGGCCCAGGATGTCCACAGGGAGGGAGGGGCTTCCCACAGGGTTTTCCTCTGGGAAGGGGCCAGAGTGCAGGCCTGATGGCAGGACCAGGGTGGGGTAGCCCTGGCTGGGTGGGCACAGGGCAGCCCCAGCAGGAGCTGTGACCCCTGAGCCCAGCTTGACGTGTCCAGGAGGCCCAGAGGACCGACTATCCCCAGGCACAGCTGGAAACGGCCAGGAGTAGCCCGAGTGCCCACAGGGTGATCAGCCACGCAGAGGGCGGACTCCCTGCGGATACTCTGCCTGCTCGGAGCCTGGAGGGATAGCGGACCTCCCACCCTGGGCTCCTCTCAGACACTCCTGGGGCTTCCCAGGTCTCGGTCAGTCCAGAATGGTCCATGCAGCCCTTTGTCACTGGATGGTGGCCCGGGTGCCACCAATGCTCAGATTGGAGAGTGCAGCCAGCCGGCCCTCCCTGGCGCTTGAGCTGGGCCTCCCCAAAGCTGGTGGGCCTGCCCCGGCCTGCTGTCGGGCCTTCCTTCTCCTCTTTTCCCTTGGCATCCTGCAGCAGACAGTTTCTCTTCTGGTTTTCCTGTCCTCTTTTCATGACAAAAATCAGAATTCTTTTCCCTGCCGGCTGACATGGAACCCCAAAGCACTGTGGCCCCAGCTGTCCAGCCTAGTTGACGGAAGCTGGCCCTGGCCTCCTTCCTGGGCACGTGCACCCTGCCATTGCCAAGCCCTCCCCATGCCTTGTGCTCAGGAGTCTTCTACCCCTGCCCTTGTGAAATGGACAGTCTCTGAACTCGTCCCTCATTTCTTCTGTTGGCTATGCACCCTCCAGGCCCGCCAGGGCTGCCCAGTGCTTTCCTGGAGGATGTGTTCCACGTGTCCCAGGGAGACACGCCGAGGTGCTCAGAGCCCCTGTGTCTCCCCATGCCTCGTGCCCCGCATCTCACCCCAGCAGCCACAGCCTGGGTCCGGGGCACGGCTCTGCACAGCCGAGGGGGTGGCCCTAGAGGTCATGGGCTGGGACAGCAAGGGATCAGGGTGCAGGGAGAGGAGACAGTCTCCTTGCGGGGCCGGGGCTGGGCAGGCAGGTGCTGCGGTCCTGGAGTCTGGCCAGCAGGAGGATGCCTCCCCGCCTGGGGTCTCAGCTGGGGACGCTGCCTGGTGGATGGGAACGGACGATGGGACTCCGTGACTGCAGATGCCCCCGAGCTCGCCCCTCCCTAGAGCACCTTACATGGTTTCCGTTTCATTGTGCTAAAGGACATGTGACAGCATCGGCCACCCTCGCCATTTGTAAGGGGACAGTGCCGTGGCACCAAGCATGTTCCCCTTGCTGTGATGCCCTTGCTGCTTCTCCAGGGGCCTTCCTCACCCCGAGCGGAAGCTCCCGGGACGTGCCCAGACTCCTTGGCCTTTACACCAGTAGGCAGATGGCCAGGGAGGCAGCTCCAGGTCACAGAGGAGCCGTCTGAGACACAGAAAGGCCAGCCAGTCTCCCCAAAGTCCCGCAGAGAGCATTGGCAGAAGGGCACCCGCTGAGTGGACAGAGCGGGGACATGGCAGAGAGGCCCGAGTCCCTGAGACAGGCAACCAAGACTGCCTGTCGGCTGGACGAGGCTCCAGGCCTGCCACCTGTCTGCCGCCCGGAGGGTGGGCTGCGCAGCCCTGACGGCAGGGGGGGGGTCACCTCCCAGCCTCTGGTTGTCATTAGCTGCTCCTGGGTGGGAGGGGGCCCTGCAGCCAGCGAGGGTCGGGGCTCGTGCAGGGCACCTGGGCCTCATTACCCTCAAGCACTGGGGTCTGAGTACGGTGCAGGGGATAAAGGGCTGCCCGCCCCCTCCCCTCCAAGCCAGCACACGGGACCTTCGCCAGAGTGGAGCTGAGCCGGGCTCCCCTCAGAGCCCGAAGGCGCGTTTGCAGAAGACTCAGCCCAGCAGCAGAATAGGCTGGAAGAATGGGGGTGGGGGCCGGATCCTGGTCCTTTCCCCATTCTGTGGGGTCTCTCTGTCCTTTGCTACGGTGACCTGGGGTTGTTTGGCCAAGGCCACCATCAATGCCCCATTGCTGACAGATGGGAGAGATGAGAGCATCTTTCCCACCAACACCATCCTGGGTAGGACCCTCCTGGCTCTCCCCCATTTCCCCCACCCCCAGGAACCATCCAGCACATGATGGGGCCAGGAGGTTGCCGAGGGGACCCTGGAGAAGTCCACCATGGCCTGGCATCTCCAAGGTGACTGAGATCCTAGCTCTGTAGCCATGGGAGCTCTGAGGCCCCCAAGGACCCCTGCAAGGTGCCTTCCAGCAAACACCCTCAGCTTAGGGGGGGCCGAATGGGCCTGTGTAGGAAGGGGTCCCCATCTGGGGTTAGGCCCCTAGCTTAGGCCAGAGTGAGGCTCAGGGTTCCGGCCCCACGTGGAGCAGAAGCCTGGAGGGAAGATTCTCAGGGCTCGGGTTGGGGGCAGACAGCGGGGCAGAGCCCTGGGGCCCTAGGCTGGCTCGAGCGCCCGTGCTGAGGGTTACACATGCATCCCCATCCTGTCATCCCAGATCTCGGGAAGGATACCGTGGCCCTCCTGGCTGACCACAGGAATGTGCAAGATGGCTGCTGGGAAGAGGCAGGGGTGGGGTGGGGCGGGGCGGGCCTCCGTGCAGCTGACCTGAGTGATGGGAGCACATCCCGACCTTGGCGTCATCACCTCCGTGTTTTTACCCAGTGAACAAATATACACTAAATGGGGCACAAACGAGCACGGCCAAAGGAACGGCCGATTCTGTCCTTTCTTCTTAATCCCTTTGGCTTAGGGTTTCCCCGGCCTGGACAGCCTGTCCGAGGGGAAGGCTGCCCAAGGGCACACGGGCATCCGTCCGGGGACATTCAGGCAGTGACCAATCCCTGGCCGCCCTGGCGTGCACCCTGTACCGTGGGCCTTTTCCCAGCCGGCCGGTGTGGGAGCAGCCACTGTGGGTCCTCAAGCCTTGGTGAGATGGTCAAGGATGGACTATGATGGAGACCAGCATGCGGCCATGTCTGTCGGGGAAGGAGGAGCTCGGGCCAGGATGGAAGACATCTTTGCTGTCCCCTCGGCCAAGCCACAAAAGCAACCCTCTCCCCCAAACTCCCAGCACCAACCAACCTGGAGACCGCCCTGGGCCGGAGCCCAGCACGGCCACCGCTGCGTCTTGGCCGTCCAGCTCAGGACAGGTCAGTCCCCACACGTCTAGGCTGGAGCTAGTCCTTGAAGGGCCTCAGGGTCCCACTGGGGCATAGGAGGGCCAGGTGAGGGCCCTGCCGTGTGCTCGGAGAAGACCACTAGGGCTGGCTGGGGCACCTGTCTTGGAGGAAGGTGATGCCTCCCTTCAGCAACCATCACCAGAGGAGAGTCCCGGATTCCAGCTCTGGGCTGCAGAGTACCTAGCCCCACCTGGAGACGGCTGCCCTTCCCTCCCACCCCAGCAGGCTCTGGAGCCCCCGGAATCCTGCCTCGGCCCAGGGTGGAGCTCGCCTCCCACTGTAAGCAGGAAATGTCCCCAATCCCACCTAATTTTGGCCTATTTCCTTCCATCCTGGCTTCCCAGGAGATGGAGAACAGAGCCCGGCCCCTCCCGGAGGCTCCTTGAGTCCCAGGAGGGTGCCCTCCTTGCAGACAAGCACGCAAGCCCCCAGCTCCCACCGGACAAGTAAGCTGTTGCCGTGGGTCCCGCTTGCAGTCTAACTGGCTTTGGGAAAGCAGACCTCATTAGGAGAGAGCCCCTGTGCCCCCTGCCCTAATTCCCAGCCCCCAGCCCCATTGGGCTGGGAGCTTTGACCTAAGCAAACAATCAGTGTGGGCTGAGTAACCAGGACCCTGGTCCACATCTCTCCACCATGTCCTGCACCCCAACCCCCCAACCTGGTCTTGAGCTCAACGATGCATTTTTCTGGGACCTCCTCCAGATGCCACCCAGTTCCAACCCAGGGGAGGGGTGACAGGGCTGCTGTCCTCTCACGAAAGAGGACTGAAGCCTGGAGAGGAGAGGGGCCAGTGAGTTGTGGTCCACACTGGCCTGCGTGGGGTCATGCCATCCTCACCCCAAGGAGAGGGTCCTGGGGATGGATCAAGGACGAGTGAGCAGCTTGGGTTTTCTAGAAGGTTCTTCCATATCTCTTCTGATTGAATTACTCAATGCCACTTTAGCAGGGCTGGGCTTCCTCTTGGCCCAGTGGGATGAGGCCCCCTTCACTGGGGCACCCACCTCTGGCCAAGAGCAGAGCACCTGCCCTGGACCCCAATCCCCAGGGCCCTGCCCCCAACACTCAGCCAGTGCTGGAGACAACCGTCTCTGCAGACCCCTTCTCTTCCCTGCTCCCCGTGCAGCCCAAAGATGCCCCAGCCTCTTGGTGGGGCAGCCCCAAGGGAAGAACGGGGCCCTGGGACCAGCAGCCCTCCACACGCCCTGCGCACTGCTCACCATCCCACCCCATCAACCCCCAAAATACATCTGTGTGTTCAAATGTCTGCTGCTGGAGGGAACTCCGGCCAGCCCACCTGCCCGCTGCCCAGCCCGGGGCTGCTCCGGGCCACGGGGTGCTCAAAGGTGCCCACAGGCACACACGGACGTTACAAAATGGCAGTCCGTCTGGCTGCCCTTGGCAAGAAAGAAAGATGCTGGTGTTTGGCCGAATGGGTCCCGCTCCATCTCTCTGCAGCCCCTGCCTGACCCCAACAGCTCTCTCTCCCCCAAGGAGTGGCCGTTGGGACTCGCTGGGTCCATACTCCCGGCACCGGGCCATGGGGACATGCTTGTGATGGAGCCCCTTCCCCAGGACCAATGGTCCATCCTCCTTGCTCGTCCCCAGCACCCCTCCTCTTTTTCTAAATGTACACGTTGTCCCCATGAAGAACCTCCATCCTTCCCAAGTTCTCCCACCTGCCCTGCCCGCCTCATCTGACCGACAGCCTTCTCTCTGTCCCGTGCTCTCCATTCTTGGAACCTTCTGTCTCCTTGCTGGTCCCGCCTCCCACTGTGGCCAGAGGGCGGGCAGGTGAGACCAGGCTCAGATGCACGTTGGGCGGTGCAGGTGCTGGCCCAGAGGTGTTGCCGAGCAGCTCCCAAGGAGGCCCCGGGATTGGGTGGCCACACAGGTAGGTGGGTGGGTATGCCGGGGGCCAGGAGAACAGGCTGTTTTCTCTGGGAGCAGTTGCCGGGAGATCCACACCAGGGACGGCCAGAGCCTGCCCTGGGCCTGGGGGAGCTCTGTCCTTTGGAGCCAGGCAGGGCCATGTCTGGCTGGGGCAGGGAAGTGGCTGCCCCATCCGGGCCTACGCTTCCTGGTCTGACCCGGAGCCGCTGGGTGCCGGTTGCTACGGGAACCACACACAGCCTTGGCCTGGAGTCCGCCATGTTGCCGTGCTGCACAAACGTGCCTTGCTGCCCCTCACTGCGTCACCGTAGGGTCCCCACTGTGGCCTGAGGACCACCCTGGAGCCGCAGCGCAGTCCTCAAGGATCCCCAGTGGGACTGGATTCGGGGCCCTTGGACATGTGAGGATCCAGAAACAACCCAACTAGGAGGCCAAGATGGCCAAGGCCTTACTTGAACAGGGCTTCCCATCCCAAGTCGTCCGGATCCAGCCTTGTGGGGCCACGGCCGGCCACCAGGTTCCAAGCGGGTCTGGGACGCCCTCTCCTGGGGCTCTCCCACTGCTCTCTGCAGCGGGAGTGTGGCTGGCTGGAAGAGGAGGCAAGGCCGGAGGGGTGGGGAGGGGAGGGTGCCTTGGCCACTTTGCTCCCCTCTGAGAGTTGGGGAGGTCTGGGGAGGACAGGAAGGGCTCACAGAGGGAGATCTGAGAGGAGGCGTCTCAAGGAGGACAGGCAGCATGGTGGAGAGCACGCACGAGGGACAATGTCCGTGCCCCTGGCATGCGGCGGGTCCTGGCTGATCGTCCCTCCGGAGGCGTGCCACGGACCGCCTGGCCAGGCTCTGTTTGCTGCGTGTGGTGTTTGTAGAAAGTGCTGACCTGCCGAGCCCAGAAGCCAGGCGCAGAGGGGACAGGAAGGCGCTCGCTGCCCCACATGGGCGTTACATTTCCAGGGCACCGGAGCCACCAAATCTGCCGGCCCTGTGCCCGGGGACGCGCTTGCCGGATTGCTCGGCAGGACTGTCGGCTGTTCCTGGGGAGACGGTTGGACACCCACCCTGGTCTCGTGTCCCTGTCCAGGTCCCTCCCCATCGCCTCCTCCTAAGCCCCCCCACCCCCCAACAATGGTGTGCCTCTCCCTTGGGACCAGCCTGAGGAGGAAAGCAGAGGGAGCCACCCCATCCTAGCCCCAGGGGCCCCTCCCAGGCACCCCGCCCCCCCACCCTGAGCTGCCTCTGCTCTCCAGCTCTCAGGACCCCACTCCCAAGGGAGGAAGGCTGGACCTCAGGGCTAACTAGCTCCTGCCAGGCCCTGGACAACAAGGGCCACACTGGGCAGTGCTGGGGGGCCCACGTCTGCAGGGAGGGGTGTCCAAGAAGTCAGGAGAGCAGCCCAGAGGCAAACCCCGGGGTCTGTTAAGGAAGAGGGGGTTAGTGGGCAGTGGGGAGAGCTTCGTGTGTCCCCAGCTGCCCTCTCTGGCCCTGGCTGGTCACTCCCTAGGGGTCCCAGGCAAGTGAGTGGGCCATGCCACGACGTGAGGTCAAGTGCCACAGGGCCAAGCTCAGGGGTCTGTTGGGGGTCCTGAGCGAGGGAAGGAAGAGGGTTTGGGAGGGGTCACGGGCCAGAGGCAGGCCAGGTCATCCTGAAATGGGGTGTGTGGCAGAGTGCTGGACCTCAGGGTGACTTCTGGGTGCTACCTCGTGTGGGCCTGGACAGGTCACAAGGGGAAAGGGGCTTGGACCTGAGACTCAAAACCCCCAAGAAAAGTGTGATGGGAGGCAGAGGGAGGGGCCCTAGCGGGACCGGCCTGTCCTATCGATGTAGGACACAGGGGCTGGCCAGGGCCCGGCAGTGTCGGGGACCCAGTCCTTCCTGCCAGGATGGGGACAGGCAGAGAAAGGTCACAGAGGCACACGGGGCTCCGTGGGCTGGAGGGTGGACCTACCCGAGTGGGGGTGGGAGGGTGACACGCGGCTTGGGGGCTGTGTCCCGTAGGTGGTGGGAAGTAAAGCGGGAGTGGCCACTGTCTGGGGGGTACGGAGAGGAGGCAGGGCAGCGTGCAGCCTCCGCGAGGACACACACGGGCCTGGCTGACGATGAGGAACAGAGCCGGCAGGACTCTGGCCCGACAGGCTTTGGGGTGTAAGGTTCCAGGCGAGGGCAGCCCGGGCTGGGGCGGCCCTCTTTGCCAGTGTGGGTGGGACTGGGGTGAGCCGGGGCACGCAGCAACCCCCCGCACAGGTGGGCCACCCCACCCCCACCTCCGGCCCACCGCCTGCCCGTGCAGGGTTTCTGGATTCCATCACGTGTCACAGCAATCTGGCTGTGACATAATGAGGCAGGCCGGGGTCAGCGGGGTGACCTCTCGTGGCCCCGATGTTTGGAAATCCCAAATCACAACGACCCAGCAGAGGAGCCCGACACTGGATTTTCCGAGCGGGCCCCTTCAATCACCCAGAGGCAGGGACGGGAGTGGCCAGGCCCCTTAGATGACTGCTTCCCTGGACGGCCGCACTGCGGGGCCCTGGGACTACCTGGGACGCCGGGGCAGCCCCCAGCCCGAGGCTCCTTGAGGCTCACCCCTCCCGGGGCAGAGCTGACCTCACTCCAGCAGATGTGAGCGGGGCCGCCTGGAGCCGGCCGCACACACGGGACAAAGAACAGTGTAGGGCCCAGCACCAGACACAGAGTGACCCCGTGCCCGTGCTTGCTGGGCGCCCGCCACGCGGCCCAGGGGCCCGCGCAGCCCGCGGAGGCTCTTGTGGCCGAATCAGCACCGTGGGGAGGGGAGCGGGCCACAGCTCGCCCTCCTGCCTGGAGGTTCAGCCTCATGCGAGCAGATTCCGACAGCCTTCTTGTCCCTCCCCTCCAGGTGTTACTTGGGAAAAAAAAAATCTTCTCCCAAACTACATGCTGAAGTTTTTGGCATGAAAATTTAATGTCAGAAACCTGTAATCTCTTCCCCAGAGATAAGACACAGGCTCGTGAGGAGTGGAGAACCGATTCCTCTAACCCAGAGAGTGGCGGCTGGCTGGGGCGGGCGGGGGGCTTGCGTGGGCCCTACAGGGGCAGAAACACCAGGGGGCTGGGCCAGGGGCACCCCCATGGCGGGTGACCTCGAACTTCCTGAAAATGCCGGTCTCCTGCCCGCCCCTTGGGCCTTGAGGGGAACTGGCCTCTCTGGCGTTGGGACGAGACATGTCTGAGGTCGGGGCGGCTCAGGTGTCCCCGTGATGCCCGTGGCTTCTCCCTCAGACCCTAATTTAGGCCTCGAGGCTCCTGGCCTGTGTGGCCGGAGGGCTCAGGTTGCCGACAGCTGACGCAGGAAGGACAGCTTGGCCATGGCCACACACGACCTCTCCAAGCAGTGTCCCTCTCGCTCCGGGCCAACAGCGCCGCCCTTGGGGGAGACGAAGCATGCACATTTGTGCTTCTAGGTCCACGCCCTTGGGGGACACTGTCTCCCACCACCCCAGACCCTGCGCTGCTTCCCTATCAGCTCTCAGCCCCGGCGGCCAAACCCGGGTGTGGGCGTTGGGCATTGTAAAGTGCCCGGCTTGGCCCTGGGTGCCAGCCTTGGCTCGGCGTAGGGGGAAGTGAACAAAGGGCCCCAATCTGTGCTTGCCTGGTTTTCCCCAGTGATGCAGATGGAACATTTTTAGGCGGTCCCCAGCAATCCCTGCGGGGAGCAAAGCCTCCTCCTCGTCAGACCCCGGGCCCCAGGCCTCCCCTGACCAGGGGCACCGCACAAGATGAACAGGCAAATCTGGAAGGGGGGAGCCCCCTGGGTGCATGGGTGCTAGACCCCAAGTGCTGAGACTACATTCCAGGGAGGGAGTGGTTGGAAGGCACCTTGAACTCAGGGCCTGGCAGGCCTGGCATGGGGGCAGGGTCCCCAGGCTGCAGAATGCAAGTGGACCGTTGTCTCTCAGTGTGTGACACTACTGCCCCCATCAGGCAGCTACCCGTGGGGCTCTGTCCCAGCGACCCTCCCCAGCCCTGCTCTGCAAGGTCCTGAGACCCTAACTTGCTGAGGCCTGGGGAGCTGTGGCAGGGTCCCTGGGTCTGGGTCCCCCCTTAGTGGAAGGAGACCTGGATTGGGGGCCGTTTGTCCTGTGAGCTGATGGCCCGAGGGCCCCCAGAACTTGGGTTTCCAGTGGCCTGAGCTCCACTCTTGACAAATTCCAACATGCTGGGGGACCCTGAACCCTGGGGGTGCCTGGCCACTCACCCCAGCTCCCACCCCTCCAACCCCCAGGGCACAGGTCCCTGCGAGGTGCCCTGGCTTGGGGTTGGGCGGGGCAGGGGCAGGACAGGGGTACACAGGTCTCAGCACGGCTAGAGCAAAGCCAGCCCGTGAGCTTCTTCTCCCAAACTTGGCGGTGTCTCTGAGGCTGTCCCACCCCCTGGAGGGGACGACCAGGAGTCAGGGGGCCACTCTGTTGTGGGCTGTTTGCCGGCCCCTCCCGGCGTTGCCATGGCGATGACATGGGGTGCGGCTGGGAGCCATACCTCAGAGGTGACTAAGTGAGCCATGCCGCCCGTTATAGCGCCCGGCGCCCTCCGGGGCCTCTCACACCTTGGCCCCTGGCCCCCGGCCCCCAGCAAGAATGTTCCATGAGCCCCGTGGGCAAGCATGTGGCCCGGCATGCGAGGCCAAGCGCGCCGGGCCGGCGCCGGCTCCCCTCCCGCCCGGGCGTCACTGGCCCAGCCCGGAGCCTGCCGGCTGCACTGCCACCCACCCGCCTGCGCTCTTTCCCTCGAGGCTGTCAGGCCCCAGCTTCCTGGTGCGAGAGGCTTCCTGCACTTCCTGTGTTTCTATCTGGTCCGTGCAAGCAGACCCTCAGCGGGACGAGCGCTCTTCCTGCCCCGCACGCCGGCTGCCCCGCATGGCACGCCACACTCCGCGGGCCACGCCATCACTGACCCCTCTATTCCGGGGGCGGCAGCGGGGTGGACTGTGGGCTTCGGCCCAGGACCCATACCCGGCACCCCGGCCCGCGGTGGGGGGACCCCGGGGCAAGGAGACTACCACAGGAGAAAGAAGCCCGTGTCGGGACCTGGGGCTGGGGCCGGGGCCGCACGTCACTAGGGTCTTGGAGCCACCAGGGTGTCCCCTTCCCAGTCCCCCACTGCTCCGGGGGGCCGCGGGGGTCTGGAGAGCCCCCTGGGCAGCAGCCCCTGGGAAAGGCCGAGGTCAGGGGGCTCAGAAGAGGCCACTCTAGCAGGCGCCGTCTTGAGCGACGCGGACAGCTGCGCCCGCCTCCCGAAGCTATTCCTGTCTGAGCCAGAGTCGGGGAGGGCCGGCCGGGCTTCCCGGCATCCAGTCGGGCAATACGATCTTTCCAGATAAAGGGCATTCCTGGCGCCCCTCATCACTCTCCTCGGGCAGCTGTCGGCTCCACTTACCCCCTAAGCCCCACAGGAGGCTCCGAGCAGTTTTCCCATTCCGTCCCAGCCGAGGGGCCAAGGCGGATTTAGCCAGGGTGAGGCGGGGTACGGGCCGGCAGGGGTTGTTCTGGGAGGTGAGGACAGGCAGGATGGGGACAGCAGCTGGTCCTAATCCCACTGGGCCTCCTTCAGGACCAGCCCCACAAGGCCTCTTGCTTGCTTCTTATTTTCAGGAGGCATCTTCTAGAACTTGTGCTGCCCCGTCCTGGGGGCACAGGGACATGCTCAGCACAGTCACGCGCCAGGTGACCCCGGGTGCAGGGCTGACCTGGGCGGCTGGGTCCCCAGGGCCTGCTACCAGCACTCCGGGGACACGTGGCCCGTAGCCTCAGTGCTGGAGTTCTGAGTCCGTGCGCCCACGGGACACCCAGCCACACCTGCACCCCAGCGCAGGGGGCCAGCCTCCGTTCCCGAAGCCCCTCAGGGCCCGGCCTGCGGGGCAAGGTGGCGGCTACCCCTTCCTTCACACACCTCTCACCCAGGAGCCCCCGAGGGGTGGGAGGGAGAAATTCACCAGCCCAGAGGAGGGACATGCCCACTCTGGGGCTGGAGGAGGGGCACAGGAAGGAATCAGGTAACCACCGGCTTGTTTCCTTAAATGGGAAAAAACCCCAGCAGTGGCACAAAGCCTCTCCAGTTGGTGGGCCTCCTGAAACGGGGCAAGGGATCTGGATGGTCCCCCAAAGACAGGGAGGGGAGCAGGAAGGGGGCGCCGCAGATGCTAGGGCCTGGCCAGGCAGCAGGAGGCAGCCCTTGGGGCTGGGGCTTAGGGACCCCTAGGTAAGGGTGAGATTGCTCAAGGCCCCTGCCAGACCCTGACACCCTGGGAGCATGGAATCACTGGAATTCCTCTGTGAACCGGCTGGCTCATGATGGGGCGGGTCAACCTCATGGCCTGCCGACCACGCCACTGTCACCCCAGGGTCAGGGGCCAGCAGGAAGGGAGGTTTCTGTCCTCGGCCAGCAGGACCAATGGCGTCTCCAAGGATGTGGCGTGACTGGGGGCCCATGGGGCAGGGACTATGGGTTCACAGCAGGGTGTGTGGCGCCCACTTCCGGCACCGCCTCCTAGGTCTGGACAATCTCATGCGGGTTTAGACACCCCATGAGCCTTCCCACAACATGACCGTTCGACTCCTGTGGGCCCCTCCTCGGGAGCTCTGCCACACCGTGGCCGTGCGAGGGAGCTCATCCCAGACCCGCACACCACGCCCAGCAGGGACACAAGACGTGGCAAGCCACCGGGGTGGTAGACAGCCATGGGACAGAGACCAGGCTGGCACCCGGGACCGGGACACACGTGGGGGGAGAGGAGAGCCTGACATCAGGGTCAGGGGGTCCTGGGAGCAGGGTCCTCTGGCTCCTCCCTGGCCGGCATCATCATTCCCACATTTCACATAAACCAAGATGAGCCCACAGCCCAGGGCCTCACAAACCCCAGGGGAGACCAGGAACCTGGCCCCGGCAACCCCTGTCACAAGCCTCTAAGCCTGCTCTGTGCCCCAACATGCTATCGGTGGGCCCAGAGCAGCGAGAGGACCCTGTCCCGGGTGGGCGGCCGTTGTCTGTCTGCCATTAGCAGCCAGGTGTCAGGAACCGGTGCCCCGGGCCCCCGGGCAGCCCCGCATGGCCCCCTGAACACTAGGATGGACCCCTCATGTACAGGGTCCCCATCCCCCGCTGTCAGTGCTGTGAGCTCAGAGAGCAGGGCAGCCTTGGGAGGGCACAGCGGTAGGAACCTTGCCAGTTGCCCTGCCACCCCCTGGGACAGCTGAGGCCCGGTGCACGTGGCTCCAGCAGGGGTGGGTACCTGTAAGGCAGACACTCGCCCCTGCCCTGGCCGGCCTCCCTAACCAGCCAGCATGTGTTCTGGAAGCCTTTGATCTGACTTTTAATGACCATCCCTGCTGATGGGCCATCATTGGTGCCCCCTCCGTGCCCTGGGGGGGCTTATCATCTAGACTCCCCAACCGATGGCCCCGAGCTGGGTGCTCCTGGGCTCTCATGACACTCAGGGGTCAAGAGCACATTTTTAGTGGTGCTCTGGGCCCAGGGTCACCTGGGACCTCCCTGGCCTGCTGCTGGGGGAAAAGAGCACCTGGAGGGAGGGAGCCCCACGTCGTTCACCACTCAGGGCTGGCTCCAGGTTGAGAGAAACCCAAGGTGTGGCCCCAGCTCTGAGGGCGGGGGGGGGGGGGGCTGCACCTGACCCTGCCCACTGGGCCTGGGGAGCCAGACACCCTGTGAGCACGGTTTGGGGCTTGCGTGCTCCTCCAGGCACTGCGTTCTCTGAGCTGGATGGCAGCTCCTGGCTACCCGGCCTCCAGGCCCATTCCCTAAGGCTGTGCAGCGGGAAGGGGTTGTACCCTCCACCAGCCCCTCTGCTGAGAATATCCGCCCGACCAGCCACAGCTCTTTGGTGAACAAGGCAGGCGGTGGGCATGCGGGGCGGAGGGCATGTGCGGCTCAGCGGGCCAGGGAGCGAGGCAGGAGCCTCCCACGGGGCTCCCCGCGCTCAGTCACTCATTCACACAGGTGTGCACACACGCGTGCACACGTGTGCACGCACGCACCAGCGGGAAACAAGGCGTCTTCAGCGCCGGGCAGCAGACGTGGGGTTTTATTAGTGCTACAAATCAGATATCACACAGTTGGGGGCTGACATGGTTTTTATAAGAATTATTTAGGGCCCTGGCCGCCGGTGAAGTCCCCGGGAGAACCCGGCGAGGAGCGTCCAGCTGTTTGGGCCGTCGGAATTCCGGGCACTTCGTAAAGCGAAGGTATGAAAGGCCAGCACCTTGTTCTGTTTAAGGGGGCGCGTCACCCCTGCCCTGGGCCCACCGCAAAGGCTTCTGGGAGGCACCTCCCCCGCAGCAGGGAGCAAAAGGCTGCAGCGGCGAGGGGAGGGGCCTGGGGGCACTGAGTCCCCCTGGTGGTCTCCCCAGCTCCCTTCCGAGGATTTTCGAGGTTCCCCTCCCGGGTGGGCAGTGGCCGTCCTGCCGCCTCCGTGCCCGCCGCTCTGGGCCTGCCAGCGGTGTCTGTCACTCAGGACACCAGCTCGGGGGTCGTCTAAAGGCTGCCCCAGCACGTAGGGAACGTCACAGGACCAGGGCTTGCCACGGGGATGCTCGCGGGTACCCAGAGAGCTGTACAGCTATGGTGCCCACGCGTGGATGCGGTTCCTGGTGGAACCAGCTGGCAACCCTCTCCTAGCCTCCTGCTGCCCTAAGGCGTGAGGGCTGCCCGGCCTCAGACCTGCAGACTCCTGTCCTCTCAGGGGCCAGGCAGACAGGGGACCCTCCTCGCTGGACTTCCTCGGAACTCTGTGCATAGGAGCTGTAGGGCGGGGGTGGTCAGGGGATCTTGCCTGTCATACGTCCCTGGAGGGGGGGGTGGCAGAGATCTTGGTGTTTGTGGGGGGGATTGGGATGAAATGCTCTCACTGTCCTGGGGTGTGGGGGACACCAGGAGGTGAAGGCTGGGGCCAGGAACTCTGCGCAGGGAGGGCAGAGAACACGGCCACGGGAGACAGAGCCCGGGGCTCCCCCTGCAGAGCCTGGGCCCAGGCAGGGAGTGCAGACACAGGCAGAGGCCTGGGGTCTCCCTCCCCCGGCCGCCCCTCCCCTGGCCCGGCCTTGAGCGGGGAAGGGAAGCAGGCCGGCCTCTCCTCCCTCGCCATAACGTCAGGGCTCCAGCATCCATCCGAGGCCGGGGCCAATCAAAGCCAGATGTGGGGGCAACACAAAAATGCTGATGATTTTGACTAGGAAAAGCCCTATTTACCAAGAAATAATGAAGTGATTTGGGGGATTGTGCTGGGATGACCTCAGTCAGGAAGGAGCAAACCCAGATGCTAAACCGGTCTCCCAGTCCTGGGGTTCCCGCGGGCAGGCAGGCAGCGGGGCCTTGCACCGTGGCTGCCGCTCCCTCTGGGCCGAGCTGGTGGAAGGAGGCCGGGCCCCTTCGCCCTCGAAGTGGGGTGGGCAGTGGCAGGAAGAGGGGCCTCCGGGCCGCGTGGCTTGGGGTCTGCCACGAAGGGCGTCCTGGTGCGGCGCGGTGGGGCAGTGGGAAACGGCGGGCTCCTTCTTTGCCCTGAAGGGACTTCGAGTCAGTTGCGAAGATGGGACAGGCAGCTGCACGCATGAGACCAGGGCTCGGCCCGGGCCCCCGGACGTGCGGGGAGCAGCCCACACTCTGCCGGCCGCCCCACACCTGGGCAAACAAGGATTCCTGAGGGTGAGGGTGGGGTGGCGTGCGAGGGGAGGGGGGCCCCAGGTGCAGCCTTCAGGGCAGGAGCAACACGGGGGCTGCGGTCCCCAGGGCCAAGACCCCTCCCAGGGCCAGCCCCGCCGGACGGGAGGCTCCCTGCCCCCCGCCCTGGCTCCTGTCGGACCCTGGCAGAGCCCCTCTTCCGGGTGCTCGCCCCGTGCAGGCCTTGGTGGTGGGGCCGGCGGTGGACATGGCCCATCTGTGTGCCGCTTCCACGGACGTTTAGGGTCAGAGAAACGCCCTTCCATGGCGTCGGCTGCCCCGGGCTCGCCTGGAACAGCCCAGGACAAGCACCCAGTCCTCCCCGGGGCAACGCAAAATGTGCGCCCCCAGAATCGTGGGCCCAGAGGCGGAAGCAACCCCAGTGTCTGCCACCGAGAGTCGATTTGCTGACGTGGACGCAGACACCACGGAGCGCGACGTGGCCTTCAAAAGCATGTCCTGAGGTGGGCTGCGGCACGGACGGGCCGGGGGCACCTGCGACCACCAGCGCACACAGGGCAGGGTCCCGTGTGGGCGACGTGCCCGGGACAGGCTAGCCCACGGAGAGACGGGAGATACGGAGAGCGGCGCTGTGGCTGGCGGGGGCTGGGCGAGGGGGGCGAGGAGGGCCGGCCACAGGGTGCAGGGCTCCTTCTGGACAACACAAACATGTTTTTAAAACGGGTCAGAGTGTGACAGAGACCCCGCTCTGCGAACACCCTGACGTCTCACGACATACTTGCAGTGGGCGGGTGGCAGGGTATGTGAACTATGTCTCCATAAAGCCGTCTGGAGACAGAAGAGGACGTGCGTGCCCTGCCCTGCGTGCCGGGAGGGAGGCCCGGGGTCAGGCGGAGTGGGGACCCGGGGCCCTAGGCTCACCACCCAGCACCCACCCACGCCTCACCCAGCTCCCAGCTCCCGGGGTGGGACACGGGGCCAGCACGTCTGGCTCGGCGGGCTCACTGGGCTTGGCCGTTCCCCAGTTATGCTCCCGCACAAACCAGCAGAATTTAGGGTCACATGAAAGCCAGGAAGTGGGGGGGTACAGTCACTCCCGAGGTGCCTTCCAAGAGGCCCCGGGGGTGGGGAATGAGAGGAAGTGCGGCGTCCCTGGGCCTGGGTCCCTGCTGGAGAGTGGGGGCCCACGGGAAGGGGGCTCCTGGGGAGGGGGTGCACAAGGGGGCCAGAAGGCGGGGAGCCCACCCGACATGGGGCTCTGGGCTGCAGGCGCTGTGTGGGCACTGTCCCTGCAGAGGGCCCCGAGGCCTGGCAGGCGGGCGGGTGAGGTGGGGGCCCTGCCCCAGCATCCCGCCGTTATCTGCAGTCAGTCAGAGACCTAAGCTATGTCTTAGGAGCTGGGGAGACAGTGGGCTGCAGCCCTGGGGAGGACTCGTCGGCCCTAGAAGAGGAAAACCAGCCGCTGACGGAGAGACTGTGGCCAGATGGGTTTCCGCTCCGTCCTGGCGGCCCTGGGCGGCTGGGCCTCACCTGGAGCTGCTGGGGGGGGGGGTCTGGGATGCATCCCTGGGGGCCTGGGGCCTGCCCGCTGCAGCTGTAACTCATCGGCACAGACCAGGAACTGAGCAGAACCCGCGGCAGTCCCCAGGGCCCTTCCCAGCCCCGGCCCCAGCCCCCTCAGTCCTGCCGGCCTCTGCCTGCTGTAACCTGACGTCCCCCCCGTCTCTCATTCCCTCTTGCAAAGTAAACAGACCTCCCACATGGCAACACACGAACATCGCAGAAGATGGGGGGCTCGTGGGGGGTGGGGGAAGCACTGGGGGCTCTCGCTTGCTCCCTCTGTCCACAGACTTCCCCCACGACCTGGTGCCCTGCGTGCTCCCTGCAGGACTGTCCCCACGGGAAGGGACACCCAGACCCTTCAGGTCAAGCGTGCAGCCCCGTGAGAGGTGTCCAGCCAAGGTGGGCCCGCTGGTGTTTGTTCACAGTGTGAGAGACCCTCTCTGGTGCCCATGCAGAGATCTGGAGCTCCTCTCCTGCTATGCAGAACAAGGGGACACTGAGTCACAGCCAAGACAACCATGGGGCCAGTCTTAGGGGCAGAGACGGACCTCGCAGGGCACATGTCCTCTCCTTCCCCAGCCTCCAGCCAGGGAGCAGCCTGGAGGGGAAGGGGTGTCCAGCCGGCTCCTCCTTGAGACCCTGAGCCTGAGGGTAGGGTGGAGCAGCCCCCCAGCTGCAGGCCCACTTCCTGGATTCCTGGTGACCTGCAAGCAACCCCCACTGCTGTCCTCCCCTCCACCCTCGTTCCCATGGGCCCCTCGCTGGGCCCCAGACAGGGAGGAGGCTCTGCAGGCCCTGGGGGTGCAGGGGAGACCAAGGACATGGCTGCTCTCCGGCCCCTTCCACCTCCCCCTGCAGAAAGATGACCGTGCCTCTGGGGGTGGAGTGGGGTGGGGGGGACACAGGGGTCTTGGGGAGGCTGCAGAGCGGGGCATCAACGAGGAGGCCAGCCGGCGGCGGCGCTGGGTTGCATCTGGGGTGTGCGTGGCGGCCCGTGGTGGACGTGCTTGGATGAAGGACAGGATTCCTCTCCCAGCCTTGAGTTGGGGTCCTCGGGGCCGCGGGGCCCCATGAATTATTTCTCTAAGGAGAATACCGTTGACTCTGCTCTCCGGTCGCCTTCCGGACCTTCCCCATCACTTTAAATCAATGCTGAAGGGCGGCGTTTGCCCGGACCTTCACCCTCCAAATGGAGGGAGCTGCGAGGCCCACGTGACGCCGCCGTCCCCGGTCTGGGTGTCCCTCAGGGCGGAGAGATTGCGGGGACAGCCCCCGTTTCCCCCCGGCCCCTGCAAGGCCCCCCGAGAAGAGCCAGGGCCCTCCTCAGGTCACAGGAGGGCAGTGCTGCAGGACGGAGCTTCCCAGGCCTGGTGGCATCGGCGTCCTACCCAGGGGCAGTGTGGCAACTGTCCCGAACACCCCAGTGCTTTCTGGTTTGCTCCCAAATCCCTAGGCCCGCCTGAGCTGTCTGCATGAAACCCACATGCGGACACACCCACCCCGACGGTCCCAGGTCAGCAGGCTGGGCAGGCTCGGCCCTGTTCCGGCCACCCGCATTTGGGGCACAGCACCCAGGGCTCACGGGGCACCCACCACATGGCCCGCAGACCAACAGAGCCACTGGCCAGCTTGGCTGCCTGGACACCTCGGGGCCGTGGGCCCTCGACCTACACCCTGCAGGTCCCCAGGCGCTGTCTCCTTCCCGACCCTCCACCTCAGGGTACCGATGGCCACTGACCATGCCATCCTGCCCTCGGGCCTTCAGGCCGACGATCCTTCCCACCCCACCCTCCCACCCCACCCTCCGTTTCCCACCTCCTGCCCTCCGCGCCCTGTTCTGCATTAGGGGGGCATCTGTTCAAGACCGCGTCCTCTGGTCCTGCCGTGGACCCCTCCCCACTCAAGAGCCGCCAAGTGGTGCTGCCTTGGACCCTCAGCAGGACGGGCTCCCTGTCCGTGGCGCTTACCCCACCCCTCCTCACGACCTTTTTCACGAAGACCCTTCTCATGGGGACCCCAGCTCGCCTTGGGCTCACGGGGCCAGAATGGGTCACACAGGCCCTGCTGCCTGGCTGCAGGAAGGGGCCGGGTGTGCCGTGGGGTGCGGGGCACAGCCCTGCAGGGGATGCTGCGCACAGAGGACACGGAGCCTGGGGCTTTGCTCCACACACGGGACTTTATTTGGACCGTCAGCGCTGCGCCCACGCTGGGGCCGTCACAGGCCGAACCAGTCGGGAACGCCGCCGCGCCGGGGGTCCCGGCTCTGTCTCCGCTGCTGCTCCTCCAGGAGCTTGTCCTGGATGTCCTCGTCGCCGGGGCTGCCATCAGGGCTCTGCTCTTTCTCAGGAAACAGATCGGGGAACGTGAAGGTCTGTCCGTGCGCCTGCGGAAGAGACGAGCAGTCCAGCTCAGAGCTGCGGCTCCGGATGCGGCGCCGGTCCCGGGAGCCTCCACGCAGGGGACAGGCGGAGGGGACCCTCCTGCCCCAAGCCTCCAGCATGGACACGCGGCCTGCATGTCGGGGGCGATGTCCCTGCTGGGAACGCGAGCATGGCCGCTGGCCGCTGGCTCTCCTCTACCAGCGGGCAGCCACGGCTCCGGACAATGCCCCTTTTCATCGGCATTATCTCTTTACGGAGTGGTGTCTGCCGCGGCTGGAGCCTCATTAAAAGCAGCCCAGCAAAGCGCCCATTCACGGCGCGGGGGCAGCGCGGGCGGACCGGGGGGCAGGCGCGAGGCGCAGGCACACACGGCACGAATAACGTCTGGGGCCGCGCTGAAACTTTCCATCCAAAATACCTACAGGCCTTTACCCACATTAAAGACTCCCCTTCTCCTGGCTCGGAGCTTGGCAAATAAAACGCACATAACGTACAAAGAAATGTACATATGCAGCAGTCTGTAAATCAAGACCGGCTTTGCAAATTAACTGGTTTTACGTCTTTCACTAACAGTTCAGAATGTGCCGGTGCCGGCCAAGCCCTAGCCCGGACCCCGCGCACGGGTGCGGGGCACTGGCCCCCGCGGGTGCGGAGGAGGGGGCCCGGCAACTGTGAGGTGCCCTTTCAGTTTGCATCGGCTCATGGAGTGGCCCCCCAAGATCAGGGTGCGGGGGAGAGGGGGCGCGCACCAGGGCAGCGCTGTTCCAGACGGGCAAAGAAGGATGGAGGACGGCATCTGTATCTGGAAAATTTTAATAAGTAAAATCAGTAAAGTGCGCTGGTTCTTGGAGACCCTTGTTTTGTAAAGAAATTTGGCTTTGGGCAGGCGGCCAAGTAGGATCTGAAACAGCCCACAGGCCCCACCCGAGAAGGGAAGGTTTATAAATTCTGATCACATGGTGCGGAGCGCGGGCCCGAGCGAAGAAAGCAGGGCTGTGTGCGCTCGGTGGCCAGCCTGCAGCGGGGTTAGCTTACACAGCTCAACGCTGCTTTTTTTTCTTCTTTAAAATACCAAAGGGCAATAGTTTACACGCAGGGCTGATTGCCCAGAACGGGGATTTATGTTTAATATATCGAGGTGATTTTGCTAGTTTTCTGAGGTGGGGGAAACCCAAAATGACATTTTAAAATATAAATTCAAAGATGCCAATTTGCAAGAGCTCCGGAAAAACGGACGGGCCGGTGAGAGAAATTCTTCACTTCTCACCAGAGACAAGAGCCACTTGTGGGCGCCCCTCTCCGGGGAACTTCACCTTGTACTTTCAAAAGTAAACCCTCAATCCCGCCACGGCGCAGAGCGAGCAGCAGTGTGGGAACCGGCCCCGGGCTGGCGGCCCCAAGCGCCCCCGGGGCCACCGCCTGGGCCCCAGAGGGCTCCTGCCGGGGGGCGCAGGCCCACAGAGATGCGTATCGGGTTGTCGGGGGAGACGGGGGAGACGTGGGGCCCCCGCCCCGCCGGACCGGCTCTTCCGCAGCAGTCAACTCAAAATAGATTCGGAAACTTAATTTGTGCTCGTGATTGACCCTCTGTGTGCTTTACAATTAGCTCTGTTTTTAGAAGCCCCAGAGCGGGGCCCACAGGGACATGCCGGAGAGCTCGGCCCGGCAGATGGGGGCAGAGAAGGGACCCCTTCAGAGGGCAAGGGCCCGAGCTTCCTGCCCGTCTGCAGGCCGGACCAGAGGCCTGCGGGACTGGGGGGCGGGGGGCCCACTACGAATGTCACTGTGGGCCGCTGTGGGCCTGCAGGAGCCGAGCCCAGCGAGGACTCCGCCCCCAGCCGCGCGGCCGGCTTCACAGGGGAAGAGAGGCGCGGCCCTGCAGCAGCTGCACACACAGATCGAAGTGGGCCGAGGTGGGGCCCGGGGAGAACGCGAGGGCTCGGGTGACTCAGAAGCCACTTGCAACCGCTGTTGGCCCGCGGAAGGCCTGGTGGCGAATGCCGGCACGGGGGTGTCAGCCCGCACGCCGTGACAGAGACAGATGGCCCGATTTCACACACAGGACACAGGCGCCTTTATACGGCCAACGGGCGCTCTCTCCACCTGGATTGGCTGATTTTATGCACAGCAAATATTAGGCCAAATAATTACAGGGGCCCCTGTTTAGAACAACTGTGACTGTTTTTCAGAAAAGCTGCCATGCTAACTCGTCTCTTAACGAACTGCCTCCTCTCACCCAAAAGAGGTCTGCAGGCCCCGGGGAGCTTTTCCCAATAGCGCTACTGCCATCTAGCGACCATGGCCGGCCGCCTCCCGCTGCGGGCACCACTCTGGCTGTTCAGCCCCCTACGGAAGAATCTAGAAGCCCCTCCCCCCTCACCCGTGGGGGTTTCCAACAGTGGGGGCAGCCGATGGACCCTGAAGCAGGGCCGTCCCTGGCAGGTTGGCATGGAGGTGGGGGGGGGCCCTGCCGTCCTCTGGAGGGCTCATCTGCAGAAGCATGTCTTGGGTCCCCTCCGGCTGGAAGGGGAAAGCCTGAGCAGGGGCTCTACAGCTATGGGTCTTCCTCTCCGCTGGACGGAGATGGGGCACTGGACCCTCTCCCCACGCCCCAGGCCAGGCAGGCAACACGGTCAAGAGAATCTGACAGAATGTGCCGGAGCCCCACAACGCAGTCCGGAGGGGAGGGGGCTCAGCCAAGACCCCAGGGCACACCAAACAGGTCCAGCTCTGAGACCCAGGCCCATGCAGCAGCTTTTCTCCCAGGCCATCAACTGCCTCCCCCAGCCACCCCCGGGGGCCTGTCCCTCTGAGGACCACTCTCCAGGGGCAGGAGCTTTGGTTTCCATCTGAGCCCAAGCCCCCCCGGGCCTGAGTGGGCCTGCCCGAGCCCACAGCACGTTCAAAGTCCAAGGGCACGACATGGCTGGCCCCAGAGAAGTTCCAAAATGCCCCGCGCCGTCTCCTCCCACGGGCTGAATGCGCTCTGAGCACGCCTGGGGCTTTGCTGGGGATTAGGGCGAAGTGCAGACTCTGCCCAGCGCCCGCCACGGGCCTTGAGATCCTGCCTCTCAGGGCCTCCCTGGGCCCCAGGCAGGGGCCGCTGCACAAACACGTCCCCCACGCCGAGGTCACAGTCGTGGTAAGTCACGCCCAGGACTTGGGACTCTGCCGAAGCCCACTCACCAGCTGCACGTAGGCCACCTTGTAGTCTGGTTTCTTCACCCTGGCGTTTCTGTAATCCCTCTTCCTGTTGGAACCTGTCCGGGAGGGGGGGACACACTTTACTCCCAAGCACGAGATTTTCAGTCCGACTCATCCAGGAACCCACTTTCTAGAAAGAGGCAAACGTGGAAGAATTGGCTGGCCTCCCACAGAGGACAGGGCATCACACCCGAACGTGACTGGTTCGCGGGGACACGCTGCGCTGCAGGACCCAGCACCACACCACCGCAGACCTCTGCTCCGTTAAACACCCAAATGCCTTAAAGAGGTCAGGAGACCCATTTCCCCCTTCATCAGCTCAGCAACACTGCACAGGAGGGTTCCGTATTTAACTCGGGGTGCAGGGGGCGGTCAGGGCCCATAGTGGAGGAACGAGGGGATCAGAGAACCAAGAGGAAAGTGCCCTGATCCCGCTTCCTAGGTGGTTGAGGGCATAGCTTGGAGCAGGAGTGGGGTGGCCCACCCGCGTTCCAGCCCCAGCTCTGCCCTATTGGCAGCTGCTGTGGCCGCCGAGCACCTCAGTTCCCCAGCCAGAAACAGCCCCCCGCAGTGGCTGGGATGAGGCCTCACGAGCTCCGAGGCCGTGCCCACCCCCCCAGAGGGCAGCAGGGGCGCAGCACGCACCGTGCTGCACCCTAGTCCGCACGGCAGCCACGGGCACATTGTAGATACGCTCGAGGTAATTCCTGAGGTCCACCCTGGTCATCCTGGGGTAGAGACAGAAGAAAAGTAGGTCCACGCCAGGCTGAGATGAAAAGCAGCCACCCGACCCTACCCGGCACTCTCCTGTCCCCCACATATGAGTGGGGGCCACAGGGGGATTGTGCTCACGAGGGGCCAGGCCCCCAGGCAGAGCTCTCCCCAGGGAAGAGAAAATGTGGGGGTGCCCCCAGGCTGCCAGGAACCCAGCCGACCAGGGCTGGTCCTGTGTGCAGCTGCTGTCCGACTACGAGATCCTTTTCTAGAAACGGTGGCCACGGCATTGGTGGGTTAGGCCCCCTCCCCTTTCCACTTGAAGTGGCATCATCAATGTGGCCCTTTACCACTCCTGCCACTCGAGCTCAAGCTGCCCCAGGCCCACGCGCCGGGAAGGTCACATCCTGAGGCCTCAGAGCAGCAGCCTGCAGCCCGGGGGACAGTGCCTGGGGCTTCTGCGAGGGAACCACCCGGAAACTAGGTTTTGGAAGCTGCGGCAAGAAGCTCCAAGAGCCTGGGCCCAGCCGCCTGGGGAGAGCTTGGAGCTCAATGCAGTTGAAGCGCTGGGCCCTCCGTTGGGCTTCCCGGGGAAGGGGGAGGAGGAGGGGAAGGGGAGTGGGGGGGAGGGGAGGGCGTGGGGGCAGCCCAGCCTCACCGGGGCTCTGCAAACAGCAGGCCCTCGGTCAATATTTGCAGAGCAGCTCGGAGAGCCGCCTGTGGTGTTTTTACAGAGGGGAGAAGCCACACGTAGGAGCTAGGTTCTGTGACAGCAGCAGGACTGCCAGCCCGCGGGGGCGCTCCCCAGCCCGAATTCCTGAGGGGCTTACTCCATGGGGATCCGGAACTGCACGGTGTCCTCGGGCTGGGCCGTGCCGGGCCGCACCAGCTGAATGAAGAAGTTTGTCCGGAAGACGCGGAGCTGGGGGTTGCCCAGCTGGTACAGAGGGTACCTGAGAGGGGGGTTTGTCCACATCAAACACAGAGCACAGGACCCTGGGGTCGTCCCCAGCAGACCTCCATTTGTTTACCCATCGCAACAGGAGTGGGAAGCAGAGGGCGGCAGCTTTCCGCAGGCCAGTGCCCCAGGGCCCCCTTTGCTCACTGCACGGTTCTGCCCAGCGTGGGCCCTGAGAACCCTGGTGCCCGTCGACACGTGTGGGCTCAGGGCCGGCCTCTGGAAAGGGCTATCGAGTGACTCAAGAAATAAGCCCATGCCCGCCATGGCCCCCCAAAGACACTGGGGGCCAGACTTGGAGACCATATTTGTTCAAAGGGATGGTCCCACAGGCAGGCAGGCGGCCGTGGAGCCGCACCCAGCCCCGGCTCACCCCACAGCAGAGGGCCGGGCCTGGGGTGGGCACGCAGGGACCTGGCGTCATCACGGGTCTCACCGGTAATCCTGGTGGCCACTCTGCAGCACTGCCCATGGCCCCTGAGCTTGGGGCACCACCAGCACCCTGAAAGGGGGGCTCAGGGAGGCCAGATTCTATGCTGGGCAGGATGAGGAGGGCCAGGGGTGAGAGGACAAGGGTGAGCCTCTGGGTTGTGCGGGGACCTGGGGCATGTGGACGGTGCGGGGGCTCTGGGAGGCCAGGGCACCTGCAGGA
Organism: Ursus arctos; assembly: GCF_023065955.2. NCBI lineage: Eukaryota > Metazoa > Chordata > Mammalia > Carnivora > Ursidae > Ursus > Ursus arctos. The sequence continues at coordinate 47,051,627 of NW_026622908.1, forward strand.
CTGACTGGCCAAGCGCCATCTACCTGAGATCTGCCAGTGACCAAGTCAGTGCGTGGCAGCTGCCCGGCAGCACCCTGGGCAGTCTCCACGGCAGGGTGAGCCCTGGCGAGAGGCTGGAAGGGCGGCTTCTAAAGGGTGCAGGCCTCGCCCTCTCAGGGCCACAGGAACACCAGGCCTGCCTTGTTTTACCCTCCTTTGTGGAGTTTGGGCCAATGGCTGGCCACCCAAGGGGCTCACCTATTCCCCCTGGCGACCAGCTGCGGCACTGCAGGGGGGGCAAGGGCAGGCCCTCTGGGAGCTGTGGAGGTGGGGACGCAGGGGTTCAGACCCTCCATCTCTCCAGGTCCCTGGGCTTGGGGACCGAGGGGTGCCCTCGGCTGGGGTTGGAGGGAGGCCCAGTGTGAGGGTCAGAGGTCAGAGGCCCCAGGTGGGCAGGACATGAGTCTCCCCAAGCGTCCAGGGCCTCGAAAACTTCCTGTCCTTCCCCACCCACGGAGGGCCAGGAACAATCCCAAGGGCCTGCCTGAGCGCTGCTGAGCCCCCTCCTCCTGGCCTCCCATGCCCGCCGCACCACCTGTGGGCCTACCCACTGCCCCCGCCCGCCTGACCCTCCCGCGGATTTCACAAGCCTGACACTCTGCATGGCTCTAGTGCAGCTCCGAATCTCTCCTGCCTGCTCCCAACACAGCGACCTGGCCGGCTGCCACCAGCCCTACCTCCCTGTGGCCCCGAGGGTGACTCACCCGCGATCCCACCCTCCCCCTCGCCCCCACCCACCAGCAGGCCCTGCCGGCTCCCCTCCCGAGCCTCCCCGACCGCTGCGTAGACCCGCCGACCCCGAGGCCAAGCCCGCTGCTCTGCCTGCTCCCCAAACCCGCGCCGGCCCCTCGGCCCCTGCACCTGCCGGGGCGCACCCGGCCCCCCAACACAGGGTCGCTGGCCGCGGACCCACCCGGGGCCAACGCGCATGCGTGCATGCGATCACTCATTCATTCAGGGGGCCGGTCGCGCTCGCCGGGGACACTACTGCGTCAGCCTCAACTGTGGGGGGCGGGCCGCGGGGGTCCCGGCGACGCGGGCGGGGGCAGTCCTCCCGGGGAGGGGGGGCTCGAGGTCCACGCCGCGTCCGCAGCCCCCTGACCGGCACCGCGCCCCTCCCCGCTCCCCCGCCAGGCCCGCGCCCCCGGTCCCCTGCCCCCGGCCGCTCACAGCACATTCCGCGCCATCGCCGGCTTCCGGGCCGCGGGCGGAAGGAGGGGCGCGCACGGCCCGCGTGGACCTGTCACAGCGCCCCCTGGCTTCCGGGAGGGCCCGCGGCGCCCCGCCCACCGCCCCGCCCCGGCCCCGCCCCGCGCACCTGCCCCCACCACCCCGCCCATTGCCTCGGCCCCGCCCCCTGTACCTGCCCCATCGCCCCGCCCCGCGCACCTGCCCCCACCGCCCCTCCCACTGCTTCTCCCACCGCCGCCGCTCCGCCCCCCGTTCACCTGACCCACTGCCCCGCCCACCGCCCTCGCCCTGGCCAGCGCACCTGCCCACACCGCCCCGCCCACTGGCCCTCACTTGCACACCTACCCCACCGCCCTGCCTACGCACCTGCCGCACTCGCTGCACCTGTCTCATTCTGCCCCACCTTCTTGTCTCATCGCCCCAATCCACGTCCCCACCTCACGCCCCTGCTCCACGCACCTGGCCCCTACTGGGCCTGCACATCTGAGCCACACCCTTGACCTGCACGCCCTGTGAAGAGCCCCAAATCCCTCATGCCCCTGGGTCTCTCCCTAGCCCCGCACACCCTTCAAGTGTCCAGAACCCATCTTGCCCAGTCCCCTCACCCTACCCAGGCCCCATCCACTCCCTGCCCCTCACACCCTGCCCATGCCCTACAGCACCCCCTTAGTCCGCATGGCCCCCCCACACCCCTCTGCACCCCCACACTACCGCACACGCTGTGCCCTGGTGCCCACAGCAACTGTAGACCATGGCCAGCCACCCTTCCAGCTGCTGGCAGAGGTGGGAGATGGGAAAGTGGGGAAGGGGCAGGTGGGTGGCCCTCATTGAGGCCCATCTCTCCACCTGGCCAGGTGGCTTCATCCCCGCCCTGATCTGGGGCTCCAAGGCCCCTCACAGCCCTTCTGGCCAGTCCTAGGCCCCTCTCCCCATCCCTTGGGACCCCTTCCCCCTACAGCTTCCCACACAGCCCTCACTTGGGGGACCCCCACTCTGTGGGGCACATCTGGGCCCCACTGCCCCCTCCCCCCCAACAGCATGACGACCTGTGGGGAGGACCAGGCTGCAGCCTCCTTTCTCTGGCCCTGAGGCCCCACTCTTGACCAGTTTCCTGGGCTCCATGGCTTCTGGATTCCTCAATCCCTTTAGCTGCTTCTCCACCACCAGACTGGCCTCTTCTCTCTGCACCAACAGCAACTTCAGAGCTGCTTTTCAGAGCCGGAAGGGCATGAGAGGAGTGTCAGGCAATCTGCAGGGAGAGAAGAGACCCCCAGGAAGCAGGGAAAGGGTCTCACCTCCAGGGTGGGGATGGACCATGGGGAAGGCAGCAGGGAGGCTGAGGAGCTGTTGGCTGCCCTGGGTCTAGAAGAGGAGGGATTGGGTCATGGAAAGGGCCTGGAGTGCCCTCCTTCTCCCTGTGTCAGGCATAAGTAGGTTCATCTAGGATGAAAGTACTAAAGATGAGGAGTGGGCACTAGGGATGGGTTAGCTGAGACAGTGGGGTTCAGCCTGCTGCTGGGGGATGCATGGTGGGGCCCTGGAACCCTGTGTAGGAAGAAGTCATTGGGGAGGAGGCACACTGGGTGGCAGGGAGAGGGACAGAGCTGGAGCATCGGTGTCCCTGGGGCCAGGAGGCTTCTTTTTAGGAAGCGCTGACTCTGGCCATATTTGAACTCCAAGGCATGATGTTTCATGGGAAGGGCCTTCAGAGGTGTGGCTGGACGCTGGGCTCAGAGTTGTGTGTGGCTCGGGGGGGGCGGGGGGGTGGCAGTCAGTGGACTGTGTATGGGTTGAGGGGGGCTGCTACTCAAGAGGGAGTCACATCTAAACAGGGAGCTGAGGTCCTCAAGGAGGGTGCTGGCAGGGATGGGGTCTCCACGGGGCAGACCCCTCGACACTCAGTCCCCACCCCTTTGATTCTCAGTCAGCGGGGTTCCTCCCCAGCAGGCCTGGGATTTCTGAGTGCAGAGCCTGGTGTTAGAGCCTGGGGCATCTGTGAGCACCCTCTCTCTTCCTCCTCCTCTGGTCTCATTGGATCCGCCCTATCACCAACAGCATGGCTTCCCTGGGCTAGGGCTGCCAGGTCACGCGGAGGGAGCTCCATTAAATTTGAAGCTCCGATAAGTTTTTTTGTTTGTTTTTGTTTTAAATAGACATTATTTTTTTATTATTTTTTAAAATTTTTATTTATTTATTTGACAAACAGAGAGAGAGAGAGAGCACAAGCAGGGGGGAGGGGCAGAGGGAGAAGCAGGCTCCCCGCTGAGCAGAGAGCCCCATGTGGGACTCGATCCCAGGACCCTGAGATCATGACCCGAGCTGAAGGCAGATGCTTCACTGACTAAGCCACCCAGGTGCCTGTACTAGACATTATTTTTAAAGCAATTTCAGGTTTACAGAAAAATTGCACAGAAAGTACCAAGAAATTCTAGTAGCTACCCTTCCTGTCCCCAGCAAATTGCCCTATTGTTAACAGCCTGCAGGAGCTGGAACCTTTATTACGGTTCATGGACTGATAATGATACATTATTACCAGCTGAAGTCTACCACCTTGACCTTAGGATTCACTCTTGATACTGGACATTCTGTGGGTTTAGACAAACGTATAAAGACATAAATCCACCGTTACGGGATCATGCAAAGTAGTTTCATGGCCCTAATCCCCTGTGTCCCTCCTGTCCATCCCTCTAACCCCCGGCAACCCCTGATCTCTTTGCTCTCGCCATCGTTTTGCCTTTTCCAGAATGTCACATTGTTGGAATCCCACAGGGTCTTGCCATTTCAGATTGGGTTCTTTCACTCGGTAAGATCCAGTTAAGGTTCCTCCGTGTCTTGTGTCTTTTCATGGCTTGATAGCTCATTTCTTTTTAGTATTGCTATTTAGTATTGCTAATATTTTCCTGTGTGAATGGATCACAGCTCATCCACCCACCTGCTGAAGCCCTGCCGGTTATGAGTGGAGCTGCTATAGACACCTGTGGCGCGTCTGCTTTGGGCGGACAGGAGTTTCCAGCTCCTTCGGGTACACACTATGGAGCACAATTGCTAGATCGCACGGTAAGAGTATGTTTAGCTTTGCAAGAAGATGCCAAACTACCTTCCAGAGGGGCTGTCCTGTTCTGCATTCCCGCCAGCAGTGAGAGAGCATTCCCACTGCTCCTCATCCCCACCAGCATTTCGTGTTGTCGGTGTTCTGGACGTTGGCTAGTCTGATGGGCGTGAAGGAACATACCTCTTCTGTCTTCACATGTATTTTCACTGGCTGACGTCTGACACCCCCACCTGGGGCCCCCCAGGGCCCGGTGCTGGGGAAGCCCCAGGAGTGACGCAGCTGGTCCAGGGGAGGAGGAGTCCCCAGTGGGCAGACCAGGAGCGGGCCCAGGCGGGAGTCATGCTCTGAGGGCAGCTTACACACTGAGCTCCCCAGGCCAGGCTGGGGAGCTGGGGCTCCTTTCAGAGGGCAGCAGGAGACCCTGGGCTAGAGGGAAGGACAAAGTGAGCTTGGAGGTGACTTCAGGCTGCAGACCAAGAGGGTAGGAGGCAGGAGAGAGGCCATGTGTGCACTCACTCTTTCACACGCTCATTCATTCACTTTACCCATATTTGCTGGGAACCTAGTATGTGTCCAGGGTCCATCCAGGGGTTGAGGACACAGCCTTGCACAGAGCACTAAACCGATGAATCCGTTGCCTCCGTGGTTCATGTCCCCCAAGTGAGAGGTAAACCAGCGAGATACATCAGATGCTCTTGGGGAAGCATGGAGGGAAAGGTAACAGGAGGTGGGAGGGGACAGCATGTGCAAAGGCCTGGTGGTGGCATGTGTAAGCCCTTGGTCCTCAGAGGCCCCTCGTCACCTGAGTGAAGGAAACTTAGTCCTCTGTCGTCCCATCTTCAGGGTAGGGCTCCCTGAGGGCAGGAACAGTGGGCAGGGATGGGGTTGAGAAGGCTTCTGAAGGGAGGGGGTCCTGATCCCTGGAAGCAGGGTTCTGGGAAGGGAGCTGCCCACAGACCATCTCTAGGTAACCCTGGGGAGCAGGGGAGCCTGGTGGGAAAGGAAAGAGGAGCGGAGGGCCCGGGGGGGCAGGTGGTGATTGAGACGTCACCCCCCAACTCTGTCTTTATTGACAACCACAGCTGATTCTGAACTGCTTCGTAGAGCGGGCACGGTGGTCACCTGGCTACCGGGTTTGACTTTAGTCCGCACTGGGCTCCAAAGGCCAGCACGGTACGCCTGCTGCGGAGACAGCGGACGCGCCCTCTGCACAGGCACGAAGCGACACGGTGACACAGGTAGAAGCTTGCTGGCTTGAAAACCTGCCTCCTCAACTGAAACCTATGAGAGACTGTAGGAAACAAAGAACATTCTGGAAGGGGACAGGCCTTCTCCTGGCCTGTGTAAGGATCTGATCATCAGACTCACGTGTGTGTGTGTGTGCGTGTGTGTGTGAGGCTGGGTGCGTGTGTCAGTCTCGGACACTAGCTGGGGTGTCCTATGATTCCGTGCAAATCCGACCTTCTCCACCCCGAAGACCCTCCCCTCCTGATGCCAATGGCAAATCCAGGTTGTCACCTGTGCCTCTGAGCCTGGGCTGTGCACTGGAGGTTCCCACGGCCCCTCCTTGGGTGCTGTTGCTACATCCCCAGTTCGCTATAAGAGCACGTGATTGGAGCAGCCAGGTGGAAGAGGCACACAGGGTGAGGTGTGGGGGAGGCCGTGGAGCCTCGGCGCTCTCTGAGGGCGCCACTGTCCCCGAGTCTCCATGCATTCGCCAGCCCGGGAGCTCTCTGAGCCCCTTCCCTGGGGGTTTCATGGAGGCTTCATTACGCAGGCCTGACTCATGAGATCATTGGCCTTTGGTGATTGATTCCACCTCCAGCCCCTCTTGCCTCCCTGGCGGTCAGCGGGCAGGACTGAAAATTCCAACCTCCCCTCCCCCGGCACGCAGCCCACATCCTTAGGGCCTTCCCAAAAGCCCGCTCGTGAACATACACCCAGCCGTGGTGGGGAGGGGCTGGGGCAGTTCACCTTCGTGGCTCTTCGGGAACTGAGGACAAGAGACCAACATGGTAACAAAAGATGCTCCCATCATCCTTAGGAATCCCAAGGGTTTTGGAGCTGAGCTGTGAGCCAGGAGCCGTGGACAAGGACCAAATATCTGTGAGAAATATACTGGGTTCATCTGAACGACCCAATATCTGTTTGCTGTAAATCACAGTCTCGCAGCCTGGTCTTGTACCAAGAGAGACACCAACTGTCAGGCATGCCCCTCCGTACAGTGGGCCCCCTGGCTTCCTCGATCTAGGGGACTCAGGCAGTGAACCGTCCAGCAGGGCCCTGCATTCCTGTGACGCCGAGTTTCACTGGAAACAGCGCTGCCTCAGGTCCTCCTGTGTGGTTGGGGTGGTTCCCTCCGTTTGAAGGCTCCGAGAGGGCGAGGTAGCCCTGCTTGCTGATGGTCAGATTGGCTGGGCTGATGCTGGCTTAGGCGGGACAGCCCGGGCTAGGGCCGCATGGTGGGGCATCTGCTGGCCCCTCCCCTGCCCCTCACTGGATCCTGGTCCTGGCTTTAGGGCTCCAAGCAGGCCACACTCCCCAGAGCCCAGCTCACCTGACCAGGAGAATGGGTCCCACCGCAGGACGCCCCTGCCTTCGTGGCCGGCTCTGAGACTGCCCCGTGAGCCCACAGTTCCCTCCCCAGAAGCTCCTGCACCTGCTCGGTATCTGCGCGTCTGGCTTCCCTGGCTTCCCCTTGGCACTCCTTCCCGCAGGTGCCTCTCAGCCAGACCGGCACATAATAACAAAGCTTAGTAACCTTCGTCCACCAGGCGTAAAACGCCGTGTCTTCCGTGTTTGCATTTCTACTTTCTGGTGACAAGTGTCTGTCCTCCTCCCTACATTCCTCATTCATCGCTCATTTGCATTTCCGATTCTGCACTTGTCTGTTTCTGTCTTTTGCTCATCTTTTCCCTGTGAGGGTGTGCTATGTTCTGGGCTGAATTGTGTCCCATCCAAGGTCCTATGTTGGAGTCCTGACCCCCAGCCCCCAAGATGTGGCTGCATCTGGAGATGGGGACTTTATAGAGGTGTTGGAGGGAACATGGGGTCACCGGGGTGGCCCTAATCCAATGCAACCCGGCTCCTTATAGGTAAAGAGGATCAGGACACAGATACGCGTGGAGGGACAACCCCGTGAACACACAGGAAGAGCACGGCCATCTGCACGCAAGGAGAGAGGCCTCAGGAGGACCATCACCCCCCAAAGCATCCCTGGACCCTCACCACCCCTTCTCTCATCCCTCCCTGCGCCCCTCCCCATTCCCAGTCAAGCAACCAATGACCTGGGTAGCTTGCATTTTCTGGAGTTTTCTATAAATGGAAGCATATAGCTTGTCCTCTTTTCTGTCTGGTTTCTTTCTCCCAGCGTGACTATTTTGGGATTCATCCGTGCTGTTGCGTGCCTCAACCCTGCATTCCTCCAGTCGCTATGCTATGGATGGGCCACAACTTGTTTACGCACTCGTGTGCTGATGGACGTTTGGGCTGTTTCCAGTTTTTGACGATTAAAAATAAAGCTGCTATTTACATTCATGTGAAAGTCTTTGTGAGGACAGACGTTTCCTTTTCTCGTGGGGAAATGCCTGGACGTAATGACCACATCACATGGCAGGTGTATGTTTAACTTTTTGAGAAAACAGATACTGCCACACTGTGTCGTTTAACATTTCCACCAGCCATGGGAGGTCCCTCCGCATTGTGCCCGGCATTTGTTATGTTAGGGCTTTTCAATCTTAGCCGTTCTTATGGAGTGGTATCCTATGATTTTATCTTGCTGTTCCCCAAAGACAGCTGTGCATCCAGTCACGAGCTTTTTTTTTTGCCATTCATCCATCCTGTTTAGTGAGGTGCCCATTCTAATCTCTGGCCTGTTTTTTAAAAGTTGGGTTGTTTGCTTTCTTATTATTGAGCTGTGAGAGTTCTTTCTGTTTTCTGGATCGGCCCTTTATGAAATATGTGTTTTGCTAAGGTTTTCTCCCAGCTGGTGTCTTATGTTTGCATTCTCTTTACAGTGAAATACAATGAAATTTGAAGAGCAAATTTTAAATGTTTTTGATGAATTTCTATTTGCCGATCTTGGTGAGGGGGGGATTGTGCTTTTGGTATTAAGTCTGGGAAATCTTTGCTGATCCATATTCGTAAAGATTTCCCCATGTTTTTATAGTTATTTAGGTCTATAATCCATTTTGAGTTAATTTTTGTATTCAAGTAACAGTCCTCCTTCCTTTTTTTCCTTTCTTTCTCTCTTTCTCCCTTCCTCCCTCCCTTCCTCCCTCCCTTCCTCCCTCCCTTCCTTCCTCCCTTCCTCCCTCCCTCCCTTCCTTCCTCCCTTCCTTCCTCCCTCCCTTCCTTCCTTCCTCCCTTCCTTCCTTCCCTCCTTTCTCTCTCTCTCTTTCTCTCTGCAGGTGGATATCCACCTGTTCTAGCATGATTTATTGGGAGAGCTATCATTTCTGCATATGTGTGGGTCTATTTTATTCTCTTAATCTATTTGAATATCTTTACACCAATACCACCCTGTTTTGGTTACTCTAGACTGATCCTAATTCTCAGAATGTTAGCCTGACTTTATTCTTCTTTTTCAGGGTTGTTTTGGCTACTTTGGGTCCTTTGCATTTCCATATGAATTGTAGAACAGGCTTGTAAATTTCTACATAAAAAAACCTGCTGGGATTTTGGTTGGGGCTGCATTAAATCCCTGGGTTAAATTTAGGGAGACCTGGCATCTTAACAGTGTTGAATAAGCCTTCCAATCCATGAATGAGTTCCTGCCTCTGTTCATCTAGGTCTTTAACTTCTCAGCAATGTTTCATATTTTCAACACGTAACTCTTCCACGCCCTTTTTCGCATTTATCCCTATTTTTTTGATACTATCAGGAAGTGTCGATACCTGGTCATTCACTGCTGTTTTACAGAAGTACAACTGACTTTGTATGGCGACCTCGTGTCCTGAAACCTCGGTGAACTCACTTAGTTCTTGCAGCTTTTCCTGTAGAACCCATTGGATTCGATGATCCGGTTGTCTGCGGATAAAAGTTTTCCCTTTTCCTCTACAGTCTGCGTGACGTTTTCTTGCCTAATTGCACCAGCGAGAACCTCCAGAACAATGTGAAAGGAAGTGGTGAGCAGACGTCCTTGTCTTGTTCTGTCTTTAGTGAGAAAACTTTGTCCTTCTCCGTGAGATGGCAGTTATTAGGTTGAGGGAGTTCCTTCTGTTCCTGGTTTGCTGAGAACTTTTCTTTTCTTTTTTTAAATCAGGAATGGGGGTTGAATTTTGTCAAATGTTTCCTCTGCAACTATTGAGATGGCTTTTTTTTTTTTTTTTGGTTAAAATGGTGAATTACTCTGATTGATTTTTGAATGTTACACAAACCTTACATTCCTGGGAGAAACCACACTTGATATGTAACCCATTTTATATGTTGTTGAATTCCACCTGCTAAAATTTTATTTTTGCATCCACGTTTGTGAGGGATAGTGGTCTGCAGTTTTCTGGTATTGTCTTTGGTTTTGGTATCAGGAGAATGCTGGCCTCATAGAATGAGTTGGAAAGTGTTCCCTCCTCTTCAATTTTTTTTTTTTAAAGAACTTGTATGTAATTGCTATTATTACTTCCTTAAATGTTTGGCAGAATCCAATAGTGAAGCCGTCTGGGCCTGGAGCTTTCTTTGTGGGAAAGGTTTGAACTGTGTTTTCAATTCTTTAATCAGTACAAGGTTCCTTGGTTTGTCTACTTCTTCTTGAGTCAGATTTGATTTCAAGAAATGTGTCCATTTCATCTAACGGTCAGATTGATGGGCATGAAGTCGCTCATAATATTTCCTTATTATTCGTTTATCTTTTAACATCTGTTCAATCTGTAGTGATGTCACCTTCCTCATTCCTGATTTTCGTAATTCCTGTTTTCTCTCTCTTTCCTGACTAAATTGATTAGAGTTTTGTCAATCTTTATCGATGTTCTCAAAAAACCAAGTTTTGATTTGATTTTTAAAATTTTTTTCTGTTATTTTTCTGTTTTCTATTTCAGACTTTCACTTGATCTCTGTTATTTCCTTCCTTGTGCTTACTTTGAGTTTAATTTGCATTTATTTTTCAATTTTCCTTGAGGCGGAAGCTGAGGTCATTGACTTGAGACCTTTCTTATTTTCTACGATAGTCATGGGGTGGTATAAATGTCGCCCTCAGGACTGCTTTAATGGCATTCCATGAGTTCCCTTATGCTGCATTTTCATTTTCATTCAGTTGACAACACTTCCTAATTAACTTTTTTATTTTTCTTTGACTCATGAATTATTTAGTAGTGTGTTATTTAGATTCCAAACATTTGAGAATTTTCCAAGGATCTTTCTGTTATTAATTTCTAGCTTAATTCCACTATGGTCAAAGAATATAATTTATGTGACTTGAATCCTTCTCAACTAATTAAGTTTTGTTTTATGGCCCAGAACATGGTCTGCACTGGTAAATGATGTGTATTTGAGAGGAGTGTTCTATAAATGTCAAGCAAGTCAGGTTGGTTGGCAGTATTGTTCAAGTCTCCTATGTCCTTGCTGGTTTTGTGCCCGCTTGTCCGATTAACTGTCGAGGGAGGGTGTTGAAATCTTTGACCAGGACCAAGGATTTGTCCGTTTCCTTTCAGTTCTATTGATTGTTGCTTCACGTAACTCTGTCATTCCTTGTAACCAGTTGGTGTGTTTGTTTGTTTGTTAAAAAGAGTTTCTTCAAACTGAGGGTTGCTGGAGGGGAAGGGGGTAGGGGATGGGGTAACTGGGTGATGGGCATTAAGGAGGGCACGTGATGTGATGAGCACTGGGTGTTGTATACAACCGATGAATCACTGACCTCTACCTCTGAAACTAATACTACACTGTATGTGAACTAATTGAATTTAAATAAAATACCATAAAATGAGTTTCTTGTAGGCAGCACACAGTGAGGTATTGCTTTTTAAATCCAATCTGACCATCTCTGCCTCTTAATTGGGGTGTGTAGACCACTTACACTCAATGGACTCATCGGTGTGGCTGGATGTGAATTAATCATCTTGTTACTTGCTTTGTATCTGTCTCACTCATTCTTTCTACTCCTTTCCTCTTCTTCTGCCTCCCTTCGCATTCATCAAGTCTTATTTACTCCCTTTTATCTCCTCTTTTGGTTTTTTAGCTGTGACTACTTGTTTTATTATTTTAGTGGTTGCTTTAGGAGTTTTAGTTTACAGTGTTAACTTATCACAGTTGGTTTTGGTTGATTTTCTCCTCCTTATGGGTCACGTTCTCCTATTTCCTGGTCTGTTTAATCATTTTTTATAAGGATGCCAGACATTCTGCATTTTTCCTCGGTGGGTGTGAGATATTTTTCTCTTTCTTTTTTTAAAAGATTTTATTTACTTATTTGACAGAGAGAGACAGCCAGCGAGAGAGGGAACACAAGCAGGGGGAGTGGGAGAGGAAGAAGCAAGCTCATAGCGGAGGAGCCTGATGTGGGGCTTGAACCCAGAACGCCGGGATCACGCCCTGAGCCGAAGGCAGGCGCTTAACCGCTGTGCCACCCAGGCGCCCCTATTTTTCTCTTTCTGCAAATATTCTCAAGCTTTGTTCTGAAGTGCGTCACCAGTTTAATCCTTTCTCGTCTGCTTGTTCTGATTGTAAGGCAGATCTGGAGCAACTGCTCCATTATTTATCCAGGGTTAATTATCCCTGCTACTGAGACAAGACATTTCTGAGTACCCAATGCCTCATGAATTATTCACTTTTCCAGTCCGTTTGCTGGGCACAGACCCTCTTTCCACCCCTGTGTGAGCAGGCATTGGTCTCTCCGATCCTTTCCAGTGGCTCTCTTCCCAGCCTTGGACACTTTCTGTCCAGACCTGTGCCCTGCACCCTGCTGAATGCTGGAGGACCCCTCTGCATGTCTCGAGGGTTCTCTCCCTGGGCACCCCTCAGGTCCTCCTTCCTGCACTGAGGCCTGGAAACTTTCTCGAGAAAGCAAGCTGGGCAATTGTAGGACCCAACCTGACTGTTTTCCACCTCCTGGGACCACTGGTGTTCACTGCCTAATGTCCACAGTCATGAAAAACATTGTTTTATGTATTTTTGTCCTTTTTGGGGGGAGGATTGTTTCAGACAGGAAGATGAATCTGGCCCCTGTTACTCCATCTTGGCTAGAAGTAGGTGTCTGTCTTTTGATAACATTTTTTGATATACAGAAACTTAAACTTTTCAAGTAATGAAATTTACTGAGCTTTTCCTTTGCTTCCTTGATGCTTCCATTGCTTGTGAGCTTAGAAAATTTTCCCCAGCATAAAAGCAGACCAACATGGGGGCACCTGGGTGGCACAGTGGTTAAGCATCTGCCTTCGGCTCAGGGCGTGATCCCGGCGATCTGGGATCAAGCCCCACATCAGGCTCTTCTGCTATGAGCCTGCTTCTTCCTCTCCTACTTCCCCTGCTTGTGTTCCCTCTCTCGCTGGCTGTCTCTATCTCTGTCGAATAAATAAATAAAATCTTAAAAAAAAAAAAAAGCAGACCAACATGCACCTACATTTCTCACTAGTTTTAGTTTCAATAATTTGTTTCTTCATACTGAACTCTCTAATTCTCCTGGTACGTATTTTGGTATTTGGCGTGGAGTGAAAGTCTTTGCCTTTTCTTCTTCGCACGCACATCTGATTTTCTCAACTTCCTTTATTAAGTATCTTACCATCCCCCTTTCATTGATCGAGATGCTTACATGTACGTGGTGTCGTGCCGATAAATACTGTAGAATTGGAAGAAATTTTACAACTGTCAAGAGCGGAGGGTGTGGAGCTGTAGTTCACGGTCTACGGTTAGTGGCTGTGTGACCTTGGGACTTGGCGTAATTGGTTCTGAGCTTCGGCTTGCTCTTCTGGAAAATGCAAATGATGAGAATATTTGCCTCTTTGGTCTACTGCGAATGTTGCTTGAGGCGAAGCAAAAGATGCTTCGCCGGGCCGCGGGTCCGCAGGAAGCACTCGGCACGGACCAGCTGTAATACCTCCGCTTTAGAAATCTACTCTTAATTTTCACATTTTTCTTAGCTGTTCCTATTTTTCCTCCTCTATGAATCTGAGATTCATCTTGCCAACCACCTCCCACCCCCGGCTCACCCCTCTCTCCCAAGTAAATCCTATTCGAATTTTGGTTGAAAATCTGGCAAACCTATACATTAATTTGGGAAGAACTGATTTTTATAAACTTCCTACTCAAGACCAAGTTGTGTTTTTCTCTCTCTCTCATTTTTTTTTTCAAAGTTCCTTTTTATGTTTCTCATTAAACTTTGTCCTTCTCTTCCTACAGACCCTGGACATTCCTAAGAGGGTTACTGCTAAGTATTTTACACTCTTTGTTTTGTTTTGCTTGAGAATAATATTTTTATTCCACTTTATCTTCTTGTTGAATGTTGTTACAAAATAATAAAAAATGTCTATTTAAAATATGTATTTTGCATCTGGCTGCTTTCCTGAGTTCTCTCATTTATCCTGAAAGCTCTTCCGCTGACTCTCTCGGGGCTCCCAGGAATGTGGTGGTTTGGTTTCCTCCTCTCCAGAAGTTATACGTCCTATTTCCGTTTAACATCTTTCTCATTGTCTTCAGTTTCCAGGCCAGGGCTGAGGAGTGATGGTAAAAGCAGGCATCCTCGTTCGGTTCCTGTCTTGGACTGAAATGCTGCGTGCTCCACCAGCAAGCGTAGATAAAGGAAGTGCTTATTTATAGTTTTCTAGAGTTTCTCGAGCCTTTGTTTTGTTCTCAGAAATAAGGATTGATTTTTGGCAAGTGCCCTCCCCCCGATGTTTAACAATTATGAACTATTTAAGATACACCAGAAGGTAGAAATAAAAATAGGAAGAGCCTGTATCTACCCACCCACCTCTTGGCTTAAGAAATAAAACGTGTTGAACCCTGTCTCAGCGCTCCGGGTCGCCCCTTCACGATAAAATCCCCTTCCCCTGCCTGGAGGGGACGCTTCATTGGCCATGGGTGCCCCTCCCATCGAAGCACAGATCATTTGTCTTCATATTTTAAAAAATGTTACGTAAGCCATTTTTCCTTCTGCAGCTTACTCATGTTGTGTTTTCACAACTTTGCCGGCGGCTGCATTTAGCGGTAGGTCCTTTCTTCTAACTGCGCGTGGTCCGTTTGTGGCTAGCTGCTGTGCTCTGCAGGAAGGCTCGAACTTTCCGTAACTGCCCACAGCGCTCTGTGCCAGGAGAGGAACCGGGCGCCTCCTCGAGCTGACCGGGTGCGGCGCGTCGTCTTCGCGCACCTCCCCCCAAGCGCCCGTGCCCGCCACCGTGCCAGTGCTGGCTGCTTTCAGACCCGGTTCCGCTGCACCTGCTTCCCACTCCCTCCCCCTCTGAGCCCTGAGCCCTCAGAGCAAGGACCCCCCTCCTCCTCCACGACCACCCGTCCACCACCGCACCACCAACACAAGGGTCGCAAGATGTCCTGTCGCTTTGGGCTTTGGACGTGCCATGCGATCAAGGCTGATGCGCCGTATTGACTGTCATGCCCCTTCCTTCTTTTTTAATTTTCTTTTTGGGGGCTGGGGGCTTTTAGGTCAGTGACAGTGACAAGTCTGGGCCAGTTGCCTTGAAGGGGGTCCCACAATCAGATTTGTGGGGCGGTTTCTTCACGATGCGAATCAGGTTGAACTTTTGAGCTAGAATATCACTCAGGTGGCGTGTCCTCAGCGCGACCCCTTGCCGGGGGTTACCACTCGGCTAACGTGCTGTCCACCTGCTTCTCCATTTTCAAGGTACTTTGCGCTTTACAAGTAATCGGGGTGGGGGGGGGCTCCATTCACCGCCTGGAGATTGGATCGGGTGCGCCGTTCACGGCCGCGCGATCATTTCCCCACCCTGGCCTGACCCTTGCTCCCCAACTATCGTGCCCATGGCTGCAAAGGGGAGCCTTTCCCACCCTGTCCCTTGTCATCTGCCTGTGGCAGCTGGCAGGCTCCTGGAAACACGAGCCCCTCCTTCCCCTAACCAGCATCTGTCCTTCGCCTCCCTCGTGTGTGGACTGGCATTTTGTGGCAGCGTAAATGTGGTCTCCTGCTTCCCACTTCCCACACATTCACTGACCATCCCGGGTTCTTCGCTGCGAACTCCGTACCCCCTTCGCTCGTTTTTCTATTCAATGGCTTGCCTTTCCCCTGATGGTGTCCTGAAGTTCCTTATGTATATGCAACACTGACCTGCACCAGGACGTGCTACAAATACCCACTCCCAACACGTGGCTTGTGGTCCACTGGGCTCACGGCATCTTTGGGCACAGATGAGAGAAGAGACTAAGGCCCCAGACAGAGTCCTTTGTCTGGAGCCCATGCCACCAAACCAAGACTTAATAGTGACCCAGCTGCATCCTCCTGGGAACACCGGGTGGGCAGAGGTGAGGCGGCAGCTGACAGAGCCCCACGTACCCCCAGGCAGCAGAGGCCACCCCACCACACCCCAGCCCCTGTCCCGGTGCGGCCTCGTGCTTTGCTCGCCGGGGCCCCTTGGTGCTGAGTCCAGAGTCCCCACATGAAGGCATTGAGGCCTTTAGAGCTCACTCACTTGGACCCTGTTTTCTTACCCAGAGACATTCATGTTCTCAAAACTTTCTTTATGCCTGTGGAATTTATCAAACTCTTGTTTTATGGTTTGGAGGTTGGACACCTGGTTTAAGAAATTCCCCTGTTCCAACAGCTTTCCGATGCTCTCCTATAGCTGCTTCCTAAACGTTGGAATGTTCTCCTTCTCAGACATAGTTCTTCAGACAGGGCTGGGGGTGTGGGGGCTCATTTTCGTGGCCGGCGTGAGGAGGTGGTGCGTGGTGCCCTGTTTCACTTATTCTTGGTGTTGGTCCATCTGCCCCCGCAACCACCCCCCCCAACACAGCAGGCGTGCCCGTGGCCCTGCCCCTGGGCCTGTCCTCAGTGTCCATGTCCGTGTCCGTGTCTGTGCCTGTGCCTGTGTCCGTGTCTGTATCCGTGTCTGTGTCCATGTCCGTGTCAGTGTCCGTGTCCATGCCTGTGCCTGTGTCTGTGTCCATATCCATGTCCGTGTCAGTGTATGTGTCTGTGCCTGTGCCCATGTCTGCATCCATGTCCGTGCTCATGTCTATGCCCATGTCCGTGTCCATGTCCATGCCTATGCCTGTGTCCATGCCCGTGTCCATGTCCATGCCCCTGTCCGTGCCCACGTCCATGTCCATGTCTGTGTCCGAGTCCATGTCTGTGTCCGAGTCCATGTCTGTGTCCGTGTCTGTGTCCATGTCCGTGTCCATCTGGGAGCCGGCTTCTCCCCTCACATGGTCTGGGCTGTCCACGGCCCCCTTTCTTTCCCCACACATGTTAGAATCAGTGTGAATTTACATAAGTCCCTGTGGGAACATGATTGAGTTGCTCTGAATTCATAGATTAATTTAGGGAGAATGAACAGTTTTAAGATATTACTGCTTCCTCTTAGGGAACAATCTCCAGGTATTGGTGCTTTTTAGATATTTTCAAAAAAGTGATTTTATTCTCTCTCTGGTTGTCTTGCACAAGTTTTGCTAGATTTATCCTTATTATCATATGTTTTTACATTTGTGTTGTAAATGGTATTTTTAAACACTGTCCCCTAACTCTCAATCTTTCTATCTTACGCTCTCGTGTACCCGCTCAGAACTCTTAATTCTAATAATTCAGAATTGCAGATGTTCTTGCTTGTTTTCTTTTTTTGTATATAATTGTTTGGGAATAGGGGCAATTTTTTAAGGCACAAATAAGTAGGACAAAATACTGTTTTCCTTTCCCTCTTGTCTCCTTTTCTTAAAAAAAGATTTTATTTATTTGACAGAGAGAGAGGGCATGAGAGGGAGAGAGAGAATCCAAGCAGACTCCGCGCCGAGCGTGCAGCCCGATGTGGGACTCGATCCCATGACCCTGAGATCATGACCTGAGCTAAAACCAAAAGTCAGATGCTTAACCGATTGTGCCCTCCAGGTGCCCCTCCTGTCCTCTTTTTTGTTTTGGGGGAAGTTTCTTTTTCTGGACCTAAAGCTCTGGCTGGGGCACCTGGGCAGGGAGGAGGAAGCCGCGGAGTGGACCTTCCTGCCTGACTCTGGCAGCCTGTCCCCGTGGAGCGTGGCACTTGCTGTCGGTGTTCAGAAGACACCTTCCTTGGGCTGAGGAAACTGTCTTCTATTCTTAATCGGCTGAGAATTTTCTTCACGACCTGCGTTCTGTTCCCGCCGAGGCCTCCCCGAGCCTCTGCTCCGCTAACGACTCAAGAGTCAGCTCATGGCGGCTTGCTGACCTAGAATGATCTCCGCGCCAGAGAGGATGATGTCATTTGGTGGCTCAGCCTCTTTAAAACGAAATCAGTCTGTTCACGTTTTGCTCTTCACCTGGAGTCCACGCCGCAAGTCTGATTTCCCCTGGAAACTGGCCATTTTATGCGGTTTTCAAGAACACCATCCGGAAGCGGTTTCTGATGAGCTCGCCCCAGGAGCCCTGCCTCTGCCACAGCTGTTGTTTTGTTCGGGGACTTATCCTAATCCCCCTCATCTGGGCCTCCTCCCTCCCGCTGGCCCGTGAGGCTGATGCGGGCCCATGTCACCAGCCCTTTTGCAGAGCCCAGTTTTGGCCCTTGGGCTGTGCAGTCACTTGGAATTCCCGTTATCTTCCCTTTCCTCATCATTCCCATGTTTCTCTTCCCCTTGCTTTTGGTTTCTGGCTCATTTTCCAATTTCTTGAATTAGATGCTTCACATTCGCATTTGGGGTCCCTCCCCAGGCTTTTCCAGCCGCCCCCTTCAGGTCCCAGCTCGTCCTGCCGCTCAGCAGAGCCCAGCCTCCCCAGGTGTTTTCACATTTCTAAACACATGCTAATAAGTTACGCGCCACAGGGTGGGATGTGGGCACAGAGCGCTGGCCACGGGCTCTGCGTGCTGGTCGCTGGTCTGGTCGAGGCAGCTCCTGGAAAGCGTCACACGTGCTCCCCGTCTGCAGGAGCGGCCTTCCCCCAAGGCCCGTCTCTCCCGCCTGACTGGTCCAAACCCACCCCATCGCTCTGGTCCTCCCGGCCTGCCAGCCCCTGAGATGTGCTTTAAAACCTCCCACTCAGACCCCAGACTTGTTTGCGTTCCCTGTGGCCAGCGGGTGACTTGGGGGTGGGGGGCTGGCCCTCCTGTCCCTGTGCTGCCCGGCTCCCTAGGGCAGCCCCTCAGAACGCAGCGGTGGGTGCGGGGGGATGGTGACGCGGGCTCCGTGGACCCCACCCGCTGCTCCGTTAAGGTGTTCACCTCTGCATTACCGCAGCAAAGCTCATTGGCCGTTAGCGGTTAGCGTGTCTGCGTATAGGTGTGGCGCGTGGAGCTGGGGGTGCACGTCGGTGGGGCAAGCGTGTGCTGGTGAATGGAAGGCATATGTAGGGGGTGTGCCCCCACGCGGGATGTGTGTTGGGGTGGGCACACGTGTGCATGTGCTCTCTGGGGGCTCGCCCTTGTTGTTGGGGTCCCGCCACCCGTGGCAGACCCCAGGGTGCACTCCCTCTTTCCCTCCACTCTGCAGAGCCTCTCCGGAGGGGCGGCTCCGGACTCTGAAAGCTTCCTCCATGAATACTCCGCTGTGCAAGGCTCTACGTCTTCATCCAATTTTTGTGATTTATATTTTCCATAATTCTGTTTGGTCAGGATTTTCAAATTTATTACACAGTTGTGCACTGTGTTCTCTTATAATATAGAAAGAACGGTCTGTGTTTGCTGAGTCTGCTCTCTAGACACGTGCTTTCCTGCTCCTTTCCTCTGGGGGCGAAAGGCCCCTCAGGCTGTGTGCGCCCCCTTGTTCTGGACCCTGCTTCTGCCCCCACATTTCCGGGGGACGGGTGTAAGGTCTCCCAGTGTGTTCCCGCTCCCCTCCCCCAGGCTCTCCAAAGGCAAAGCTCTTCTAGCCCAAGCCGGCTTCAGAGCAGACTCGGCGGTGGGGGGCTGCTCACGGGGGGCAAAGACCCGGGCTGCGGTGGGGAACTGAGGGTCCCCGGGGCTTGCAGGGAAGTGGGGGCAGATGTGGAAGCCACTGGCAGAGCCGGGTGGGGAGTCCCAGACCCCATGGGGCCATGTGCCCTGACCCCTAAAGGGAGCTCCCAGTGTCCCTTGGGCCCCAATCTGTGCTTCTGTCCTCCCTGCCTGTCTGCTTGGCCCCCTCCTCCTGTCCGCGCCCCCAGCGCCCCTGTCCAAGAGCCAGCACACACTTGGTGGAGGGGAGTCTGCCAGCTTTATTCACAGACCCCGGGAGATGGGGGCGGCCAGGACAGAGACAAGGGGGGTGCTCGGGGCTGGGCCCTCCGCCCCCAGGCCTGGGGGCTGGATGCTGCCGCACGGGCTGCGCGGGCCGAGGGTCTCTGCCTCTGGGAACCTCTTCGGCTGCTTCACTTCCAGCGCCCTCCGACTTTGCCCTTGGCCGGGGCTCCGGCCTTCTTGCTACTGCAGATGGAAGCAAGTTGATCTTCAGCAGCTGGGTGTTTGGGCCCCCCGCCCAGCCCTTCTTCGGCCTCCCGCAGACCCGCCCATGACCGCTCTGACACCCTGACAGCTCTGCCCGCCCAGGCTGCGATCAGGGTGAAGTGCCCAGTCTGGCCTCGAAGCCCCGGGCACACATTCCAAGCACCGGTGACTCACCTGTACCTGGCCTGGCTGGGCCTGGGCGCCTTGTGCTGGGACAGTTAGTGTGGTTAGTGGAGGCACCAGCTAGCACAGGACACCCCCCAATCCCTGCCAGAAGCTTGGGCTCCTGGGCACCACCTCGGGCAGACCCCAGGCCTGCTAGGGAAGCCGTCTCTGCAGACGGCTCTCATCGTCCCAGTTCCTGTGGCTTGGACAGAGCCTCCTGGCTCATCGCCTCCTGGGGCAGGAGAGGCTCTGGACAGTCAGCAACCTCGGTCCCTGACTCTGGGCCGGCAAGCCAGGCCTGGTAGACGCAGGGCCTGGGAGGCCTCTGCCCCGGCCCTCCAGTCAGTTGTTAGAGCTGACAACAGAGGAGGGAGCTGGGTAAGAGGTCAGCACCCTGCAGGGTGGCCGTCCTTAGAGCCTTCCCTGTCTGTCTGAGGCCCTTTGCACACCAGGGAGCCAGGAGGGGGCTGGGTGCTGGGTCAGGGTGCCACGGGTGGGAACAGGGTGTGTGGGGACCAGAAGCCAACCCTTTGGGACGACTTCTGGCTGGAGAAGGCCATGCAGTTCCCAAGGCTGGCTTTGGGAGAAGCCCTGGCACCGGTGGCCGTGCCCATGGCCCATGTCCTGCAGGGGTCAGCCCAAGAACCCTTACACACATGCACACACACGGAAGGGCTCTCACAAGGCCCGCATCAGCCGCACCCAACAGAGCCCAGGGAGGAGGGGGTCACCTTCACAGGGCCCCCCCGGGGTGGAGGAGCCCAGCCCTGGGAGCGGCAAGGGGGCAGGGGCCAGTGGAGGAGGGAGGGAAACCCCCGTGGAAGCAGTCCCGGGGACACTGCACTGTGTGGGCTGGGAACCGGCTCAGCGGCCAGGCTGGGAGGCAGCAGCCCAGGGCAGGTGGCCACGGAGCACAGGCCCTCGGGGGCGAGCAACAGGCGGGCTTCTCCAGGCCTTGCCCAGCAGCTGTGCTCAGGGGTGCCGCAGACCCCGGGGTCACCTTACGGACAGAAGGTTCACGGTCCCGAGGAGCCAGAGGCTCCGCTGAGGCTGCAGGGAGACCCGTGACAAAGCCCGGGCTTCTGATGGCCCGTGCCAGCTCCCCTCTGAGGGGGCACTGTGCTGGGATGTCCAGGAGCCCCGTCTGCCTTTGCCGGGCTGCTGGGGAGGTGGCCCAGGACCACCATGTCCCCGGGGCCTACGGCTGACCCTCCCCACAGTCGGCCTCCTCCTAGGCTCTGGGGTGAGGAGGGAGCCGAAGGAGGCTGCAGGTCCGGGGGTGCAGGGCCCAGACGTGCGGACTCCCGCGGCCGCTGGTTAGGCTGGTTACTGCTCTGCTGGGGGTCGGCCGCCCCGGGACCGGCCGAAATCGCTGGGCCCAGGTTTGGGCGGCGGCGGCCAGCCCCGTGGGGCCACACGCCCGGCACAGAGCACCGGGCAGAAGGGCTACTCACTGCTTCTGGGCCTGATCGATGCGGCTCCTGAGGTTGGTGATCTGTGAACAACACAGGTGACTTACCTGGCAGGTCGGAGCGGGGCCAGGCCGGTTGCGGCCAGCGTGCCCTTCTTCAGCCGAGCCCCGCGGCCACGCCGGCACCGCTCACTCCCTTACTGTGTCCCGGCTCCGCCGGGCGAAGACACCGGCCCTTGGCCCTTGCGACTCTTGCCTCTGACTTACTTTTGGTGGCCCGCACTGCAGACCCGGGCCAAGACACACAGCAGCTCCGGAGCTGGCCACTTACCTGCGGGCTGCGGCTGGATGTGGGGCGGGGGCACGGGGAGGGAGGCGAGGTTGGCAGAGCCCCTGACTCTGGTAGCTACTGAGTGGCCAGCCCTACGGCCCACTGGCTCCTTCGCCCAACGGCTCCCTCCTCCTGACCGCCCGGAGGAGAGGCTCAGGGGAAGGCAAAGCCCTTCCCCCACCTGCCAGCAAGGGCAGCAGGTCAGCCTCCCAAGCCACGGCTGCAGGGGTGGGGAGGAGGTGGGGCGGGAGGCCAGCCTCCATCATCTCCGTGCCCGCCGCCGCCATCCGCAACGAACCGGCTTTGCCATGCGAGAGGCTCACCGTGCATCGCACACCACGAGCCTGGTCCGGGGGGACTCTGGCTACTTACAACTTGGCCAGCATCTCCACTCTGGCCCTCATGTTCATGATCTAGAAAGACCAAGACGGTTAGCGGGCTGGGCGGGTGGCTGAGGCTTCGGGGCCTTGCTGTGTGCTGGGCTAGCCTACACCCGGGCCCTCATGGCCCTTCCAGCCCCCCAGGGACCCACCGTGGGCCGTGCACACGTGTCAGAAGGCAGTGGGTCTCTGACTCAGCCCCATGGACCCAGAGTGGGGCTGTGTGCAGGGGACGCCTGCTTCTGCAAGACAACCCTCCCAGGGGACCATTGGGAGAGGGCAGGGCTGTCCCCAATCCTGGACGCTGTGGAAACTCAGGGAAGCGTGTGCTCCCGGGGGCAGCCCCAGGGCCGCTACGAGGGTGCTCTTCCGGGTGGAGGTGAGCAAACTGAGGCACAGAAGGACCAGGTGAATTGCCCCAGGGCACGGCTCCTGAGGAGTCAGGAGTCACCAGGCACTGGACACACTCTATCATAGTGGCCTGTAGAGACGGCCATGGGAGACGCCCCTCCGGGGTGAATTGTCTCCCACCAGGGACCCTGGAGGACACTGAGGCCGGGGACTGTGCCTCCGATGGGGAAGTTGGAGGTGTCTGGGTTTGCACGGAGCATGTTGGTTGCCAGGACGGCACCCTCTCCCCAGGGCCCGAAGGGCTTCCGAGGGGACGGTAACTGCACAGGACTGTTGTTCTGGTTGTGAGCCCCTCCCGGGCAACTCTGGGCAGCCACCCCCCAGATGGCTCAGTCCCAGACCCCTTTCCCAGCTGCCAGGCGGGGGCGTGAGACGCCCTTCTGCCTGCTCTGACCCGACAAGGTGACAGTTCGGGGACCGAGCCCGGGCCCCCGAGGGGCTTGGAGGAAGCAGATGTCTCTGGCGGGCACGGCTGGGACTGGCTTTGCAGAGAAGGCTGTGAGGGAGGCCACCCCTGTGCCCAAGAAACCTACTGCTACTGGGGTGGGCTTTCCGCAAGTCCCAGGCGACTCGGAAACTGGACCCCGAGGCCGCTGAGCCCTCTGCTCTCTCTTGTGGCCCTCGGAGCAGGGCCGATTGCCTGGGGCATGGAGGGGGGCTCAGAGGGCACCCCAGCCACAGTCTCCGGCAAGACAGTGGCCCCAACCAGGGTCCACAGGGATGGCCAGCCTGGGCTTCTCAGGGCGCAAGGCTGTGGGGACGCAGGGGGGCAGCTGAGCCCGTGGGGCCCGAACTGCAGAGTGTCTGCACTCACATCGTATTTCTGGCGCTTCAGCTTCTCCCCAAACTCGAACTTGTCGATCTCCAGTTGGTAGAGGGTCTCCCAGAGCTCCTTGGCCTTGTCCCTGGGAGAGTGGCAAAGGTGCGGCTTGGCTGGGTAAGCCCTGGGGCCCAGGCCACCCGCTGTCCCCCTCCAGCCGCCACGGAGAGCCAGCCCAGGTTCTCCCAGGAACCTCTGAGGCTGGCGGGCTTGGGATGCGCCAGCCGCTGCCCCAGGGCCGTGACACCCGGCCCTACCTCAGCTTGTCCTCGCCGAGGTGGTCAATGTTGAGCGGCTTGCGTCTCTCTGCCAGAACCTTCTTCTTCATCTCCCGGGCAGTCTGCTTCTTGCCTCTCTTCTGGTCGGCCTGAGGGGACAGGGCGGAGGGGCCTGGCCTCAGGAGGGAGCATCGCACGGCTCCCTGGCAGTGGCTGGGGTGCAGACGGAGGCCCGTGCTCACCTTGGCCAGGTAACTGCTGTAGTTGGCGCCCATGGAGGACAGGGCCTTCTTCTTCTTCAAGTCGTCCTCGGCTCTCCTCTTGGCATCCTCCTCCTCCCTCCGGGCTTTCTCTTCCTGCGGAGACCCCGTCCCCAAGGCCTCAGTGCTGGGCCGGGCCAGCTCTCCCCCCACCGGGCAGGCTTCAAGGCCCCACCCTGGGCTTAGCACTTTCTGCAAGTTCTGCGGGACATGGGCAACTTAGGTAGTATCTCCGGTCCCTGACGGCGTCAGGGGGACGCTCAGGAGGAGGACAAGGAAACTTTCTCTGGTCATAGGTTTGGGGTCTGCGGAGGGAGAGGGGCCCTGGGCCTCACCGCCAGTCTGTTCTGACGCTCCCTCTCCTTCTCAGCGCGGATTCTCTGCTGCTCAGCCCTCTCCGCACGGCGTTTCTCCTGCGGCCAGAGGAGCGGGTCGGCCCAGGCCCGCCGACCCCAGGGCCCCTCCCCAGGGCGCCTGGCACCCCCACCTCCACCTAGAACTGCCGTACTCACAATCCGCTCTTTGAGGGCAATCAGCTCCTCTTCCTCCTTCTTGCGCGCTTCAAAGTGGCTGTCGATGAGAGCCTGTAGCTCCATGAGGTCCTTGTTCTGGCGCTTCTTCTGGATGTCCTGCGGGCAGAAGAGGTCCCTTCTCTCAAACCTCATCCTGCCTGGCCCACCGTGTGGCAGGCGGTCCCTTCCTGTGCTCCAGCAGGGACGCCCTGGCTCCTCTGGCCACCATGAAAGCTGAGGGTGGCAAGGGACCTTTTGCCCTCACCATGTCCCCATGGCTGCTGCCCTCCTGGGGGCCAGAGGCTGCCTGATACCTTAGCTCCAGGGTAGTAATGGTACCCTCCCTGTGGGTGAGTCCAGGCCCTGCACAGCCCTGAGGTCATCAGCACCCTGGGATGGACTGGCTCTGACTTGGCTCTTTGGTCATCCCCAGAGATATTCTGCATGGGCCAGACAGAGAGGAAACTGGTGAATGAGGTAGTTTGTTAAATAGATGGATGGGTGGATGGGTGGATGATGAATGGTTGATGGATAGATGGG
Organism: Ursus arctos; assembly: GCF_023065955.2. Classification (NCBI taxonomy): domain Eukaryota; kingdom Metazoa; phylum Chordata; class Mammalia; order Carnivora; family Ursidae; genus Ursus; species Ursus arctos. The sequence continues at coordinate 47,076,451 of NW_026622908.1, forward strand.
TGGGTGGATGGCTGGCTGGCTGGCTGGATGATGGATGGATGGATGATGGATGGATAGGTGGGTGGATGGATGGATGGATGGATGATGGATGGATGGATGATGGATGGATGGATGGATGATGGATGGATAGGTGGGTGGATGGATGGATGGATGGATGATGGATGGATATAGATGGATGGATGGATGGATGGATGGATGGATGGATGGATGATGGATGGATGATGGATGGATATAGATGGATGGGTGGATGGATGGATGGATGGATGATGGATGGATATAGATGGATGGATGGATGGATGGATGGATGGATGGATGGATGATGGATGGATGATGGATGGATATAGATGGATGGATGGATGGATGGATGGATGGATGATGGATGGATATAAATGGATGGATGGATGGATGGATGGATGGATGGATGATGGATGGATGATGGATGGATGGATGGATGATGGATGGATAGGTGGGTGGATGGATGGATGGATGGATGATGGATGGATATAGATGGATGGATGGATGGATGGATGGATGGATGGATGGATGATGGATGGATGGATGGATGATGGATGGATATAGATGGATGGATGGATGGATGGATGGATGGATGGATGGATGGATGATGGATGGATATAGATGGATGGATGGATGATGGATGGATGGATGGATGATGGATGGATAGGTGGGTGGATGGATGGATGGATGGATGATGGATGGATATAGATGATGGATGGATGGATGGATGGATGATGGATGGATATAGATGGATGGATGGATGATGGATGGATATGGATGGATATGGATGGATGGATGGATGGATGGATGATGGATGGATGGATGGATGATGGATGGATGGATGGATGATGAATGGATAGGTGGGTGGATGGATGATGGATGGATGATGGATGGATAGGTGGGTGGATGGATGAATGGATGGATGATGGATGGATAGGTGGGTGGATGGATGATGGATGGATGATGGATGGATGCATGGGTGGGAGAGGAGGGAAGACAGATGTCTGATATGTGGGAGTTTCCTCTGGTCCAGAAATAAATTAATTGCCTGCAACCAGAAAGTGCTAGCTCTGGCTGCTTGAGAGCAGATGACATTCATAGGTCTGGAGCCTGAAGGCTAGGGTTTGGAGGGCGGAGGCCATGTTGATCCGGGTCCCAGGTCCCATAAACTTACATCGAAGTCTACTTTCTCCCCTTCCGGGATCTTAGGAGCAGTGAGTCTGAAGAAGAGAGAGGCTCGTGAGCAGGGGCAGGTGGAGACCCTACCAGGGGACTGGCCCTCCTGCCCTCTCGCCCATGCACCCAGCTGAGGACACACTGCCTGACCTTTACTCTGGTCAGATGTATAATCCACCATCCCCAGAGTGGCCTGACCCCTTTGAGAACGTTTCAGTCTCTTGATGTCCCTCTGTTTTGGCAACATCTGGACATCGAAAGGGCTGCTTCACCCCCAGCCTGTCCAGGAAGGGCACTCTTGCTTTCTTTCTCAAACAAATAAAGAAATGCAGCTAGGGCAGGCCAGAGGCAGACTGGTTACTGCAGGCCCCCAAGGGGTGTTGGCCTCTGTGGTCAGGAATGGCTGTCATGACCCTTTGCAGGTCTCTGACCCCTCTTGAATCTTTCTTTCTGGGGAGCGAAAGGAAGGGGGCTGGGCAGAAAGCAGTTTGGGGAAGAAATGAGACCCCCGGATCCAGCCGGCTGTAACCTGCTGTCTGCCCCGGGCCTGGCCCCCGTACATTCCAGATGGAGCAAAGAGTTAAAACAACACGGTTTTTCAAAACAAGCCACAGAAGAACGAGGAACTGAGTATGGACCCAAATGCTGGAACGGGAGAGGCTTTCCTAAGCTCAGAAGCACCAGAAGTTCCCGGTAGGGGAAAGATAGCCAGACGACTCCACGCAAATGAAAAACTTATGTATGTGAAAAAAAAAAAAAAAGCAAAAATTGAAAGGGGAAAAAAAAAAACCCCAACCCAGACTAGAAAAATATTTTCAGCAAGCACAGAGAAGACTTATATCCTTGTGCAAGCCGATGGCTGAGAACACGTGGAGACGTCTCTGCCGTTAGATAAATGGGCAGGAGGCGCGTGCTGCCAAGTCTCGGGAAGAGAGGCGGCCAGTTAGCAAGCGCGCAGGACGGCGCTCCTGGAGCCATCGGAGGCGTGCGAACAAAAGCGGCCCTGAGAGGCCCCCCTCATCCATCAGTGTCCCCGGGCGCAGCAGCGGCGCGGGGCAGACCTGCTCACGTCCACGGCAGAGCCCGCGCTGGCACGGCCCCCATGGAAAGCAATTTGGCAGCGAACGTCAAAAGCCTGAAGACCGTTCATACTCTTTGACCCAGTAATTCCAGTTCTGGGAATGTGGCCTAGGGAAATAACCCGAAAGACGGAAAATGCTTTCCACCCAGCATTATTTATGATAGTAAAATATTGGGGAAAGCCTTAATGTCCCGCAGAAGAGGAACGGTTAGAAAACTTATGGTTTGTCCAAATGATGGAATATTATGTGGCCATTCAAAATATTTAAGAAGACTATGTAAAAACACGGAAAAATACTTATGAATAGTGCTAAATTTTAAAAAAGCAGAATTGAAGGTTGTATGGACAGTACGATGTTTGAAAAACAGCTCAGAGTTTAAATCTTTTTTTCCGAGCCCTACGCACGGAAAGAGGAGGAAGAAGCAGGGCTTTTATTCCCCCCCTGTGCCTTCCCGCAGTCTGGCTGGCGGGCCGGGAGAGTTATAGACGATTTTTTTTTCTTCATTGGACTTTTACGTATTTTCCAAATTTTCTTTAATGAGGTGTTTTATTTTCATAATGAAAACACAAACATTTTTTTAAAACTAGAAAATATCTGGGACCCAGCAGCGTTATTTAAAATTGCTGAAAAATAAAGTGCAGGGGATGGAAGCGTGCTGGCCGAGCCCCTGACACGCCGCGGTGCCCGCAGACCCCCGAGGGCGCCCCACGCGGGAGCACAGCCCGGACGCGCTGCTGGGTGTGCGCTGCAGGTCCGGCCCCGCAGGGCAGAGCGCAGGCGGGACATGGAGCGGGACCAGGCGGGTGAGCCACGCATCGCGGTCTTGAAAGTGCTCATCGGACACAGAAAAGTTAGAATCGTTGGTTTAAAAAACAAAATCTCTGAAATGCTCGCAAGTGGGTAAAACGAGGGAAAGACCCTCCAGCTGAGGGCGATGGCTCCCCAGAGGCCCCAGGGCAGGGAAAGATGGCAGGTCCCCTGGCGGCTCTGTTCTGAAGGGGCCGTGGGGACAAGACCCTCCCTCCACTGCTTCTCAGGGCTGCCTCTCCACCAGGGCCTGGGGGGACCCCACGGCAGGCCAGCAGTCGCGGGGTCCAGGGAGCCCAGGAGGGAGCTCCGCGGTGTCGCCCTCTCTCTGCCCCGTCTCCCCCAGCCCCCTGCCCCCCGTTCTTCCTGGGCCCCCTGCCTCCTCCTGCAGGGAGTCCTCCTTGCCCACACTGGACAGCCAGGACACAGACACACCCCCTGGACCCCCAGAGTTCATCTCTGCTCCTTGCTGGGGAAGAAGCACCCAGGTGAACTCCGCTCCCCACCTGTTGGGGGAGGGCACCAGCTGTCCCAAATATCCCATTTTCATCAGGGGCCTTCACCAGACACCTAGAGCTTTAAACACCAAATCAAGGAGCAAAGACGCGGCCACTTTCTTTCATGGGTTTGAGGTACATCCCCCACAGAGTGCAAATGCGCTGTCTTCCGTGGGACCCCAGTTTCCCAGGTGACCTTGGTCCTAGTCCTCCAGGCCTCCCCCTGCCCCCACCCCTCGGCGTCCGGCCCTGCCTGGGGACCACACTCACCTGGGTCTTGGCTTCTCCTCTGGCCACCACGGCGCCGGCATGGGGAGAAGGAAGAGAAACCCAGTGAGTGGGGTGTGAGGTGGCCTGCTCCTGCCCACAGGCCCCTGAGGGCGCCCCCACCTAGGGATTGGGGGCTCCTGCCTGGACGCCCACCTGCTTCTCCCTCTCCAGCTGAGCCTACCACCCATGCTCCTGTCCTGCCAGCAGTAAGAGAAGGTCCCTGTAGGGTCCCAGCAGGAGAGCTCAGGGTGCATGCACCAGGACGTGGCCCAGGAGGGGGAATGCGGGAGGAAGGAGGGATTGGGACCCAGAGCCACGGAGTCCTCAGGGGCCAGGCAGGGCAGGAGGAAGGAGGAAGGAAGGTGGTCTGATGGGAGGGGGCAGAAATAGGGGCTGAGGGGGGAGGGGAGGATGCAGCCCCGGTCCAGGCCCCTGGTCTGCTGGCCAGTCCTCACTGACCACCCCACTTCTGTGCGGGGCAGAAGCTGGGGAGTAGGGCGGCACGTGTCAGACCTGGGCCGCAGAGCCCCATGGAGGACGCCCTGCGGGACAGCCAGGCCCAACCCCAGGAAAAGAGAAGAGGAGGACAGACAGGTGGGCGAGGGTAGGTGGAGAACCAGTGGCTCCTCTCCATCTCAGAGTCTGTCCAGCACAGCCTGGAAGTGCTGAGGCCAGCAGACCCGCTGCCCTCACCTTCCTCGTCCTCCCTCTGCTCCTTCAGCGGGCAGACACGCACCACAGGAGAGGAGCCAGCGGGCTGCAGGGGCACAAGCGGTGGCCACGGGGTGTGGGCCATGGGGGCCGGCGCCAGCCGGGGCAGCACCTGGACCCCTCTTCCCTGGGTATGCCCTGGCCTGGACCCCGTCAGTGCCCTGCTGTGTGGGGACCAGGCGGAGGAGCTGGCTGCCTTGAGAGTTTCCACGGGGGGCTGCCAGAGCCCACCCTGGAAAGCGGAGACCCTCCCTAACGTTGCAGCCTTGGAGCTGGGGTGTGTGGTCCGTGGGGCCAGACTCCTGGGTTTCGGTGGGTAAGCCGGCAGGTCTGGAACAACCAGGGTGATGAAGGCCTTTGGTGCCTCAGGCCGTGGAAGCCTTGCTAGTCCCAGCCCAAAGCAAAGGGCCCAAGGTGAGCTCTCAGGTCGAGCCCCCCACAGCGGGCCGTGGGGCCCAGGCCGGATCGCTCCCCAGGGTGAAGGGATTCCTGACCTCCCTCGGGAACCTTAAGAGGCTTCTCTTCCTGAGGCTGGATGGGGCCCCCCAGCTCTCCCTCTGCTACCTCCTGGGGCCTGCTGTGTGGCCGTCCATGTGGGCCCCCAGGCCTGGGACGAGCTCCCACCTGTCTGCGTGGGCCTGGCTGCCCACAGGTGGAGCTGCTTCCTCTGATCACCCCCACCCCCAGGCTTCGGGGAGTTCCTGCCTGGCCGGGTCACAGCCTGGGGTCCGCACAGCCAAGCAGGGTCTTGCCCTCATCCCTCCGTCTCTGCTCCAGGCTCTCGGCCTAGCTGAACCCAAGGAGGCTTGGCTGAGAGCTTGTGTTTGCTCTCCTGCCCTCCCTCCTCTGCCCGTGGCAGCCCAGGCCGGGGGCTGGGGGGCCAGCTGCACGTGCACTCGGTGTGTCCCCCTTGTGCCCCCTCAGCTCTGGTTCCCCGGGAGCTTAGGAGCCCGCCACATGCCCACAGACAGCACCTCGGCCATTTAGCACCTGGGCTTGAAGTCACTCTCTCCCCGCATCTTGGGGGGGGGGGGCTGTGAACTTGGGGAAACGGAGCCAGAAAAGGGGGTGCTTTGGGAGAAGGAACCTGACGGAAGGGCAGAAGGAAGCCTTGGTGGGGCAGATGGGTGCCCCAGAGGTGTGCTCGCCTTCTCTAGGGGCCTAGCTGGAGCGGCCCCCGGGTGCAGGGGGGTTGTGGGGGCAGGCCGAGAGCTGGCAGGAGAGGAGCCGGGCAGCAGAGCTCCTACAACAGTGGCTAGCGGGGGGCAGCCTGGCACCCCCCTCTTGTCTGCCTGACTCTCGGCCTCGGGGTGGCTTCCAGGGTGCCTGCTGACCCTGTGTCCCTATAGGCCTTCAGTCCCCGGACGCCTCTACCTGCACAGCCGGGCGTCTGCCGCCCCACGCCGGGGCCAGCACGCCCCTTCATCGTGCAGGCGGCCTCTCTGGGGCCAGGGAAGGGAACACACTCTCAGGGTTGTGCTCACGGTTCAGCCCAGCCTGGAGGCCCCCGTGGCCCCACTGAGTGGAGGGGCCAAGGAGAGCTCCCTGACTCGGGCCCCTGACTCGAACCTGCGTCTCCCCGGCCTCCACCCAGGCACGGCCCACCCAGGGGCCTCCTCACACCGGGGTGTGTCTGGCTGTGGCCCAGGTGGTGGGTGGGATGCGGGACCTGACAGATTGCTCCTTTGCACGCAAGGCCCCTGGCTGTTCCAGGTCGCTTCCGTCCTGCCTCGGGCCTCAGCCTGACTTTCTGCTTCACCCCACTTGGCCCTCCACCCTCCCTTCAACCTCACCCCTCCTGACTCCCCCTCTCTGACGCGTTATCCGGGGCAGGGTGGAGGCGCCCGTCCTGCCTCTCCTCCTCTGCTCTTCTCCACCCGACCCTTTGTGGTCCAGAGGGTCCTAGTGGACCTCAGCACCCTCCTCCCAAGGCCAGCACCCTCTCGGACCATGTTCTCTGCACTCAGTCTCAGGGCTGGCCGCCCCCACCTTCCTGCTGGTGGCCCCGGAAGGGTCTCATCCCCACACCCCCAAATGGTGTGTGCTGGGGCGCCAGGAGGAAGCCTGCACCCAGGCCCAACCTTTCCCACCGTGTCCCCAGCCCATGGGAAGGTGGCGGGAGTCAGGCAGGGAGCGAGGGAGAGGGGAGGTGTGCAGGATGTGCACAGGGGCAGGGACGTACCTTCTTGGACCTCCTCTGCAGGAACAGCACCGTGGGGTGGGGGAGAGAGAAAATCAGCCGTGAGCCGAGGCAAAGGCTGAGGCAGGGGCGGCGAGAGGGGCAGAGGCAGCGGGGCCTGAGCGGGACCACACCGTGAGTAGGTTACACACCCCTCTTGCTCCTGCCGGGGCCTGGGCTCCCGCTCACACTCACACGCGGTCACTCGTGTGCACGGGCACCCACACGGGACTGAAGTCATGGCACATACCTGGTTCATGGACTTCATGGGGGAGGGAGGGCCACAGAACAAGAGGTCAAAGGAGGAAGGATCCGAGGTTAATGGAAACACCGGTCGACATTCGGGAGGGTCAGTGGTGGAAGACAAGGGGCAGGGAGCATGCGGGAAGCCAGTGAGACACGGTCAGTGTTGGTGGGCATCGCCGCCCCCAAATCCTGTCCCTGCCTCGCTGACCTGATGGGGAGCCAGGGTTCAAGGGTGGATCTGTGAGGGACACTGGGGTCCCCGCCTGTCCACCCCCAGCAGGGACTGGCAGGGGCTTATAGGCTCTGGCTGCAGCCTGGGAAGGGGGCGTAGGAGCCGGCAGGACAGGGCCCGCTGCCCAGGGAATCAGGCCCAGAGGGCACCCCACTTCCTGCCCCCACTGCCCTTCTTGTTCTGGCCTCCGAGGGCACACAGACGTGGGCACCAGCTTCAGCTGCTCTGACCACTGATCCAAGCACAGGCTCCCAACCCTCTCATTGTCCCCCTGGATCCCAAGGACTGGCCCCGGGGCAGGTCGGCGGGGGGGGATGGCTGGGGAATGTCCCTGCCGGGGCTGATGGGCTGTTCCTCCAGTACCCTGTGCTCACGAGCCCTCTGGCCTGGGGCCCTGACCTGCTCAAGGGGTCAGATTCGGCTGTGGGCTCTCAGTTCCCCATCCTGGGCCAGAGGCATAGCTTCAGGGCCACTGAGGCCAGGCCCGTCCAGCAGTCCTGCCACCGACCCGGTGTCCCTACGCTGGGGGCATGAGCCCCATCTGCAGCCCAGCCTGAGTCGGGGAGTGCCTAGCTCTTGGGGACCACCCCACTCTCGTCAAGCATTGGCCACGGTTAGTGGGTGATATTAGGGCCACATGTGGGAGTCCTTTGCTGGCTGGCACCGCACTGCCTCCCTGCCCCCCCCCCCCCCCCCCCCCCGCCGCGTGGGCTCCAGCCAGACTCTGGGCCCCACATGGGGACCAGAAGTCCTGTGTGTCCTCATACCTGGTTCATGGACTTCTGTAAATGGAGGGCACCGGGTGGCAGGCGGCGGGAGGAGAGAGGAGAGGTCAGACCAAGAGCACACTGCATGTCCTTGGGGGGGGGTCACACTGGGGGGCACAGAAGGACTGAGGGTACTTGTGGGGGCCGGGGTCCTGGACCCCGCTTACCTTCCTCCTGGGCCTCCTCTGAGGTGGGAGCAGCGGGAGCGGGAGGGAGAGAGGAAACAAGGACAGTCATTTAGGGGTGCCTCCGGGGTGGCGGGGAAGGAGGCCAGCCCCCAGGAGAAGGGGCAGCTGGCTCTCTGAGCTGGAGGTGGCGAGCCCCGGAGCCCTGGGCCTAAACCCTGCCTCTGTCCTGTGACCACCTCTGAGACCCCGGGGCTCTGGGCTCCTGCTCCCTCCTTGGGGCCTAGGCACCCCCGATGGGCCTTGGGACCCCGCCGCCTGCCTGCCAGCCCCAGCATGGTGGTGTCTTTGCAGGAGGCTCTAGCCAAGTCCTGCTCTGCGGGTGACGGAAGTGAGGACAGGGGATGAAATCCACTGTGGTAAGAAAAGCCCGGGAAGGTCTGGGCGGGTGATGTGGTCTCTGTGCATGTCCGAGGTGATGTGGACACTGACGGTCTTAGAGGGAACGGGGGCAGGGGACCCTTCCTGCCCACGGCTCCCAGGACCACGTAGCTCGCTCAGAAATGAGTCTTTCCACCTTTTCAGCACAAAAAGAAATGTTTTGCTCACGTTGTTAGGGTAGCCAAGTGTTTTCAAAATATTTTCAAAACATAGCACCCAGCGCGCCTCACAGCTGAGCCCTGCCTGGTGAGCGCCTGCCAGGGGTTTCCGAGGAGCTCCCACCCAGCCTTAAGAACCGCCTCTCCGCGTGGTTCCCAGGTGCGGCGGCGCCCCTGCACCCCTCACCTGCCCGGGCACGACCGGGAGGCTCCACAGCCGCCAGGCCGCGCGAGGGAGGGGTCTCTAGATGAGCCTGGGGTTATGGCCCCAAGGTGGGGAAGCGGAGAGACGTGGGGGCACAGAGACAGAGAGAGGAAGAGAGCAGCGGGGTCCACCCAACCCGGGCCTTGGTATTAGTGAGGGTGAGTCGTAAAGCACAGGTCAGCTCTGTCCACACGGCACTACCAGGGTGGGTATTAATGAACGATTAATGAGTGTGTGTCTATCAGCGGGTGAAGACGTGGGAGATCAGCGGTGACAGCAAGCGGTCATTAACGATGAGGAGGACAGGCAGTTAACCGACGAATGGGGTCCAGGAGCCCGAGAAGCCCAGTGGGGGTGAGGCCGTGTCCTGAGCAAAGCGGGGTGGCCTGGGTCAAGGTGGGGAGTGTGTGTGTGGGGGGCGTGCGGGGCCGCCAGGATTACCTTCTTCCTCGTACTGCTCTGCAAGGGGATAGAACACGGGAGCTGTGTTAGCAGGCGGCCCCGGGAGCCAGCTGCCCCACCCCAAACCACCGAGGATGGGGTCTAAGGGGCCTTGGGCTCTGGACACCTTTAGAATCCTGCTGGGGTGGGGGACGAGGTGCCTGCGTCTAGACACCCAGGTCCCCCTGGGAGAGTGTGGTGGGGCTGCCAGCCCTGGAGTTCCCAGCCCGGACGTGGCCCTGGACAGCTCTGCAGGGCAGGCTGGGCGTACAGGAGCTGGGTTCAGATGGGACCATGTCTCGGGATGTGTCCTGGGAAGAAGAGGGGGCCCCAGGTGCGGGGGTGGGAGTGGGGAGCCCGTGTTCAGAGGGGGTCGGTCTAGCGCCCACCACGGCCAACGTGGCAAAGCTTGGGCTTCCCACCAGGGGTTCCCAAGGAGAAGTGTGCTGTCAACGGTCGGACGGGCCTGTCCACGTGTCACTTGTCCACCGGGGGTGGATGCAGAGGGAGAATCGTTTGACACTTACCCTCGACCTGTTCACTGTTGGGGGCCAAGGGTGGGGGACGGGCAGGAAGAGAGAGAGAGAGAGAGAACGGGTAAGCTGGGCTTTCACTAAGTGTCTGCTAAGAGCCGCGGGTCCTCTGACCTCCGCACATAGCCCAGGTCCAGGGGGCCCACGCAGGGTGGGTGGCTGCTGGGACTGGTACTCACACTTCCTCGTCCGACATGGTGGTGGGGCTGTCTCTGTGGGGGAAGGAACAGGACCAGAGTCAGAACGGCCTTGGTCTAGAAGTGCTGGAAGGGGTGAGCGTTGGGCTCCTAGGGCTGGGGGTGTGAGGGGACATCCAAGGACAGGGTGGAGGCCAGCTCTCCGGCCTTGGGCGGGCCTCCTCCTCAGCCACCCCCCCCAGCCCTTCTCCCCAGACTCTGATCCCACCCCGCCCCCCTTCCTGGCCTGGCTCCAGCCTGGAGCTCGGAATCCCGGGGCCGGACGGGATGTTGGAAGGTCGTGGTGTCCACCCCCACCCAGGGCAGACATCCTCTCTGTAGCATTCCCCGAGGACGGTGCTTGTCCACGCTGCTTTGGACAGCAGACAAGTCCTGCTGGTGTGGCTCAAAACCCCCTTCTTGATGGTCTCTGCCTTTGGGCCGAGGTGGTTGGGGGGTTCCCTAGGAACCCCTAGATGACAGAGCCCCGCTTCCCCAGTGGGGTGTGCTGAACCTTCCTGGGTCTTCATGCCTCACCGTCCCCCTGACAGTCCCTCCTGGTGTGAGCCCAGAGCTCCCTTCCCCAACTGATGTTTTCCTGCGGGGACACAACAGTCTCCTACAGGGGTGCCCTGGGCGCCCCCCATAGCCCCTGTGCAGTCCTCTCTCCCAAAGTCACAAGGGTGCGTGAGCCATTCTCCTTGTCTCCCCCCACCCCCGCCCCCTCACAGAGCAGATTGGGCCCCGAGCTCCTGGGGCCGGGGTCTGGGCTGTTTCTCTGTGCGTCCCCCAGCCCGGGGCCCTGAGTGGGAACTGAGCGGACAGCCCCATCTGGCCGGCCCCCGTCAGCCTGCTTTCCCAGGCCCCGTGGACGCTCTTGAATTTGTCAACTTCTGCAGGGAAGCTCTCTGCCCGGGCCCGGCCGCACGTGTGCAGGTGTGGCCGGCACCAGGCCAGCACTCAGGGACCCTCGCTCCTTGAGCTGGCCACCACACACGCCGGAGGAGGCCCGGGGCCTGGGAACCCTCGGAGCAGCTGCATCCGAATGTTGGCCCGGGGCTTAAAACACAGAGTTCATGACAACAGATGGCAGCTTAGTGGGAGACAATCACTGCGGCCCCCGCCCCAGGGAGCTCCGCAGAAGAAAAACACAAGCTCGCCGTCTAAAGATGCGTGCACGTCCCATGCTAAGGTGTGAACAGCTTTCTGAAGCCCCCAGCAAGAAAGTTCGTATTCCCAGAGCAGTTTAAGCTCCATGCAAAATTAACCCACAGATCTCTGCTCCCCGCACCCCGGCCGAGACACGGCTCTTCCCTGAAAGAGGACTCTGCTGCCCCTCAAGTTAGAGCTTCCTGCCTGTGTGCAGCGGGGGCCTCAGCCTCCTGGTGGGCCCAGCACCACCCCCCAGCCACTCTCCAGGGTGGGCGGGTCAGCGAGGGCCTGGGCAGGGCCCTACACCTGTCAGCGGCCTCAAGAGGGGGAGGTGGTGGCCTGAGCCCAGGGCTGGTTATTTTTAAGAAGCCAGTGGCAGCTGAGGCGTCCAGAAAGAGGCACCAAAATTAGCCAAGACACATCTGCCCAGAAACCCAAGACGCGGGGAGGGGGGCTGTGAGGGCAGCCCCCGGCTCTGGTCCCCGCAGGTGTCCCAGGCCCGCCTGAGCTCCTGCATCTTGCTCTCCTGCCTTCTGGGCTGGAGTCCAAGGGGGCACCAGGCAGGGTGCCTGGAAGCCCCTTCCTTGTGCGTTGGGGCAGCAAGGCCTCACTGACCCGGGGGAAGCTGAGGCTTCTCCAGGATCCCGCCCCTCTGCCCAATGGAGTCCCAAAGACCACCCCACAGGGGGGCTCCGTCCCCCCAGCTCGCTGTCTGTCGGGGAGGGGCCAGGGTGGGGTGTGCCGGAGGGCAGGGGACAGCATTTTGACAGCTGGGAAGGAAGTCAGTTGTCCATTTCGTGCTCTGCCCTCAGCATGAGTGGGGGGGGGGGTGTAGAGTGAAAATAGCCCCTGAGGTCAGAGCTCCTTGGAGACACACAACCACCCTCCCTCCTTCCTGGGGGAGGGGAGCAAGATGGGGGGGGAGGCCCTGCCTGTGGGCCCCTGGCTGCGTCACCCCACACAGCCTCGGCCCCCATTCTACCCTGCAGGGTCTCCTTGCCCGGATACCCCCAAGATGGCCAAGAGCATGCAAGAGGAGCGGGGAGGGCAGGACAGCAAGGAGCATGGGGGGGACCTCTGGGGCACGTGCTCCTCCTCCGTGGGCAGATGTGGGATATGTCCAGAGCAGCGGGACAGATCCCAGGTCCCCACTCTGCCCCTGGCCTGGGCCTGTTCGCTCCTGTCCTTGACCTCTGGGAGCTGTCCCCGAGCCCCCCTCCCCCCCCCCCCGCCACCTCTCCTCATGGAACCGCTCCTGGGGTGAATTATACAAGACCCCTCGTGTTTGTCTCTACAAATGGCGGGGTTGGAGGCAATGACCGCTTGAGGCCAAGAGCCCCCAGCTTCCGAGGGGAGCTGGCCTCAGCCCCTGAGCTTACTGGAGCCCCACAGAAAGGCCCAAATGGCCCCAGGGGTGAGCCAGGACCTGCACCGGGCGGCCCTCAGAGCTGTGGGCAGTGGCCTTCCTGGGCTCTTCATCTCCACACCTGCACCTCCCCCAGCCCTGTGCCCTGCTTCCCTCCAGGGAGCCCCCACCTGCCTCCTCGGGCCTCCCCGGCTGCCGGGCTGTGGTTTGGAACGGCTTTCCCAACATCTCCCTCTATGCCAACACCCTTGGGACCCTGGGTGGCTCCATGGGTTCTCCAAGCTGCCATGCTCAGAGCGGAGACATGTGGAAACTTGGCGTCCTAGACCCTCAGCACCCCGGGACCCCAGATGTGCCTCGAATGTCAGGCCAGCCCTGCCCAGCCCTGGGCCATACCGACCTGTGGCTGAGTCTGGAGAGAAGGGCTGGAGCTCCCTGTGGACAGGACCGGCTCAGGCACTGCCCGCTCCGCTCACGTCCTCATGTTATAGTGACATTCGATCTTGCCTGGCAGCCCATTGGCCAGGGCCTGGGTGGCCAGGCGCGTGGGGCAGGCAGGAAGGGGCTGTGCCCATGCAGGCCCCTTACCAAGTATAGGAACAGCCGAGGAGGAGGCCTAAGGAGGTGAGGATGGGGGGACGTGTCTGGAGAAGGAGACAAGGAAGTGTCAGCTTCTATTTTTAACCCCCCTGCTCCCCCTCCCCCGGCCAGGGACATTCCTGACGGGCTGAGGAGGGCGGACAGGACGGACTGGGTGGCCCGGGGGGTGCAGCCCAAGGCGCTCCCTGGGCTGGTTGCTGTGGGGTCCCCAGCCTGGGACCCCGACTCCCCCAGCCCAGCCGCCCTCTGTCCGTGGTGTCTGGGGCACAAGTCCTTCGCCGCCGGTGCACCTGCCTCCACAGTCACTGCACGTGGCCCGAGGTCCCAGAGCCCCCAGGGAGTGGAGGGCTCTGCGGGTCCTCTGCCAGGAGTCTGTCACTTCAGAGCCCAGCTTAGTGACCAGGCCTGGGGCACACGAGACAAACAGGCCAGGGAAGTGCCAGCCCAAGCAGGATCTCGACGGCGGAGGGTCCACATTGCCCCCAGTGGCTGGCCCTCCCCAAGTCCAGGGCCGCACTTCTGCCATCTGCCCGGGAGCTGGGGCCTCCCCCCCCCGCCATGGCCGGGCTCTGTGTGCGGCTCACAGCTCGCTCTGCCCTGCGCCAGTGCAGCCCAGCCCTTCTGTCCACGGGACTCCAGGGGGCAGCATCTCGCCCGGGCCTCTGATGGTCCCCTTGCTTGACCCTCAGATTAGGGAGACCGAGACACGGAGAGGGGTCGGGGCCGCCGGGCACCTCCTTCCGGACCCAAGCACCGACAGTGGGGTCCGTGGGACAGCTTGGCCCAGGGCAACAGCTGGTGGGCCAGCACACGGGACAGGGGTGAGCCCTGGGAGACGCAGACGTCTGCCGTCTGGAGGCTTCGAGTCAGGGACGACAGCGTGACCAGCAGGAGACTCACACGCCCCAATCCCAGCTCCATGTGGCTCCATGCTGGCTCTGGGTCCTCCGAGGCTCCTGGAAGGCTTCCACTGGCACCTCGCTCAGTCCCTCCAGGTTGGAGATAAGGCCACCGGGACCCAAGACAGGAGAGGCACGCCCACAGCCACACACCGAGGGGACGCAGGGACCCTCCTGCCCACCGCCCTGAGGCCGGAGCTGCTAGGGATGGCCTTGCCCTCCTGTCTGAATGCTGTTCCCTCCACCTGTCCAGGTCTTCGGATGGGCAAGGGCTTGGAGGGCCACATGCTGCTGACCCTTGGCTGACTCCGCCCAGTGGGACCACCTGAGGCGTCCCTTCCAGGGAAGGCCCCCGAGTGGCTCCTGGGGGCCCATCGCGACTGCCTCCTCCCCACGTGGGCCTTCACAGGCTGGCTCTTCTAGCTCTGCTCTCAGAGACCCGAGGACACCCCCAACATAAACACACGGACAGATGTGGGCACACACGTGGGGACAGCACATTCAGAAACATCTGGCCTTGTCTGTAGGCCATGCTGGAGTTTGGCCCGGGAAGCCCCGTGCACACCCAGCCCTGCTCAGACGCGGGTGCCCAGCTCCCGGGAGCTGCCCCTGCAGACGGGCATGCCACGGGCCCTGCAGTGGCCCTGCTCGGCCAGCAGAGGAGGGTGGCTGCCCGCTCAGTGGCCTCGGCCTCTGGCAGGTGCTGTCCCGTGAACGGGCTGAGCCAGAGAGCAGGCGCTGAGGTCAGGAATCCCACAGGTTTTATTTTGGGTGTCCGTGACCTCCTCCTCGGGGCAGCAGGCCCGTGGTCGGCGGGACAGTATTGAGCCGGCACTGCTGGACAGGCCGCAGGCCTCTGAGAGCCTTCGGCAGGTAATCCACACCCCGGGTCCACCTGGCCTGGCCCTGCTGGGATGGGAGGAGAGGGGCAGGGCCAGAGCCTGCCCTGGGGGCCGGAAGGGGTCTGGGGACCTGGGGCAGAGGCAGGAGATAGGGGTGGCCCAGCCCTGGTTGGGGTGGAGGACTGATCTCAACCCCAGAAAGGGGTTGGCTTTGGGGGACCTCAGGGACAGCTCAGCCCAGGGACGGTGGGGGGTGGGCTTCTGAAGCCAGCAAAGCTGAGTGAGGCCACAGACCAGGGAGGAAGCTGTGAGAGGGAGAGGAAGCCCCCCAAACATCGTGGCCCCAGCTCTTCAGGGGTGACCCTAGGTTTGGGGGAGGAAGAGTGGGGGCCCCTCAGGCTGGGTCCTGGTCCCAATTTGCATGGACGGGGTTGGTGGGGCCCAAGGGACCTTGAGCGGGTCCTGGGCGCCCACGCTGGTGCCAGCCCCACGGGCTTGGGCTCTGCCAGGCCCCAGATAGAAGCTGCTGATGCAGCACTGCAGGGACAACCCTTCCCCCACCCTGAGCACCTGCCATCACACACGCCGCAGGCGCCTCTGCACCGTTGGGAGATGGCTGGTTTGCTCCTGCGTGTGGGGCTGGCGTCCGGTGCCGGGGGCAGGGGACAGTGGGGTGGACGGGGCTCGCAGGCAGGCAGGACAGCCGGTGGAGGGCCCTAAGCATCCCCAGCCAGGTACCCCTCGGGCAGTGGCCCTTCCGATCCTCTGGACCCTTGGGGGCACAGGCCCTGACCCGAAGGCTCTGAGAGGTGGGGGCTTGACATCACGGCAACAGCGGGGTCAGCGGTACTCAGAGGAATCAAACCCTGGGTCCTCATCCCCGAGGCTGGGCCGGGGTGCCGAGCATCCTGAAAGGGTCCTGGTGGGTCAGGGCAGCATGGCTGGATGCCTGCCTGGCACCGTCCACCCCACCCACCTCACATCCCACCGTGCCATCCACTCTGGTCCCAGCTCGGCACCCAGCCATGGACCTTGCGTGGCCACCCCTGCTGCTGCCCTTGGCGGACGTCCCATCCAGCTGGGCGGGAAGGGAGAGAGGTGTGTCCCTGCGAGGTGCTCCCCAGCGGGCAGAGCATGGCCCTGGATGCAGTCTCCGAGGTGGGCCGTGGGTGAGAGGAGATAGCTTGGCTTCATGGAGTTTTACCACGCCTGACTTGTCCACGTATACTCCATACTTGGGGAGGCAGGCAGATTGTGACGTTCAGAGCAGAGCCAGGCTAGACCTCCAGAGGTCCAGCAGTCCTGCTCTTCAAAGGGGTTCCCCAGACCATGAAGGCAGCTGGGCCCAGGGCTCGGGAGCATGGCCCTCAGCGTGTCTCCCCCTTCACTCTGGTCTGCTCTGTCACTCACCCACACATTTGTTCCCATACATCCATTCTCATATTCACTAGCTTCCTTCCTCCCTCCCACTGTCCATCCGACCAGTGTCCAGCTATCCACCAGCACACCTACCCAGCCACCCAGCCACCCACTGTCCATGCCACACACACTGATCCGACTGCCTCTCCACCTCTTCTCCCATCTACTGCCCTCACAATGATTTTCCTGTCCATCTACCTTCTGTACATCCACCCACATACCCATCCATCTATTCTTTACCTACCTGTCCATCCATTACCCAAGATTCATCCACCCATCTTTCTATTTATACATCAGTCCACCTACCCATCCATCCATTCACCCATCCATCTACCCACCACTCCCATCTATCATCCCTCCACCATCTACTCACCCACCCCTCCACCCATCCATCCATCTGTCCACCCACCCATCATCCATCATCCATCCACCCATCCATCCCTCCACCCATTCTTCCTTCCATCCATCCATCTGTCCACCCACCCATCCCTTCACCCCTTCACCCATCATCCACCGTCTACATCTGTCCATCCACCAAATCTTCACTGAGCATCTCCCAAGTGCTAGGATGGGGGATAACCCCAAGGTGGGTGATGTTTTCAGGGGGGCCACAGTCTAGGGGCAAAGACCAGAAATGCACACTCTTTCAAGTGCCATAAATTTTAATCAGGTCAGTCAAGAGGGGAAGCATCACAGGTGTTCTGGAAGAGGAGGACTGGACCTCACCCATCATGTGCAGCCCGACTTAAGTCACCACATACCTCCAGTCCCAGAGTCTAACACTGCGGAAGGCCATGGGACAAGACAGAGGGTCTGAATCTGGAGGCCAGAAGCCTGGATGCTACCACCGTCCAGGGTGGGCGGGGAGGACTTTCCAACTGGGCTGGCACTGCTCCCTGGAGCTCCCCAATTAGTGAACAGAGAGCGAGCGTTTGGAACACACACGGAGCTTTATTGCACTAGAAGGAGGAGGCTGCAAGCAGGGTTGGGGCGGTGCTGCAGGGCCTGAGAACGTGCTGCAGGAGTCGCTGTCTCTTGACCCGGAGGTCCCCCAGAAGGTGCTCTCTCTCTGCCCAGCCTGGGCCTTGCTCGGGAACCCTCGGCCTCTGCAGGGGTGGCCCCTTGGGTCAATCACCAGTGATCATCTCTTTCCCGTCCCCGCCATGAGAGGCAGAGTGGGGGTCAGAGAGTGAGAGGGGGGAGAGGTCAGGGGGTGGAGGAACAGAGAGGTGGGACTGAGCTGGGTGAGAGAGGGGTGCGGGCAGACCAAGCGGCCATGGCAGCGGCTCCGTGGCAGGGCCAGGGTGAGCGTCAGGCTGGACTCTCCCCCTTGAGCGTGGAGGTTGCTGCCAGAGGCACCTGTCGTCTCAGGTGAGCTGAAACACAGGCAGGGGTGGAAGCATGAGGCTGTGGTCTGGGGCGGGGCTTGCTGTCCTGCCCTCTATGCCTCCAGCCTGTCTCCAACGGCTACCACCCTGACCCTACTTAGACTCCCCCCTCCCTCCGGGGGCAGCCCCCCTGTTCTAGCCGCCGAAACCCTGTGTCTACTTCTACTTTGGGAGCTCGCTTTCCCGACACTGGGCCCTGGGGCCCTGGGCCTTTGCGGGACCCAAGGTGGAGGGAGCTCTGCCCATCGCCTGCTTGCCCGCTAGCCTGGCAGCCCCGGAGCCAGACCCAGTGTTCCCGCGGTTCCTGGGGTCCTGGGCCCCCAGAAGCAGGCACAGCCAAGAACGAGCCCCGGGCAGACCCCTCGCCGCCCCGCCAGCAGATCCGCTCCTGCCTGACAGAGCTAGTCCCCATGGGGCGGCAGCTCCAGGCCTCCTTCCTCCCACAAACCGGCCAGCCCCTGGCTTGGCCCAGACGCCATTTGTCAACGTCCTTGCAAGCACGTGGCGCCCAGAAACCAGGGCGGGCGGCTTGGCCAGGACCACCCCAGCCAGGATGTCTGCGGGAATATCCCATTTAGCGTAGCTCAGCGAAAATTGCTCCCACCTCCCGGCCAATCTACCTCTGATGATGCAGCCTCAGCTTTCCTGAGCCTCTGGCCGCCACCCTCACGGCTGGCTCACAGTGGACGAGCCTGTGGTCGGACTGGCGGCGGCGCGGCGCCCCTCACGCGTCTGCGGGCAGGCGCTCTTCCTGCCCTGGCGGGCCGCCGGCCCAGCGCGTGCCTCCCCCTTGGAGCTCTCCCGCGGGTCTCACAGCCCAGGCCGTGCACCCGGGTGGCATCCTCGTTCGTCACCCAGCGAGTGACTCGGCCTCTTTGGGCTCCTTGCTAAGCCAGCCGGCGGTGGAGCTGCCCCGCAGAGCTGCCGACGCAGACAGGTTTGCTAGGGATGCACCCGGCAGGTGCCGAGTGCTTAGGAAGCAGGCTTCTGAAGGTCAGGCGGTGACTCCTCGGCCTCAGGGCCTCCCACATCATGGGGGAACCACGTGCCCCTCGCGGGAGGGGTGCTGGCAGTGAGGAGGGCTAACCTGGTGGCTGTCCCTCTCCTCCCCAGGGTGCAACGATGCTCATCGTGGCTGGCCTCTGCCCCCAGGGGCCCTCTGGACCCCCACCGCCCCTGCTGCCCAAGCCAGGGAAGGACAACGCGCGTCTGCAGAAACTTCTGAGGAAGGCCGCCCGGAAGAAGATGACCGGGGGCGGGCCCCCTGTGCCGCTGGGGGCTTTCCGCACCTCCCTGTCCCCCGTGAGCGAGGCCAGCCACGACCAGGAACTCACAGCCCTGCACCCCGCGGAGGCCCCACGTCCCTCGGAGGCCCCACGTCCCACGGAGGCCGCGCGCCCCGTGGCCGCCCTGCTCCGCTCCCCCCGCAGCTCCGTCACCCAGCACGTGGCGTCACCTCTGCAGAAGACTGCATTCCCCTTCAGCTTCACCCAGCACAGGAGCCTCGCCACTCACTTCAAGGCCACAGGGCCCCAGCTCGCGACCCCGGCCCCAGACCCCGCCCGGTCCCCCAGTGGCTCCACACAGGTCTCAGCCCCCACAGCGGGGGTCGCCCACGTCAGCCAGGTGCACATTCGGCTAGTGCCATCCCCACAGGCCAGGACCCCTGAGCCCCGGCAGACGGCCCCAGATGGGGGGCCCGGGGGGCAGGACCGAGACACAGCCCCGTGCCCTCCTGGGGCCCAGACCCTAGTCCCCGCAGCCCACATCCGCCCACTGCCCACTGAGGCCCAGGCTGCCAGTCCCTGGCCTGAGGTGCCCCCAGGCTCTGAGGTCTCGGTGCCCAGAGAGGCCCCCACCTACTGCTCACCGGGACCCTCACCTCACGGGCCAACCTCTGAGGGCCCTGAAGCGAAGCACTTGGAGGCGCCCCCTGTGTCTGGCCCCGCCACGGAGGCTGAGCTGGTCTCCAGACCCTGTGGGGCCTCATCCCCTGGCCCACTGTCAGGCCTGCACCCATGCCCTGTCCCCAAAGTCGCGCACAAGCCCCAGCTCAGTGGCTGGACGCGCCTGAAGAAGCAGCTGATGGAGGAGGCGGAAGTGTCCCCATTCCCGGGGCCAGAGCAGACCCCAGAGCGCGGGGAGCAGGAGGGGACGGCCCCCGCGGGCCCAGTGCCCCGACCCCCAGCCTCCCGGGTCTCCAGGTTGTGGGACGCAGTGCTGTATCGCATGTCGGTGGCCAAGTCCCAGAGCAGCCCGGCCGGGGCCAGGGATGGAACTTGTACCCTGGCTGGCCTGGGCCGCCTGCCCTTCCTGTGCAGGCCGCGATTCAATGCCCGGAAGCTGCAGGAGGCGGCCACCCGGCCCCCGCCCATGGTCCACTCCGTCCTGGACCTGAACCCCAAGCCCAAGAACTTCAACCGGACGGCAGCCGGCTGGAGGCTCCAGTGAAGGCCGTGGTGGCACCAGGGCCCAGGACCGTAGTGTGGACGGAAGAGGGACAGGGGGTCCAGCTGGGAAGCCATGGCCGCTGAAGAGGACACCAGGGCTGGACGGATGCTGGGCGGCCAGGAGGGGGCAGTCGGGGGGAGGCAGCATGAAGGGCTGCAATGGAGGTGGGAGGAGGCTGGGGGCAGGTGGGGGCAGGAGGTGGAGGAGGCCAGATTCCAGAGCGGGGTCTGCACTGGGGTAGAATGTGGGGTCTGACAGGGTAAAGGCTTGCGTGAGAAGAAAGGCACACACCACAGCTATGAGAGGGGAAGATGAGCTGACCTCGCACGGCCAGCCCTCGGCTTGGGACCTGGGGCAAAGAGGTACAGGGGTACGCCCGGGGCTCCTGAGGGGCTGCAGGCAGGAAGGGGGGCCTCTGAGCATGACATGAGCTGTGAGGCTCGACAGGGTGGGGAGGATTCTGGGGCTGGGCTCTGCAATGCCCCCGCCTGCCGTGAAAGACTGGGGACAGATTTAGTTTGCTGTGAGAGTGGGACTGCTCAGGGTGACTCGGCTGTCAGTCAGCACCAGTAGCTACACCAGTGGTTTGACTGACATTTCGGGGAGCTGGACCCCAGGTCCTGTCCCTTCTGTTGCCCACCTCAGAGTCCCTTGCCTAGGGGGCAAAGCTTGAGGGGGCCTCACAGCTAGGAGATAGGGGGAGGGTCTCGCCATCAGTCAGGACCCATCTTCAGTGGCCAGGTGATGAGGATGTCCTCAGTCCTGGGGCAGGACAGCAGCCCAGTGGGGCAGGTGAGGCAGTGAAGGGGACCCCAGGTTGCATGCAGCTTTGGGGTCCGCAGTCTGCAGCCAGCTGGGGTCTGACTAGGGCAAGGGTCGGGGCTCTGAAGGGGTCAGCAGCAACAGGAGAGGGACATTGGGGCACCTGGGAGCAGGACGCAGGAGGGAAGAAGCAGCCAGTAGGCGGCCAGCTGGGTCACCCAGGGCATAATGGGTGCTATAAATGGATCCTGGGACCCAGGCCACTAATAAAGTGTGTCGAACCACAGCAGCGGACCATGTTTCTTCACTGTGATGGGCAGGGAGGTGGAAACTGGAGTGGACCCCCACTGGAAGAGCAAGACCAAGACCCGGACCCGAGCTCCCAGGACTCCCTCCTGTCCACTTCCTCTGATGCAAGCCCTGCAGTAGCCAGAATGAGCTCACCCGCCTCCCAGAGGGAGGTTGGAGCTGCCCTGTGGAGTAGAGCCGTATAAAGCTGAAGCCAGCCATGGGAAAAAAGCATTCACATTCAGTGTAAGACAGGGCTTGGTCGGGGGTGTCTGTAGCGGGGGAGACGGAGCCAAGCCTAGGTTCTGGCCAGCTCCAAGGCTGGGCATTCGGCCCCTGCAGGCCACCTGGCAGCTTGTTACAAGCAGGCCCTGTCCACACCACCTTGTTCCCACCACACAACATCTCATGCTCTGGCCACTGCCCTGGACTCACCAGGAAGGGCTGGCTAGGGCGCCTAGCTCTCATCCACGAGCACCTTCTCATACTTCCCGTGTCCAGTGGCCACAAACTTGTACCTCTTTCCAGATGGGGTACTCTGCTGGGGAAGGAGACCAAGAGCAAAGGTGAGAGCAGCAGAAGGGACATGATGCTGCCTCTGGGAAGACCTCCCAGATGCACTGAGGATGGCCCGTCCTTACTCTGGACCTGCCCTCCCCACATCAACCACATTTACACTCCACCTTAATTGTTGATGATGTCTTGGAGCCTCCTTTCTGCTCCCAGAGGCTTTTCTTGCTCATGTCTCCAGCTACAATATCCTGGAGGCAGAGGAAGGACAGGTCACAGGTATAGACCCTCGACTATGGGGGACTCGAAGTGCTGGTCCTCTCTCTCCTGCCTGGCCTTACCTGACTGGGGCCTAGGCCTGCCCACCTTCCTCCTTATGTGAGAGCCCGGGGCAGAGGTAGGAAAGGGAAGATGGCACCATCTACCTGCCCTAGGCCAACCAGTTACCCCACATGACCTTCCACTCTGGGGGCCAGCCTGGTGAAAGCCACCCCCCAAATGTCCCAGTGCTCCGTCTACCCACGCTTCAGCCTGGATGGTCTCATACTTGCCTTACCAAGGGAACCCCACCTCACCCCGGGGTGAGTCCTACCTTGCAGGAGGGGGCCTTGGCAGTGGACTGAGCCTGCACCTCTCCTGTTTCCCACCGGCTCTTGGTGCTTGCCACGGCCATGCTGGGCAGCTCAATGGAGGGCTGGCGGGCTAACTTGGAGGTCCGGCCAGCAGTCTGCAGAGGAGAAAGAGCCCACTTTAGTGGACAGCCACATGGGACATGTCAGAGAGGCCAGTGTGAGACCTTCCAACACACAGACGATTTCCTCTGTATCTTCTTATTTCCATAGGAGCACTTTCCCAGTGAAGGGCTAGAGCAGGGCACCCTGAAAAAAATGCATGTTCTTCCTTTTGGTGTACTTGTGAAACACCCTCTTAATCCGAAAACACAGGTGACGCTGTGGGGTCAGAGACAGATATGGTGTGTCATGCTGCTCATGGCACAGGGCTGGAATAGCATGGGTTGAATGGAGGGGTGTTGGTTGGAGAGAGAGGTATTGGTAGGATGGAGGGGTGTTGGTTGCATGGAGGAATGTAGGTTGGAATAAGTGGTGGTTGGATGGAGGGGTGATTGTTGGATATAAGAATATAGGTTAGGGGTCCTGGGTGGCTCAGTCAGGTAAGTGTCTGCCTTCAGCTCAGGTCATGGTCTCAGGGTCCTGGGATTGAGTCCCACTTGGGCTCCCTACTCCGCAGGGAGTCTGTTTCTCCTTTTCCCTCTGCCCCTCCCCCCACTCATGTGCCCTTTCTCTCTCTCTCCCCCAAATAAATCAATAAAATCTTTTTTAAAAAAGAATATAGGTTAGATGAGAGGATATTGGTTGAATGGAGGGGTATTGGTTGGAGTGAAGGGCACTGGGAGAATGGAGATGGGTTGGTTGAATGGAGGGGTGTAGGTTTGGATGAGTGGTGGTTGGATAGAGGAGTGTTATTTGTATGGAAGGACACTGGTTGAATGGAAGAGCATTGGTTAGATAGAAGGGTGTTGGTTGGATGGAGCAGCATTTGTTGGATGGAGGGGTGTTGGTTGGATGGAAAGGTATTGACTAGATGGCATGGTCTTGTTTGGATGGAGGAGTATTGGTTGAATGGAGAGGTATTGGTTGGATGAAGGGGTATTGATTGGATGGATCGGTCTTGGTTAGATGGAGGGGTCTTGGTTGGATGGAGGGGTCTTGGTTGGATGGAAGGGTCTTGGTTGGATGGAGGGGTCTTGGTTGGATGAAAGGGTCTTGGTTGGATGGAAGGGTATTGGTTGGATGGAGGGGGTAGGTTGGAGGGAGGGGTATTAGTTGGGTGGAGGGGTCTTGGTTAGATGGAGGGGTCTTGGTTGGATGGAGAGGTCTCAGTTGGTTGGAGAGGATTTGGTTGGATGGAGGGGTCTTGGTTGGATGGAGGTGTAGGTTGGAGGGAGGGGCATTGATTAGATGGAGGGGTCTTGGTTGGATGGAGGGGGCCTTTGTTGGATGGAAGGGTATTGGTTGGATGGAGGGTGTAGGTTGGATGGAAGGGTATTGGTTGGGTGGAGAGGTCTTGGTTGGATGGAGGGGTCTTGGTTGAATGAGGGGTATTGATTCTATGAAGGGGCATTGATTAGATGGAGGGGTCTTGGTTGGATGGAAGGGTCTTGGTTGGATGGAAGGGTCTTGGTTGGAGGGAAGGGTCTTGGTTGGATGGAGGGGTCTTGGTTGGATGGAAGGGTATTGGTTGGATGGAGGGGGTAGGTTGGAGGGAGGGGTATTGGTTGGGTGGAGGGGTCTTGGTTAGATGGAGGGGTCTTGGTTGGATGGAAGGGTATTGGTTGGATGGAGGGGGTAGGTTGAAGGGAAGGGTATTGCTTGGATGGAGGGGTCTTGGTTGGATGGAAGGGTCTTGGTTGGACGGAAGGGTCTTGGTTGGATGGAGGGGTCTTGGTTGGATGGAAGGGTATTGGTTGGATGGAGGGGGTAGGTTGGAGGGAGGGGTATTGGTTGGGTGGAGGGGTCTTGGTTAGATGGAGGGATCTTGGTTGGATGGAGACGTCTCGGTTGGTTGGAGAGGACTTGGTTGGATGGAGAGGTCTTGTTTGGATGGACAATGGGTACATGAATGTAAGAGGGACCCAGCAGAAGAGGAGAGGCCTTAGCATACCTCAATGGCCTGGGTGTACTGCTCCAGCCGCTCATCAATCTTGGAGATGGGCAGGGCTGGCTGGGACTTCTTCACACTGTTACTGGAAGATAAAAGAAGGGTCACGCCCCATGCTCCCTCACTTGCTTGTACACCCCACCCCAAACCCCTACCTGAGCTCCCCAAGGCCCCTGAATCTCTTGCCCCTAGACCCCTATCTTCAACATTCTCTTGGGGAACCCCAAGTCCTAGTCTGGAAAACAGCAGGCACACCTCTTCTTGATGGAGCGGTTCAGAGACTCGGTTCTGTCGATGAGCTGCAGAGAGCAAGAAGAGATGTGAGCCTTCAGCCAGAGCCCACGCCGCCCCCCCCATTGCCCCAGTGGCTCCCGTCCACCAATCCAGCCTTCCACTGATTTGTTTCTCAGGGTTGGGCTGAGTGCTGGGCTTGAGGGAATAGCAGAGAAAGAGCAGGATGTGCTCCCTATTCCTGGAGGTGACGTGTGGCTGCCTCTCTGGGGCTGTCATTTAGTCGTGATTCTGGGAAAGAGGAAAAGGCAGCAGGCTCTGGGGCTTGACCTACTTTGGTGCTGGGGCTCAGGGGAGGCGAATCTGGTTCAGTGGTGCCCTCCAAGACCAGGGGGCTGGGTGTCCTGGGCTGCTGGCGTTTCTGGTGCTAGAAACAGAACATCCGAGGTTATATGCTGAGCACCCCTTTTGCACCCCTCCTGCCCCATCCAGGACTTGTTGGAGCAAACATTTTCCCCTCCCTGGGCCTGAGGCCTTTTCCAGCCCTGACATGCTCTGTTCTCAAATTCTCTGCAATTCTCACTTGATCCCAGGGTCAGCAAGCCCCTCCACCCTCCGAGAATGCGGGTGCTAGAGACTGGGGTTGGGGGCGGATCCCTCTTTAGGCCAGCCGAGCAAGGCTCGCAGAAATGCAGTTAGCAGACACCGTCCCAGCCCAGGGGTTGGAGTGCATACGCCCCAGGGGGGGCACCACCACCTGCTCAGCGGCCTCCCCGGCTTCTGCGGGTCCCAGGCTGCCCCGGATGGTCCCCTCTGGGCTCTTGGGCTCTGTCTCCTCTGTCCCTGGCCCCTCCTGGGGCTCTGAGCTGGGGCTCAGATGCAGTGCCTCCAGGCAGACTCCGGCTGGGCTCTGCTCATCACCGTCCCGGTTCTCACGGGCGTGCTGGTGGGGCCTGGGGAGGAAGAGGAAGGCCATCCCATAGAAGGCTATTCACTTTCTTGCCTCAAGGCCCTTCCTGTGTCCAAACCTCCATTTCTCCATCTGAAAGATGGGGACAGTCAGGCCAGTTGAGTGCCAAGGAATCTTGAGACCCCAGCCTCATTGGGGAAATGGGTCCAAAGACCTCAGAGCCAGCCCTCCGTCCCTTGGGCCCTGTGCTGAGCAGTGCCCATGCCCCAGCTCTGCCGTGCAGGATCCTTTCTTGACTGGTGGCCACCCACACTCTGAGGCTAGACCCAGTCTCCAGGCTCTCTGGACAAGCTCCAGCCCAGGTCGTACTTGTCCGTGTCCACCCTGCTGGCTTCGGCCCCCACTTGCTCCTGCCCTGCTCTGGGAGGGAGGCAAGCAGCCTAAGAAGGAGCTTTGCATAGGAGTGGGCAGGGTCTGTGAGTGGTTTGGGGGCTGGTCAGCTGGAGGACAAGG
Source organism: Ursus arctos (assembly GCF_023065955.2). Taxonomy (NCBI): domain Eukaryota; kingdom Metazoa; phylum Chordata; class Mammalia; order Carnivora; family Ursidae; genus Ursus; species Ursus arctos. The sequence continues at coordinate 47,102,522 of NW_026622908.1, forward strand.
CAAGGGCAGAGGTCACAGCGAGCATCGTGCCCCTGAAAAGAGGGGCTGCCTGCTGTCAGCCAGAGTGGTTCTGCGTATGAGCAGGACTGAACCTGGGTAAGATGGGAAATTCTCGAATTTTCCATGATTTCATGCCCCTTGGTGTTGGTGCCAGCCAAGACCCAGACCCACCGCCCAAGGTGGGTCCGTCCCAGCCAGCTGCAGGCACACAGAGGGCCCATTCAGCTGCAGTGGGTACGGGGACTAGGCAGGTGTGGGGCGGGGAGGAGGCCTGCTTGAGAGCAGGAGGGTTCCACTGAAGAGCCAAAGTGCCCCCTGCTGTCGGAACAGCTGTGGCCTGTGGCCGGCTGGAGAGAGGAGAGAGCCGGCAGGGCGAAGCCACCCTCCACCAGTGTGCGGGCCATCCTTGCTGACCCCAGACCCATTTTAGAAATGCAGAGTGTGCACTGACTCCCAAAGGCGGGTGGGGGAAACTGAGCCCCGGAGGGGGCACTGGTGGTCAGGGGCCTGGCCAGCACCAAGGCCCCGGCGAGGCAGCTGGCTCCTGGGGTGTGAGAGGTGCTTGTAGGGTGGAGAAAGGGTGGTGGGACGTTGGGGGTGTCTTAGCTAGAGCTCGAGGCTCCTGAGGGGTCTCGAAGGGCTGGGAGGTAGCCCAGGGTGGGGAGAGACATGAGTCTGGTGACACTCAGGCAATGGGGGGGACCCTGGCCCCCAAGCCTGAAGCTCCTGACCAGAGCTTGGACCCTGTCCACAGTCAGGGGCCTTGAGCATGCCTGCAGGGTGTGGGGAGCACTCAGATCCCTGAATTGGGGTGGGGGTGAGGCTCCGGGAGCAGCCCCCCATCCCATCCCTGGGCCCCAGGGGCGCTTCGGCCCCCACCCCCGCCTGCCCCGTTCAGACCAGCAAACACGTCTGCACATCTGGAAAGCTTGTCCCTCCAGGCCGGCTCACAGGCCCGCACATCTGGAAATACCTGCTCCCCTCCGTGGGAATGGAGATCAGCCAGCCCCGAGGGAGGAAGGGGCGGGCGGGCGGCAGGGGCGCAGAGCCCCCATTACGTAAGTGAGCTGCAGATGTGTGCTGATGTGGCAACACCCCAGCCCGGGCCGCAGCTGGTCTGGACGGGGCCCAGGGGCCCTGGGGAGCCCAGGAATGAGATTTCCTCCCCAACCCTCCCCACAGCCCCTCGGCCCGCAGCCCCGCCGTCTAGCTCTCTTCCTCCCTTCCCCCTGCTCCCAGATCCAGGGCATTTTGAGGGGCTGGTGGCCGGTTCTCAGGCACAGGTTGGGGGCTTGGAGAGAACCCTGCCTGGCGGCCCTGCCTCCAGACATCAACCCCCACTTGCCTGTCCTCCTCCTGCTGCCCCTCCGGACTCTCGCCCCATGGGGGCTCCCCGCAGTTGGAGGTCTCCCCGGCCCCCCAGTGCTGTCGCCGCTGCTCTGGCTTCTGGGACCAGTCGCTGAAACCCTCATCTTCGTCCAGTTCAGGAGCCTCTGAGGGCTTCAGGCTGAGGCTGAAAGAACGCACAGGGTGCTCAGAGCTGGGCCAGGCCATGAGGGGCCATACGCACACCACCCACACCTCCTCCCATTCTCAGACCCTGGGCTCCAGCGGTGGGAGACCCTGTCTGCCAGAAGCAGCACCCCATGGCTGGGCTGTCTCCCCATTGTCAGAGAGTCGCTGTGAGCAGGACTGTGTCTTGCCCATAGTCTGGAGCTGCCGGAGGCCAAGGTTGTGTCTCACCCTGTTAAGCCAGGGTCCCCCAAGAACAGGGCTCTATCTCCCTCATGAGTCTAAGGTTCCCAAAAAGCTGGGCTGTGCCTCCCCCATCAGTCTAGGGTCCCTGAGAGCTGGGCTGTGCCTCTCCCATTGTCCAGGGCTCCCCAGAATCTGGGCTGTGCCTCTACCATCAGTCTAGGGTACCTTCAGAGCTGGGCTATGCTTCCTCCATCAGTCTACGTTTCCCTGAAAGCTGGGCTATGCTTCCCCCTTCTTTTTAGGGCTCCCCAAGAGCTGGGTTGTTCTCCCCCATCAGTCTAGGGTCTTCTGAGAACTGAGCTATGCCTCCCCCATCAGTCTAGGGTCTCTTGAGAGCTGGGCTGTGCCTCCCCCATTGTCCCCCAGAATCTGGGCTGTGCTTCTACCATTAGTCTAGGGTCCCTTCAGAGCTGGGCTGTGCCTCCTCCATCAGTCTAGGTTTCCCTGAGGGCTGGGCTATGCCTCCCCCATCAGTTCAGGGCTCCCCAAGAGCTAGGTTGTTCTCCCCCATCAGTCTAGGTCCTTCTGAGGACTGGGCTATGCCTTGCCCATCAATCTAGGGCCTCTCAAGGGCTGGGCTATGCCTCTCCCATCAGTCTAGTGTTCCCTAAGAGCTGGGCTATGCCTCCCTCATCAGTCTAGGGTTCCCTGAGAGCTGGGCTATGCTTCCTCCATCAGTTCAGGGCTCCCCAAGAACTGGGCTGTCCTCTCCCATCAGTCTAGGGTCCCCTAAGAGCTGGGTTATGTTTCTCCCATCAGTCTAGGGTCCCTTGAGAGTTGGGCCATCCTCCCCCATCAGTCTAGGACCTTCTAAAAACTGGGTTATGCCTCCCCCATCAGTCTAGGGACCCCTGAGAGTTGGGCTATCCTCCCCCATCAGTCTAGGGCCTTCTGAGAACTGGGCTATGCCTCCCCCATCAGTCTAGTATCTCTGGAGAGCTGGGCTGTGCTTCCCCCATCAATCTAGGGTCCCCCAAGAACTGGGTTATGTCTCCCCCATCAGTCTAGGGTCCCTTGAGAGTTGGGCCATCCTCCCCCATCAGTCTAGGACCTTCTGAAAACTGGGTTATGCCTCCCTCATCAGTCTAGGGTCCCCTGAGAGTTGAGCTATCCTCCCCCATCAGTCTAGGGCCTTCTGAGAACTGGGTTATGCCTCCCCCATCAGTCTAGGGTCCCCTGAGAGTTGGGCTATCCTCCCCCATCAGTCTAGGGCCTTCTGAGAACTGGGTTATTCCTCCCCCATCAGTCTAGGATCCCCCAAGAGCTGGGCTATGCCTCCCCCATCAGTCTAGTATCTCTTGAGAGCTGGGTTATGCCTCCCCCATCAGTCTAGGGTCTCTTGAGAGCTGGGCTGTGCTTCCCCCATCAATCTAGGGTCCCCCAAGAGCTGGGTTATGCCTCCCCCATCAGTCTAGGGTCTCTTGAGAGCTGGGCTGTACCTTCCCCATCAGTCTAGGATCCCCCAAAAGCTGAGTTATGCCTCCCCCATCAGTCTAGGGTCTTCTGAGAGCAGGGCTGTACTCGCCCCTCAGTCTAGGGTCTCTGTGAGCTGGGCTGTACTCCCCCCTCAGTCTGGGGTCTCTGATTGCTGGGCTATGCCTCTTCTGTCACCCTGGGGTCCCCGTGTGTGGAGTTGTGTCCTCCTCTGCCCCCTTGGCTGAGCCCCCAGGGCTCTGGTGACGTACTCCTTCCCCTGGAAGCCCCAGCACCCTGTTCCCGCATGGCAGGGCTGGGATCTGGCTCTGGTGGGCTCCCCCTTTGCCCCCAGCCCCTGCCACCTAGACTGAGGACCCGGCCTGAGGGGCCATGACCGCTGCGGCACCCCACCCCGCCCAGAGCTGCTGACTCGGAGAAAATGGAACAAAACAGCGGCGGGAGGAAGGGGGGCATTATTGTAAAAACAGCCCAGCCCGGCCGCGGAGGCCTCCTGGGCCCAGGGAGGAAACGAGCCGGCCTGCGGCCCGCCAAGTTGGACGTGGCCTCCATGAGTCACCGGCAGCGGGGAGCTTGGGCGGGAGGCTCCGGGGCCAGGGCCACGCAGCTGGGGTCAGTGTCGGTCCAAGCAGGGGCCAGGAGCGCGCAGGGCGGCCAGAGCCTGAGTCAGCGCTCTGGGAGGCTGGTTGGGAGGGGTGGCCGCACATGAGTCCATCCGGCCGGCCGGCCAGCAGGCTCTGTTGGGGCCGGGAGCTTGGGGACCCTCACCCTGAGAACTCTCCCCACTCCCCCTGCTCCTGGAATGAGCTCCTCCATGGTCTCACCTGCTCTGGGACCCCTAGCCCAGAGCCCCACCCCCAGCATCCCCCTCTGCCCAAGTGTGCGGGGCCGGGCAAGCTGGTGGGGGCGGGGGAAGCTTACAGGGTCTCCTGCTCGGGCAGCTCGGGGCACTGGCCACCGCCGTCCTCGTCCTGGTCCCGCAGCTGCCGGTCCCTCTCCCGGCGGCGCCGCTCCCTGGCGGCCTCCTCCTCATCTTCCACACTCCACTGAGTGGTGAGCCTGGGGGACACCGAGAGACAGTTACACCACAGCCCACGCCCTGGCACTCTGGTCCAAATGGGCCTCCTGTCCAGGCCTCAGTTTCCTCGTCTATAGAGCAGAGGTCGTGTGAGCCGGTCGCGAGCGACCCCAGTACGAAGACCCTGTGTCCCCTCCACCAGCCAGGCCCCCTTGGCCTAATCAGAACGGGGCCGGAGAAGCCGCAGTGGGCACGGGCAGAGGCTGCTGGAGGGCACACTTACCTGAAGCGGGAGGCTCAGCCTTGGCCCATCAGGCACTGCCAGGCCGGGCTGGGGTCTGGCCAGGGGCAGAGCGGCCCAGGCAGCCAACTCCCCAGCTGATGCACCCCCGCTGGGGTGCTCCCTCCTGCGCCCCAAGGGCCCGGCGTGTTGGAAGAAGGTGGCCCCCCAAGAGGGCCCAAGGCCCGCAGAAGAGGCTGTGTCCAGCCTGAGCCTGACCTCTCTCTGGGCTATGTCACAGATGAGGAAACTGAGGCCCACTGCAGAGCCAGCCTCGGAGAGCTTCCTCCCTCCGTGCATGCTGACCCCGCAGCTTCTTGGGGTCCCTCACTTGGGGCCACACAAGCTGGGCCTGGGACCAGGGGTCCACAGCCTGGTTCCCCTGGCCCCGGCCTAGCAGGTCTCAGACTATTGGTGTCCGGGGGGCACTCCAGGCCTTGGCCACCGACACGGCCCTGCCTCCCCCAGCTCCTCTGGACCCCATGAGGGGAGTCGTGGTCTCTGCTTCTGCAGGGGTCTCACCGCCCCAAGCCAGGGTCTCAGTCCCTTCCTGCCGGTGTCCGCTGCCTAACCCCGCAGCCCACTCCTTCTGGGCCTCCAACCCTTGGCCAGGATGGCCGGCTCCATGGTCTCGGCAGCCCTGCCAGCCATGATCTAATCTCTCCTCAGTCCTCCCGGAGCCTTCCAGACAAAAGCCAGGCCCGTCCGCAGCCCCGGCTCTGGGCCCGCTCCCCCCCGCTGTGGCCCCCTGGGACCCCAGCCGTGCTCAGACCTCAGCACCCCGAGTCGTCCGCCCTCACTCCTCAGCAGTGCTTTGGCTCCCACCCCCAGGGCCCCAGGGAGCCCTTCCTGCCCCACACCCAGCTCCTAGCCTGCTCCAGAAGCTCGGCTCGGAAGCTGCAGGGTCCTGTTTTCTGGGGAGGTCGAGCCTAGGGTGCTCTCGGGCTGTTGGGGACCTGGGGTCTGGGGTCCTTCCCCCACCATTCACACCTGCAGGCCCTCCTAATGGAGGGTGGGGGCAGGTGGATGCAGTGGGGGCTTGGTTCTGGGTCCCCGGCTGTGGGGTAGAATGTGGGCCCAGCAGCCCTCTTGTGGGGCAGCCCCTGGGGGGCACCCCAGGAGGGATTCCTGGCCATTCCTGATGGGACCGGCCATCTGGTTCCCCTTGCTCCCACGTCCAAGCCGCACAGGCCTGCAGGCATGTTTGCGTGGGGTGCTAGCGGTGTCTCGGCCCATGCGTGGTGCACGGGTGTGAGTGCGTGCGCCCAGGTGGGGCGTGGGTGGCCTGGGAGGCGTGCTTGCATCCGAGGCTGGAGCCGAGCCTCAGGTCCCCTCAGGCCTGCTCTCAGGAGCCCCCATGGGGGCCTCTCTCCCCCGAGGCTGCTGCTCCTGCTGCCCACACCCTTCCACCCAGGTCTGAGTGCTGAGCCCACAGTGTGTCTGGTCATGCCAAAGACAGACGTGCCGGGGTCGGCCGTATGGAGACAGGACATAAGAGCCTTGCGCGGGCCACACTCGGCAGAGCCCTACACAGGGACACACAGTGCATGGCCAGGCCCCCCTCACACAAGTGTGTGTACACTTCCTCCATGGGCTCTGCACCCACACGCCTGCCCTGCACACGTGGTCCCAAACGCCGCCCAGCACGCACACACGTGCGCACACGCAGGTGTCCACACAGACTCAGAGGTGGGAACAAGGTGAGGCACGAAATGGCAGGTCCAGTCTCCCCACCCCGGAACCCTAGTTCCTGACGTCCTTGCCATCACCCTGACAGCGGCCCAGCCCAGGAGGGAGACTGAGGCGTGGTTTCTGAGAGCAGCATCCCCAAGGAGCCAGCCCCTCCGAGGGTAACCCTTCGTGACCCACCATCTGCATGTGGCCCCCTGACCCCCACGGGCAGGAGCTTGCGGTGGGGACAGAGGAGGGGTGTGGGGCAGGGGTCTCCTGCTGTCTCCCCAAAGCCCCATGCTGGGAGACCCAGAGGCCTAAGGACAAGGAGCCCTCCCCACTCGCCTCCCCGCTCCCGCCAGCCCCAGGGTGTGAGTAATGCAGCCCTCCCGGCCCCTCCCGTGACCTCACCCCTCACTGTTCCACAGCTGGGCTGCGTTCTGGGAACTGAGAGGGGGTGGCTCTCCTGGGGTGGGGTGGGGGCCTCTGGCCTGGGAAAGGCGCCCCTCTTCCCCGGCCAGCAGCCCAGACCCCTTGGCAAGCTCTGCGGAGCTGTCAGGGCCCCGGCGATGGCCGCCCCCTCCCCGCCGCGTGGCCCCTGGCTCAGCGGCGCGCAGCTGTGAGGGATTTGGTGTTCCTTAGCAAATGCGATTAGCTGTTTCCTGTGTCTGCTCTGCCTCTGTGCGTGGCCAAGGCCTCAGCCCCAGGGGCTGCCGCGCGGGGCTCCCCACCCCCGGCACCAGAAGCTGCCACGGGGCCTCGCTCCTCCCAGGTGCACAGAGCCCACGGGCCCCAGGCAGGCTCACAGCTCCCCGTTCCAGGTGGGGGTCCCCAAGTCGGGGGGCTGCCCCTGCTGGCCATGTCCACTGCCTGCCAGTCCCCCCTTCTGCAGCCCCCCTGGTCCCCCCATCAGGATCTGAGGATAGAGGACACGCTCCTGAGCCAGCCTGGCCGCTCCAGCTGTCCCCTCTCCGCCCCTCCCCCGCCTGCGTGGGTTTGGTCCCAGCTTGACTCTGCCCCCTGCAGGCGGCTTGTGGGCCACCCCACCTGTCTCTGGTCCCCAAAGGCTGGCTCAGAGTCATGGGGAGAGATTGGGGGCTGGGCTTGGGGGCTGGGCTTGGGGCAGGGGCCAAAAGGGAGCACGGCCAGGCAGAGCCAGACCGGGGGTAGGAGAATTCTTCCTTTAGGCTTGCAGGGGACCCTCTTGGCTACAGGGGTCCCGGACACAGCCGGTGGGAGCTGCCCAAGAGGCCTGGGGAGTGGATCTGGCCACCCCGCCGGGAGCAGGGAGCACAAGTCTCCCTGCAAACCACCAAGGTCTCTGTCCACTCCATGCCCTGCCTCCCCAGGGTCCCCAACACTGTTCACTGGGGTGGACACTTGCAGAGCGACTGGTCCCCTCAAGTGACCATAGAGCCCATGAGTGAAGGGACAGAGTGGGGGAGAACGAGCCCACAGAGAGTCCTTCTTAGCGTTGGCTTCTGGGGGTCCCCAACTACCAGAGAGCAAGCCCCCAAGGGCAGAGGTCGGTGGCCCTGTCGGGAAGTTCAGGGGAGGGCAATGGCACCTGGGCAACTCGGGGGGGTGCCCCTCCCTGCTTAGGCCAGGCAGGGTCCTACCCCACGCCATATGGGGAGGGGTCTGCTGGTGTGGCACGGCCAGGGTGCTGGCTGTCACTCCTCCTGGCAGAGAGGCGGGGGGGGGGGTGCGCCTGAGGGGGGTGAGCCAGGAGTGCGAAGGCAGCCCTAAAGAAGCCGGAGAGTGAGGGGGTGGCGGGGGGGGTGGGGGGGTGCAGCAGGAGGGGGCGTGGCAGGAGACTGGGCAGCAGGAGACAGGGTGGCAAGAGGGGGACAGCGGGGGGGTGGCAGAGGGGGGCAGCGGGGGGGTGGCAGGCGGGGGGCAGCGGGGGGGGTGGCAGGCGGGGGGCAGCGGGGGGGGTAGAAGGAGGGGGACAGCGGGGGGGTGTGGCAGGAGATAGGGCAGCAGGAGACAGGGTGGCAAGAGGGGGACAGCGGGGGGTGGCAGGAGGGGGGCAGCAGGGGGTGCACACTGCTGCCCCAGGCGGGGGGGTGTAGGCATGGGGGCTTGCAGCTGCCGGAACCTGGCTCCCCCACGCCCCGCGCACCTGCCCTGGCGAGGGTCCAGCCCACCCTCCCGGCCGTCCCTCTTCCAGCAGCACCTTTATGGGTGTGCTGTGCCCTGCTGGGCGTGGGGAGAGAGGACCCCTTTCCTCAAAGGCACAGCCAGTCAGTGGGCCAGGTAGACACCCCCTTGGGCAAGCCCAACCCCACTGCCCCGGGGAGCCCAGGAGGCGAACTCGGGTCTGGAAGATGAGCTGGGGTTCATGCGCCAGGGAGAGCGTACAGCAAGAGGAGAGCCAAGAAGGCCAGTGCGCTCAGTGCAGCCTTGGCCAGGAAAGGGCAGCTGTGGGGAGGCGGACAGGAGGGTCTCTGAGCCCCTGTGGGGCACAAGAGGACTGGGAGGGGGAGCTACTGGCCAGGGAGGTGGCATGGGCAAAGGGACAGCAGCCTCCAGGATTCCCTGCAGCCCAGAAGGAAAGGGGGCACCCACGGGTGGGTGGGCTGGGGGGGCCCCAAGTTGAGCTTGGGCGAGCAGAGTGTGGGGTGCATGGGGACTCCCGGGGAGATGGTCAGGAGGGACTGCCAGTGAGGAGGGACCCAGGCCAACCTGGTGGAGCCCTGGGGATGAGTTGCCCCTAAGGGAGCTGAGGGGCAGTAGTGGGACACTGGGGTTCCGGGGTGACAAGGAGCAGAGAGCGGCCGGAGGCGCAAGGAAAGGCCTGAAGTGCCAAGACCCTAGGCCCCCTTCCTGTCTCCCTCCCTCCTCCTCCATGCTGGGCGCCTCATAGGGGCTAGAGCTGCAGGGGGGGCGGGGACAGCCTGGGCCTTCACGCAGCCCCGGGGCCTCAGTGTCCCTGCTGAGCGCTGGGGTGGGCCCTTCCTGACCGTCCCCTTTGTGGTCCCTCCCAGAAGAGGCAGCACAAATGGGGCAGTGCCCAGGGGCCTGGCAGTGGTGTTAGGTCTCTGGAAGACCCAGGGCAGAGCAGCTGGGGACCCTGGGGGCTCTGGAAGGTTCTGAGCAGGGAGGAGCTCAGTGGAAGGCAGTTGGAGGGGACGTGAGGTGGAGGAACGTGTTGCTCTCCCTGGGGCGAGGAGGATGGGGTTCTGAGTGGAGGGAACCACAGGAGGTCAACCCAGGAGGAAGGGCTGGGGCTGGGGCTGGGGCCAGGGCAGGGCTGTGGCTTTGGTCTCTCTGACCCCCTTCCCGGGGTGAGACCCCGGCCCAGCCTCAGCTCCCCAGCTGTGAAAAGGGGCACAGACCTCACTCAGCAGGGTGCACACCAAGACCCCGCAGCTCCTGCTTCCTCCTGGCTGGTGCTCTTGGCCGACCCGGGCCCCCAAGAGGAAGCTGAAGCACCACGGGGCAGGCCTGGCCTGCACCCTACACCCCCTCCCTCCTGGCCCTGGTGGGCCGGTCTCATCTGAGAAGCCTCCCCAGAGGAGGGGACATCTGCCTGCAAAGCTGGCTTCCCCACTACCAAAGAGAGGCTGGCTCCCCAAAAGGCACAGGCTGGGGGCATAGGCGGCCCTGAGGTGTATGTGGGGGGGTGAGGCCCCAAGGGGCCAGCACCCCCGGGCTGGGGCTGGGGGAGATGGGGCGCAGCTGCAGCCTCGGGGAGCCCACGGCTGGCTGGACAGAGGCCAGTCCTGCCTTGTGTTCTAGGAGCCGCGTGCCCCAGGCCAGGCCATGCTAGAGTGGCCCACCCACGACTCTAGCTCCTTCCCAGCCCCCGGCAGGAGAACAGGCCGCGTGGCCTGGGCAGGGGCTCTGGACCCTCTGAGCCCTGACTTGGGTGGGAAAGGCCAAAGCAGCCTGTCTACTGGCACCTTTCCATGCACGTGAGCCCTGAGCCCCCAGCCAGGACCACCTGCTGCCCGGGCTGCCCCCCCCAGCCGCGGTCCCCCCCAGCTGCGGCCAGCACCTCCTTCACCACAGTGTCATCTCTGTAGGGCCCTCGCCCAGCCTCTTTGTCCAGCCCACCTCGTCTTCACAGTGCGGCAGCCCTCGGGCCCCTCTTGTTGGGGAGAACCCCCTAGCTGCCCCACACAGCCCCCAAAGCCAAGGAGTCCCCCTTCTGCCCCTCTTTGCTGGCCGGCCCCAGGGGCAGACTGGCGAGGGTAGCCCCTGCCTCCGGCCTCAGGTCGCCAGGGACCGCTCAGGGGCACTGGCACCAGGCCCTGCTTAGCCCGAGATGGCCCCCCCACTGGTCAAAATGCCACCTGGTTCTCACCCCATTCAGTACCCCCAGTTTACAGCTGAAGAGGGAGGTAGGGAGGTCTCCCCCTGGGAAGGGGGAGGCAGGAGACCACAGCCACAGCTGCCACTGTCCCCAGCCTCCCTCCCTGAGCTGGGCTCCCGCTCCCCATCCCCCTCGACGACACCCCCACATCTGCTACCTGCTCCACGACCTCCTGGCGGGCCCAGGTGTGTGTCCCAGCCCTCTGCTCACAGGCGGGGCTGGCCTGTCCCCTAACTCCACCCTCCCCTCAGGCCCAGGCTCCTCCCCTCCGCTCCAGCCGGCTAGCCGTCCAACCTGGAGCTAGGGGCCCACAGCGAGGTCCTGAACTTAGGGACCTCAGGGGCTGCCAGGAAAGCCCGTGCTGTCCTTGAGGTGAGGCTCAGGGACCCCAGGAGAGGGCCCCTATTCAAAGCTGGGGGGTAGGAGGGAGCCTGCAGGAAGTCCCTCAGGGGAGGGGCGCCTGTGCTCGTACCCAGCCTGGAAGGACCCGAGACGTGGTGGGCAGACGCCCGTCAGAGAGGATGGGGCACTGTCCTCTCTCCCCCATCGTTCCCTCCCGGGTGACCCATGGTCCCGGCACATCTCACGCACGCGCCCCTCAGGGAGAGAGTGGTGTGGAGGGCGTCAGTCCCTGGGGAATCCTGCCTTCCAAACCTGCCCCACGCCCCGCTGAGCTGCTCTGCTGGTCTCTGGCGTGGCCCGCCCGCCGTCCACGTGGATGTGAGCTGCCCATGCCGTAGGGCTTCGGGCCGGATGGGTCCCTCCCTTGGTAGCCCCTGTGCAGTGCCCGGCCCCCAGTTCCTGCCACAACCGTCGCCCCAGACCTGTGGCGTCCTGGCTTCCCGGACCCACGAAGGCTCTGGGGGGACCGGCCTCCGAAGGTCGGTCAGGGCAACCCCAGCCCAGGCCTGCCCATCACACCACTGGCCCCGAGGGCGTCCAGGCCGGACGGGCGGACCCTCATCGTCTGCTCAAGAGGCCCGACGGAGAGAGTGCCATGCAGCAAGTCCCTGCTGTCCAGGAGCCCCCTTGCTGGCAGACGGCTCCAGCCTGAGGGAGAGGGCGTCTGTGCCCTCAAAACCTTCCTAGTGGGGCTTTGCCTGTTCAGGCGTCCCCTTTACAGCCTGGATCCACAGAGCCCCGACCCGTGGGCGCATGAAGAGCTTTGGGCCCTAAGGCCCCTCTCTCCCAGGCCTCCCCTGGTGCACAGAGGCTGGGTCGGGGACCGTCCACTTCTGCCCCAGAGTGGGATCCAGAACCAAGTTTGAAGTCCTGCTGGAGGGCCCATCCCCTCCCTGTTTCTGGGAGACCTACCTCCTGTGATGTGCTCCCTGGTAAGCCTCCTTGCCCGGGCACTTCTGGGCCTGGGGTTAGAGGTCAAGTCCCCACCCTCTCCAGGTTCGCCTGTCTGTGACCTGCCCCAGCCCTGCGCTTGCTGTGTTCCCTCCTCTGCCCTGCTCGCCGTGCTCACTGTGCGATCCCGTCTCTGAGTCCCTGACCACAGTGCTGCAGGGGTCTGGGCCAAGTGTCGCCTCCACCCAGGAGACTGCCCAGCCACCCCGCCCACAGCCACGCCTGCGCAGCCCTCGGGCCCACCTCCGGGACGGCAGGAGGGACTGACCACGGGGTGCCCCGGCTGCCTGGCAGCCCCGCCTCACCTCCGGGCCCGGCCCAGGCTCCTCTTGGCTCCGGACGGCCCTCCAGGGGAACCCGTCACTCCCAAGTCGGGCTGGGGCTGCCTGGCAGGCTCTCGCCACGCTCACGGGGCCGGGCTTCGGCACATTCCGTGACACGCGACTGGCGACTGGCGGCTGGCACCGGCTGCAGCCTCTGCCATCCATCTCCCCTCTCGTCCTGCCCAGAGGTGGGGGGAGGGGAGGTTTTCCCCACAGCCCAGGGGTCCTGCGCACAGCTCTCCTCCTTGGGCCGATCTCGGGGTCTCCAAACCTGGCTGCCCACGTGGCCGGGAGCCGCAGCCTGGCGTCCAACCCCTGTGTGCGGCTCCCAGCTCCGCCCTCCTGGACAGTCCCAGGCCCCCACGTGCATGGAGCATCTTGACCCTCTGCCTCACGCCGCCACCCTGTCTCTGCCGCCGGAGCCCTGGGTGCCCTGCTTGCCCCCCGCCGGCCCCTCTCTGAGGTGCTCCTCGATCCCCAGCCCCTCTGTGCAGACCCCAGGGGTGCGCAGGGGGCTTGGCAGAAGAGAAGGAGGTGGGGCCGTGCCACGCCCTGGCCGTGCGTCCTCTAATTCTGCAGACTCCCGCTGCCCGCCCGCCAGGCCTCGAATCTCCCTGAGCCTCAGCGTCCTTACGCACACAAATGGGTTCGCTGGGCCAGCCTTGGGATGGTCTGCCAGCTGGGGTCGGGTGGGACCTGCCCCAGTCTCTGTCCCCAAGGGCGCTGCGGGGAGCTGGGGACTAAGTGACCCCTCCACAGCCAGCATGTGGCTCGTCACCCTGTTACGGGAGAGGAAGCTGAACTTAGCGGTGAGGCGTCCGACCTGGGCCTCCCTCCAGCCCCCACGGAAGGCATGCCGGGGGTCCCGCCCCACAGCTCCTGCAGGCCAGTGCAGGACAGCAGGAGGGTCAGGGGCGGGAGAGCCTGGGCCGCATGAGGGCACCCCAGTCTAGACATAGGCATCCCATCCTCAGTCCCCTTACCCATCCTTCTTCCCTATGGGGGTTTCTCTCCTCCTCTCTGCCCTCTCTTGGCCTCACTGGCCTTCCCTCCCTCCTTTCTTGCCAGTCCTCTGCAGCCTCCTCCCACCTCCCTGGTGAGCCAGGGGTGGGCCATAGACGGGGCCGCCTCACCTCCCACACTCAGCACCCACACCACCTGGCCCTCGGGGCCTACTTCCCTCCGCTGCTGGGAACAACGTAGGACAGGCGGTGTGGGTGGACAGCGTGGGAGAGGATGGTGTGGGAGGGCACAGCATAGGATTGACAGTGTGGGATGGACAGCATGGGAGGGGACATGTGGGAGGAAACACATGGGAGGGGACAGCATGGAACACACAGTGTGGGATGGACAGCGTGGGAGGGGACAGCGTGGGAGGGGACAGCGTGGGAGGGGACAACATGGGATGGACAGTGTGGGAGGGGATAACATGGGATGGACAGCGTGGGAGGGGACAGCGTGGGAGGGACAGCGTGGGAGGGACTAAGGAGCCTCCGTGGCACCCAATCACTCTGGAGCATCCCCGTGCCCTGTCGCATCCATCCCTTCTCTTTGTTGTTTTCACTCGACCTCTCCCTCCTCTTGGCCACCATCCTGTCCCATCCCATTCCCTTGTCCCATCCTGTCCTGTCTCTGTCCCATCTTGTCCCTGCCTTCATCCCATCCCTGTCCTGTTTCTTGTCTCATTCCATCCCCATCCTATTCTTGTCCCTGTCCCCCTCCTGTCCCCATCCTGTCCTGTCTTGTGTCATCTCTGTCCAGTCCCTATCCCTGTCCTGGCCCTGTCCTATCCCCGTTCTATCCTTGTCCCTGTCCCCATCCTGTCTCTGTCCAGTCGCCGTCCCTATCCTGTACTGTCCATCTGTCCTATCCTGTCCCTGACCCATCCCATCTTGTTCTGTCCCTGCCCAGTCCCCATCCCTGTCTTGTCCTGTTTCTGTCCAATTCCCATCCCTGTCCTGTCCTATTCCTGTCTTATCCCTGTCCTGTCCCCTCCTGTCTTGTCCTGTCCCTATCCTATACCCACCCTGTCTATCCTATACCCATTTTGTCCCCATCACTGTCCCTGTCCTACCCCAATCCCATCCTGTCCTGTTCCTGCCCTGTCCCCATCCTGTCCCTGTCCCTTCCCTGTCCCCATCCCTGTCCCATCCCAATGGCATCCTGCCCTGTCTCCATCCTGTCCCTGTCCTCATCTCTGTCCTATCCCCATCCCATCCTGCCCTGTCCTGTCTCCATCCTGCCCTTGTCCCCATCCTGTCCTGTCCCTATCCTGTCCCTGTCCTATCCCCATCCCATCCTGCCCTGTCCCCATCCTGTCTCTGTCCTATCCCCATCCTATCCTGTCCTGTCCTTTCCCTGTCCCCATCCTGGTCCCATCCCCACCCCATCCTGACCTGTCCCTGTCCTGCCCCTGCTCTATCCCCATTCCATCCTATCCTGTCCCTGCCCTGTCCCCATCCTTTTCCTGACCCCATCCTGTCCCAATCCTGTCCCTGTCCCCGTCCCCACCCCTTCTCCATCCCTGCATGCCCTCTTTCTGTCTTCATGGAGACCTCCCGCACCTTGCCCCCTCCTCGTTATCCTCCTTCACTTTCACTCACTTCCTTTCTCTCTTTTCATCTCTGCCTCCCCCCATACCTGGTAGGACACATTTTGGGAGAGCCTCACAGCCCACTGGGCACACGACCCCTGGACCCCGGCCTCACCTCAAGCCCACCTCGGGACCTCTCCCTTCCCAGCACCTCTCCTAGCCATGTTCTCGCTTTCCGGGGCAGCCAGCAGTCTGATCCCACACTCTCACTACCCCTAGGGGCCTCCGAGGGCTTCCCCCACCCCCAGCTCCCACCTGCCCCTGGACACCTGTGTGAGTTGGCCCTGGGCCACCAACCTGTGCTGAGCCACTCCGAGCTCGACGAGGTGTTCCTGGGAGCCCTGCCCACTCTAGCCACCCCTCAGGGCCCAGGGGCCGCGGTGTGCCCTCTCGAGGCTCCGGCAGGGGCGTGGGGGGCGAGCCCCCAGGTGCCCAGTGCACCCGAGCTGCTGCTTGCTCGCCTCTCTGTCCTGCTCTAGTTCACGGGATGGGACCCGGGCCTGAACCTCGGTGTTCTGGGCTCCGGCCCTGACGCCCTGCCCAGGGAGCTGGGCCACTCAGTTCTTGCACCTCCGCCGTGCCAGCTCGCTGGGCTCCTGGGGCAGCTCTGGCCGGCAGGCCGCCTGCTCCCAGGGCAGCACCACCCACCAGACAGCCAGGCTGTGCCAGGGCCAGGGCCAGCCCCCTCCCATCTGGGCCCTGGGTGGGCCCGAGGTGGCCACACCCCTTTGGACACTGGTTTAGAGGCCTGGCTTCCCCCCTGCCTCCTTGGGCCGGCCCATCCCTGGCCCTGCTGGCCACACCGGGGTCCCCGGAGGCCTCGCAGACCTGGCTGCCCAGGGTGGGAAGCCGGGCACGAAGCTTGCCGGCGTGCCTATGGTGGACGTGTGCCCAGCGCAGGGGGAGAGGAGCTTGCCTCAGGGCTCCGCCAGCTCCCAGAGCCTCCCCGGCGGGATCGGGAGCCCGAATGCCAGGAGAGACACCAGCAGGGTGACCCAGCCAGGGCCTTTGTTCTGTGCCAGCCGAGCCCCCGCTTCACAAAGCCAGGCCCCCAGAGACCATGAGACCAGGCAGGCAGGGAGAACCCAGGGGGCCTGTGGAATGGGGTGCTGTGCCCCGCTCACCCCTGGCACTGGCCTGGCCCAGGGTTGCCCGGCCCAGCTTTAGGTCACCAGGGACAATGGAGACAACCACCTGGGGAGGGACTGAGCCTGGCCTGGGGGCATGACAGCAGGAGTCCGCGCGGCCAGTAATGCCACCTGAAGCCTCCCAGGCCGTGACCGCTGGCGAGGACCCTCATGGCGGCCATGGGGACGGAGCCGAGCTGAGACACGGGTATGGGTGGGCACGGGGACAAGTCCCCCCTCCTGGGCCCATTTTTAATCTACTTAAACTGGATTCACTTCACACCCAGCCCTGCTGGCTTCCTGCATGCCTCCACCAAGCTTGTCACAGAGAGGGCCCCACCCCGCACCCAGGCGTCCCTGGCGAAGGATGAGGGTGATGCGGTGGCTGCAGCTGCCAGGCTCCCCCCTCCCAGGGTGACCCAGGGCAAGTCACTAGCTTCTCTGAGCCTGGTTCTCTGTCTCTCCAACAGGGACAAGGGGCCGTCTGCCCGGGCTTCAGAAAGGGAAGCCTGTGAGAGGTGAGACAGGTGCTAGTGTCGGTGAGGGTGGCGGGAATGCCACCAGCTGCCGGGCCCCTAGAGTCCATGGGCGGGTGCGGGGCGCCTGGCCCACGGCTGGCTCTGGGGCCTGTGCCGGCCACACACCTGCGAGCGTCTCCATGTGAGCCGTGCAATTTGCTTGCTGAAGCTGGATACGGACCCCCTGGTGCTGCTCTCTTGGACAGACTCTCCCTGCTCCCCACCCAGCCCCCCGCGGCAGGACAGCGGTGGAGGTCAAAGGGACGCGTCCTCCTGTCCCTGGCCCACTGGCCTCTGCAGGTCCCCCAGGGGCTCGGGGCTCGCTCCCGGCCTGCCCCCCACCCTCAGCTCAGCGGGAGCTGGAGGGGCAGGTTCGATGCCCAGTCGGAGCCTCCGCTGTGCCCTCTGCTCACCCAGGGCAGCGGCCTAATGCGGGCTTGGAGAGCAGAGTCAAGGCCACTGTTGACCGATGTTTCTGACCTGGGTCCTCCTGTGATGAGGGATGTGAGTCCAGCCCACCTGGGACCCTTCCTGTCATTCTCCAGGGGAGCGTATGATTGCCCTCTTGGGCCTCAGTTTCCCCATTTGTTAAGCAGCGCGGGTGAGCCTCAGGGATTG
The DNA here is from genome assembly GCF_023065955.2 of Ursus arctos. Classification (NCBI taxonomy): domain Eukaryota; kingdom Metazoa; phylum Chordata; class Mammalia; order Carnivora; family Ursidae; genus Ursus; species Ursus arctos. The sequence goes on from NW_026622908.1 coordinate 47,119,536, forward strand.
ACTCTGGGCATCCGTTAGTGCTCGAGCCACAGAGCTTTCTGGAGGGAGACACATCCCGGCTGAGCAGGGAGGAGGAGTGCTGCCCAGGGATGCCCTGGTCAGCAGCACCAGGCAGGCCTGGCAGAGCCAGGAAAGAGCTGGTGTGACGCCCAGGAACGGGGTCTACCTTATGAGTGCACGGGGAGGGGCTGCGGGGGGCCACGGCCAGCAGGGACCCCCTCAAACCCCGTTGCTGGTCCTGACCCTGAGCGGTGGCCCCTGGGCCACATCTGGGTGGGACGGGAGAGAGCCATCAGTCAGTGTCTGAGGGCCCAACCTATACACCACGTCTCCTCTCTCCTAGAGTCAAGGCGCGGGTGGAGCTAGGGCGCTGAGATGCCTGTCCCTCCCTCCAGGAGTTTGCGGTCTGCCCAGCACACTCCACACCACCGAAGGAGAAGCCAAAGCAGGCTGCATGGAGGAGGCAGCATTTCAGCTTATCCTTAGATGCCTGGAAGGGTAGAGGAGGAGGAAGGGCATTGCAGGCGGCTCAGAGTAAAGTGACGAGCAGCCCGCGGTATGGAGTGCTGGCTCTGGGTCCACCTCCGGCCCTTTGGTTCTGCTCTCTCTCTCCTCCTCTTTGAGGTCGGTGACACCGTGCCACTACTTTACAAAGGAGGAAACTGAGGCCCAGGCACTCACCAAGGCCCTGTGGCACCTCCCACGCAGGGCTGGTGCGCTAGGGGGGGTTGGTGAGTGTGGTCGCACATTCCAGCTTCATCATCTGTAAAGCAAGGGTGACAGGGTGGTCCCCAGGGGCCAGCGGGAGCACAGGCGAGGCCTTGGAAGCGCACCGAGGATACCCTTTTCGCACTGGGAGCAGCAGGCCGGGCCAGAGGCCCCAGGGCTGGGGGAAGGTGTCTGGAAAGAGCGCGGTCCTGCCAAGGCCAAGCGGGCGTGCAGGTGAGGAAGAGCCCGCACAGCCGCGGCCGAGAGGAGGAAGCAGCCGTGTGCACACACCCGGTGCACGTGCGCAGCCCTCACCCCGCCCTGGGTGCCCGGGCTCCTAGCCCAGCTGCCCAGCCATGCCCACCCTGCCCCAGCCTGGGCCGGGGGGCACCTACCTCACCAGCTTGTCCAGGCCCCGTTTGCTGGAAGTCCTCCTCAGGAGGGACGAGCTGCTCATGCTGCTGGCGGCCGCCCCGCGGGCCGGCGACCTGGCCTGACCCCAGCCCTGGGGACGCTGCTGCTCCTTCTTCAAAGGCCGCCGGCCTCTGTCTGCTGCCCTCCCCCGCTCCTCCTCCTGCCACTTGGATCCCTCGCCCCCCCTCCTCTCTCCTTTCTTTCTCCCGTCCCCTCCTTCCCTCCCTTGTCCCTGTCCCTCAATCCGAGCTGTCTCGCTGTCTGGCTGGCCGTCTGGGCTCTCTGGCCCTGACACCCCGTCCCTGTCTGCTCGCCCTGTCTCCTTGTCTGTGGCCTGTGTCTGTCCGCCCTGGGCCCTCTGGCCCTGGGGGTCTCCTGGACCAGCTCCCCGCTAGCTGCCCCCAGGCGTCTGGGTGCCCGTCTGTCTGTCCCTGTCTGTGCGGCCTCACGGACTCTGTGGGTCTCTCCTTCAGGACGTTAAGCAGCTGCTTCCCTTTTGTTCCCCCCAGCCCCCTTCTCCCCCCTCGGCCTCCTCCCCCTCCCCCTCCTTCCGAGACTAGTAAAAATGTCAGAGAGAAAACCCTCCAGCCCAGCAGCCCTGGGGCTCAGCAGGACCTCAGCGGCCTGGGATGGGCATGGTCTCCCCTCGGCCACCTTGGCGGCCACTCCAGCCACACTCTGCTCTCCTCCAGCTCATCCTCACCACTCGTGGGGCAACCAGCCCCCCCAACTGCCTCTCCATCCCTCCGTGCCTCTCCCCTCGCCCTGGGCCTGGCCTGGCCAACCCTCTGGCCCTCCTCTTGTGCTCATCTCTTGGGTCAAGCCCCCCTGCCCTGCCCCTCTCCCCTGCCCTGCCCCCTCCCGGCCTGGGCCCTCTGCTCCTTCCCCGCCAGCCCCCAGCCCTCCCTGCTCCCACACTCAGACCCTGTCTCCTCTCCTCTCCCTCTGTGTCTCTCTCTGCCCCTATCTCTGTTCCCCTCCCTCCCCCTCCCTCCCCCTCCCTTCCTCTCCCCTCCCTTCCTCTTCTCCCTCTCTCCCCTCCCTCCCTCCCCCTCCCTCCCTCCCCTCCCTCCTGGTTCTCCAGTTTTCCCCTTGTTTATGCCCAGCTCTCTGCTCCACTTATCACCTCGAGGGGGAATCCTCTCTGCTCCCCAAATGGGGAGGCTACTGCCCTCCCCAGCACCCACCGCATGCCCTGGAAGGTCAGAGCAGGGAGACCCCGAGGCAGAGACAAACACGGCCCGCCCCGCTTGGTAGCAGAGAGCACGCTCCCAGGGTGGCCGGTGGGCACAAGGTCAGAGCGGTGCCCTGGCCGGCGGGCCCCCTGCCCCCCGTGCTCTGGCCAAGGCCTGGGGAGGTGCAGCCCAGCCCACTGTTCCTCTGGTTGGGCTTAGTCGCCGTGACTCACTTGAGAACGCTCGCGGGCGAGTGACCGGACAAGGCGGGTACTGGACTGATGTCCGCGGGGCGTCACCGAGCCCAGCTCAGTGCCCAGCGGTCACATCTAGCAGCTTGCCTGGCTCGCCAAGCCTCACGGCCACTGCACCCAGGGCCCACATGGGGAAACCGAGGCTCAGACTGGTATCCGAGATTGCAGAGCTGGGGCCAGCAGAGCCAGAACCACGAGCCAGTGTACTGCCTGCCTGCCCCTGCTGCCCTCCGTTCTCGCAGTGCCGAGGAACAGTCCCTCTCACTTCTCCAGCTAGCCTGGCCTCGGGCTGGGCCAGGGGGCCAGGGCCGAGAGCACCTGGGGGATGCGAGTCTGCACAAGGGTGCGGCTAAGATCAGACCGGCGAGGGGTGCACATGTGAGCAAGTTACTGTGAAGGCCCTGTGTGTCAGAGTGGCAGCCACACAGCCCATTGTTCTGGTCTGCGGTGACTCAGGTGGTGGCTGGCAGGTGCAGACCTCGCGGGTGTCATAAAGTCTGGCTCTGATTTGTCCCCCCCCCACCACCACCAACACCAGGCTGGGTCCTGTGGCCAGCCCTGGAAGGGAGCTCACAGCTCTCCCCTCCCACAATGCCGGGGGAGCCAGAGAATGTGGGGTGTGCCCCAGAAGCAGCTGTGCCCACCATCCATCCCCAGCATCCAGCCAGAGCTGCAGATGCCTCAAGATTCTAGAGGAACATGAAGGAGGGAAAGGGGAGCAGGGTTGGTCCTCGGGTTGATCCAGATTGCCCAGGGGACGTGAGCCTGTGCCTCATTTCCACCTCAACCTACACATCTCCCCCTTGCCTTCTGCTCTTGGTTCTGGAATCCCAGTCACAGAGAGCCAGGAAGGAAATGTGCCAAGACATATTTTGGTTCAAAAGAAGGAAAAATACTCCCATGGGGAGAAGGCTGCCTTGGAATGGCAGGAGTTCTTTGTCACTAAGAACTTAAAATACGATTACTTGATTATCTATCAGAAATGCTGATGGATGGGAGGTGGCAAGAATAGATCTTTAATGCAGTGGCCAACATCCATAGTTACTAGGGCATGTCCTAATAGGAACGATAGGGCAGAGTATTTGACATCAACTCTACTGTTATTTGTCCATGCATTTATCCATTCAACCATCCACCACTCATCTGTCATTCATCCATTCTACCATTGATCACCCATCCATCCACCCATCCATTTTCCATCTATCATCCACCCATTCATCCATCCATCTACCCATCCATCCACCTACCTACCCGTCCATCCACCCATTAATCACCCATCCATCCATCATCCATCTATCATCCATCCATCCATCCATTCACTCATTCACACATCCACCATGTATCCATCCATCCATCCGTTCACTCACCCATCCATCCATCATCCATCTCTCATCCACCTGTCCATCCATCCATCCATCTGTCCACCCACCATCCATCCATTCACCCATTCATTATCTCTCCATCCATCCACATCCATCCATCCACCCATTAACCACCCATCCATCCATCATCCATCCATCATCCATCCAACCATCTATCTACCCATTAACCACCCATCCATCCATCATCCATCCACCCATCTATCCACCCATTCACCCATCCATCCACCCACCAATTAGCCACCCATCCACCCATTAACCACCCATCCATCCATCAACCATCATCCATTCATCCATCCATCCACCCATCTATCCACTGATCCATCCATCCATTCACCCATTCATCATCTATTGAACCATCCATTCATCCATCCATCCACATCCACCCATCCACCCATTCACACGTCCATCCACCCACCCATCAATGACCCATCCATCCATCACCCATCTATCATCTATCCAACCATCCATCCATCCATCCATTCATTCAATGATTCATCATCTATCCTTGACCTATCATCTATCCTTCACCTATCCATCATCCATCCACATCCGTCCATTCATCCATCCATCCACCCATTAACCACCCATCCATCCATCAACCATCTATCATCCATTCATCTATCCCTCCACCCATCTATCAGCCCATCTATCCATCCATTCACCCATTCATCATTCATCCATCCATCCATCCATCCATCCATCCATCCATCCATCCATATCCATCCATCCACCCATTCACCCATCCATCCAGCCACCCAATAACCACCCATCCATCCATCATCCCTCGATCATCCATCTATACATCCACCCATCCACCCATTCACCCATACATCCAAACTTCCACCCATTCACCCATCCACCCATCCATCTATCCACCCATCTATCCACTCATCCATCCATCTGTCCACCCACCATCCATCCATCTACCCATTCACCCATCCAAATATTCACCCATCCATCCACCCATTAACCACCCATCCATCCATCATCCATCTATCCTCCATCTATCCATTCATCCACCCATCCGCCCACCCATCCATCCACCCACCCATCCATCATCCATCCATCCATCCATCTATCCATCCATCCACCCATCCATTCACCCATCCATCCACCCACCCTTCCACCCATCCACCCATCCATCCATCCATCCATTCATCCATCCATCGTCTTTATATAGTTTTCTGTCTTTCCATGCATCATTATCAATCCATCAACTTCTAAGGATATCTATCCATTCAATTATCCGTATAAACACAATATATCCTTCCATTGATCCATTCAAGCATTTATCTATATATATATATATATATCTGTGTCTATTCATCTCTCTTTACATTTCTTTATTGAGCAAGCATCCATTCATCTATCCATCCACACACTCATCCATCCCTCCATTCATCCCTCTGCCCCCAACACCCACCCATCCAACCATTTATCTAAATGTCATAATACATATAAAACACTTCAAAGAAATACTCAGCTAGCCATCCATCCACTTGGAATGTAATAGCCACTCAATATATGTTAATTACTATTATGTATATCCTCAACCATCAGTTTGAATATCTATTTGACCAGCTACCCAACTGGTGAGCTGTCTGTTCATTCTTTAATACATCCTTTGATCTCTCCAAATATTTTCTCTTCTTACTTTCATTCATCTCTCCAAACATTTTACTATTGATCAATTTCATTTATACACCCATTCATGTATATATCTGTCCAATATGTTCACCCATATTCCCATCTAGTAAGCCATGCATATGTACATAAGTAAGTACATGTTTATATCTCCATATACGTATTTGCCCATTACTTTGCCCATTAAGCCATCCAAGTGAGTTAAAACTTAAAATAGTTGCTGCAACCTGGTAAACATTCCATAAAGGCTACTCTTTTCATCCGTACATCCAGTCATCCATGTCTCATCCAACCAACCATTGATTTATTCATAACTCCATTTATCCTCAGCTATTTGTTCATCTATCCATATATTTTCCCACAAACTTATTAAACACTTACTGTATCCACTTTTTAGGTACTGGGGATTTGGCATTAACAAAGCCCATGTTCTCACAAGGCTGACATTTTAGCTGGAGCAACAACAACAAAAATAAACAGTAAGTATATACTGTAATATATCAAACGGTGGTAAATGCTATAGAAAATAAAATTCAGGGTGGGAGGATATGGAGTCTTGGAGGAAATTGATATTTTATATATTATAGTCAAAGAAAACCTCCGAGGAAGGAATGATCTTTTCCTTATTTGAAAAGAGACTTGAGAAAGATTAGAGATGGCTACATACATTGGTGGGAAAAAGTGTTCTAGAAAGAAAACAGTGAGTGCAAATTTCCTTACTTAGGCGCTTTGGTTCATCAGTCTATCTCTTTGATAGTTTATCCAGCATCAACCATATGTCTATTCATGCACTATCTATCTTTCCATTCATCTATCACTTCCTATATTTCCCAATCTGTCCATCTAAAAATCAAGCCATTATCCATATCTATCCATATGTCTTGATAACCTTCTATTAGTCTATCCAATCATTTATCTGTCAGCATTCCATTCATTAGCCCATCAACCTGCCCATACTTCCATTCCATGTGTCCATTCACCAGTCCATACATACATACATACTCATCCATCCATACATCCACCATCCATCCACACACCCATCCATCCACACATCTATCCATCTACACACCCACCCATTCATCCATCATCCATCCATCTTTCCAACCATCCATCCAACCACACATCCATCCATCCACACACCTACCCATCCATCAATAATCTATCCATTCATCCACCCATCGGCCCACCCACCCATTCATCCATCTCTACCCATCCATCCACACATCCATCCATCTATTCATCATCCATCTATCCATTCATCCACCCATCTACCCATCCACCCATTTATCTATCTCTCCATCCATCACTCATCCATCCACTCATCCATCCATCCATCCATCATCCATCCATCATCCATCCATCTGGCTGTTCCTGTTTCCTACATTTCTTCATTCACTTTTCTTTCATTCATACTTTTCTCCATCATTAAGTCTTTTAGTTTCCTTTTAAGTCTTTAGTCTTTCCTTTCTTCATGGTTTGTAAGCTTGTCGCTCAAGAAGATAAAAGAGAAGACCCTCATGGCCCAGTAGGCTGAGCATTACAGCAGAACCTAAATAGGGGCTGGAGAAGTAGGAATCTGTCCTCTTGTTCAAACATTCTCAACACATACACCCACACATGCATGCACGCATGCACTCACAGAGTGGTATTCCAATGAAATGTGCAACAGGCAGTGGGTCCCAGGTGAGGGTGGGGAGAAGGGGTAAAGGGGTGACCTCCATGGCTCCTGGGTGACCCTGGATAGAGAAATGTTCTGACTTACAGAGAAGGCAGCCTCCAAATGTCCTGAGCCCTTATCTGTCTCATGTGGGTCAGCCCAGCGAAGGGAGAGGGGCCAAGGTGGGGTGTGTGGGTGTCGTGAGGAAGCTGGGATTGGTTTGGGGATGGGACCAAGATGAAGACTGAAGGTTCCTTCCTAGGTTCCTCCAGAATCAACTGGCTAGATCCATCTGTCCTGAGTCCCATTTCTCTTTTGAGGGGAGGTAGCTGGGGGAGGAGGAGAAGAAGATAGCTTTGGGTTGCCTCAGAAGCAAAACCATCAAAATAGCCGGTTACGTTCAGGGAGGGGTACAGACACCTGTGGGAAGCAGTGAAGGAGCAGCATCTGAGATCCCTCCTGCCAGGCACAGAGCAGGGCAGTGACCCTTCCCCATCCTCCCACACAGCCCGTGTGCAGCTGAGGAAGCTGAGGCTCCTGGGGGGGGGGGAATGGGTGCAGAACCTGCCCCTCCCACCCCCCACTACTGTCACACCCCACACCCCTGCTGCCTTCTGCACATCCACACTGCTGCAGGCTCCAAGGCCCAAGTCTCTCCCACTCCTGCTCGGGGAAGGTGGGCGCTCCGTAGGGGATCATAGATGGGCTCTGGGTTCCCAGACAGCCCCTCCCTGCCAGCTGGTAGGACCAGATAGTGGTCTCTCCCCACCCCCCAACTCCCAACTTCCCAGCCTAGAGGCAGTTAGCAGATGGAATTTGGGCAGGACTGGCCTGGCCCCAGGAAAGGGCAAGGGGCTTTCTTCCCCACCTCTTGCCTTCCCCACCTGCCTTATCTGCCTGTGGCTGGCACCACAGGACTGTGCTGGCCAGCAGAGTTAGGAGGTCTGATTTCTTCAATTCCTTAATGTCCTGGCCACCCCATACCCCATACAGGCCCCCAGCCCCTCTCTCCAGCCTTGTGGGTGTGGGGCCGGGGCCGGGGCTGGGGGCCTGTGGCTGTGTACTCCCACCCACTAGGAGAGGTTTAAGAACTCCCTTTGCTGGTTGCCCTGGATCCCGAATCTCCAAGAAGGTATTAGAAGCTCCTAGAAAGACTTTGGTAGGCTGGGTCCTGGGAGAAATGCCTCTAGAAAGAATCAGCTTGTTCTGACAGTGCCGCATCCCATTTTTGCCTTTGGGGAGGTCTCTGGTCATGTATTCTTAGCTATGCCCTATTCTGGATGGGCCCCAGGAAGCACCACCCTCGCCCCGACGGGAACCTGCAGGTGCAGAGCCATCCGGCAGTGCTGCACGGGGTTAGCAAGCGCCTCCAAGGGGCAACCCAGACACCCTGGGTCCCCTGAGGTCTTGTCAGGTCCCCAGCATCCCAACCGTGAGCCCGCAGGGGGCACAGGCTCCCCAGAGAGGGTCCCTGTCAGGCAGCATCCATGCCTCCAGGCTAGGACCAGCCGGTGTCCCTCCAGGTTCCGGACAATATCTCTTGACAACACTCTCAGTCCTTTTAAGCCTTGGTTTCTCCCTGTGAAGTACCTCACTAGCCATGAAATGTTTGAAGAGCTTTATGGAGGTTGGCACATGGGAAACTAAGGCCTTAGGGGGCGAGGCTTACTGGTTCCAGAAAGAGGTGCTGGAGACACCTCTGGGACCCTGTGCCCGTTCTCCCCCGCCCCCCCCCCCGGGCACTGGGAACTCAGACCCCAGGAGAGCAGAGCCCAAGCTCTCGGCCAAGGCGCTGGAACTTTCATCTTCTGACCGAGGGCTCACCTGCTGCTCTGACACCCTCCCAGGGAAACTGAGGCAGGGTTAGGCCGGTGGGGTCCGCAGTGCCACCCCATCTGGGGCTGCCCCATTCTGCTTCCTGAGACCCTCTTGGCACTGCCCCCATGTGGCTCCAGGGTTGTTTTTATGAGAAGGCAGATGGGGGACCAGGGGAGGGGGCCAGGATGCAGGGGAGGATTTCCGGCTTCCTGAATCAGCAGGGCTGGGGGCCTGCAATGTCCCCAAGTATGGTATGGTGTCCTCTCCCTGTCCCCCACCTAGGGAAGGAATGTGACAGGGCCCAGATGGAAAGCAGGAGGAAGCCAGTGACCTCCGCCAACCCCGCAACAGGAGGAGGCATCCATCATCTGGGCTGAGCTCAGCCTCCCCCTCCCCAGGAAACTTCCAGGCTCCTGAGACCCCTGTCCTGGAGGGAGGAGGAAAGGAGGCCCATCTGGGCATCCCTAGGCCTGACCTGACCTAGCTCTGACTGCCATCCTCTGGTCCAGACCCTGGTCAGGGCTGGGGAAGGAGCCCCAGGGTGCCACCCCCAATTCACCCACCCTTCAGCTTGCCACCAAGGCAGATCATGGTCCCACCCGCCCTCCTTAGTGGCCTTTGGCGCTGCCTGCTGCTCCAGAGCCAAGCATCTTGGCTCTACCAAGGGGTATCCAGCCTCCCTGGGAGGGCAAGTGGGTGGAAGGGCCACCGGCGTGTCTGGCCACATGAGGGGATCTGACCTGTGGGGTCCTGACCCTCCGATGCCACAGGCCCCCTCCCACCCTGGCTCCATGAGCTGGACAGGAAGATGAAGTCCAGGGTATTCCTGGCCTCCAGGCCAGCTCAACCCTTTCCCGCAGCTGCGGCCACCTGTAGCTCAGAGGGCACCTGTGGCCTCTCTCTTGAAGACCCCGGAGCCCAGAGGTAAAGGCCAAAAGAGCCTGCAGGGACAGATAGTCCGGAAAGGGGCTCTGCCCAGGGTGGCCGTGAAGGTGGTGTCTGCCCTCTGCCTCCTCTTAGGTCGGCGCAGGGAGAAGTGAAGGAGGCAGCACTCCAGAATCACCTGGGACCAGGAGCTGGGACTTGCCCAAAGGGCAGTGGGGGTCAGAAGCCTAGGAGGTAGGGAGACAACTGTTCACCCAATTGCTGCCCCCATCAGGGTCGTCCAGGCAGCGCAGCAAGCCTCGGGCGTGGGGAGGTCAGAATAGGGCTCCCAGGCAGGACCAGGGTTCCCAGGACAGAACCAGGACTCCCAGGAGAGAACCAGGGTTCCCAGGAGAGAACCAGGGTTCCCAGAACAGAACCAGGGTTCCCAGGACAGAACCAGGGTTCCCAGAACAGAACCAGGGCTCCTGGCAGGACCAGGGCTCCCAGGACGGAACCAGGGCTCCTAGGACACAACCAGGGCTCCTGGGACAGAACCAGGGTTCCCAGAACAGAACCAGGGTTCCCGGAACAGAACCAGGGTTCCCAGGAGAGAACCAGGGTTCCCGGAACAGAAGCGTTCCCAGGACAGAACCAGGGTTCCCGGAACAGAGCCAGGGCTCCTGGGACAGAACCAGGGTTCCCAGAACAGAAGCGTTCCCAGGACAGAACCAGGGTTCCCAGAACAGAACCAGGGCTCCTGGCAAGACCAGGGCTCCCAGCTGGCCCCAACCACAGGCAATGGCAGACGTCAGGAACCTGGGGCCGTGGTCATGGAGGTGAGCCGGACGAGCATTGCAAAGCCGGAGAGGGGGCCGGACCGCCTGGTAGCGCTAGGAAGGAACCACGCAAAGCCAGCAATGATCTGGCACCTGTTGGAACTGGGAAGTGCTGGGAGTGCCAGACCTTGGAGGGGAAGTGAGGGCGGCGTGACTGGGGCAGGCCTGCTGTGGCTGCCCAGAGGCATGGAGTTTGCTGCCCCGTGGTGAACGGTTCCACACGTGGGGTCCAGTGGCTTCGTGGAGAAAGAGCGTGGTGGACAAAGGCCTGGAAACCACCAGGAAAGGGCACCTTGCCAAGCTGGGGAGTGGGCTGGGCTGTGGCAGGGGTGAGGCCTGTCTGCAGGGAGGGGTCAGCTCTTCTGCCATGTGGACACAGGAGGACCCAGTACAGCATGGCCCTGGGGAAGTTTGGGGTGCACACAGGGCCTCCAAGGGGTCGGGGTTCCAGGATTTGGACTTGTCAAACCGAAAGCCCTCTCTCCAGGCACCTGTAAGGAGGCCCCAGGCCTGTCTTCCTCAGGGTCCCGGGTCTCTCACTCCCCACAGGGCGGGGTACATGGCCATACCTCAGCCTCACCAGGGAGGCCCCGCAGAGCCACGCTAAAGCCCCGAGGTGCTGGCCAGCTCCGTGGGACCCCACAGCTGAGCAGCCAGAGCAAGGAGAGAGCACCTTGACCTGGACTACAGGTGAGACAGAGGAGGGGCCAACGCCCTGCCTGGGCTTGCTACTGGCATCAACCCAGTCCTGGGCCCCAGTGAGGTTCTGAGTGGGGGGTCCATCCTGGGGCATCCGAGGGGGGTGGCCCCGTCCTGGGGCATCTGAGTGGGGGTGTCCCCATCCTGGGACAGTCTGAGAGGAGGGTGGCCCCGTCCTGGAGCATCTGAGGAGGCAGTCTATTGCCCAGTTGGAGGGGTGCGGCCTGACCTGGCCGGGCAGGAGGAATGGTGTCCTGGTGCAGGCAGTGGGGGGCGGGGGGGGGCCTGGAGGCAGGTCTTGTCTGCAGTGCCCCAGCCCCAGCAGACCCTGCCCAGGCTTGGCCCTCCTGGGGGCTCCCGTGTGGGGGCTTCCCGGGCCACACATCCCTAGCCTGGGCGCCAGGACTTCTCATCACCCCGGACAGGAAAATCCCCAGTTCTCTTAGTCACCTTGTGAAATGAGAACCCTGCCTCACGCTGGGTCTCGGTTTCATTCTGACACCACCTTGGGGGGGATCCCAGTCTCTAGGGGCAGGGGGCGGCCAGCCCGTTCTCCCGCCGGAGCTCCTGCGGCACAGGTGCGGCCCCGCCTCCTGCCCGCCCAGGCCTCGTCCGGTCCCGGCTATCCTCCCTTTCCTCTGCTGAGGGACAGCTGGGAGGGGGGGCCAAGGATGGGGCCAAGGAGGGAGGCGGGGGTGCTGCGGCCAGGCTGCTCGAGCTGTGCCCTTCTATGGTCATGCGGGGGCCGGAGGAACATGGGGACAGCGCTGACGCGAGGAGCCATTTCTGAGCGGGACACAGCTGTTTGCCGGTCGCCTCAGGGTGGAAGGACACTGCCCCACCCCTGGCGACAGGGTCCCCTAGAGACCTTCGAGGGGCAGTGTGGCCCCCACAGCCCCAGCCTGGCACGTGCACCTTCTCCCTGACCGCTCTTTCCAGACGCTGCTCAGCCTCCCACCTCGGCCCAGTGCTGTGGTCCCCGAAGCCCCCGAACTAAGGCCCCCTGTAGGACGGTGCAAGGAGAAGGCGACCTCCCCCTCCCTCATGCAGGCACACGTGCGCACACACTCATGGCAGACATTTTGCTCATCTCCCTCATTATGAATAAAGGCATTGTCACAGGATCAGGTGTCCAGCCGCCAGCCTCCAGGAGAAGAGCAGGCATCAGAATCTACTTGGCAAGTCGGCCCTGGGGCTGCTGAGGCCTGGGTCTGGGGGCCTCGCCCAGCCCCACCCAGCAGCTGCTCTGGGGCCGGTGACCGTGGCCCTGGCGACGCCCTGGTCTCCGTGCTTGTGGCTCTGGGTGTCTCGCCGCCTCACCCTCTGGCCTGGGGCACCTGCTCCTTCCCTTCCACTCGACAGGGCAGCAGCCCCCACCCACGGTCCTCCTCCTGCGCCAGGGGCCTCCGTGCCCAATGGCTGTCCCTCCCTGGCCTGTCAGAACATGGGTCTGCCCCTGGAAGGCCCAGCATCCCCGAAGCCCTGACTCTCGTTTCTGCCGGTGTCTGTGCCCTGGACCCGTCAGTCCCCACAGCCCGGCTCAGCCCGGAGGCCTGCCCCCGACAGCCCTGCCCCTTTCTCCCCACGCGGGCTGGCACCCAGCAGCTCCGCGGGCTCTCTGCCCGGCTCTGGCTGTGGTGGTGCGGGGGATCTTTTTGCACATGTCCCCCTCATGTCCCATCTCCAACCTCAGAACGGGCACCAGCCAGCATCCTCGGCCTCCTCCATCACCGCGAGGCCAGGGGGCAGCCCGGGGGTGGGGGCTCAGCCTGGCCTCACGCACAGGCCTTGAGGCCACACAGCCCCTCTAGGTCAGTGCTGGCCCAGGCCCCTCCCCGCCGCCACCCCCACCCCCACCCCCACCTTCTGCCCTCCAAGCTCTGGCCCGCCCGTCCCAGGCCCCTCTACTCCCAGGCTGTCTGGGCCGCGTCTGAATCCCTGCATCAGGTGTCCACCTCGCCCCCCGAAGCCCAGCTAGCGAGGCGTCCACGCGCCGAGGGGTGAGACGGGGTCCCAGGAAAGCGCCCTGCCGCCCGGTGCTGCCCCAAGGCCCCCATGGCACTGTCCACCCCCAGGTTAAGCACCGCCGCCCCCCACCCCCGTGTAAGTGCAGAGACCCGTGCGCGCTCGAACACGCCCTTACCCGGCATCTTTGTCCGCCAGCAGCCCTTCCTGCTCCTCGGAGCTGGGGGCGCTGGGAGCCTCCGCCATGGGGCTGGCTTGGGCCGCTCCAGGCCGTGCGTCTGTGCTGTGGCTCTGGGTGCTTCCTCAGACGGCTGGCCCCAGAGCCCCCACCCCCAGCCAGGTTTCACTTCCCCCTTCCGCTGCAGGTTGAGGTTTGAAACATATTGGGGCTGGGGTTGGGGTGTTGTTTTTGAATCTGTTGATGCAAGAGGAGAGAAAAAACCAGCCATCAGGAAGTGTTAAGCAAGTTGCAAGGGCAGGGGTGACAGAGAGGGGCCCTGGGAAGGTGGCGGTGGGTGTGGGGGCTGGGACAGCGTCCGCACGCCTGCCCAGGAGCCCCCCCATGCTCCTCGTGAATCCCCCGCAGTCCTGGCCTCGAAGTCTCTTTGTTCTTGGCTGGCCCTCCGCGAGCACCCCGGGCCTCCAGGTGAAGCATCCTGGCCTCTCTAGGTGGAACCCTCCTGGCTGCTCGCAGAGCGGAGCACGGGTGCGCCTGTCCTCTGAGCCACGGGCCTCGAGCCTCAAGGCCCTGCTCCGAGGCCCGCTGACCGGCCTGAGCTCTTGAGGCGGCTGACAGCTGGGGCCCTGCAGGAAATGCCCCCTGCTGCACACCCCACATCTTCCTGCACCTCCTTTACTTTCCTGAACTGCTGGGCTCCCCACTCTCTGTGCTGCCCTTCCCACGGCCCCTTCACCCCCATACTCAGGGAGTTTGGAGCTGACCACACCTGGTCAGTGCCACCAGGCTCTGGAGGCAGGGGGCTCAGGGGCTCCCCCGGGAGGCACTGGCAGGACAAGGGGATGGACTGAGGCCACATCCACCTTTCATGGTCCTTGGCTGCTGGGAGTCGCCAGACCAGGGACTCAGAAATCAGTGAGGGGTGGAGGGTAGCTGTGGGGGCCAGACCCAGAATTGGCCTGGAGGCATTCGCGGCTTCCCTGGCAAGCTAGGCTGAGCCCCGGGCCCCGAGGAGGGAAGGAGGGAGTGCCCGGCCATCTTGCCACACCCTGGGCAGCCGTGGGCCTGAGAAACCCAGCTGGGGAGGACCCATAGAGGACCCCAAGGCCGAGAGAGGCAGGTCGGTGACAGGGCCCCCAGAGTGCTCAGCCAGAGGTGGGGCCCACCCGAGGGACAAGCCGATGGGGAGGCCACGAGCCCGCACTTAAACGCTGTAACGCAGGAAGGGGTCCCGCACTAGGGGTTATGGGGCAGGGCCTGAGCAAGGCCAGGCCCAGGGCTGCACGGGGAACCCACAGGGTCCCCGGGGACCCCTCAGCCTGAGGCTTCTCCTGTCCCCTCTGTGGTTTCCTGTGGTCACTCGCTGTCCAACTTCGGACAAGGATTCGGGGGCTGGGCATCCATCCGAGTGGGGGCTGGGCCCCAGCATCCCCAGAGGCACAGGCCACTCCAGCACCTTGTCAGTGGCTGTGACCCTGGGTCAACCCACCATTGGGGCCCCTTCCTCTGGCCTGCAGTGAGGTTGGGCCCAACATCACGGCTGTTAACTGTAGGGGTCTTGCCAGGATGGGTGAGGGCAGATGGAGCCCGGGCGCCCCTGACGCACTGCAGCCCTACTGTGCCGTTTGCTGCCTGAAGGCTGGGCCGGTGCCCTGATGCGAGGGGCCCGGGGCGAAGAGAAAATGCGGGGCCTCTGAGTCAAAAACTATTAAGAATCTCAAAAGGGAAACAGTGGTGCTTGAAACCAAGTGCAGCCCCCCTTCCCCCCAGGCCCACGAGGCCAGCTCTGCCTTGATCAGCCTCCCAGGCCTGGCCTGACCTGCCTGGCCCACCTGTTTAATCTCCTCTCAGAACCTGGCACCTGTGTTCCCCAGACCCCAGGGCCCTCTGGACTGCGCTGCCCTCCCCCTCTGCCTACCCCCAGCCCCAAAGGCCCAGCGGCAGCCCTATCCCTCCTGGTGGGGGTTAAACTGTGTCCCCCCCAGATCCCTAGGGGGACTCCCTGACCCCCAGGACCTCAGAACGGGACCCGATTTGGGGACAGGGCCCTAGCAGGTGAGGTCATTAGGGTAGGCCCCTCATCTGATGTGACTGTATCCTTATGAAAAGGGGAAACTTGAGTCGGACTCGCACAG
The DNA here is from genome assembly GCF_023065955.2 of Ursus arctos. NCBI lineage: Eukaryota > Metazoa > Chordata > Mammalia > Carnivora > Ursidae > Ursus > Ursus arctos. Next base: position 47,135,268 of record NW_026622908.1, read on the forward strand.
AGGCGGAGGCCAGCGGGGGCGGGGGTGTCTACAAGCCAGGGAACTTCAAAGAAGGCAGGAAACCACCAGCAGCAGGGGGGGTGGACCCAGAACGGACTCTCCCTCCCAGCCTCAGCAGGGACCCCCCTGCCCACCCCTGGAGCTGGGCCTTCCAGCCTCCGGGACTGGGAGGGACAATGCATTTCTGCTGTCTAAGCTGCTCTGGTGGGGGACTCTGTGAGAGCCGCCCACCCCCTGCCTCCCCAACACCTGCTGGGACCAAAGGGCAGGAGGTAGGCCCTTTCTCCGGGGGTGCCAGGTGGGGCCACAAAACCCAAGGACGCTCTGCGGGGCCTGGGGGGACACAGGGTGCACCTGGCCATCCAGTGAGGCATCTGGAAGGGAGGGGCTCAGATGCTGCCACCACCACCCCCCACCTCCCCAGGGTCACCTGGGCCTCCCTCCTTGTCACCGCACACTTCTCAGAGGACATGGAAGTCAGTGCATCCCAGCTGGCCCAGCATCCCGAGCTCCAGCTCCGGCCCCAAGCTCTGTCTGCTCTGCCCCCTGCTCAGCAGCCGCCCGGCCCCCGGGTCATCCTGCTGCCCTCCGCCCTCTTCCCCGGCCAGCGCCCTGTCACAGACACACACTCAGATCTCCCCAGGCTTTAAAAAAAGAAAGCCGAGAATGCCCCGGGCCATCTGGCTCTGGCCGCTGTGCGTCCCGCACCTCCCTTCACAGGCTGCCCTGTCCCTCGTCTCCACTCGGCCGGGACCGTCAGGCGTGGACGTGGCGAGCAGCATCCCAGGGGACCAGCATCCATCCAGACGGCAGGACCGCCCACACCCTCTTCTGGGGAGTCTGCCCGAGACAGAGACACTCCATCACTTGTCCCCTTGGCATCGTTCAAGGCACAAGAGGGTGGCGTGAAGAGGGCAGAGGCCTCGTCTTGCCTGTCCCCACGCCTCCAAACCCTCCAAGCCTGGTGTGACGTCTGGGGACGCAGTGAGGGGTCGATGAAGCCGCAGGTGATCCACGGCCAGGCCGGAGCGAGCTCTGCCAGCGGCCAGTGGGCTCCAGGGGGGCTTCTGTGGAGCCGAGGGGCGCGGGGCTCTGAGAGCCGGGCTGGGAGGAGGTCTGTGCGGGACGGGCAGCGCAGAAGGACTGGGTGCACTGACTCCACGCTGTTGGGGGTCACCAAGGCCACTATCCAGGGGCAGCTGGGTCCATGGGCAAGGTGGCCTCTAAGGCCCAAGTGGGATGGGCTCCCCAGGGAAGGAGGTGTCAGGACCATGCGCTCAGTAGGGAGGGGGAGGGAGGGTGGACAGAGTGAGTGATGGGAGGTCAAGAACGGGGAAGTGGTCAATACACAGAACAGGTCAGACCAGAGAAGGATGACAGGTGGGTCAGAGTCGGTGACTTGGCAGAGCACGGGGGCGTGACGAGGCCCGAGGACACCTGAGCTCAAGCTGCCACGGGTGGAGGGAGCGTCAGCACGTGCCAGCGTCCAGGGCTGGGGGCGTGCTGAAGTCCCACCACGGGCCATCTGGAAAGGCTGGGCAGTGGGATCGGGGGCGAGTGGGGCACCACGGTGGGAGCGTGGGGCAACAGGAAGGGAGTTCTGAGGGTTCAGGAGAGAGCACTGAGCATGGGAAGAAAGATGACCGTGTGCGGAGTGTCGGGGGCTCAGCTGTGCCCCCACGAGTTCAGGGCTGGGGGGCACAGCTGGCTGCACGGGAGCTGGGGGCTTTGCAGGTGATTGAGGTAACATGGGGTCCCTGCGCCCTGATCCCATGGGACCGGGTTCCTTATAAGAAGAAGGAATCAGGACACAGACACACACAGACGACCCCGCGAGGACACAGGGAGAGCAGAGCCATCCACACACGAGGAGAGAGGCCTCAGGAGGAGCTCACCCTGCCCGTGCCTGGACATCGGGCTTCCAGGCTCCAGGACCGGGGGATAGGGAGCGTCTGAGTTTGAGCCACCCGGTCTGTGGTCCTTCCTTACACCGCCCCAGGGCACTGACGCTGGGATCTGTTACTCAGGGAAGGGGGAGCTCGGGGGCTCCGTCCTCACTCCAGTCCAACCCTGGGGCCGCTGTGGGTGGGGAGGGGGCTCTGCCACTGTTCTAGGACCCCAGGCTTCTGCTTCCTGAGGACCTCAGAGTCCCCAGCTAGCAGAGGAGGGACAGGGAGACCGTGAGGAAGGCTGGGGGGTCCAGGGGCCAGCCTGGACACACACACCAGTGAGAGCTCAGGGTCCAGGCCTCAGTGGCCCCCCAGGCACGGGCCCGGGAGGGAGAGGGCAGCAGCGGAGCCAGCCAGCCAGCTCGGGCCTCAGCCCCTATGAGACACGGGGGAGAAGCAACGAGAAGTCAGGGTGCCCAGGGTGCACTGGGGGTCCAGGAGGTGCGGTCAGCAAGCTCAGGCACGAAGCAGGGAATGTCTGGGTGGGAGATGATTCCAGACGAGGATATCCCAGGCTGGAGGCACAAGGGAAAGCCAAGGTGTCCAGGGGCGGTGGTGTGGACGAGCTGAGCTCCCACAGGCAGGGGTGGAGAGGACGTCTTTCCCCCGCTCCAGCGTCCTGGGGGCCGATCACTCCGCAGGCATCCACAGACACTTGGCGGGTTTGCTGTGGGGTAGCTGGGGCAGCTCTGGCCCCCTCCCTCCATCACTGACAGCTGGGTCCTGGAGTCGGGTGTGAGGAGCGTGAGGAGGCGGCCAGGGGATGGCTGGGGACAGGAATTCTGACAGGGAGCCAGGGATGGACAGGTTGGGGACGCCGAGCGGATGTCCCCCCTCGCCTGGTCGTTCAGGGAGGCACGTGTTCTCTTCCTCCGTTTTACAGTTGGGGAGGGCCAGTCAGGGGAGGTGAGAGCCCACGGCTGGAGCCCCTGGGGCCAGGTGAGCATGGAAGAGACCGCCGAGCAGAGGAGGGTCCCTGGGGTGCGGCTCCTGGGGTGTGGGCGCTTGTGGGAAGGGGTGGCAGGCGTCAGGGTCTGCTCTGTGGCCTCTGATTTGGAGGACGTGGGCTCAGGTCACTGGTGCGTGAAAGGGTCCTAGAGGGGCCTGCTGGGGCGGACATAGGGGTCAGCAGGGGGGTGGACTGGTACCTGTCTGTGCCTGGAGGTGCCAGAAATCCCCTCCGGAGCAGGGCAGGAGGGCCCCTCCCCAAGGCTGGCCTTGAGAGACTCAGAGGTAGAGGGTCCCAGGGGACCGTGGGTGGGCACGGGGGCAGAAGCTGTCTGGAGGGTCTTCCTGTGAGCTGGGCCTCCTCCCAGGACAAAGGCTTTGCGTCCAGCAAGGATGCTGGTGATGGGGGTGGTTGGGAGCTGGGGGGAGGCAGGTGGCCCATGTGACTGTCGGGGACTGGAGCCAGGTGAGCAGACGTGTGTAACCCCTGGAAGCCTGCTTGGACAGTGGACGCCCAGACTCCTGCCCCACCAGAGGGCCTACCTCCCTTCCAGTGTTGGTCCTCCAGGCCCTCGGGGCTGAGGGCTCATGGAAGCCTTCTTGGAGGGGATGACATCGAAGGTGGGGTGGGGGTGGCCAAGGGAACGCTCAGAGATGCTTCCGGGCCCAGTGCTGAGGCAGGTGTGGCATCTGTGAGGCTGGGGGTGAGCCTCCTGTCCCCCCACCTGGCCACCCAGTGAGGCAGATGCTCCATTCTCCAGTTTCGTGGTGGGGGAAACTGAGACCCAGCAGCCCGTCAGGAGGAGTCAGAGAGGCAGAAACAGGACCGGGAGACAGTGGGGGACAGGGAGGCCCTATGAGGGGCAAAGGCAGGTCTGGGCCCAGACAGAGCAGTGCTCAGGGACCAAGGAGAGGACAGGTTGCAGGGGTGAGGCTGGCTGGGGAGAGGGCTGGGCAGTGGTAGGCGGATGCTTGCTCACAGGGGACCTCTGGCTCCAGGGCCCCACTCGGACTTCCCCTGGGCTGGCAGGGGTGGAGGTGAGGGGGGTGGGGAAGCCCCTCTGAGTCCTGCCCTGTACTGGGAAGTCCCTGTGCCGCGCCCACTCCAGTCCTCCCAGCTCCAAGGTGGCCTGGCCCCCCTGCCCTGCCTCCTGGGCCCGCCTCCACTCAACCCCCTCCCCGCCACCTCTTCCAGGGAGGGGTGCGGAGTCTCTGCCTGCCGGCCCTGTGGTCCTCCCCCGGTGCTTGCCTGGCCTGGCCACACCCACGTTCCCACGTCCCACATCACCTGTTTTCATCGTTGCTCAAGAATTTCAGTGTTTCAGTGGGCAAAGAAAAGTTTCACATCGGAGACATTATTTCAAATTTACAGAAAAGTTTCAAGAGTAAGAATAAGACGAAGAAGGGGCGCCTGGGAGGCCCAGTCGGTGAGGCGTCTGCCTTCCGCTCAGGTCATGATCCCGGGTCCCGGGATCGAGTCCAGCATCAGGGTCCCTGCTCCGCGGGGAGCCTGCTTCTCCCTCTGCCTGCCGCACCCCCTGCTTGTGCTCACACTCTCTGTCTGACAAATAAATAAAATATTTTTAGAAAGAAGAAGAATGCAGAGAAGACCAGCACATCACCTACCTGACTCACCCGGCTGCCTTCCCGTCCGCCCTGGCTCCTTGGCGCCCGAGGTCTGCATGGCCTGCTGCCTGGAGACCAGGCGTAGGTGTCCTGCCCGCCCACGGCGCAGACCTGGGTGCAGTCCTTTCAGCACAAAACCCCACTTCCGTTGCACCTGCCGCACCGTGTCCTTGTCACCGGCTTCCTCACTTAGGTCACTGCTCCCCCAGCTCAGCGCTCAGCCCCTCCTCCCCGAGGCCTTGTGTGCAGGATGCTGCTGGGGACCAAGTCCTGGGCACTGGGGTGCTCCTTGCCTCTCAGCCTCATGGCCGGCAGACAGGGAAGGGCTATGGGCACAAACCCGCCCCACACAGGGGCACCTTTGCCCACCTGCACACAGGCCAACCTCGCCCACCCAGGCCCTCCTGTCCTTGACCTCCAGCACTTCCATTCCAGACAGCTCACCCTTCCCGGCCACAGCCCAGCTCAGGTCCCCCCGGGGCTTCCTGGGGCTGCGAGTCCACCCTGACCTCCAGCGTCCCCCACGGGGCAGGCTGTGTCACCTGCACCTTTGCTGCCCTCCTCCGCCCTTCGGGGGCCCTTCCTGGGCAGCGTGTGGCTCGGACCTCCAGGAGCAGCGTTCTCCTCCCCTCCCCTGCCTGCCCATCATCGGGGCATCCCCTGGCCCTCACTTCTGAGGACGCGCAGACCCCCATCTCCAGGCCAGACCCCTGCATCCAGCAAACCCACAGCCGAGAGCCGGCCCCTCCACCTATTCTGAACCCCTCCCTGGAGAGCAGCCCCCAGCCTTTCTCCTCAGCACGGGCCTGCCATCCCACCTGCCTTCTCCACCAAGTCCAGGGACTCTGCCTCTTATGTATCTCCCCATGGGCCCCTGCCCTCCCAGGAGGTGGCCGTGGTTCCTACACCCTCTGCCACTCCAGCCCCTGTTTTCTACCCCCTGGAGATCTTTCTACAGTGCAGAGCCCTCCCCACATGCTAGGTGCTGGGCCACACACTTGGCAGAAATCCCGCCCGAGGCCATGTGTCTGCAGGCCCTTTGCCCTGGGCACCAGGACAGCCGGGGGAGGAGGGGCAGGGAGGCACGGAAGGCCAGTGCAGAGCCAGTCTTGACGTTTGCTTGTTGGTCTGGTTTGCCGTGTCCTCCCTGCCTCATTCACTCACTCACGTGGTCATTAGAGAGTGTAACAAACACCCGCAGATCCACTTCCCAGTCCAAGACTTCCAACATTCCCCCAAACCTACCGGGATCGAGGTGCTTCCCTTCTATCTGTCCTGTCTCGGACCCTCGCCCTGGGGGGATCGTTACCCAGAACTTTGTTTTCACATTTCCTTGACTTTAAAAAAAACTCATTTCACCACACAGTGAGTCTTCCCAAACCCAGGGACCTGAGTCTTGTGGGAGCCGGGTCCCCAGTGTCCCTGCCTCCCTCTCCTGGCAGGCACGGCCCCTGGGCGGCTGCCCGGGTCACTCTGTTGGTCGGTGGTGGGGCACTGCCTCTGTTGTCTCTCCAGCCACCAAAACCCGCTCCTTGAATCCCCACGCTCAGCTCTACGTGGATGCTCAGAACACACCGGGGTCCTCCCCACCCCACCTGCGGGCGCATGGGCCCCGGGGTCGACTAGACTGGGTCCCAAGCTGCAGGATCTGCAAGGAGGGCCTTCAGGGAGCCCCTCGAAGGACGGCCGGATTCCTGGGCTGCTGTGGGGCCCGGCAGCAGAGCTCAGGCAAGGCCACAGGGCAGCTGACGTGGTCCCTTGAGGTGGCCCAAGGCCGACGGCATACCCTTCCCGTGTCCAGCCGCTGGGATGTCCAGAGGGCAAGGGCACAGCGGGCAGCCTGGCCTCCCTGGGCACCCCTCCAAAGATCTGAGTGCAGGGACCTTGGCGGGTCACCGTGTCATTCCCCACATAGGAGGTGGGACAGAGGTGGCCTTGCTGTGACGGTCCTTGTCAGGGCCTGTCTGGGACATCGTCCCTTCATGTGTGAGGAGGGCCATGGCCTTGGGGAAGAGCAGAAGGCAATGTAAGCCCTCCCCCTGGGCCTGCTGTGGGGCCAGGGTGGCCTGTCATTGGTCCCCAGGCAGGAGTGAGGACCGCAGCTCGGTGTGTCCCTGCTCTGCGGGCACAAGCCACCCTGAGAGCCGTCTGACTGCAGACTGGGCCGTGTGCCCCAGGGGAGGAATGGGGGCTGCCCACGTTTCATGGGGAGGGCATGCCTGCGTGGCCCCCGGGCGGGAATCATGCCGCGTGGATAGGGTCTCTGGGCCAGGCGGGTCCCCTCGGGATGACCGTGCAGTGTGCAAATGCTCCGTCTTAGCTCTGGCGCAGGCGGGACTCAGGCCAGCCACCTCCAGGCCCGCAGGTCGGGCGTGTCCAGGGCAAGCCTGGGGAACACCCGGGGGTGACCACACCGCACAGCCCCAGGGTGCAGGCTGGGTGGATTCCAGCCCGGCAAGCGCCCCAGCCCCAGCTCCGCCTGCTGTGCGCGCTGTCCGAGGGCCGTCCCAGGCTTCCCCGGCCTGTGGCAGTTTGCGGGGTGCCCGGAGGCAGTCTGCGGGCAGTGAGGCTGGGCAGGACCAGACCAGACGAGTCATGGGGATTGGAATCCTTTATTGACCACTGAGGGAGCCGTGTCCCCTCTCACTCTGGGCGGGGGGGCACCAGGCTGGGCGGGGGGGGTGGCGGGCGGCCTAGGACTCGGTCTCAAACATCTTCTTCCTACCCTCCATGCCAGACTTCTCCTCGATGTTCTTCCGCCAGTCGCCCACGTCGCGCAGGTCCCGTTCCTGGGGACGGGGTGGTGCAGAGCTTAGGAAGAGGCTGCAGACCACCCCAGCCTCAGTTTCCCCCCCTCCAGAGGGAGGAGCTGGCCGGTGGTGCTGGGTGGCCCTGCGAGGCGGACGGGACCACGGCCTACCTTCTCTGTGTCCTCCTTCTTGACCTGCTTCAGGTTGGCCCGGAGGTCCATGCACACCTTGTGCTTGGAGCCCAGCAGCGCCTTGAGCATGGCGTCGGCCGACATGCGCACCCTTCTCAGCGGGGGCCTCTTGAACTTGCCTCTCAGGTCGAACAGCTTCTGGTTCATGTCTTCCAGCTGTGGGGGGGGGGGGGGCGTGCGCTGGGTGGGGGCCGGCCGTGGCCGGGCCCCCCGCCGGCTCGGAGCGCCCCTTGCCGCACCCCTGGTCCCGCCCCTCGCCCGCTCACCTCCTTGGTGCTCTTCTGGACCCTCACTTCCATGTCATACTTCTCCTCCTCGGCCGCGTCGATCTTGGCGTGAAGCTGTTTGCAGAGCTCCTGGGGGTGGGGGCAAGAGGTGGGGGGTGGGCAGCGGTCCGCCTGCCCTCCGCCTGCCCTGACCACCTTCTTCACCAATGGGGACATGAGGCAGCGGGCAGGAGCGTGGCTTGGGGAGGGTACCTGCACTTCAGACATGGAGCCAGGCAGGTGCAGTGGGGGGCAGTGCTCGGACAGGTAGTTCTGCTTCTCCGACTCACGGCGACTCTTATCCTTCTCCAGCTCCGTGGCGGCGATCTGGAGCATGACGCTCTGTGGGGGCGGGGGGCGGGCCAGTGAGGGATGGTGGGCGCGCAGCCCGGCACACACCCCAGGACGGCCACCTCGGGGGCAGCACCTACCTTCAGGTGTTGTCTCCGGGCCGTGATGGCTCTGTTGCGTTTCTGCGGGGTTGGGGGGAGCAAGCAGAGTCAGGGCCCATCTGGGTCCCCGGGACCCCCACATCCCTCCACGTTCTCCCACCCAGGCCAGTGGGCCCTGCCTGGGGGGCAGCTGGACCTGGGGCTCCTGAGGCCCTGCTGGGGGGCCGGGCCCAGGATACCCGTGCCCAGCTGGCAGGTGAGGTCTGAAGGCTCAGGGGTGTGGGGAAGGGGCCGTGCCTCAGGGGCAGTGGGAGGGGCGGGGGATCCCGGCAGGGCCCAGGAGGTGGGGGGAGCAGTCGGAAAGAAGAAGCGATTCTGGTGACCTGCCCACAGCCCCACTTCCCCTGCCCCGTGGGGCTCGGAGGCCACTTCCTCTGTTTCGTCAGTGTCTCTCGGTGTCTGGGTGGGGCACTGTCACAGGGGAGGGCTGGCCAGCTTCCCTTGAGCTCCGACCTCTGACCTATCCCAAGTAGGGGGTCCTGTCCCCTCTGTGTTTCATGCCCCCAGGCCCCCTCCCACCCCAAGCAGGTACTCACCTCCTCACTGTCCCAGGGAGGGGGCAGGTGGGGTAGTGGGGAGAGAAGAGAGAGGTTAGGGACATGGATGGGGCAGTGTGATGGGGTGGGTGGGGGCGGGAGGTGACCAGAGCAGGCTGGGGAGCTGCAGAGACCCCCACCCTGGTGGGGGAGGGTGGGAGTGTCAGGGGCCTGGGCTGGGGGCTCCACTTACTCCCCCATCCTGAAGTCCTGGGCTTAGAGCCTGCGGGAGAGAAAAGGCCTGGGCATGAGGGCCACGGTCCCCGTTCTGCCGTGACACCAGCCACCCAGGTTGGGGGGGCAGCCCTCACACCAACCCTGCCCCCTGTTGACCTGCCCCCAGCTCCAACCTCCTTGGAGCTCCTTGGAGGCACTGTCTTGAGATTCCCAGGGTGAGAAGAGGAGAAAGTGTTCCTGAAATGTCCCGGGCAGGGCCTGGGTTGGTGCAGCTGTCCCGGGGGGGGGGGGGGGGATAGGCCAGCACAGGTGGCCACCAGAGCCATCCAGCTATTTTTAGTTCTGTTCCTTCGGCTTCGGGCCCAAGTGCATGCAAGAAACGGCTCCCCACCTCAGCCTGGGGTCCCTTGGCCCGTCGAATCTCCTCCTTGTGTCCCACCCAGAAGTGAGGCCCTGTGATCAGGGGGCTGTCCACGACCCCTGCCCCCAGCCGCCTCCCAATTTATCTCTGTCTGGCTCCCAGCTCCATGGAAGCCCCCCAGAGAGGGCTGCTGGAGGCGGCCCCCAGCCCCCAGGACCCCCACCCTGGGACGTTGTCCTGCAAGCTAGCTCAAGAAGTGCCTGTCCTCGGCCTGAGCTGGCCGGGCTGGCCTCACCTAGCGTCTGGGCAGCAGCGCTGGGAGCGAGGTCAGGCTGGTAGCGGCAAGTTGGGCTGGTGGGCCCAGGGGGAGGGGTATAAATGGCCTCCCCCAGGCTGGGCCCCTGCTCAGAAAGGGCATGGAGCCCTCCTCAGACCAATGGGGGCACAGGGGCCTCCCCACCTGCCCAGGCCGCCTGGCCCGGCCCAGCCGCGTGTTGTCGTCCAGTCCAAGAAGTCTTGGTGTGGGTGGAGGGGGGGATGCCGAGGTTGGGTTGCTCTATTTAGAGCTCAGTGACAAGTTCGAGAAGCCTCCCTTGTTCTTGCAAGGAGCCTCTGGTCAGCTGTACGTGGCTTTGTTGGGTCACCGCAGGGCACAGCTGAGGGGTCAGCTGAGGGGTCACTCCGGTCCTAAGCCAGGGTCCACACCTCGGTTTCCCCTCTGCTTCCCCAAGGGGGCCGGCTTCCTGGGGTGGAGCAGCTCCCCTGCAGCTCACCGCGGCCTTTGAGCTGGGCCAGGTGTCCCAGGCACCCAGGCATGAGCCGGCCACATCCCTTCTTCCTCCGGGCTGGCTCCAGCTCGGGGGCAAGGCCTGGATCCCCAAATGTGGCCCACGGCAATGGCCCGGGCCCTCTGAGTGGGGGCTCCTGCCCCCCCGCTCTGCTGGATCCTGTCCTCTGGGATCAGGAGGGAGGGCGCCTGGACGTGCAGCGGGCCGGAATGCCCTGCCCTGGGGCGGTTCCTGGCTCACTCAGAACTCGTCCTTCAACCCAAGGATGGTGGCACCACCCGCCTGGGAACCTCTCCCTGACCCGAGGGGCCTGGGGCCCGCCTGGCTGCCTGGGCAGGCCCGCACTGCTGCCCTTCTCACCCTGGCCCCGGGCCTGCGCCCCCCGCCCGGGTCCCCACCCCGCAGAGACATCCGGAGGACCATGACTTGGCACCCTCTGAGCTGGGGGTGCGTGGCCCCAGCCCTGCCGGCCTCACAGGGCCGTGGGGAGGGTCAGGGGGAGCTAAAGCCGTCCAGATGTGTGGGGATTAGAGCCGCATTCCTGGCCAGGGCTGAGCCCCCAAGGCCCCGGTTGGCTTCCGAAGACATCTACTGCCCCCTGCCGTCTCAAAGAGGACGTCCCGCCGCAGCCGCCGTTGGAAAATGACGGGGGGAGGGCTAAAGCGGCCCCTTGGGTTGGGGTCCTTTCCTTCCACTGTCACCACCCCCCAAATGCCTCCTGATGACCCCGTGTCCCCATGGGACCGGCAGCAGCCTCCCTCCCCGACCCTGCAGCCTCACGGACAGGGAGGGCCGCCTACCTCTCCACACTGTCGGGCCTGGAGGGGACCCCTTCACCTGCTGAGGGGCCAACCACCGGCCAGAGGCTTCAGGGCCCGGTGGAGCCTGGAGAGAGTCCTCTCCCCGCAGCAGGGATGGGGGAGCCCCTGACCCCACCGTGTCCCCACGGGCTCAGGAAAGACACTGAGCCACAATAAGAGGAGGCATTTACTGCAGTGGTCACCCAGGGCAGCCTGAACAGCAGCCACACCTCAGTCCCGGGAGCCCGAGGCACGGGGATGCTTTCCCGGGCCGGGCTAGGGCATGCGCAGGTGGGGCTTCAGGGCCAGAGCTCGGTCCACCTCCCTGGCAGGCCGCAGGTGATGCCACTGGGCAACAGGCCGCCGGGCATGGGCCAGCATGTCTGCCCAGTGCTGCAGGGGCTGACCAGAGGCCCGGGCGCCGAACAGCACCTTGCCCATGGGCTCAGCCCGAAACTGTGGGCCCCGGGGCCCAGACAGCCAGCACCAGATCCACGTTCTGGGCAGAGACAGGCGGAGGTGCATGGGGGAAGAGAAAGACAGAGGTTGGTTTGGCCCCAGGGGTGGTCCCGCCCACCCCTTCCTCCAGGCAGCCCACCTGGATCTGTCTGAACGGCTCGAGGAAGGTGGAGGCCTCGTTGAAGTAGGGGGAGGCTGTGCCCTTCCGAGTGGACATCTTTCTCTTCCTCCACTTTCTCTGGTTCAGCATGAGCTGGACCTTCACGTGGGGGTCTGGGCAGGCGAAAGGGATCAGAGGTGTCCCAGGTCCGAGGGCCGAGCACAGGGCCATGCAGAGGGGCAGGTACGGCTCTCACCTGCCAGGCCCAGGCTCAGGCCTCGCGCCTCCAGCACGACCACGGTCAGCCAGCCCGAGCTGGGTACGTACCGGAGCGAGAAACACAGCTCTCCTGCCAGCTCGGCCTGCAGGCAGTGAGAGGGCCCTCGGCCTCCCCTGCGACACCCAGAGCAGGGCCAGGCTGGAGCCCAGCAGTACGCGGCCTCACCTCCACGGTGCCCGGCGGGCCCAGCTGGTACCACTGCTCCAGGACGTGCTGCCGGTCGACGGCGCCCAGCGGCAGGTGGAGCTCGGCCAACGGCTCGTGGGCAGAGAAGCGCTCAAAGCCCAGCACGCACACCTGCAGGGCGGTCCGAGGCAGCGCTTCCTGCGGCACCTGCGGGCAAGGGTGTGAGCTGGGCTTCACCCGCACCCGGGCTGGGCCCCCGGCCCACCCAGCCCAGATGCACGTGGAAGCAGCAGGTCTCCTGGAACGTGGGGCAGAGTGTGCCGCGGTGCACCTTCATCTCGTGCCTGCACCCTGCCTGGGCGGAGAGGCTGACGCGGGCGTAGGGGTCTGCCGTGCCGCCCGGGCCACAGGCCCTCAGGTCCACGGCCTGCTTGAGGCCCACCTTGATCTGGGAGTCAGGGCTGGCTCAGCCCCAGGCCCTCCCTGGTCAGCCCCGCGCACAGGGCCTGCCCGGCACCCAACCCCTCCCTGAACCCACAGACCTTCTGGGCCTGCAAAGGGGGCCCCGCACCTCCTGCCTTCCAAAGTCATACTCCAGGGAGAGCTGCAGGCGCCCCCAGTGCTGGGGCCCCCCCGGGGCCTTGTCTGAGTTATCCATGTCCGGTTGTACCAGGGGTAGGTAGGGAAAGGTGATAGGTGCTGCTGGGACGCCCGGGCGGCCACACAAGGGCTCAAATCCTCAGCTCGGCTCTGTGAGACGGGGCTGACCTGACACGTCTCCCCCAAGCACATCTCCAGCACCGCTGCCTTCCTCAAGAACGCCTGCGGCTCCCGTGACCCGTGGACCAAGCTCTGTGGCTGGCACGCAGCACCTCCAGGCCTGAGTCCCACCTGCCTCCCTGTCTACTGCCTCCCTCTCACCTTTGCTCCTCACTTCCCTGCCAGGAGGGCCCTCCCTGCCTCTGCTCCAGGCCGACGAGACCATCGTGGGGGGCTGACGCTGGGCATGAACTGACCTCGGGGACGGCCCAGCCGGAGCTGGGCCCCGGGGAGCGCTGCTGCCCGCTCCTCACCAGGTGGGTGCTGGTGGTGGTCCCTTGAGGACCACCCAGGCCCAGAGCCTCCCTGTCCCTGGGCTTCCTCCTGCGGCCATGGTGACAGCGGAGGCAGCAGCAGAGAGCACAGAGGAGTCAGGAAACCGTGAGCACGCCAGCAGCCACAGCGATAGTGACAATCGCCCAGCAGGGCCCTGGGGGTGGGCGCAGAAACGGAGGTGAGATGCCTCCGTGGACAGCAGCTGCCCCCATCGGGCCCGCCGTCCCCACGCCCCTCCCAGGGTCCCACAACTCACAGGGGATCCTGGGGATGAGGTCCGGAATGAGCCCAGGTACAGCTGTGGTGCCCGCCAGGGCCGGGGCACTGTGGGGCTCCGGGGGGTGCCCCATCTTCCCTCCCTGCTGGCTGGGAGCAGACAGCTGGGATGGCCGGCTCACCTCTGGGGATGACCCCTCCGTCCCCGGCCCACTGCCCCACCTGCCCAGCAGCAGCGGGCCCAGGGTCTGCCTGGGCAGGGAGGCCTCCTGGGGTGGCCAGGGGCGAGGGCTCTGAGTGGAGCCAAGGGGAGGGAGGCGCTGGGCTCTGGCCGAAGTGCCGGCTTGGCTGCCACAGGCCCAGCCTCCTGGCCACCTCCCCAGCCCCCAGCCCCAGCCCCAGCCAAGCAGGCCAGGCTTCCTCGTACGCAGCCTCCTCTTCCAGGAAGCCCCCTCCTTCCAGGCCTCTCTCCCCTGGGCTCTGGGCCCCGCCTGGGGGCTGTTGTCGGGGTCCCGACTCATCCCTGGCCCTGACCTTAGGCCCTCCCTGGTTTGTCGGTCACACAGGTGGAGCCCTGTTCACACACGTGGGCCAGCCCGGGAGCGATCGGGGACCGTGGAGATGGGGGCTCTGCCGGGGTCATGGGGGCACTCAGGGGGAGGAGTGGGGGTCGGCTGCTGGGGGGAGCTTGTCCAAGCAAGCCTGGGCTGAGGATGCGTTCCCGGCATGGGCGCCATGCCAGCAGCGCCTGGGGAGCAGGGCGAGGTGGGGGCAGGCAGGGACAGGGTGAAGCTGGGAGCGGCCCGAACATTCCTTGTAGACTGACTCAGCAGCCGCTGCCCAGACCTGCCCACCTGCCGACTTGCCACCCTTCTTGCTGGTGGGAGGGAAGGTGGGCCTGGCGCAGCCTACCTGCCTGGGGCCCGGGGCGGAAGCACACCTGGCCAGCCCGGGCTGGCTGCTCCCACCCACATCAGGGACTGGGGATTCAGAGCAGAGGGCCGGATACCACAGTGGGGCACGCTGGGACCCCAGACCCACGGGCACTCCCGTGGCTCAGCTCCTCCTGGCCTCCCCTCCTCTGGGGAGCACTGGCACCCAGAGTCACGGTTCCTCCAGCCAGGGGCTCCTCCTCTTCCTCCACAAAAGCCTGCTACCCCTTGACCCAGGGGCTCGGTCCAGGCCACTCCCTCCAGGAATAACCAGGCAGCGGGGTGGGATCCCCTCCCTTCTGCACCCCGCATGGGGAGAGACAGAAAGGAGACCCAGCCTGATTCCACAGATGACACCCACGTGCACGGCCCCGATGCCCCCTCCCCAGCAGGCTGGGCAGAGGCCTCCCCGCTCCCAGAACCATCCTGACCCTTCAGAGTTCCGTGGAG